>NC_140997.1:13278281-14478281 GCF_052327205.1 Somniosus microcephalus | reverse complement strand
CCTGATATAAACACACTCACCCTGATATAAACTGATACTCACCCTGATATAAGCACATTCATCTGATATAAACAAGCTCACACCCTGAGAAAACACACTCAGTCCCTGTTTATAAACACACTCATCCTGATATAAGCACACTCACCCTGATGTAAACACACTCACCCTGATATAAACCCACTCACACCCTGATATAAAGACACTCACCCTGATATAAGCACACTCACCCTGATATAAACACACTCACCCTGATATAAACTTACTCACACCTTGATATAAACACACTCACACCCTGATATAAACATACTCACTCTGATATAAACACACTCACAGCCTGTTATAAACACACTCACACACTGATATAAACACACTCACACCCTGATATAAACACACTCACCCTGATATAAACGCACTCACCCTGATATATACACACTCACCCTGATATAAACACACTCACAACCTTATTCAACCACACTCACACTCTGATATAAACCCACTCAACCTGATATAAACATACTCACACCCTGTTATAAACACACTCACCCTGTTATAAGGACACTCACCCTGATATAAACACACTCACACCCTGATATAAACACACTCACCCTGAAATAAATTCATTCACCCTGATGTAAACACATTCACCCTGATATAAACTCATACTCACCTTGATAAAAACACACTCACCGTGATATAAACACACTCACCCTGATATAAACGCACGCACCCTGATATAAACACACGCACCCTGATATAAACACACTCTGCCTGATATAAACACACTCACCCTGATATAAACACACTCACCCTGATATAATCACATACTCACCTTGATATAAACAAACTCATACCCTGATACAAACAGTCTCATTCTGATATTAACACACTCACACCCTGATATAAACACACTCACCCTGATATAAACACACTCACTCTGATATAAACATACTCACACCCTGATATAAACACACTCACCCTGATATAAACACACTCACACCCTGAAATAAAAACACTCGCCCTGATATAAACACACTCACACCCTGATATAAACACACTCACCCTGATATAAATGCACTCACCCTGATATAAACACACTCACCCTGATATAAACACACTCACACACTGATATAAACTCACTCACTCTGAAATAAACACACTCACACCTTGATATAAACACACTCACCCTGATATAAACACACTCACCCTGATATAAACACACTCACCCTGATATAAGCACACTCACCCTGATATAAACACACTCACCCTGATATAAACACACTCACACTCTGATATAAACACACTCACACCCTGATATAAACACACTCACACACTGATATAAACATACTCACCCTGATATAAACACACTCACCCTGATATAAACACACTCACACTGATATAAACTCACTCACCCTGATATAAACATACTCACCCTGATATAAACATAATCACCCTGATACAAACACACTCACTCCCTGAAATAGAAACACTCACCCTGATATAAACACACTCATCCTGATATAAACTCACTCACACTGATATAAATTCACTCACACTGATATACACATACTCACCCTGATATAAACATAATCACCCTGATATAAACACATGCACACCCTGATATAAACACACTCACCCTGATATAAATGCACTCACCCTGTTATAAACTCATACTCAACCTGATATGAAGACACTCACCCTGAAATAAACACACTCACCCTGATATAAAGACACTTACACCCTGATAAAAAAACACTCACCCTGATATAAACACAATAACCCTGATATAAGCACACTCACACTGATATAAACACACTCACACCCTGGTATAAACACACTCACACCCTGAAATAGAAACACTCACCCTGATATAAACACACTCACCCTGATCTAAACACACTCATCCTGATATAAACACACTCACCCTGATATAAACACACTCACCCTGATATAAACACACTCACCCTGATATAAACACATGCACACACTGATAAAAAAACACTCACAGCCTGATATAAACACTCTCACCCTGATATAAACACACTCACTCTGATATAAACATACTCACACCCTGATATAAACACACTCACCCTGATATAAACACACTCACACCCTGAAATAAAAACACTCGCCCTGATATAAACACACTCACACCCTGAAATAAAAACACTCACCCTGACATAAACACACTCACACCCTGATATAAACACACACACCCTGATATAAATGCACTCAATACAATACAATACAATACAAATCGCTTTATTGGCATGATAAGGTACATCTTATGTTGCCAAAGCATCAAAATACATTTATGGTTGAACACATAAACGCGGTTCCATTCATACAGTGTATAAACAGGTATATCCCTGAGTTTATAAATATACTTTCGCCTTGTTTATATATACTCTTGTCTTAGTTTACTGGTTGTCCCTCTGTTCATGGCAAGCTGTAACATAGTGTGCCGCCAGTGTTACACAGCTTCTCTCCTCCCCCAGTAGGAATGGGAGTTTTTGGTTGTCAGTCAGATTTCTGAATTCAGGGCATATTTGTGAGAATTTTTGATAGAAATTCTCTCTGATGCCCTGATATTTTCCACAGGCTGTGAGGAAGTGCATCTCTGTCTCAACTACTCCCTGACTGCAGTGAGAGCATATCCTGTCTTCTCTTGGCAGCCTGGTCTGCCTGTGTCTGCCTTTTTCGATCGCTAGGCTATGTTCGCTAAGTCTGTACCTTGTCAAGGTTCTTCTCAGTTTGTTATCCTTTACCATGGTCAGGTAATCAGCTATGTTGTATTGTCTGTTTAGGGCCAAGTAGCAATTGAGTTTGCTTTGGGTTTTTGTTGTTTCTGCCCAATATGACAGATATTTTTCCTTTTGCTTAGCGACGATTGTGTTGGGTCGAATTCTTTGTGTTACCCTGTCACTGTCACTCACCCTGATATAAACACACTCACCCTGATATAAACACACTCACACACTGATATAAACTCACTCACTCTGATATAAACACACTCACACCTTGATATAAACACACTCACCCTGATATAAACACACTCACCCTGATATAAACACACTCACCCTGAAATAAACACACTCACCCTGATATAAACACACTCACACCCTGATATAAACACACTCACACACTGATATAAACATACTCACCCTGATATAAACACATTCACACCCTGTTATAAACACACTCACCCTGATTTAAACACACTCACCCTGATATAAACACACTCACCCTGATATAAACTCACTCACCCTGATATAAACATACTCACCCTGATATAAACATAATCACTCTGATATAAAGACACGCACACCCTGATATAAACACACTCACCCTGATATAAACACACTCATCCTGATATAAACTCACTCACACTGATATAAACTCACTCACCCTGATATAAACCTACTCACCCTGATATAAACATAATCACCCTGAAATAAACACATGCACACCCTGATATAAACACACTCACCCTGATATAAACACATTCACACACTGATATAAAAACACTCACAGCCTGATATACACACACTCACCCTGATATAAACACACTCACACCCTGATATAAACACACTCCACCTGATATAAACACACTCCCCCTGATATAAACACAATCACACCCTGATATAAACACACTCTCCCTGATATAAACACACTCACTCTGATATAAACATACTCACACCCTGATATAAACACACTCACCCTGATATAAACACACTCACACCCTGAAATAAAAACACTCGCCCTGATATAAACAAACTCACACCCTGAAATAAAAACACTCACCCTGATATAAACACACTCACACCCTGATATAAACACACTCACCCTGATATAAATGCACTCACCCTGATATAAACAAACTCACCCTGATAGAAACACACTCACACACTGATATAAACTCACTCACTCTGATATAAACACACTCACATCTTGATATAAACACACTCACCCTGATATAAACACACTCACCCTGATATAAACACACTCACCCTGATATAAACACACTCACCCTGATATAAACACACTCACCCTGATATAAACACACTCACACCCTGATATAGACACACTCACACCCTGACATAAACACACTCACACACTGATATAAACATACTCACCCTGATATAAACACATTCACACCCTGTTATAAACTCACTCACCCTGATTTAAACAGACTCACCCTGATATAAACACACTCACCCTGATATATACTCACCCACCCTGATATAAACATACTCATCCTGATATAAACACACTCACCCTGATATAAACACACTCATCCTGATATAAACTCACTCACACTGATATAAACTCACTCACCCTGATATAAACATACTCACCCTGATATAAACATAATCACCCTGATATAAACACATGCACATCCTGATATAAACACACGCACACTGATATAAACACACTCACCCTGATATAAACACACTCACCCTGATATAAACTGATACTCAACCTGATATGAATACACTCACCCTGATAAAAACACACTCACCCTGATATAAACACATTCACACACTGATATAAAAACACTCACAGCCTGATATACACACACTCACCCTGATATAAACACACTCACACCCTGATATAAACACACTCCACCTGATATAAACACACTCCCCCTGATATAAACACAATCACACCCTGATATAAACACACTCTCCCTGATATAAACACACTCACACCGTGATAAAAACACACTCACCCTGATAAAAACAAACTCACCCTGATATAAACAAACTCACACCCTGATATAAACACACTCAACCTGATAATAACACAGTCACCCTGATATAAACACACTCACACTGATATAAACACCGTCACTCTGATATAAACACACTCACATCCTGATATAAAGTCACTCACCCTGATATAAGCATACTCACCCTGATATAAACACACTCACACCCTGAAATAAAAACACTCACCCTGATATAAACACACTCACACCCTGATCTAAACACACTCACCCTGATATAAACACACTCACCCTGATATAAACACACCCACCCTGATATAAACACACTCACCCTGATATAAACACACTCACCCTGATTTAAACACACTCACCCTGATATAAACACACTGACCCAGATAAGAACACACTCACCCTGATATAAGCACACTCACCCTGATATAAACACACTCACACACTGATATAAACTCACGCACTCTGATATAAACACACTCACACCTTGATATAAACACACTCACCCTGATATAAACACACTCACCCTGATATAAACACACTCACCCTGATATAAACACACTCACACCCTGATATAAACACAATCACACCCTGATATATACACCATCACACCCTGATATAAACACACTCACCCTGATATAAACACACTCACCCTGATATAATCACACTCTCCCTGATATAAACAAACTCACCCTGATATAAACACACTCACACCCTGATATAAACACACTCAACTTGATAAAAACACACTCACCCTGATATAAACACACTCACACTGATATAAACACCGTCACTCTGATATAAACACACTCACACCCTGATATAAACACAATCACACCCTGATATAAACACCATCACACCCTGATATAAACACACTCACCCTGATATAAACACACTCACCCTGATATAATCACACTCTCCCTGATATAAACAAACTCACCCTGATATAAACACACTCACACCCTGATATAAACACACTCAACCTGATAAAAACACACTCACCCTGATATAAACACACTCACACTGATATAAACACCGTCACTCTGATATAAACACACTCACACCCTGATATAAAGTCACTCACCCTGATATAAACATACTCACCCTGATATAAACACACTCACACCCTGAAATAATAACACTCACCCTGATATAAACACACTCACACCCTGATCTAAACACACTCACCCTGATATAAACACACTCACCCTGATATAAACACACCCACCCTGATATAAACACACTCACCCTGATATAAACACACTCACCCTGATTTAAACACACTCACCCTGATATAAACACACTGACCCAGATAAGAACACACTCACCCTGATATAAGCACACTCACCCTTATATAAACACACTCACACACTGATATAAACTCACGCACTCTGATATAAACACACTCACACCTTGATATAAACACACTCACCCTGATATAAACACACTCACCCTGATATAAACACACTCACACCCTGATATAAACACAATCACACCCTGATATAAACACCATCACACCCTGATATAAACACACTCACCCTGATATAAACACACTCACCCTGATATAATCACACTCTCCCTGATATAAACACACTCACCCTGATATAAACACACTCACCCTGATATAAACACACTCACCCTGATATAAACTCACTGATGCGCCATCAATTACTCAAAAGACTGAGGTTGAACGAGTAACAATCAGGCTTTTATTAACTAAAGAATGAAGGTCTTGTCTCGAGTGGTCGACCCGTCCAGAATACTAAGGGACTGGGAGGTAGTCACTTATATACCTGGAATAGTGGGAGGAGTCAGCCGAGGCATGTCCAGACCTGTACCTTGTGGAATACACTTACCTCTACAGACAGGTATAACAGTGGTTTACCACATTCACCCCTTGTTTAAAAATGAGTCCGGCAGGGTGAAGTGTATTTAAAAGTTCGTGTGTTGGAGTCTCTCCGGAGGTCTTGTGTGCCGCTGTGATCGACGTGGCGACGGCAGGGGTGGTGGAGCTTCCGGCGTCGCGTCCCGTGTAGGCTGGGGCCCTGGAGTGTAGTCCTCGTGGGTGACGGGCTCAGGCGTGCCGGCTGCTGGGGTTGGATATCGGGTCGTGGGGGGTGGTGGTAATGGGTAGTGGGTTACAGCGGTCCCCGAGGGTGCGAGGTCTCGTATGGAGACTGTGTCCTCCCGCCCGTCCGGGTACGCAATGTAAGCGTACTGGGGGTTGGCGTGGAGGAGGTCGACCCTCTCGACCAGGGGGTCCATTTTATTGGCCCTCACGTGTCTTCTCAGTAGTACCGGCCCTGGGGACGTCAGCCATGGCGGTAGCGATGTCCCCGATGTGGACTTCCTTGGGAAGACAAACATTTTCTCGTGAGGGGTGGCATTGGTGGCAGTGCAGAGAAGTGACCGAATCGAGTGGAGCGCATCGGGGAGCACCTCCTGCCAGCGGGAGGTCGGAAGGCCCCTAGACTTTAAGGCTAGTAGGGCGGCCTTCCAAACAGTTGCATTCTCTCTTTCCACCTGTCCGTTCCCCCGGGGGTTGTAACTGGTGGTCCTGCTTGTGGCTATACCCCTAGCGAGCAGGTACTGGCGGAGTTCGTCGCTCATAAACGATGAGCCCCGGTCGCTATGGATATAGCTGGGGAAACCGAACAGGGTGAAGAGGCTGTTCAGAGATTTAATGACCGTGGCACTGGTCATGTCCGGGCAGGGGATAGCGAACGGGAACCGGGAGTACTCGTCAATGATGTTGAGGAAGTACACATTGCGGTCGGGGGAGGGGAGAGGCCCTTTGAAATCGACGCTCAGGCGTTCGAAAGGGCGAGTGGCTTTTATCAGGTGGGCTCTGTCTGGTCTATAAAAGTGCGGTTTGCACTCAGCGCAGACTTGGCAGTTCTTGGTCATGGTCCTGACCTCCTCGATGGAGTAAGGCAGGTTGCGGGCCTTGATGAAGTGGAAGAACCTGGTGACCCCCGGGTGGCAGAGGTCATTGTGGAGGGCCCTCAGCCTATCGATCTGCATGCTGGCGCAGGTGCCACGCGATAGGGCATCTGGGGGTTCATTGAGCTTCCCAGGCCGGTACAAGATCTCGTAATTGTAGGTGGAAAGTTCGATTCTCCACCTCAAGATCTTGTCATTTTTGATTTTGCCCCTCTGCTTGTTGTTGAACATAAAAGCAACTGAACGCTGGTCAGTGAGCAGGGTAAATCGTTTTCCGGCCAGGTAGTGCCTCCAATGACGCACAGCCTCCACGATAGCCTGGGCCTCCTTCTCGACCGCGGAGTGTCTGGTCTCTGGGCCCTGGAGGGTTCGTGAGAAGAATGCCACAGGTCTCCCCGCCTGATTAAGGGTGGCGGCCAGAGCGAAGTCGGACGCATCGCTTTCCACCTGGAAGGGGATGGATTTGTCCACTGCGTGCATGGTGGCTTTGGCAATGTCTTCCTTGATACGGTGGAAGGCTAAGCGGGCCTCTGCCGTCACGGGAAAAGAGGTGGACTTGATCAGCGGACGGGCTTTGTCTGCATAGTAGGGGACCCACTGAGCGTAGTAGGAAAAAAACCCTAGGCACCTCTTCAGAGCTTTTAGGCAGTGGGGCAGTGGGAGTTCCATAAGGGGACGCATCCGGTCCGGGTCGGGACCGATGACCCCGTGTTCTACAACACAGCCAAGGATGGCGAGGCGGTCTGTGCGGAATATGCACTTCTCCTTGTTATATGTCAGGTTCAGGAGTTGGGCGGTGCGGAAGAATTTCTCGAGGTTTGCGTCATGGTCCTGCAAGTCATGGCCGCAGATGGTCACATTATCTAGGTAAGGGAAGTGGCCTGCAGCTCGTTTTGATCGACCATCCGGTCCATCTCCCTTTGGAAGACGGAGACCCCGTTGGTAACGCCGAAGGGAACCCTAAGGAAGTGATAGAGGCGGCCGTTTGCCTCAAAAGCAGTATACTGGCGGTCTTCAGGGCTGATGGGGAGCTGGTGGTACGCTGATTTCAGGTCAATGGTCGAAAAGACGCGGTACTGCGCGATCTGGTTGACCATGTCAGCTATGCGGGGGAGTGGGTAGGCGTCCAGCAGGGTGTAGCGGTTTATTGTTTGGCTGTAGTCGATGACCAGGCGTTGTTTCTCGCCGGTCTTAACGACCACAACCTGGGCTCGCCAGGGGCTGGAGCTGCCCTCAATAATCCCCTCCTTCAGGAGCCGTTCCACTTCGGTTTTGATGAAAACCCTGTCCCCGGCACTGTATCGCCTGCTCTTTGTGGCGATGGGCTTCCAGTCGGGGGTGAGGTTAGCAAACAGTGGGGGGGGTGGGACTCTGAGTGTGGAGAGGTTGCATCTGGTGCGCGGCGGGCAATTTGGAGGCTGCTGGCTGCGGACTGTGAGTGGGGGGAGGGGGCCACCGTACGCCATCGTAACGCTTTTGAGGTGGCACTGGAAATCCAACCCCAGTAGAACAGCAGTGCAGAGGTCGGGCAGGACCAGGAGTTTAAAATTATTGAACACAGTCCCGTCTACTACTAGTGTCACCACGCAGTAGCCGCCAATGTCCGCTGACTGGGACTCGGAGGCCATAGAAATCCGCTGGTGCGCAGGCAGGACTGGGAGAGAGCAACGCCGCACTGTGTTGGGGTGGATGAAGCTCTCTGTGCTCCCGGAGTCAAAAAGGCAGTTTATTGCATGGCCGTTTACCTTAACGTCCATTTTGGACCGAGCTAGCTGGTGCGGTCTCGTTTGGTCCAGCGTCACAGAGGCCAGCGTAGGGGTCGGTGTGTTGCTGCGAGTATCAGATGGGGGGGGGGTTGGCGGTCTGCTGCATCCCGGCTGGTGTCCAAGATGGCGGTGTCCATGATTCCCATGTGGCTGGAGTCGTCCAAGATGGCTGCTGCTGCGGTGGTTCGCACATGGCTGGGGTTGCCCAAGATGGCGGCTTGCACGGCCCACACGCGGCGCTGCTGGCGTTCGGGGTGGCTTTGGCCTTGCAGACGCTGGCGTAGTGTCCCTTTTTCCCGCAGCCCGAGCAGGTCGCATTCTTCGCCGGGCAGCGCGCTCTGGGGTGTTTGGCCTGGCCACAGAAGTAGCATTTCTGGCCTTGGGATACTGCTGTCTGGCTTTGGGACACTGCTGCGGTAGTTGGGCCATTGTTGGGCTGTGGCTGGGGTGGCACGGTGCTATGGGGCTGTCCTACCGTGTCCCAGGTTGTCGTTCCCCGCGGCGTCCACGGTGCAGAGGAGTAGGCATCCATGCCCTGGAAGGCTGCGTCCAGCGTTAGTGCGATGTCGGAGGCTTTGTCGAGGGTGAGGTCACTCTGCTCCAGCAGTCGCTGTCGGGTGTAGTTGGACCTGTGGCCCGCTACGAAGGCATCCCGGATCAGTTCCTCCGTGTACTTAGTGGGCGTTACCGCAGTGGAGGCAGTCAGGAATGTCTCGAAGCACGTGAGCCAGTGAGCAAACTTGGTGGAAGCGTCCGCTTCCCGACTGTCCAGGTCCAGGCATGCTGGTGTGAGGATCTTCTCCATTATAAAAAAATTTAGTTAATAAAATTGATGCGCCATCAATTACTCAAAAGACTGAGGTTGAGCGAGTAACAATCAGGCTTTTATTAACTAAAGAATGAAGGTCTTGTCTCGAGTGGTCGACCCGTCCAGAATACTAAGGGACTGGGAGGTAGTCACTTATATACCTGGAATAGTGGGAGGAGTCAGCCGAGGCATGTCCAGACCTGTACCTAGTGGAATACACATACAGACACAGACAGGTATGACAGTGGTTTACCACACTCACTCACCCTGATATAAACATACTCACCCTGATATAAACATAATCACCCTGATATAAACACACGCACACCCTGATATAAACACACTCACCCTGATATAAACACACTCATCCTGATATAAACTCACTCACACTGATATAAACTCACTCACCCTAATATAAACATACTCACCCTGATATAAACATAATCACCCTGATATAAACACATGCACACCCTGATATAAACACACTTACCCTGATATAAACACACTCATCCTGATATAAACTCACTCACCCTAATATAAACATACTCACCCTGATATAAACATAATCACCCTGATATAAACACACGCACACCCTGATATAAACACACTCACCCTGATATAAACACACTCATCCTGATATAAACACACGCACACTGATATAAACACACTCACCCTGATATAAACACACTCACCCTGATATAAACTCATACTCACCCTGATAAAAACACACTCACACTGATATAAACACACTCACACCCTGGTATAAACACACTCACACCCTGATATAAACACACTCACCCTGATATAAACACACTCACCCTGATCTAAACACACTCATCCTGATATAAACACACTCACCCTGATATAAACACAATTCACAATTCACAATTCAAATCGCTTTATTGGCATGATAAGTTACATCTTATGTTGCCAAAGCATCAAAATACATTTATGGTTGAGCACATAAACGCAGTTCTATTCATACAGTGTATAAACAGGTATATCCCTGAGTGTATAAATATACATTCGCATTGTTTATATATATTCATTTCTTAGTTTACTGGTTGTCCCTCTGTTCATGGCAAGCTGTAACATAGTGTGCCGCCAGTGTTACACAGCTTCTCTCTTCTCCCAGTAGGAATGGGAGTTTTTGGTTGTCATTCAGATTTCTGAATTCAGGGCATATTTGTGAGAATTTTTGGTAGAAATTCTCCCTGATGTCCTGATATTTTCCACAGGCTCTGAGGAAGTGCATCTCTGTCTCAACTACTCCCTGACTGCAATGAGAGCATATCCTGTCTTCTCTTGGCAGCCTGGTCTGCCTGTGTCTGCCTTTTTCGATCGCTAGGCTATGTTCGCTAAGTCTGTACCTTGTCAAGGTTCTTCTCCGTTTGTTATCCTTTACCATGGTCAGGTAATCAGCTATGCTGTATTGTCTGTTTAGGGCCAAGTAGCAATTGAGTTTGCTTTGGGTTTTTGTTGTTTCTGCCCAATATGTCAGATATTTTTCCTTTTGCTTAGCGACGATTGTGTTGGGTCGAATTCTTTGTGTTACCCTGTCACTGTCCTGGGGCTGGTTATTGTTAGTATTGTTAGTAGTTACTTCACTGAGTCCCAGGACTAGTTGACTGAGGGTATTCTTCTTTATGGTCAGCTCTTGGCATTTCAGGGCGTCGTAGTGATAGCATTGGGGGTTGCTCATTTGTAGGTGATTCCAAAATTTGGTGGCTCTTTTTTGGATAGTGATTATTAATGGATATTGGCCTAGTTCCGCCCTGCATGCATTGTTTACTGTTTTCCTTTGAGTCCGGAGGATACTTTTACAGAATTCTGCATGTAGGATCTCAATTGGGTGTTTGTCCCATTTTGCGAATTCTTGTTGAGTTAGCGGTCCCCATACCTCACTGCCATAGAGTGCAATTGGTTCAATTACTGATTTGAAAATTTTGAGCCAAATGCTAATTGGGATTTCTATTTGGATTGATTTTTTGATGGCATTGAAAGCCCTTCTTGCTTTCTCTTTCAGTTCATTCACAGCCAGTTTGAAGTTTCCCGTAGAACTGATTTTTAAGCCCAAGTATGTGTAGTTAGTGGTTTGTTCAATTTTGGTTGTTCCTACTGTGAAATTTATTTTGGGTCCCTGATGTTTGGATCTTTGCTGGAACACAAGGACTTGGGTTTTTTGGGGATTTATTGTCAGGGCCCAAGTCTGGCAGTACGACTCCAGCAGGTCCAGGTTCTGCTGTAGACCCTCTTTAGTTGGTGACAGCAGAACCAGGTCGTCTGCATAGAGGAGGAATTTAACCTTGGATTCATATAGGGTGAGGCCGGGTGCTGTAGATTGTTCAAGTAGTTTTGCCAATCCATTTATGTAAATATTAAAGAGTGTCGGTGAGATTGGCGAGCCCTGCATCACCCCCCGCCCCTGTGGGAAGTATTTTGTTTGTTTGTCTCCAATTTTAACTGCACATTTGTTGTTTGTATACATTGATTTAATTACATCATATGTTTTCCCTCCTACCCCGCTTTTGATAAGTTTCAGGAATAAACCGTCATGCCAGATGGAGTCGAAAGCCTTCTGGAAATCTACAAAGCATGCATAGATTTTGCTTTTGTTATGGTGAACGTGTTTGTCAATTAGGGTCTGTAGGGTGAAGATATGATCGGATGGTCTATAGTTTGGCAGGAATCCAATTTGGCTTTTACTCAAGACATTGTGCTCCTCAAGGAAGTTTATAAGTCTTTTGTTTATGATGCTACAGAATACCTTCCCCAGGTTACTGTTCACACAGATGCCTCGATAGTTGTTTGGGTCGATTTTGTCCCCACTTTTGTATATGGGCATTATGAGTCCTTTGTTCCAGATATCAGGGAAATAACCGACACTCAGAACCAAGTTGAAGAGTTTTAGGATAGCCAGTTTCATTTTGTTGTCTGTGTGTTTAATCAGCTCCTTTAGTATGCCACCTGTCCCGCAGGCTTTTCCTGGTCGCAGGTCCTTGAGTTTTTCAAGAAGTTCTTTTTCTGTTATTATGGCGTCTAGCGGGTTTTGGTTATCTTTTATGGCCATTTCCACCTTTTCCAGTTTTTTGCATATTTGGTGTTGCTCTGGTCTTAGTGTGTTTTTCTGGTATAATTTTTCAAAGTGGTTTACCCATGTGTCCCCACTCACCCTGATATAAACACACTCACACCCTGAACTAAAAACACTCACCCTGATATAAACACACTCACAACCTGATATAAACACACTCACCCTGATATAAACACACTCACCCTGATATAAACACACTCACCCTGATATAAACACATTCACACCCTGATTAAAAAACACTCACACCCTGATATAAACACTCTCAACCTGATATAAACACACTCACACCCTGATATAAATACACTCAACCTGATATAAACACACTCCCCCTGATATAAACACAATCACACCCTGATATAAACACACTCACACTGATATAAACACACTCATACCGTGATAAAAACACACTCACCCTGATAATAACACACTCACCCTGATATAAATGCACTCACACCCTGATATAAACACACTCAACCTGATATAAACACACTCACCCTGATATAAACACACTCACACTGATATAAATACCGTCACCCTAATATAAACACACTCACACCCTGATATAAAGTCACTCACCCTGATATAAACATACTCACACCCTGAAATAAAAACACTCACCCTGATATAAACACACTCACACCCTGAAATAAAAACACTCACCCTGATATAAACACACTCACACCCTGATATAAACACACTCACCCTGATATAAACACACTCACCCTGATATAAACACACCCACCCTGATATAAACACACTCACCCTGATATAAACACACTCACCCTAATATAAACACACTCACCCTGATATAAACACACGCACCCTGATATAAACACACTCATCCTGATATAAACACACTCACCCTGATTTAAACACACTCACCCTGATATAAACACGCTGACCCAGATAAGAACACACTCACCCTAATATAAACACACTCACCCCCTGATATAAACACACTCACACCCTGATATATACACACTCACCCTGATATAAACACACTCACCCTGATATAAACACACTCACACCCTGATATAAACTCACTCACACCCTGATATAAAAACACTCACACCCTGATATAAACACACTCACCCTGATATAAACAAACTCAACCTGATATAAACACACTCACCCTGATATAAACTCACTCACCCTGATATAAACACACTCACCCAGAAAGAAACTCATACTCACCCTGATAAAAACACACTTACACCCTGATATAAACACACTCAGACCATGATATAAACACACGCACCCTGATATAAACACACTCACACCCTGATATAAACACACTCACCCTGATATAATCACACTCAGCCTGATACAAACACACTCACCCTGAGATAAACAAACACACACCCTGATATAAACAGACTCAGACCCTGATATAAACACACTCACCTTGATGTAAACACACTCACACCCTGATATAAACAGACTCACCCTGATATAAACTCACACTCACCCTGATATAAACACATTCATCTGATATAAACAAACTCACACCCTGAGAAAACACACTCAGTCCCTGTTTATAAACACACTCACCCTGATGTAAACACACTCACCCTGATATAAACCCACTCACACCCTGATATAAAGACACTCACCCTGATATAAACACACTCACCCCCTGATATAAACCTACTCACCCTGCTATAAGCACACTCAAACCCTGATATAAACACACTCACACCCTGATATAAACATACTCACCCTGATATAAAAACACTAAAGCACTGTTATAAACACACTCACCCTGATATAAACACACTCAGCCTGATATAAACACACTAAAACACTGTTATAAACACACTCACCCTGATATAAACAGAGTCAGAGCCTGATATAAACACACTCACCGTGATATAAACACACTCACCCTGATATAAACTCATACTCAGCCTGATATAAACACACTCACCCTGATATAAACACAATCACACCCTGATATAAACACAATCACACCCTGATATAAACACACTCACACCCTGATATAAACACACTCACACCCTGATATAAACCTACTCACCCTGATATAAACACACTCGCACCCTGTTATAAACACTCTCACCCTGATATAAACACACTCACACACTGATATAAACTCATTCAGCCTGATATAAACACATTCACCCTGATATAAACACACCCACCCTAATATAAACACACTCACCCTGATATAAAGAAACTCACACCCTGATATAAGCACACTCACCCTGATCTAAACACACTCATCCTGATATAAAAACACTCACCCGGATATAAACTCAGACACACCCTGATATAAACACACACACACCCTGATATAAACACATTCAGCCTGATATAAACACACTCACCATGAGATAAACAAACTAACACCCTGATATAAACACAGTCACCCTGATATAAATACACTCAGACCCTGATATAAACACACTCACCCTGATATAAACACACTCACACCCTGATATAAACAGACTCAAACCCTGATATAAACACACTCACACCCTGATATAAACACACTCACCCTGATATAAACACAATCACACCCTGATATAAACACAATCACATCCTGATATAAACACACTCACACCCTGATATAAACACACTCACCCTGATATAAAAACACGCACACACTGATATAAACACACTCACCCTGATATAAGCACACACACGCCCTGATATAAACCCACTCTCCCTGTTATAAGCACACTCACCCTGATATAAACACACTCACACCCTGATATAAGCACACTCACCCTGATATAAACTCACTCACCCTGATATATACACAGTCACCCTGATATAAACACACTCACCCTGATGTAAACACACTCACCCTGATATAAACCCACTCACACCCTGATATAAACACACTCACCCTGATATAAAAACACGCACACACTGATATAAACACACTCACCCTGATATAAGCACACACACGCCCTGATATAAACCCACTCTCCCTGTTATAAGCACACTCACCCTGATATAAACACACTCACACCCTGATATAAGCACACTCACCCTGATATAAACTCACTCACCCTGATATAAACACATTCACCCTGATATAAACTCATACTCACCTTGATAAAAATACACTCACCGTGATATAAACACACTCACCCTGATATAAACACACTCACCCTGATATAAACACACTCACCCTGATATGATCACATACTCACCTTGATATAAACACACTCACACCCTGATATAAACACACTCTGCCTGATATAAACACACTCTGCCTGATATAAACACACTCACCCTGATATAAACACACGCACCCTGATGTAATCACATACTCACCTTGATATAAACACATTCACACCCTGATACAAACACACTCTGCTTGATATAAACACACTCACCCTGATATAAACACACTCACCCTGATATAAACACACTCACCCTGATGTAATCACATACTCACCTTGATATAAACACACTCACACCCTGATACAAACAGTCTCATTCTGACATAAACATACTCACACCCTGATATAAACACACTCACCCTGATATAAACACACTCACCCTGATATAAACACATTCACCCTGATATAAACACACTCAAACACTGATACAAACAGTCTCATCCTTGTATAAACACACTCACACCCTGATATACACACACACACCCTGATATAAACACACTCAGCTTGATATAAACACACTCACCCTGATATAAACACACTCAGCTTGATATAAACTCATACTCACCCTGATATAAACACACTCACCCTGATATAAACACACTCACACCCTGATATAAACACACTCACCCTGATATAAACACACTCACCCTGATATAAACATACTCACCCTGATAGAAACATAATCACCTTGATATAAACACACACACACCCTGAAATAAACACACTCACCCTGATATAAACACAATCACCCTGATTTAAACACACTCACCCTGATATAAACACACTCACCCTTGTATAAACACACTCACACTCTGATATAAACACAGTCACCCTGATATAAACACACTCAAACCCTGAACTAAACACACTCACCCTGATATAAGCACACTCACACCCTGATAAAAAAAACACTCACACCCTGATATAAACACACTCACCCTGATATAAACACACTTGCCGTGATATAAACACACTCACACACTGATATAAACACACTCACACCCTGATATAAACACACTCACCCTGATATAAACACATTCACCCTGATATAAGCACACTCACCCTGATATAAACACACTCACCCTGATATAAACACACTCACCCTGATTTAAACACACTCACCCTGATATAAACACACTCACCCTTGTATAAACACAGTCACACTCTGATATAAACACAGTCACCCTGATATAAACACACTCACACCCTGAACTAAACACACTCACCCTGATATAAACACACTCACACCTGATAAAAAAACACTCACACCCTGATATAAACACACTCACCCTGATATAAACACACTCGCCATGATATAAACACACTCACACCCTGATATAAACACACTCACCCTGATATAAACACATTCACCCTGATATAAACACACTCACCCTGATATAAACACACTCACCCTGATATAAACACACTCACCCTGATATAAACACACTCACACCCTGATATAAACACACTCACCCTGATATAAACACACTCACCCTGATATAAACACAATCACACCCTGATATAAACACAATCACACCCTGATATAAACACAATCACACCCTGATATAAACACAATCACACCCTGATATAAACACACTCACCCTGATATAATCACAGTCTCCCTGATATAAACACACTCACCCGGATATAAACACACTCACACCCTGATATAAACACACTCACATGCTGATATAAACATACTCACCCTGATATAAACACATTCACACCCTGTTATAAACACACTCACACTGATATAAACACACTCACACCCTGATATAAACACACTCACCCTGATATAAACTCACTCACCCTGATATAAACACATTCACCCTGATATAAACACACCCACTTTGATATAAACACACCCACCCTGATATAACCACACTCACACCCTGATATAAACACTCTCACACCCTGATATAAACACACTCACACCCTGATATAAACACCCTCACCCTGATATAAACACACTCACCCTGATATAAACACACTCATCCTGATATAAACACACTCACCCAGATTTAAACACACTCACCCTGATATAAACACGCTGACCCAGATAAGAACACACTCACCTTAACATAAACACACTCACCCCCTGGTATAAACACACTCACAATACAATACAATACAAATCGCTTTATTGGCATGATAAGGTACATCTTATGTTGCCAAAGCATCAAAATACATTTATGGTTGAACACATAAACGCGGTTCCATTCATACAGTGTATAAACAGGTATATCCCTGAGTTTATAAATATACATTCGCCTTGTTTATATATACTCTTGTCTTAGTTTACTGGTTGTCCCTCTGTTCATGGCAAGCTGTAACATAGTGTGCCGCCAGTGTTACACAGCTTCTCTCCTCCCCCAGTAGGAATGGGAGTTTTTGGTTGTCAGTCAGATTTCTGAATTCAGGGCATATTTGTGAGAATTTTTGGTAGAAATTCTCTCTGATGCCCTGATATTTTCCACAGGCTGTGAGGAAGTGCATCTCTGTCTCAACTACTCCCTGGCTGCAGTGAGAGCATATCCTGTCTTCTCTTGGCAGCCTGGTCTGCCTGTGTCTGCCTTTTTCGATTGCTAGGCTATGTTCGCTAAGTCTGTACCTTGTCAAGGTTCTTCTCAGTTTGTTATCCTTTATATCCCTTATATCACACCCTGATATATACACACTCACCCTGATATAAACTCACTCACCCTGATATAAACACACTCACACCCTGATATAAACTCACTCACACCCTGATATAAAAACACTCACACTCTGATATAAACACACTCACCCTGATATAAACAAACTCAACCTGATATAAACACACTCACCCTGATATAAACTCACTCACCCTGATATAAGCACACCCACCCAGATATAAACTCATACTCACCCTGATAAAAACACACTCACACCCTGATATAAACACACTCAGACCATGATATAAACACACGCACCCTGATATAAACACACTCACACCCTGATATAAACACACTCACCCTGATATAACCACACTCAGCCTGATACAAACACACTCACCCTGAGATAAACAAACACACACCCTGATATAAACAGACTCAGACCCTGATATAAACACACTCACCCTGATGTAAACGCACTCACACCCTGATATAAACAGACTCACCCTGATATAAACACACTCACCCTGATATAAACTCATACTCACCCTGATATAAACACATTCATCTGATATCAACAAACTCACACCCTGAGAAAACACACTCAGTCCCTGTTTATAAACATACTCACCCTGATATAAACACACTCACCCTGATGTAAACACACTCACCCTGATATAAACCCACTCACACCCTGATATAAAGACACTCACCCTGATATAAACACACTCACCCCCTGATATAAACCTACTCACCCTGCTATAAGCACACTCAAACCCTGATATAAACACACTCACACCCTGATATAAACATACTCACCCTGATATAAACACACTAAAGCACTGTTATAAACACACTCACCCTGATATAAACACACTCAGCCTGATATAAACACACTCACACCCTGATATAAACAGAGTCAGAGCCTGATATAAACACACTCACCGTGATATAAACACACTCACCCTGATATAAACTCATACTCAGCCTGATATAAACACACTCACCCTGATATAAACACAATCACACCCTGATATAAACACAATCACAACCTGATATAAACACACTCACACCCTGATATAAACATACTCACCCTGATATAAACACACTCGCACCCTGTTATAAACACTCTCACCCTGATATAAACACAGTCACACACTGATATAAACTCATTCAGCCTGATATAAACACATTCACCCTGATATAAACACACCCACCCTAATATAAACACACTCACCCTGATATAAAGACACTCACACCCTGATATAAGCACACTCACCCTGATCTAAACACACTCATCCTGATATAAAAACACTCAACCGGATAAAAACTCATACTCACCCTGATATAAACACACACACACCCTGATATAAACACACTCAGCCTGATATAAACACACTCACCATGAGATAAACAAATTAACACCCTGATATAAACACAGTCACCCTGATATAAACACACTCACACCCTGATATAAACACACTCACCCTGATATAAATACACTCAGACCCTGATATAAACACACTCACCCTGATATAAACACACTCACACCCTGATATAAACAGACTCAAACCCTGATATAAACACACTCACACCCTGATATAAACACACTCACCCTGATATAAACACAATCACACCCTGATATAAACACAATCACATCCTGATATAAACACACTCACACCCTGATATAAACTCACTCACCCTGATATATACACAGTCACCCTGATATAAACACACTCGCCCTGATGTAAACACACTCACCCTGATATAAACCCACTCACACCCTGATATAAACACACTCACCCAGATATAAAAACACGCACACAGTGATATAAACACACTCACCCTGATATAAGCACACACACGCCCTGATATAAACCCACTCTCCCTGTTATAAGCACACTCACCCTGATATAAACACACTCACACCCTGATATAAGCACACTCACCCTGATATAAACTCACTCACCCTGATATAAACACATTCACCCTGATATAAACTCATACTCACCTTGATAAAAATACACTCACCGTGATATAAACACACTCACCCTGATATAAACACACGCACCCTGATATAAACACACTCACCCTGATATAAACACACCCACCCTGATATGATCACATACTCACCTTGATATAAACACACTCACACCCTGATATAAACACACTCTGCCTGATATAAACACACTCTGCCTGATATACACACACTCACCCTGATATAAACACACGCACCCTGATGTGATCACATACTCACCTTGATATAAACACATTCACACCCTGATACAAACACACTCTGCTTGATATAAACACACTCACCCTGATATAAACACACTCACCCTGATATAAACACACTCACCCTGATGTAATCACATACTCACCTTGATATAAACACACTCACACCCTGATACAAACAGTCTCATTCTGATATAAACATACTCACACCCTGATATAAACACACTCACCCTGATATAAACACACTCACCCTGATATAAACACATTCACCCTGATATAAACACACTCAAACCGTGATACAAACAGTCTCATCCTTGTATAAACACACTCACACCCTGATATACACACACACACCCTGATATAAACACACTCAGCCTGATATAAACACACTCACCCTGATATAAACACACTCAGCTTGATATAAACTCATACTCACCCTGATATAAACACACTCGCCCTGATATAAACACACTCACACCCTGATATAAACACACTCACCCTGATATAAACACACTCACCCTGATATAAACAAACTCACCCTGATAGAAACATAATCACCTTGATATAAACACACACACACCCTGATATAAACACACTCACCCTGATATAAACACAATCACCCTGATTTAAACATACTCACCCTGATATAAACACACTCACCCTTGTATAAACACACTCACACTCTGATATAAACACAGTCACCCTGATATAAACACACTCAAACCCTGAACTAAACACACTCACCCTGATATAAACACACTCACACCCTGATAAAAAAAACACTCACACCATGATATAAACACACTCACCCTGATATAAACACACTTGCCGTGATATAAACACACTCACACCCTGATATAAACACACTCACACCCTGATATAAACACACTCACCCTGATATAAACACATTCACCCTGATATAAGCACACTCACACTGATATAAACACACTCACCCTGATATAAACACACTCACCCTGATTTAAACACACTCACCCTGATATAAACACACTCACCCTTGTATAAACACAGTCACACTCTGATATAAACACAGTCACCCTGATACAAACGCACTCACACCCTGAACTAAACACACTCACCCTGATATAAACACACTCACACCTGATAAAAAAACACTCACACCCTGATATAAACACACTCACCCTGATATAAACACACTCGCCATGATATAAACACACTCACACCCTGATATAAACACACTCACCCTGATATAAACACATTCACCCTGATATAAACACACTCACCCTGATATAAACACACTCACCCTGATATAAACACACTCACACCCTGATATAAACACACTCACCCTGATATAAACACACTCACACTGATATAAACACAATCACCCTGATATAAAAACAATCACACCCTGATATAAACACAATCACACCCTGATATAAACACAATCACACCCTGATATAAACACAATCACACCCTGATATAAACACAATCACACCCTGATATAAACACACTCACCCGGATATAAACACACTCACACCCTGATATAAACACACTCACACGCTGATATAAACATACTCACCCTGATATAAACACATTCACACCCTGTTATAAACACACTCACACTGATATAAACACACTCATACCCTGATATAACCACACTCACCCTGATATAAACTCACTCACCCTGATATAAACACATTCACCCTGATATAAACACACCCACTTTGATATAAACACACGCACCCTGATATAAACACACTCACACCCTGATATAAACACTCTCACACCCTGATATAAACACACTCACACCCTGATATAAACACACTCACACCCTGATATAAACACACGCACCCTGATATAAACTCATACTCACCCTGATATAAACGCACTCACCTTGATATAAACACACTCGCCCTGATATAAACTCATACTCACCCTGATATAAACACACTCACCCTGATACAAACACACTCACCCTAATCTAAACACATTCACACCCTGATATAAACACACTCACACCCTGATATAAACACACTCACACCCTGATATAAACACACTCACCCTGATATAAACACACTCACCCTGATATAAACTCACACTCACCCTGTTATAAACACACTCACACCCATATATAAACACACTCACCCTGATTTAAACTCATACTCACCCTGATATAAACACACTCATCTGATTTAAACAGACTCACACCCTGAGAAAACACACTCAGTCCCCGTTTATAAACACACTCACCCTGATATAAACACACTCACCCTGATATAAACACAGTCACCCTGATGTAAACACACCCTCCCTGATATAAACCCACTCACACCCTGATATAAACACACTCACCCTGATATAAACACACTCACACCCTGATATAAACACATTCACCCTGATATAAACTCATACTCACCTTGATATAAACACACTCACACCCTGATATAAACACACTCTGCCTGATATAAGCACACTCACCCTGATATAAACACACTGACCCTGATATAATCACATACTCACCTTGATATAAACACACTCACACCCTGATACAAACACACTCTGCCTGATATAAACACACTCACCCTGATATAAGCACAATCACACCCTGACATAAACACACTCACCCTGATATAAACACACTCACACCCTGATATAAACACACTCACCCTGATATAAACATACTCACACCCTGATATAAATACACTGACACCCTGATATCAACACACTCACACCCTGATATAATCACACTGACACCCTGATATAAACACACCCACCCTGATATAAACATACTCACCCTGATATAAACACACTCACACCCTGATATAAACACACTCACCCTGATATAAACATACTCACCCTGATATAAACACACTCACCCTGATATAAGCACACTCACCCTGATATAAATACACTCACACCCTGATATAAATACACTCACACCCTGATATAAACACACTCACACCCTGATATAAACACACTCACCCTGATATAAACATACTCACTCTGATATAAACAAACTCTCACCCTGATATAAACACGCTCACGCCCTGATGTAAACACACTCTGCCTGATATAAACACACTCACCCTGATATAAACACACTCACCCTGATATTATCACATACTCACCTTGATATAAACACACTCACACCCTGAAACAAATGCACTCTGCCTGATATAAACACACTCACCCTGATATAAACACATTCACCCTGATACAAACACAATCACCCTGATATAAAAACACTCACACCCTGATATAAACACATTCAACCTGATATAAACACTCACAATGATATTAACACACTCACCCTGATATAAACACACTCACACCCTGATATAAATACACACACCCTGATATAAAAACACTCACCATGATATAAACTCACTCACCCTGATATAAAGACACTCACCCTGATATAAACACACTCACCCTGATAAGAATACACTCACCCTGATATAAACACGCTCACACCCTGATATAAACACACTCACCCTGATATAAACACACTCACACCCTGATATATACACACTCACCCTGATATAAACTCAATCACCCTGATATAAGCAGACTCTTCCTGATTTAAACACGCTCACCCTGATATAAACACACTCACCCTGATATAAACTCACTCACCCTGATATAAACATACTTACCTGATATAAACATACTCACCCTGATATAAACACACTCACCCTGATTTAAACACACTCACCCTGATATAAACACACTCACCCTTATATAAACACACACGCACTCTGATATAAACACAGTCACCCTGATATAAACACACTCACACCCTGATATAAACTCTCTCACACCCTGATATAAACACACTCACACCCTGATATAAACACACTCACACCCTGATATAAACACACTCACCCTGATATAAACTCATACTCACCCTGATATAAACACACTCACCTTGATATAAACACACTCGCCCTGATATAAACTCATACCCACCCTGATATAAACACGCTCACACCCTGATATAAACGCACTCACCCTGATATAAACTCACACTCACCCTGATATAAACACACTCACCCTGATTTAAACTCATACTCACCCTGATATAAACACACTCACACCCTGATATAAATGCACTCACCCTGATATAAACTCACACTCACCCTGATATAAACACACTCACACTGATTTAAACTCATACTCACCCTGATATAAACACACTCATCTGATTTAAACACACTTACACCCTGAGAAAACACACTCAGTCCCCGTTTATAAACACACTCACCCTGATATAAACACACTCACACCCTGATGTAAACACACCCTCCCTGATATAAACCCACTCACACCCTGATATAAACACACTCACCCTGATATAAACATACTCACACACTGATATAAACACACTCACCCTGATATAAACACACTCACCCTGATATAAACAAACTCACACCCTGATATAAACACATTCACACCCTGATATAAACCCACTCACCCTGATATAACCACACTCACACCCTGAAATAAGCACACTCACACCCTGATATAAACACACTCACCCTGATATAAACTCACTCAACCTGATATAAACACATTCACCCTGATATAAACTCATACTCACCTTGATATAAACACACTCACACCCTGATATAAACACACTCTGCCTGATATAAGCACACTCACCCTGATATAAACACACTGACCCTGATATAATCACATACTCACCTTGATATAAACACACTCACACACTGATACAAACGCACTCTGCCTGATATAAACACACTCACCCTGATATAAACACAATCACACCCTGATATAAACACACTCACCCTGATATAAACATACTCACCCTGATATAAACACACTCACCCTGATATAAACACACTCACCCTGATATAAATACACTCACACCCTGATATCAACACACTCACACCCTGATATACACACACTGACACCCTGATATAAACACACCCACCCTGATATAAACATACTCACCCTGATATAAACACACTCACACCCTGATATAAACACACTCACCCTGATATAGACATACTCACCCTGATATAAACACACTCACCCTGATATAAGTACACTCACCCTGATATAAATACACGCACACCCTGATATAAATACACTCACACCCTGATATAAACACACTCACACCCTGATATAAACACACTCACCCTGATATAAACATACTCACTCTGATATAAACACACTCTCACCCTGATATAAACACGCTGACCCTGATATAAACACACTCACACCCTGATATAAACACACTCTGCCTGATATAAACACACTCACCTTGATATAATCACATACTCACCTTGATATAAACACACTCACACCCTGATACAAATGCACTCTGCCTGATATAGACACACTCACCCTGATATAAAAACACTCACACCCTGATATAAACACACTCAACCTGATATAAACACACTCACCCTGATATAAACACACTCACATCCTGATATAAATACACACACCCTGATATAAACACACTCACCCTGACATAAACTCACTCACCCTGATACAAACACACTCACCCTGATATAAACACACTCACCCTGATAAGAATACACTCACCCTGATATAAACACGCTCACACCCTGATATAAACACACTCACCCTGATATAAACACACTCACACCCTGATATATACACACTCACCCTGTTATAAACTCATTCACCCTGATATAAACACACTCACCCTGATTTAAACACACTCACCCTGATATAAACACACTCACCCTGATATAAACTCACTCACCCTGATATAAACATACTTACCCTGATATAAATATACGCACCCTGATATAAACACACTCACCCTGATTTAAACACACTCACCCTGATATAAACACACTCACCCTGATATAAACACACTCACACCCTGATATAAACACACTCACACCCTGATATAAACACACTCACCCTGATATAAACTCATACTCACCTTGATATAAACGCACTCACCTTGATATAAACACACTCGCCCTGATATAAACTCATACCCACCCTGATATAAACACACTCACCCTGATCTAAACACATTCACACCCTGATATGAACACACTCACACCCTGATATAAACACACACACCCTGATATAAACACACTCACCCTGATTAAACTCATAATCACCCTGATATAAACACACTCATCTGATTTAAACACACTTACACCCTGAGAAAACACACTCAGTCCCCGTTTATAAACACACTCACCCTGATATAAACACACTCACCCTGATATAAACACAGTCACCCTGATGTAAACACACCCTCCCTGATATAAACCCACTCACACCCTGATATAAACACACTCACCCTGATATAAACACACTCACACACTGATATAAACACACTCACCCTGATATAAACACACTCACCCTGATATAAACACACTCACACCCTGATATAAACACATTCACACCCTGATATAAACCCACTCACCCTGATATAACCACACTCACACCCTGAAATAAGCACACTCTCAACCTGATATAAACACACTCACCCTGATATAAACTCACTCAACCTGATATAAACACATTCACCCTGATATAAACTCATACTCACCTTGATATAAACACACTCACACCCTGATATAAACACACTCTGCCTGATATAAGCACACTCACCCTGATATAAACACACTGACCCTGATATAATCACATACTCACCTTGATATAAACACACTCACACCCTGATACAAACGCACTCTGCCTGATATAAACACACTCACCCTGATATAAACACAATCACACCCTGATATAAACACACTCACCCTGATATAAACACACTCACACCCTGATATTAACACACTCACCCTGATATAAACATACTCACGCTGATATAAACACACTCACCCTGATATAAACACACTCACCCTGATATAAATACACTCACACCCTGATATCAACACACTCACACCCTGATATCAACACACTCACACCCTGATATAAACACACCCACCCTGATATAAACATACTCACCCTGATATAAACACACTCACACCCTGATATAAACACACTCACCCTGATATAAACATACTCACCCTGATATAAACACACTCACCCTGATATAAATACACTCACACCCTGATATAAATACACTCACACCCTGATATAAACACACTCACACCCTGATATAAACACGCTCACCCTGATATAAACATACTCACTCTGATATAAACACACTCTCACCCTGATATAAACACGCTCACCCTGATATAAACACACTCACACCCTGATATAAACACACTCTGCCTGATATAAACACACTCACCCTGATATAAACACACTCACCCTGATATAATCACATACTCACCTTGATATAAACACACTCACACCCTGATACAAATGCACTCTGCCTGATATAAACACATTCACCCTGATATAAACACACTCACACCCTGATATAAACACACTCTGCCTGATATAATCACACTCACCCTGATATAAACACACTCACCCTGATATAATCACATACTCACCTTGATATAAACACACTCACACCCTGATACAAATGCACTCTGCCTGATATAAACACACTCACCCTGATATAAAAACACTCACACCCTGATATAAACACATTCAACCTGATATAAACACTCACAACGATAAAAACACACTCACCCTGATATAAACACACTCACACCCTGATATAAACACACACAACCTGATATAAACACACTCACCCTGATATAAACACACTCACACCCTGATATAAATATACACACCCTGATATAAACACACTCACCCTGATATAAACTCACTCACCCTGATATAAACACACTCACCCTGATATAAACACACTCACCCTGATAAGAATACACTCACCCTGATATAAACACGCTCACACCCTGATATAAACACACTCACCCTGATATAAACACACTCACACCCTGATATATACACACTCACCCTGATATAAACTCATTCACCCTGATATAAACACACTCACCCTGATTTAAACACACTCACCCTGATATAAACACACTCACCCTGATATAAACTCACTCACCCTGATATAAACATACTTACCCTGATATAAACATACTCACCCTGATATAAACACACTCACCCTGATTTAAACACACTCACCCTGATATAAACACACTCACCCTTATATAAACACACTCGCACTCTGATATAAACACAGTCACCCTGATATAAACACTCTCACACCCTGAACTAAACACACTCACCCTGATATAAACGGCGACGATGACAATCTTACCCTGCGGCAGAGATATATCCAAGGCAGTTTAACGGGCGTCGCGAAGAGGCATCCGCCCTCATCATCCTGCTGAGAAAAGACTCGGGTCTGAAGAGCAAGGAAGAATCCTGACACGAAGCCTTCCATCAGCAACAGGCAGTGATCATCCCTTCTATCACTGTGGTGGGTAAGCCGATCAGCGACGAGCAGCAAGTCGGCCACGTTGGCTGTGAAGTAGGGGAGGGAAAAACAGAGGATATAAGGGCGGAGAACTCGACCACGGTCGGGGAAAAGAGCCGGACAGAAGTCGGGGCCAGAGGCGCTGAGACTGGGGCAGCATAAGGCACGGGAGCCGCGGTGAATGCAAACACAGCCGGTGTAAAAGACCGGGCTGCAAGCGGACTGGGAGACGCAACAGCGTCGAGAGAGAGCTCGACCGCGACCGGTGAAAAAGGCCGGGCAGCTACCGAGGCCGCGAGGCGCAGCGACCGGGACAGCGTAAGGCGCGGGAGAAAATAAAAAAAAACCGCGGAGAACTCAGCCGCAGCCGGTGGAAAGGAACGGACTGCAAGAGGGGCTGGGAGGCACGAATTGAGAACCGCTGGGGAGGCGTGAATGGCAGCAATACGGCAATCGCCATTACAGCCAGCGGGGGAGAAAGGCAAACGCGGGAAGCCGCCATTTTCGTAGGCGGGGGAAGAAGACAAGCGCGGGAAACCGCCATTTTGAAAAAAAAAAAAATTTTCTTTTTGTTTCTCAAGAAGATTGTGAGGATGCCTAAGCGTGGTAACATCAACGATTTTGATCCCGATGTTGAAGATTGGGCCACGTATGTAGAACACATAGAGATTTATTGTAAGGCAAATAAAATATCAGATGAAGATAAAGCACTAACCTTACTAAACTCAATGGGTGCGAAGACATACGGGCTATTGAAGCATCTTCTATCTCCAGCTAAACCGGCGGATCAGGCTTTCGCTAATATTGTTGCTGTCCTGAGAAATCATTTGAACCCCACACCGCTGATGTTAGCGGAACGATTTAAATTTTATGCGAGAACGCAACTGAAAGAGGAAAGCAGCGCGGAGTATTTAATTGAACTGTGTAAGCTAGCGAAATACTGTCAGTTTGGGGAAAGACTGACAGAGGCACTGAGAGACAAATTCGTGTGTGGATTGTCGAAAGAAGGAACACAAAAGCGGCTGCTTGAAGAGAATGATCTTACACTTGATAAGGCTGTCACTATTGCAGCATCGCACGAAGCCGCAGCGAGAGGCACTGCGGAAATGCAGCTGAAGGCAGCGGTACTCAGCGTAGATCAAATGGCTTTGGGTACAGCGAAATGTTATCGTTGTGGAAAGACAACACACGATCAGAACCAATGCTGGTTTAAAAATCAGGAATGTAGAAAATGTGGCAAGCTTGGTCACATAGCTAAAGTATGCCGGTCAGGAAAGAAGACCAGCAACAAAAAGTCACCGCAGGAAAAGTGCAGAAAGGTACATAAGGTGGCTGAGAAGAGTTCGGATGAACAGAATTCGGATTCAGACTCCAACAGCAAGGAACTGGGTAGTCTGAGAATTCACAATGCGAGTAAGGAAGCTGACCTACAAACTATCTGGGTCACACTTCAGATAGCAGGAGTCCAAGTGAAGATGGAATTGGACACTGGATCGGCGTTGACGGTCATGAATAAGCAAGATTACAAAAGGTTATTCACACATATTCCCCTACGGGATACAGAGATAGTATTGCAGACATACACGGGGCAAAGAGTATACCCCATCGGAAAGATAAAAGTCAAGGTGGTACACAAGGGCAAAGAACACCAAGGAATGGACTTATATGTACTACCTGAGGGAGGTCCACCACTTCTGGGACGGGAGTGAATCAGGAAAATAAATATGGACTGGCACTCCCTAAAAGCAATAACGGTAGATTCCGGAAAAAAAGATGTCAAACCTGAACGATTGTCCAGAATATTGGATGAGGGCATATGCAGCAGTGACAGTGACAAAGCAGAGAGTGAGAACTCGGTGAAGACAATCAGCTCAGACTCTGGAACTGATGATGGTAAGACCAGTCCATGTGCAAAAGACAAGTCTAAAATGGACTTGCAGACTAATGATGGAAAAACGAAGGAGTGCATAAATGCTTCAGAAGAGAACAAAGTATCAGAACAGAATTCCACTGAACAACAACAACATAGTTTGACAGAGAATTCTGAGTCTGTCCAGTCTACAGACATGCACATTTCTGAGGGCACTGCTGATTCAAAGAATGGAAAAGAATTGCTAACCAGAAATGAAAAGGAAAGTAAATCTGATAAACAAGTCACTCTGGTCCCGGATTCATTAACTCTCAATGGAGCAGTAAATTCTACCAATAGAAAGTCAAAGAGAAATTCTGATTCGGGTAGCATATCTGCATCCGATAGCGTTGACTTGAACATTTCCCTTTCAGGTGATCTCTCTTTAAACAAGGAAAGTGGCTCTCTATCAATACGGGGTAACCAAGCATACAACAAAACTCTGGAATGAACTAGAAAATTTGTTGTCGATGGAGTGGAAGTGAGTGTCACTACTTCAAAGATTATTGGTGAGGATGAGAAGAAAGCTGAGGAAATGCGATTCCTAAGGCGGCAGGAGCTGCGAGAGTTGCGGTTGCTTCAGAAGGAGGAACACTGGGCTCGAACTCAACTCAATTTCAAACTACAACAGCAATTAGAACAAATGATTCGCCGTTTTGAGCAAGAGATGAATGCAAAGAAAAAGTTCTTTGACACAGAGTTGGAGAATCTGGAAAGACAGCAGAAGCAGCTGATTGAGAAAATGGAACAGGAACACACAAACCGTCTGCGCGATGAGGCCAAACGAATCAAAGCTGAGCAAGAAAGGGAATATGTCAAATTCATCGATCAGTTGAAAGCTAAGAAGAAAGAGCACCCCTTTTGTGAGCAGTGTCAGCAGTAATAAGCCACTCAGGGAATTGGTGGCAGAGGCAAAAGCTGAAGTGATGGAGGAAATAGAAGACAATAGAGAGGAAGCAGAAGATGATGACTCATCTGAACCATTATTACCCCTACCAGGTCACGCACGTGGTCCCTCCGAACTGAGCCAAATCAGTCTGGAAGCAGAAAAACTTCCCAAGGTACTCGAGCCTTTAGAAGTCAACAATGCTGGTTCTGAAGTTACGAAAGTTCAAGCTGTTAAGTCCAGTGAAGGACTATTAGATGAGTCACCCCAGCAACGAGAACCAGAGACCCCTGAAAGGCGTTATCCGTCTTGGATCAGGAGGCCTCCTCAGAGACTGAATCTGTGAACTGTTTTTACATGAAGTTGTGTATATATGTTATTATGTTATGTTAATGGGGAATATATACTGTTAAGCTAAAAAGGGAGGATTGTGGTGTATGTAACCGTTCCACCTTTAAGAGAACTATTTTAAGAGATGCACTACTTTATCTTGGCTGCTGTATACTGTAATACCGGTGCTGACCACACCGGTATATAAGTGCTGTGTAATGATTTATTGGGCAGTTCAGCCCTGACCTTCGACTAGGAAAGACCTGTTAAGGTTATTCTTGTGGTCTGTGTGCAGTGATTTATATTAACCATAACTGGAACACACAGACTTAACAACCCTGATATAAACACACACACCCTGATATAAACACAGTCACACCCTGATATAAACACACTCACCCTGATATAAACACAGTCACACCCTGATATAAACACACTCACCCTGATATAAACACACTCACCCTGATATAAACACAATCACCCTGATATAAACATACTCACACCCTGATATAAACACATTCACACCCTGATATAAACCCACTCAACCTGATATAACCACAATCACATCCTGAAATAAACACACTCACACCCTGATATAAACACACTCACCCTGTTATAAGCACACTCACCCTAATATAAACACACTCACACCCTGATATAAACACACTCAACCTGATATAAGCACACTCACCCTGATATAAACACACTCACACCCTGATATAAACACACTCAACCTGATATAAACTCACTCAACCTGATATAAACACATTCACCCTGATATAAACTCATACTCACCTTGATATAAACACACTCACACCCTGATATAAACACACTCTGCCTGATATAAATACACTCACCCTGATATAAACACACTCACCCTGATATAATCACATACTCACCTTGATATAAACACACTCACACCCTGATACAAACGCACACTGCCTGATACAAACTCACTCACCCTGATATAAACACAATCACACCCTGATATAAACACACTCACCCTGATATAAACACACTCACACCCTGATATAAACACACTCACCCTGATATAAACATACTCACCCTGATATAAACACACTCACCCTGATATAAACACACTCACCCTGATATAAACACAATCATACCCTGATATCAACACATTCACACCCTGATATAAACACACTGACACCCTGATATAAACACACTCACCCTGATATAAACACACTCACCCTGATATAAACACAGTCACACGCTGATATAAACACACTCACCCTGATATAAACATACTCACCCTGATATCAACACACTCACACCCTGATATAGACACACTCACACCCTGATATAAACACACTCACCCTGATATAAACACACCCACCCTGATATAAACACAGTCACACCCTGATATAAACACACTCACCCTGATATAAACACACTCACTCTGATATAAACACAATCACCCTGATATAAACACAATCACACCCTGATATAAACACAATCACACCCTGATATAAACACACTCACCCTGACATAATCACAGTCTCCCTGATATAAACACACTCACCCTGATATAACCACACTCACACCCTGATATAAACACACTCATACCCTGATATAAACATACTCACCCTGATATAAACACATTCACACCCTGTTATAAACACACTCACACTGAAATAAACACACTCACACCCTGATATAAACACACTCACCCTGATATAAACTCACTCACCCTGATATAAACACATTCACCCTGATATAAACACATGCACTTTGATATAAACACACCCACCCTGATATAAACACACTCACACCCTGATTTAAACACACTCACCCTGATATAAACACCCTCAGACCCTGATATAAACACCCTCACATCCTGATATAAACACACTCACCCTGATATAAACACACTCACCCTGATATAAACTCATACTCACCCTGATATAAACACACTCACCCTGATATAAACACAATCACACCCTGATATAACCACAATCACACCCTGATATAAACACATTCACCCTGATATAATTACATACTCACCTTGATATAAACACACTCACCTTGATACAAACACACACAAACCCTGATATAAACACACTCACCCTGACATAAACACACTCACCTTGATATAAACACACTCACCCTGATATAAAAACACTCACACCCTGATATAAATACATTCAACCTGATTTAAATACTCACCCTGATAAAAACGCACTCACCCTGATATAAACACACTCACACCCTGATATAAACACACACAGCCTGATACAAACACACTCACCTTGATATAAACAAACTCACACCCAGATATAAACACACTCACCCTGATAGAAACACACTAACCCTGATATAAACACACTCACACCCTGATATAAACACACTCACACCCTGATATAAACACACTCATCCTGATCTAAACACACTCACACCCTGATATAAATACACACAGCCTGATATAAACACACTCACCCTGATATAAACTCACTCACCTTGATATAAACACAGACACCCTGATATAAACACACTCACACCCTGATATAAACACACTCACCCTGATAAGAATACATTCACCCTGATATAAACTCATTCACCCTGATATAAACACACTCACCCTGATATAAACACACTCACTCTGATATAAACACACTCACACCCTGATATATACATACTCACCCTGATATAAACTCAATCACCCCCATATAAACACACTCACACCCTGATATATACACACTCACCCTGATATAAACACACTCACCCTGATATAAACACACTCACACCCTGATATAAACACACTCACCCTGATATAAACACACTAACCTTGATATAAACACAATCACCCTGATATAAACACAATCACACCCTGATATAAACACAATCACACCCTGATATAAACACGCTCACACCCTGATATAAACACACTCACCCTGATAAGAATACATTCACCCTGATATAAACTCATTCACCCTGATATAAACACACTCACCCTGATATAAACACACTCACCCTGATATAAACACACTCACACCCTGATATATACATACTCACCCTGATATAAACTCAATCACGCTGATATATACACACTCACCCTGATATAAACACACTCACCCTGATATAAACACACTCACACCCTGATATAAACACACTCACCCTGATATAAACACACTCACCCTGATATAAACACATTCACCCTGATATAAACACATGCACTTTGATATAAACACACCCACCCTGATATAAACACACTCACACCCTGATTTAAACACACTCACCCTGATATAAACACCCTCAGACCCTGATATAAACACCCTCACATCCTGATATAAACACACTCACACCCTAATATAAACACACTCACCCTGATATAAACACACTCACCCTGATATAAACTCATACTCACCCTGATATAAACACACTCACCCTGATATAAACACAATCACACCCTGATATAACGACAATCACACCCTGATATAAACACACTCACCCTGATATAATTACATACTCACCTTGATATAAACACACTCACCTTGATACAAACACACTCACACCCTGATATAAACACACTCACCCTGACATAAACACACTCACCTTGATATAAACACACTCACCCTGATATAAAAACACTCACACCCTGATATAAATACATTCAACCTGATATAAACTCATTCACCCTGATATAAACACACTCACCCTGATATAAACACACTCACTCTGATATAAACACACTCACACCCTGATATATACATACTCACCCTGATATAAACTCAATCACCCCCATATAAACACACTCACACCCTGATATATACACACTCACCCTGATATAAACACACTCACCCTGATATAAACGCACTTACACCCTGATATAAACACACTCACCCTGATATAAACACACTCACCCTGATATAAACACAATCACCCTGATATAAACACAATCACACCCTGATATAAACACAATCACACCCTGATATAAACACACTCACCCTGATATAAACACACTCACACCCTGATATAAACACACTCACACTGATATAAACACAATCACACCCTGATATAAACACACTCAACCTGATATAAACTCACTCACCCTGAGATAAACACATTCACCCTGATATAAACACATGCACTTTGATATAAACACACCCACCCTGATATAAACACCCTCAGACCCTGATATAAACACCCTCACATCCTGATATAAACACACTCACACCCTAATATAAACACACTCACCCTGATATAAACACACTCACCCTGATATAAACACACTCACCCTGATATAACCACAATCACACCCTGATATAAACACACTCACCCTGATATAATTACATACTCACCTTGATATAAACACACTCACCTTGATACAAACACACTCAAACCCTGATATAAACACACTCACCCTGACATAAACACACTCACCTTGATATAAACACACTCACCCTGATATAAAAACACTCACACCCTGATATAAACACATTCAACCTGATATAAAGACTCACCCTGATAAAAACGCACTCACCCTGATATAAACACACTCACACCCTGATATAAACACACACAGCCTGATACAAACACACTCACACTGATATAAACAAACTCACACCCTGATATAAACACACTCACCCTGATAGAAACACACTCACCCTGATATAAACACACTCACACCCTGATATAAATACACTCACACCCTGATATAAACACACTCACCCTGATCTAAACACACTCACACCCTGATATAAATATACACAGCCTGATATAAACACACTCACCCTGATATAAACTCACTCACCCTGATATAAACACACTCACCCTGATATAAACACACTCACACCCTGATATAAACACACTCACCCTGAAAAGAATACATTCACCCTGATATAAACTCATTCACCCTGATATAAACACACTCAGCCAGATATAAACACACTCACTCTGATATAAACACACTCACACCCTGATATATACACACTCACCCTGATATAAACTCAATCACCCTGATATAAACACACTCACACCCTGATATATACACACTCACCCTGATATAAACGCACTCACCCTGATATAAACACACTCACACCCTGATATAAACACACTCACCCTGATATAAAGACAATCACCCTGATGTAAACACAATCACACCCTGATATAAACACAATCACACCCTGATATAAACACAAATTCACACTGATATAAACTCATTCACCCTGATACAAACACACTCAGCCAGATATAAACACAACCACACTGATATAAACACACTCACACCCTGATATAAACACACTAATACCCTGATATAAACATACTCACCCTGATATAAACACATTCACACCCTGTTATAAACACACTCACACTGATATAAACACACTCACACCCTGATATAAACACACTCAACCTGATATAAACTCACTCACCCTGAGATAAACACATTCACCCTGATATAAACACATGCACTTTGATATAAACACACCCACCCTGAAATAAGTACACTCACACCCTGATATAAACACACTCACCCTGACATAAACACCCTCAGACCCTCATATAAACACCCTCACACCCTGATATAAACACACTCACACCCTGATATAAACACACTCACCCTGATATAAGCACACTCACCCTGATATAAACTCATACTCACTCTGATATAAACACACTCACCCTGATATAAACACAATCACACCCGATATAAACACAATCACAACCTGATATAAACACACTCACCCTGATCTAAACACACTCACACCCTGATATAAACACACTCACAGCCTGATATAAACACACTCACACTGATATAAATGCATACTCACCTTGATATAAACACACTCACACCCTGATATAAACACACTCAGCCTGATATAAACACACTCACGCTGATATAAACACACTCACCCTGATATAAATACACTCACACCCTGATATAAACACAATCACACCCTGATGTAAAAACACTCACCGCCTGATATAAACACATTCAACCTGATATAAAGACTCACCCTGATAAAAACGCACTCACCCTGAAATAAACACACTCACACCCTGATATAAACACACACAGCCTGATATAAACACACTCATCCTGATATAAACAAACTCACCCTGATATAAACACACGCACACCCTGATATAAACACACTCACCCTGATCTAAACACACAGACACCCTGATATAAATACACACACACTGATATAAACACACTCACCCTGATATAAACTCACTCACCCTGACATAAACACACTCACCCTGATATAAATACACTCACACCCTGATATAAACACACTCACCTTGATAAGAATACACTCACCCTGATATAAACTCATTCACCCTGATATAAACACACTCACCCTGATATAAACACACTCACCCTGTTTATAAACACACTCACCCTGATATATACACACTCACCCTGATATAAACACAGTCACCCTGATGTAAACACACCCTCTCTGATATAAACCCACTCACACCGTGATATAAACACACTCACACCCTGATATAAACACACACTCACCCTGATATATACATACTCACCCTGATATAAACACACTCACCTTGATACAAACACACTCACACACAGATATAAACACACTCACCCTGATATAAACACACTCACACCCTGATATAAACACACTCACACCCTGATATAAACACACTCACCCTGTTATAAGCACACTCACCCTGATATAAACACACTCACACCCTGATATAAACAAACTCTGCCTGATATAAACACACTCACCCTGATATAAACACACTCACCCTGATATAATCACATACTCACCTTGATATAAACACACTCACACTCTGATATAGACACACTCAGCCTGATATAAACATAATCACACTGATATAAACACACTCACCCTGATATAAACACACTCACCCTGATATAAATAGACTCACACCCTGATATAAACACACTCACACCCGGATATAAACACACTCACACCCTGATATAAACACACTCACACTGATATATACATACTCACCCTGATATGAACACTCTCACATTGATACAAACACACTCACACCCTGATATAAACACACTCACCCTGATATAAACACACTCACCTTGATATAAACACACTCACCCTGAAATAAAAACACTCACACCCTGATATAAACACATTCAACCTGATATAAAGACTCACCCTGATAAAAACGCACTCACCCTGATATAAACACACTCACACCCTGATATAAACACACACAGCCTGATACAAACACACTCACCCTGATATAAAGAAACTCACACCCTGATATAAACACACTCACCCTGATAGAAACACACTCACCCTGATATAAACACACTCACACCCTGATATAAACACACTCACACCCTGATCTAAACACACTCACACCCTGATATAAATACACACAGCCTGATATAAACACACTCACCCTGATATAAACACAGTCACCCTGATGTAAACACACCCTCCCTGATATAAACTCACTCACACCCTGATATAAACACACTCACCCTGATATAAACACATTCACACACTGATATAAACACAGTCACCCTGATATAAACACACTCACCCTGATATTAACACACTCACACCCTGATATAAACACACTCACACCCTGATATAAACCCACTCACCCTGATATAACCACACTCACACCCTGATATAAACACACTCACACCCTGATATAAACACACTCACACCCTGATATAAACCCACTCACACTGATATAACCACACTCACACCCTGATATAAACACACTCACACCCTGATATAAACACACTCACCCTGTTATAAGCACACTCACCCTGATATAATCACATACTCACCTTGATATAAACACACCCACACCCTGATACAAACACACTCTGCCTGATATAAACACACTCACACCCTGATATAAATACACACAGCCTGATATAAACACACTCACCCTGATATAAACACAGTCACCCTGATGTAAACACACCCTCCCTGATATAAACCCACTCACACCCTGATATAAACACACTCACCCTGATATAAACACACTCACACCCTGATATAAACACACTCACACCCTGATATAAACCCACTCACACTGATATAACCACACTCACACCCTGATATAAACACACTCACACCCTGATATAAACACACTCACCCTGTTATAAGCACACTCACCCTGATATAATCACATACTCACCTTGATATAAACACACTCACACCCTGATATAAACACACTCACACCCTGATCTAAACACACTCACACCCTGATATAAATACACACAGCCTGATATAAACACACTCACCCTGATATAAACACAGTCACCCTGATGTAAACACACCCTCCCTGATATAAACCCACTCACACCCTGATATAAACACACTCACCCTGATATAAACACATTCACACACTGATATAAACACAGTCACCCTGATATAAACACACTCACCCTGATATTAACACACTCACACCCTGATATAAACACACTCACACCCTGATATAAACCCACTCACCCTGATATAACCACACTCACACCCTGATATAAACACACTCACACCCTGATATAAACACACTCACACCCTGATATAAACCCACTCACACTGATATAACCACACTCACACCCTGATATAAACACACTCACACCCTGATATAAACACACTCACCCTGTTATAAGCACACTCACCCTGATATAATCACATACTCACCTTGATATAAACACACCCACACCCTGATACAAACACACTCTGCCTGATATAAACACACTCACCCTGATATAAACACATTCACCTTGATATAAACACACTCACACCCTGAAAAAACAGTCTCATTCTGATATAAACACACTCACACCCTGATATAAACACACTCACCCTGATATAAACACACTCACACCCTGATATAAACACACTCACCGTGATACAAACATACTCACACTGATATAAACACACTCACCCTGATATAAACACCCTCACCCTGATGTAAACACACTCACACACTGATATAAACACACTGACACCCTGATATAAACACACTCACCCTGATATAAACACACCCACCCTGATATAAACACATGCACTTCGATATAAACACACCCACCCTGATATAAACACACTCACACACTGATATAAACACACTCACCCTGATATAAACACCCTCAGACCCTGATATAAACACATTCACCCTGATATAAACACATGCACTTTGCTTTAAACACACCCACCCTGATATAAACACACTCACACCCTGATATAAACACACTCACCCTGATATAAACCCCCTCAGACCCTGATATAAACACCCTCACACCCTGATATAAACACACTCACACCCTAATATAAACACACTCACCCTGATATAAACACACTCACCCTGATATAAACTCATACTCACCCTGATATAAACGCACTCACCCTGATATAAAGACAATCACACCCTGATATAAACACAATCACACCCTGATATAAGCACATTCACCCTGATATAAGCACACTCACACCCTGATATAAACACACTCACACCCTGATATAAACACACTCACCCTGATATAAACATACTCACACTGATATAAACACACTCACCCTAATATAAACACACTCACCCTGATATAAACACACTCACCCTGATATAAACTCATACTCACCCTGATATAAACGTACTCACCCTGATATAAACACAATCACTCCCTGATATAAACACAATCACACCCTGATATAAACACAATCACACCCTGATATAAACACACTCACCCTGATATAAACTCATACTCACCCTGACATAAACGCACTCACCCTGATATAAGCACACTCACACCCTGATATAAACACACTCACACCCTGATATAAACACACTCACCCTGATACAAACGTACTCACACTGATATAAACACACTCACCCTGATATAAACACACTCACCCTGATATAAATACACTCACACCCTGATATAAACACACTCAGCCTGATATAAACACACTCACCCTGATATAAATACACTCACACCCTGATATAAACACACTCACACGGTGATATAAACACACTCACACCCTGCTATAAACACACTCACACCCTGATATAAACACACTCATCCTGATATAACCACACTCACCTTGATATAAACACACTCACCCTGATATAAAAACACTCACACCCTGATATAAACACATTCAACCTGATATAAAGACTCACCCTGATAATAACGCACTCACCCTGATATAAACACATTCTCACCCTGATATAAACACACACAGCCTGATACAAACACACTCACCCTGATATAAACAAACTCACACCCTGATATAAACACATTCAGCCTGATATAAACATACTCACCCTGATAGAAACACACTCACCCTGATATAAACACACTCACACCCTGATATAAACACACTCACACCCTGATATAAACACACTCACCCTGATCTAAACACACTCACACCCTGATATAAATACACACAGCCTGATATAAACACACTCACCCTGATATAAACACAATCACCCTGATATAAAGACACTCACACCCTGATATATACACACTCACCCTGACATAAACACACTCACCCTGATATAAACTCATACTCACCCTGATATAAACGCACTCACCCTGATATAAAGACAATCACACCCTGATATAAACACAATCACACCCTGATATAAGCACATTCACCCTGATATAAGCACACTCACACCCTGATATAAACACACTCACACCCTGATATAAACACACTCACCCTGATATAAACATACTCACACTGATATAAACACACTCACCCTAATATAAACACACTCACCCTGATATAAACACACTCACCCTGATATAAACTCATACTCACCCTGATATAAACGTACTCACCCTGATATAAACACAATCACTCCCTGATATAAACACAATCACACCCTGATATAAACACAATCACACCCTGATATAAACACACTCACCCTGATATAAACTCATACTCACCCTGACATAAACGCACTCACCCTGATATAAGCACACTCACACCCTGATATAAACACACTCACACCCTGATATAAACACACTCACCCTGATACAAACGTACTCACACTGATATAAACACACTCACCCTGATATAAACACACTCACCCTGATATAAATACACTCACACCCTGATATAAACACACTCAGCCTGATATAAACACACTCACCCTGATATAAATACACTCACACCCTGATATAAACACACTCACACGGTGATATAAACACACTCACACCCTGCTATAAACACACTCACACCCTGATATAAACACACTCATCCTGATATAACCACACTCACCTTGATATAAACACACTCACCCTGATATAAAAACACTCACACCCTGATATAAACACATTCAACCTGATATAAAGACTCACCCTGATAATAACGCACTCACCCTGATATAAACACATTCTCACCCTGATATAAACACACACAGCCTGATACAAACACACTCACCCTGATATAAACAAACTCACACCCTGATATAAACACATTCAGCCTGATATAAACATACTCACCCTGATAGAAACACACTCACCCTGATATAAACACACTCACACCCTGATATAAACACACTCACACCCTGATATAAACACACTCACCCTGATCTAAACACACTCACACCCTGATATAAATACACACAGCCTGATATAAACACACTCACCCTGATATAAACACAATCACCCTGATATAAAGACACTCACACCCTGATATATACACACTCACCCTGACATAAACACACTGACCCTGAAATAAACACACTCACACCCTGATATAAACACACTCACCCTGATATAAACACACTCACCCTGATATAAACACAATCACCCTGATATAAACACAATCACGCCCTGATATAAACACAATCACACCCTGATATAAACACAATCACACCCTGATATAAACACACTCACCCTGACATAATCACAGTCTCCCTGATATAAACACACTCACTCTGATATAAACACAGTCACACCCTGATATAAACACACTAATACCCTGATATATACATACTCACCCTGATATAAACACATTCACACCCTGTTATAAACACACTCACACTGATATAAACACACTCACACCCTGATATAAACACACTCAACCTGATATAAACTCACTTACCCTGAGATAAACACATTCACCCTGATATAAACAGATGCACTTTGATATAAACACACCCACCCTGATATAAACACACTCACACCCTGATATAAACACACTCACCCTGATATAAACACCCTCAGACCCTGATATAAACACCCTCACACCCTGATATAAACACACTCACACCCTGATATAAACACTCACACCCTGATATAAACACACTCAACCTGATATAAACTCACTCACCCTGAGATAAACACATTCACCCTGATATAAACAGATGCACTTTGATATAAACACACCCACCCTGATATAAACACACTCACACCCTGATATAAACATACTCACACTGATATAAACACACTCACCCTGATATAAACACACTCACCCTGATATAAATACACTCACACCCTGATATAAACACACTCACACCCTGATATAAACACACTCACAACCTGATATAAACACACTCACACCCTGATATAAACACACTCACCCTGATATATACATACTCACCCTGATATAAACACTCTCACCTTGATACAAACACACTCACACCCTGATATAAACACACTCACCCTGATATAAACACACTCACCCTGATATAAACACACTCACCCTGATATAAACACACTCACACTGATATAATTACATACTCACCTTGATATAAACACACTCACACCCTGATATAAACACAGTCAGCCTGATATAAGCATACTCACACTGATATAAACACACTCACCCTGATATAAACACACTCACCCTGATATAAATACACTCACACCCTGATATAAACACACTCACACCCTGATATAAACACACTCACCTTGATATAAAGACACTCACCTTGATATAACAACACTCACACCCTGATATAAAAACATTCAACCTGATATAAAGACTCACCCTGATAAAAACGCACTCACCCTGAAATAAACACACTCACACCCTGATATAAACACACACAGCCTGATAGAAACACACTCACCCTGATATAAAAAAACTCTCACCCTGATATAAACACACTCACCCTGAAAGAAACACACTCACCCTGATATAAACACACGCACACCCTGATATAAACACACTCACACCCTGATATAAACACACTCACCCTGATCTAAACACACACACACCCTGATCAAAATACACACACCCTGATATAAACACACTCACCCTGATATAAACTCACTCACCCTGATATAAACACACTCACACCCTGATATAAGCACACTCCCCCTGATAAGAATACATTCACCCTGATATAAACTCATTCACCCCGATATAAACACACTCACCCTGAAAAAAACTCACTCACCCTGATATAAACACACTCACCCTGATATAAACACACTCACACCCTGATAGAAACACACTCAGCCTGATAAGAATACATTCACCCTGATATAAACTCATTCACCCTGATATAAACACACTCACTCTTATATAAACACACTCACACCCTGAAATATACACACTCACCCTGATATAAACTCAATCACCCTGATATAAACACACTCACACCCTGATAAATACACACACACCCTGATATAAACAAACTCACCCTGAAATAAACACACTCACTCACTGATATAAACACACTCACACTGATATAAACACACTCACCCTGATATAAACACAATCACCCTGATATAAACACAATCACAACCTGATATAAACACAATCACACCCTGATATAAACACAATCACACCCTGATATAAACACAATCACACTCTGATATAAAAACACTCACCCTGACATAATCACAGTCTCCCTGATATAAACACACTCACCCTGATATAAACACACTCACACCCTGATATAAACACACTAATACCCTGATATAAACATACTCACCCTGATATAAACACATTCACTCCCTGTTATAAACACACTCACACGGATATAAACACACTCACACCCTGATATAAACACATTCACCCTCATATAAACACATGCACTTTGATATAAACACACCCACCCTGATATAAACACACTCACACGCTGATATAAACACACTCACCCTGATATAAACACCCTCAGACCCTGTTATAAACACCCTCACACCCTAATATAAACACACTCACATCCTGATATAAACACACTCACCCTGATATAAACACACTCACCCTGAAATAAACTCATACTCACCCTGATGTAAACTCACTCACCCTAATATAAACACAATCACACCCTGATATAAACACATTCACAAACTGATATAAACACACTCACCCTGATATAACACACTCACACCCTGATATAAACACACTCACACCCTGATATAAACACACTCACCCTGATATAATTACATACTCACCTTGATATAAACACACTCACACCCTGATATAAACACAGTCAGCCTGATATAAACATACTCACACTGATATAAACACACTCACCCTGATATAAACACACTCACACTGATATAAATACACTCACACCCTGATATAAACACACTCACACCCTGATATAAACACACTCACAACCTGATATAAACACACTCACACCCTGATATAAACACACTCACCCTGATATATACATACTCACCCTGATATAAACACTCTCACCTTGATACAAACACACTCTGACCCTGATATAACAACACTCACACTCTGATATAAACACATTCAACCTGATATAAAGACTCACCCTGATAAAAACGCACTCACCCTGAAATAAACACACTCACACCCTGATATAAACACACACAGTCTGATATAAAAAAACTCACACCCTGATATAAACACACTCACCCTGATAGAAACACACTCACCCTGATATAAACACACGCACACCCTGATATAAACACACTCACACCCTGATATAAACACACTCACCCTGATCTAAACACACACACACCCTGATATAAATACACACACCCTGATATAAACACACTCACCCTGATATAAACTCACTCACCCTGATATAAACACACTCACCCTGATATAAACACACTCACACCCTGATATAAACACACTCACCCTGATAAGAATACACTCACCCTGATATAAACTCATTCACCCTGATATAAACACACTCACCCTGTTTATAAACACACTCACCCTGATATATACACACTCAAACTGATATAAACACAGTCACCCTGATGTAAACACACCCTCCCTGATATAAACCCACTCACACCCTGATATAAACACACTCACCCTGATATAAACACATTCACACACTGATATAAACACACTCACCCTGATGTAAACACACTCACCGTGATATAAACACACTCACACCATGATATAAACACACTCACACCCTGATATAAACCCACTCACACTGATATAACCACACTCACACCCTGATATAAACACACTCACACCCTGATATAAACACACTCACCCTGTTATAAGCACACTCACCCTGATATAAACACACTCACATCCTGATATAAACAAACTCTGCCTGGTATAAACACACTCACCCTGATATAAACACACTCACCCTGATATAATCACATACTCACCTTGATATAAACACATTCACACCCTGATACAAACACACTCTGCCTGATATAAACACATGCACCCTGATATAAACACATTCACCCTGATATAAACACACTCACCCTGATATAATTACATACTCACCTTGATATAAACACACTCACACCCTGATAAAAACAGTCTCATTCTGATATAAACACACTCACACCCTGATATAAACACACTCACCCTGATATAAACACACTCACACCCTGATATAAACACATTAACCCTGATCTAAACACACTCACACCCTGCTATAAATACACACACCCTGATATAAACACACTCACCCTGATATAAACTCACTCACACCCTGATATAAACAAACTCAGTCCCTGATATAAACACGCTCACCCTGATATAAACTCATTCACCATGATATAAACACACTCACACCCTGATATATACAAACTCTCCCTGATATACGCTCACACACCCAGATATAAATACACTCACCCGGATATAAACACACTCAATCTGATATAATTACATTCTCACCTTGATATAAACACACTCACACCCTGATATAAACACACTCACCCTGATATAAACACACTCACACCCTGATATAAACACACTCACCCTGATATAAACATACTCACACTGATATAAACACACTCACCCTGATATAAACACACTCACACCCTGATATAAACACACTGACACCCTGATCTAAACACACTCAGTCCCTGATATAAACACGCTCAGTCCCTGATATAAACACACTCATCCTGATATAAACACACCCACCCTGATATAAACACACTCACACCCTGATATAAACACACTCACACCCTGATATAAGCACACTCACACCCTGATATAAACACACTCACCCTGATATATACATACTCACCCTGATATAAACACACTCACCTTGATACAAACACACTCACACCCTGATATAAACATACTCACCCTGACATAAACACACTCACCTTGATATAAACACACTCACCCTGATATAAAAACACTCACACCCTGATAAAAACACACAGCCTGATATAAACACACTCACCCTGATATAAACAAACTCACACCCTGATATAAACACACTCACCCTGATATAAACACACTCACCCTGATATAAACACACTCACACCCTGATATAAACACACTCACACCCTGATATTAAAACATTCACCCTGATCTAAACACACTCACACCCTGCTATAAATACACACACCCTGATATAAACACACTCACCCTGATATAAACTCACTCACCCTGATATAAACACACTCACCCTGATATAAACACAATCACACCCTGATATAAACACACTCTGTCCCTGATGTAAAACACACTCACCCTGATATAAACACACTCACCCTGATAAGAATACACTCACCCTGATATAAACACACTCACACCCTGATATAAATACACTCACACCCTGATATAAACACACTCACACCCTGATATAAAGACACTCACCCTGATATAAATTCATTCACCGTGATATAAACACACTCACACCCTGATACATACACACTCTCCCTGATATACACTCACTCACCCAGATATAAATACACTCACCTGGATATAAACACACTCAATCTGATATAAACACAATCACGCTGCCATAAACACAGTCCCCCTGATATAAACACACTCACCCTGATATAAACACACTCACCCTGATATAATTACATACTCACCTTGATATAAACACACTCACACCCTGATATAAACACACACACCCTGATATAAACATACTCACACTGATTTAAACACACTCACCCTGATATAAACACACCCACCCTGATATAAATGCACTCACACCCTGATATAAACACACTCACACCCTGATATAAACACACTGACACCCTGATATAAACACACTCAGTCCCTAATATAAACACGCTCAGTCCCTGATATAAACACACTCACCCTGATATAAACACACCCACCCTGATATAAACATATTCACACCCTGATATAAACACACTCAATACAATACAATACAATACAAATCGCTTTATTGGCATGATAAGGTACATCTTATGTTGCCAAAGCATCAAAATACATTTATGGTTGAACACATAAACGCGGTTCCATTCATACAGTGTATAAACAGGTATATCCCTGAGTTTATAAATATACATTCGCCTTGTTTATATATACTCTTGTCTTAGTTTACTGGTTGTCCCTCTGTTCATGGCAAGCTGTAACATAGTGTGCCGCCAGTGTTACACAGCTTCTCTCCTCCCCCAGTAGGAATGGGAGTTTTTGGTTGTCAGTCAGATTTCTGAATTCAGGGCATATTTGTGAGAATTTTTGATAGAAATTCTCTCTGATGCCCTGATATTTTCCACAGGCTGTGAGGAAGTGCATCTCTGTCTCAACTACTCCCTGACTGCAGTGAGAGCATATCCTGTCTTCTCTTGGCAGCCTGGTCTGCCTGTGTCTGCCTTTTTCGATCGCTAGGCTATGTTCGCTAAGTCTGTACCTTGTCAAGGTTCTTCTCAGTTTGTTATCCTTTACCATGGTCAGGTAATCAGCTATGTTGTATTGTCTGTTTAGGGCCAAGTAGCAATTGAGTTTGCTTTGGGTTTTTGTTGTTTCTGCCCAATATGACAGATATTTTTCCTTTTGCTTAGCGACGATTGTGTTGGGTCAAATTCTTTGTGTTACCCTGTCACTGTCCTGGGGCTGGTTATTGTTAGTATTGTTATTAGTTACTTTATTGAGTCCCAGGACTAGTTGACTGAGGGTATTATTCTTTATGGTCAGCTCTTGGCATTTCAGGGCGTTGTAGTGATAGCATTGGGGGTTGCTCATTTGTAGGTGATTCCAAAATTTGGTGGCTCTTTTTTGGATAGTGATTATTAATGGCTATTGGCCTAGTTCCGCCCTGCATGCGTTGTTTACTGTTTTCCTTTGAGTCACCCTTATACTCCTTATACTCACCCTGATATAAACACACACAGCCTGATATAAACACACTCACCCTGATATAAACAAACTCACACTCTGATATAAACACACTCACCCTGATAGAAACACACTCACCCTGATATAAACACACTCACACCCTGATATAAACACACTCACACCCTGATATAAACACACTCACACCCTGATATAAACACACTCACACTGATATATACAAACTCACCTTGATACAAACAAACTCACACCTTGATATAAACACACTCACCCTGATATAAACACACTCACCTTGATATAAACACACTCACCCTGATATAAAAACACTCACACCCTGATATAAACACATTCAACCGATATAAAGACTCACCCTGATAAAAACGCACTCACCCTGATATAAACACACTCACACCCTGATATAAACACACACAGCCTGATATAAACACACTCACCCTGATATAAACAAACTCACACTCTGATATAAACACACTCACCCTGATAGAAAGACACTCACCCTGATATAAACACACTCACACCCTGATATAAACACACTCACACCCTGATATAAACACACCCACCCTGATCTAAACACACTCACACCCTGATATAAATACACACACCCTGATATAAACACACTCACCCTGATATAAACTCACTCACCCTGATATAAACACACTCACACCCTGATATAAACACACTCACCCTGATCTAAACACACTCACACCCTGATATAAATACACACACCCTGATATAAACACACTCACACTGATATAAACTCACTCACCCTGATATAAACACACTCACCCTTATATAAACACACTCACACCCTGATATAAACACACTCACCCTGATAAGAATACACTCACCATGATATAAACTCATTCACCCTGATATAAACACTCTCACACCCTGATATATACACAGTCACCCTGACATAAACTCATTCACCCTGATGTAAACAAACTGACCCAGATAAGAACACACTCACCCTGATATAAACTCACTCACCCTGATATAAACACACTCTCCCTGATATACACTCACTCACCCTGATATAAATACACTCACCCGGATGTAAACACACTCAATCTGATATAAACACACTCACCCTGACATAAACACCGTCCCCCTGATATAAACATGCTCACCCTGGTATAAACACACTCTCCCAGATATAAACTCATACTCACCCTGATATAAACACACTCACACCCTGATATAAACACACTCACACCCTGATATACACACACTCACCCTGATATAAACAGACACACCCTGATATAAACTTATACTCACCCTGATATAAACACACTCACCCTAATATAAGCACCATCACACCCTGAGATAAACACAATCACACCCTGATATAAACACACTCACCCTGATATAAACACACTCACCCTGATATAAACACACTCACCCTGATATAAACACACTCACCCTGATATAAACACATTCACACCCTGATATAAACACACTCACCCTGATATAACCACACTCACACCATGTTATAAAGACACTCATCCTGATATAAAACACACTCACACCCTGATATAAACACACTCACCCTGATATAAACACAGTCACCCTGATGTAAACACACCCTCCCTGATATAAACCCACTCACACCCTGATATAAATGCACTCACCCTGATATAAACACACTCACACACTGATATAAACACACTCACCCTGATATAAACACACTCACCCTGATATAAACACACTCACACCCTGATGTAAACACATTCACACCCTGATATAAACACACTCACCCTGATATAACCACACTCACACCCTAAAATAAACACACTCACACCCTGATATAAACACACTCACTCTGTTATAAGCACACTCACCCTGATATAAACACACTCACACCCTGATATAAACACACTCACCCTGATATAAACTCACTCAACCTGATATAAACACATTCACCCTGATATAAACTCATACTCACCTTGATATAAACACACTCACACTCTGATATAAACACACTCTGCCTGATATAAACAAACTCACCCTGATATAAGCACAATCACACCCTGATATAAACACACTCACCCTGATATAAACACACTCACACCCTGATATAAACACACTCATCCTGATATAAACACACTCACACCCTGATATAAACACACTCTGCCTGATATAAACACACTCACCCTGATATAAACACACTCACCCTAATATAAATGCACTCACACCCTGATATCAACACACTCACACCCTGATATAAACATACTGACACCTGATATAAACACACTCACCCTGATATAAACACACCCACCCTGATATAAACACACTCTCACCCTGATATAAACACACTCACCCTGATATAAACACACTCACACCCTGATATAAACACACTCACCCTGATATAAACACACTCACCCTGATATAATCACATACTCACCTTGATATAAACACACTCACACCCTGATACAAACACACTCTGCCTGATATAAACACACTCACCTTGATATAAACACAGTCACCCGGATATAAACTCATTCACCCTGATGTAAACACACTCACACCCTGATATATACACACTCTCCCTGATATACACTCACTCACCCTGATATAAATACACTCACCCGGATGTAAACACACTCAATCTGATATAAACACACTCACCCTGACATAAACACCGTCCCCCTGATATAAACATGCTCACCCTGGTATAAACACACTCTCCCAGATATAAACTCATACACACCCTGATATAAACACACTCACACCCTGATATAAACACACTCACACCCTGATATAAACACACTCACCCTGATATAAACAGACTCACCCTGATATAAACTCATACTCACCCTGATATAAACACACTCACCCTAATATAAGCACCATCACACCCTGAGATAAACACAATCACACCCTGATATAAACACACTCACCCTGATATAAACACACACACCCTGATATAAACACACTCACCCTGATATAATCACACTCTCCCTGATATAAACACACTCACCCTGATATAAACACATTCACACCCTGATATAAACACACTCACACCCTGATATAAACATACTCACCCTGATATAACCACACTCACACCATGTTATAAAGACACTCATCCTGATATAAAACACACTCACACCCTGATATAAACACACTCACCCTGATATAAACACAGTCACCCTGATGTAAACACACCCTCCCTGATATAAACCCACTCACACCCTGATATAAATGGACTCACCCTGATATAAACACACTCACACACTGATATAAACACACTCACCCTGATATAAACACACTCACCCTGATATAAACACATTCACACCCTGATATAAACACACTCACTCTGATATAACCACACTCACACCCTAAAATAAACACACTCACACCCTGATATAAACACACTCACCCTGTGATAAGCACACTCACCCTGATATAAACACACTCACACCCTGATATAAACACACTCACCCTGATATAAACTCACTCAACCTGATATAAACACATTCACCCTGATATAAACTCATACTCACCTTGATATAAACACACTCACACTCTGATACATACACACTCTGCCTGATATAAACACACTCACCCTGATATAAGCACAATCACACCCTGATATAAACACACTCACCCTGATATAAACACACTCACACCCTGATATAAACACACTCTGCCTGACATAAACACACTCACCCTGATATAAACACACTCACCCTGATATAAATACACTCACACCCTGATATCAACACACTCACACCCTGATATAAACACACTGACACCTGATATAAACACACTCACCATGATATAAACACACCCACCCTGATATAAACACACTCTCACCCTGATATAAACACACTCACCCTGATATAAACACACTCACACCCTGATATAAACACACTCTGCCTGATATAAACACACTCACCCTGATATAAACACACTCACCCTGATATAATCACATACTCACCTTGATATAAGCACACTCACACCCTGATACAAACACACTCAGCCTGATATAAACACACTCACCTTGATATTAACACATTCACCCTGATATAAAAACACTCACACCCTGATATAAACACATTCAACCTGATATAAACACTCACCCTGATAAAAACACACTCACCCTGATATAAACACACTCACACCCTGATATAAACACACACAGCCTGATATAAACACACTCACCCTGATATAAACACACTCAGTCCCTGATATAAACACACTCACCCTGATATAAACACACTCACCCTGATATAAACACACTCACCCTGATTTAAACACACTCACACTGACATAAACAAACTCACCCTTATATAAACACACTCGCACTCTGATATAAACACAGTCATCCTGATATAAACACACTCACACCCTGATATAAATACACACACCCTGATATAAACACACTCACCCTGATATAAACTCACTCACCCTGATATAAACACACTCACACCCTGATATAAACACACTCACCCTGATCTAAACACACTCACACCCTGATATAAATACACACACCCTGATATAAACACACTCACACTGATATAAACTCACTCACCCTGATATAAACACACTCACCCTTATATAAACACACTCACACCCTGATATAAACACACTCACACCCTGATATAAACACACTCACACTGATATATACAAACTCACCTTGATACAAACAAACTCACACCTTGATATAAACACACTCACCCTGATATAAACACACTCACCTTGATATAAACACACTCACCCTGATATAAAAACACTCACACCCTGATATAAACACATTCAACCAATATAAAGACTCACCCTGATAAAAATGCACTCACCCTGATATAAACACACTCACACCCTGATATAAACACACACAGCCTGATATAAACACACTCACCCTGATATAAACAAACTCACACTCTGATATAAACACACTCACCCTGATAGAAACACACTCACCCTGATATAAACACACTCACACCCTGATATAAACACACTCACACCCTGATATAAACACACCCACCCTGATCTAAACACACTCACACCCTGATATAAATACACACACCCTGATATAAACACACTCACCCTGATATAAACTCACTCACCCTGATATAAACACACTCACACCCTGATATAAACACACTCACCCTGATCTAAACACACTCACACCCTGATATAAATACACACACCCTGATATAAACACACTCACACTGATATAAACTCACTCACCCTGATATAAACACACTCACCCTGATATAAACACACTCACACCCTGATATAAACACACTCACCCTGATATAAACTCACTCAACCTGATATAAACACATTCACCCTGATATAAACTCATACTCACCTTGATATAAACACACTCACACTCTGATATAAACACACTCTGCCTGATATAAACACACTCACCCTGATATAAGCACAATCACACCCTGATATAAACACACTCACCCTGATATAAACACACTCACACCCTGATATAAACACACTCACCCTGATATAAACACACTCACACCCTGATATAAACAAACGCTGCCTGATATAAACACACTCACCCTGATATAAACACACTCACCCTAATATAAATGCACTCACACCCTGATATCAACACACTCACACCCTGATATAAACATACTGACACCTGATATAAACACACTCACCCTGATATAAACACACCCACCCTGATATAAACACACTCTCACCCTGATATAAACACACTCACCCTGATATAAACACACTCACACCCTGATATAAACACACTCAGCCTGATATAAACACACTCACACTGATATAAACACACTCACCCTGATATAATCACATACTCACCTTGATATAAACACACTCACACCCTGATACAAACACACTCTGCCTGATATAAACACACTCACCTTGATATAAACACAGTCACCCGGATATAAACTCATTCACCCTGATGTAAACACACTCACACCCTGATATATACACACTCTCCCTGATATACACTCACTCACCCTGATATAAATACACTCACCCGGATGTAAACACACTCAATCTGATATAAACACACTCACCCTGACATAAACACCGTCCCCCTGATATAAACATGCTCACCCTGGTATAAACACACTCTCCCAGATATAAACTCATACTCACCCTGATATAAACACACTCACACCCTGATATAAACACACTCACACCCTGATATAAACACACTCACCCTGATATAAACAGACTCACCCTGATATAAACTCATACTCACCCTGATATAAACACACTCACCCTAATATAAGCACCATCACACCCTGAGATAAACACAATCACACCCTGATATAAACACACTCACCCTGATATAAACACACACACCCTGATATAAACACACTCACCCTGATATAATCACACTCTCCCTGATATAAACACACTCACCCTGATATAAACACATTCACACCCTGATATAAACACACTCACACCCTGATATAAACATACTCACCCTGATATAACCACACTCACACCATGTTATAAAGACACTCATCCTGATATAAAACACACTCACACCCTGATATAAACACACTCACCCTGATATAAACACAGTCACCCTGATGTAAACACACCCTCCCTGATATAAACCCACTCACACCCTGATATAAATGCACTCACCCTGATATAAACACACTCACACACTGATATAAACACACTCACCCTGATATAAACACACTCACCCTGATATAAACACATTCACACCCTGATATAAACACACTCACCCTGATATAACCACACTCACACCCTAAAATAAACACACTCACACCCTGATATAAACACACTCACCCTGTGATAAGCACACTCACCCTGATATAAACACACTCACACCCTGATATAAACACACTCACCCTGATATAAACTCACTCAACCTGATATAAACACATTCACCCTGATATAAACTCATACTCACCTTGATATAAACACACTCACACTCTGATACATACACACTCTGCCTGATATAAACACACTCACCCTGATATAAGCACAATCACACCCTGATATAAACACACTCACCCTGATATAAACACACTCACACCCTGATATAAACACACTCACCCTGATATAAACACACTCACACCCTGATATAAACACACTCTGCCTGACATAAACACACTCACCCTGATATAAACACACTCACCCTGATATAAATACACTCACACCCTGATATCAACACACTCACACCCTGATATAAACACACTGACACCTGATATAAACACACTCACCCTGATATAAACACACTCTCACCCTGATATAAACACACTCACCCTGATATAAACACACTCACACCCTGATATAAACACACTCTGCCTGATATAAACACACTCACCCTGATATAAACACACTCACCCTGATATAATCACATACTCACCTTGATATAAGCACACTCACACCCTGATACAAACACACTCAGCCTGATATAAACACACTCACCTTGATATTAACACATTCACCCTGATATAAAAACACTCACACCCTGATATAAACACATTCAACCTGATATAAACACTCACCCTGATAAAAACACACTCACCCTGATATAAACACACTCACACCCTGATATAAACACACACAGCCTGATATAAACACACTCACCCTTATATAAACACACTCGCACTCTGATATAAACACAGTCATCCTGATATAAACACACTCACACCCTGATATAAATACACACACCCTGATATAAACACACTCACCCTGATATAAACTCACTCACCCTGATATAAACACACTCACACCCTGATATAAACACACTCACCCTGATCTAAACACACTCACACCCTGATATAAATACACACACCCTGATATAAACACACTCACACTGATATAAACTCACTCACCCTGATATAAACACACTCACCCTTATATAAACACACTCACACCCTGATATAAACACACTCACACCCTGATATAAACACACTCACACTGATATATACAAACTCACCTTGATACAAACAAACTCACACCTTGATATAAACACACTCACCCTGATATAAACACACTCACCTTGATATAAACACACTCACCATGATATAAAAACACTCACACCCTGATATAAACACATTCAACCGATATAAAGACTCACCCTGATAAAAACGCACTCACCCTGATATAAACACACTCACACCCTGATATAAACACACACAGCCTGATATAAACACACTCACCCTGATATAAACAAACTCACACTCTGATATAAACACACTCACCCTGATAGAAACACACTCACCCTGATATAAACACACTCACACCCTGATATAAACACACTCACACCCTGATATAAACACACCCACCCTGATCTAAACACACTCACACCCTGATATAAATACACACACCCTGATATAAACACACTCACCCTGATATAAACTCACTCACCCTGATATAAACACACTCACACCCTGATATAAACACACTCACCCTGATCTAAACACACTCACACCCTGATATAAATACACACACCCTGATATAAACACACTCACACTGATATAAACTCACTCACCCTGATATAAACACACTCACCCTGATATAAACACACTCACACCCTGATATAAACACACTCAGCCTGATATAAACACACTCACACTGATATAAACACACTCACCCTGATATAATCACATACTCACCTTGATATAAACACACTCACACCCTGATACAAACACACTCTGTCTGATATAAACACACTCACCTTGATATAAACACAGTCACCCGGATATAAACTCATTCACCCTGATGTAAACACACTCACACCCTGATATATACACACTCTCCCTGATATACACTCACTCACCCTGATATAAATACACTCACCCGGATGTAAACACACTCAATCTGATATAAACACACTCACCCTGACATAAACACCGTCCCCCTGATATAAACATGCTCACCCTGGTATAAACACATTCTCCCAGATATAAACTCATACTCACCCTGATATAAACACACTCACACCCTGATATAAACACACTCACACCCTGATATAAACACACTCACCCTGATATAAACAGACTCACCCTGATATAAACTCATACTCACCCTGATATAAACACACTCACCCTAATATAAGCACCATCACACCCTGAGATAAACACAATCACACCCTGATATAAACACACTCACCCTGATATAAACACACACACCCTGATATAAACACACTCACCCTGATATAATCACACTCTCCCTGATATAAACACACTCACACCCTGATATAAACATACTCACCCTGATATAACCACACTCACACCATGTTATAAAGACACTCATCCTGATATAAAACACACTCACACCCTGATATAAACACACTCACCCTGATATAAACACAGTCACCCTGATGTAAACACACCCTCCCTGATATAAACCCACTCACACCCTGATATAAATGCACTCACCCTGATATAAACACACTCACACACTGATATAAACTCACTCACCCAGATATAAACACACTCACCCTGATATAAACACATTCACACCCTGATATAAACACACTCACCCTGATATAACCACACTCACACCCTAAAATAAACACACTCACACCCTGATATAAACACACTCACCCTGATCTAAACACACTCACACCCTGATATAAATACACACACCCTGATATAAACACACTCACCCTGATATAAACTCACTCACCCTGATATAAACACACTCACACCCTGATATAAACACACACAGCCTGATATAAACACACTCACCCTGATATAAACAAACTCACACTCTGATATAAACACACTCGCCCTGATAGAAACACACTCACCCTGATATAAACACACTCACACCCTGATATAAACACACTCACACCCTGATATAAACACACCCACCCTGATCTAAACACACTCACACCCTGATATAAATACACACACCCTGATATAAACACACTCACCCTGATATAAACTCACTCACCCTGATATAAACACACTCACACCCTGATATAAACACACTCACCCTGATCTAAACACACTCACACCCTGATATAAATACACACACCCTGATATAAACACACTCACACTGATATAAACTCACTCACCCTGATATAAACACACTCACCCTGATATAAACACACTCACACCCTGATATAAACACACTCAGCCTGATATAAACACACTCACACTGATATAAACACACTCACCCTGATATAATCGCATACTCACCTTGATATAAACACACTCACACCCTGATACAAACACACTCTGCCTGATATAAACACACTCACCTTGATATAAACACAGTCACCCGGATATAAACTCATTCACCCTGATGTAAACACACTCACACCCTGATATATACACACTCTCCCTGATATACACTCACTCACCCTGATATAAATACACTCACCCGGATGTAAACACACTCAATCTGATATAAACACACTCACCCTGACATAAACACCGTCCCCCTGATATAAACATGCTCACCCTGGTATAAACACACTCTCCCAGATATAAACTCATACTCACCCTGATATAAACACACTCACACCCTGATATAAACACACTCACACCCTGATATAAACACACTCACCCTGATATAAACAGACTCACCCTGATATAAACTCATACTCACCCTGATATAAACACACTCACCCTAATATAAGCACCATCACACCCTGAGATAAACACAATCACACCCTGATATAAACACACTCACCCTGATATAAACACACACACCCTGATATAAACACACTCACCCTGATATAATCACACTCTCCCTGATATAAACACACTCACCCTGATATAAACACATTCACACCCTGATATAAACACACTCACCCTGATATAAACACAGTCACCCTGATGTAAACACACCCTCCCTGATATAAACCCACTCACACCCTGATATAAATGCACTCACCCTGATATAAACACACTCACACACTGATATAAACTCACTCACCCAGATATAAACACACTCACCCTGATATAAACACATTCACACCCTGATATAAACACACTCACCCTGATATAACCACACTCACACCCTAAAATAAACACACTCACACCCTGATATAAACACACTCACCCTGATCTAAACACACTCACACCCTGATATAAATACACACACCCTGATATAAACACACTCACCCTGATATAAACTCACTCACCCTGATATAAACACACTCACACCCTGATATAAACACACACAGCCTGATATAAACACACTCACCCTGATATAAACAAACTCACACTCTGATATAAACACACTCGCCCTGATAGAAACACACTCACCCTGATATAAACACACTCACACCCTGATATAAACACACTCACACCCTGATATAAACACACCCACCCTGATCTAAACACACTCACCCTGATATAAACACATTCACACCCTGATATAAACACACTCACTCTGATATAACCACACTCACACCCTAAAATAAACACACTCACACCCTGATATAAACACACTCACCCTGTGATAAGCACACTCACCCTGATATAAACACACTCACACCCTGATATAAACACACTCACCCTGATATAAACTCACTCAACCTGATATAAACACATTCACCCTGATATAAACTCATACTCACCTTGATATAAACACACTCACACTCTGATACATACACACTCTGCCTGATATAAACACACTCACCCTGATATAAGCACAATCACACCCTGATATAAACACACTCACCCTGATATAAACACACTCACACCCTGATATAAACACACTCTGCCTGACATAAACACACTCACCCTGATATAAACACACTCACCCTGATATAAATACACTCACACCCTGATATCAACACACTCACACCCTGATATAAACACACTGACACCTGATATAAACACACTCACCATGATATAAACACACCCACCCTGATATAAACACACTCTCACCCTGATATAAACACACTCACCCTGATATAAACACACTCACACCCTGATATAAACACACTCTGCCTGATATAAACACACTCACCCTGATATAAACACACTCACCCTGATATAATCACATACTCACCTTGATATAAGCACACTCACACCCTGATACAAACACACTCAGCCTGATATAAACACACTCACCTTGATATTAACACATTCACCCTGATATAAAAACACTCACACCCTGATATAAACACATTCAACCTGATATAAACACTCACCCTGATAAAAACACACTCACCCTGATATAAACACACTCACACCCTGATATAAACACACACAGCCTGATATAAACACACTCACCCTGATATAAACACACTCAGTCCCTGATATAAACACACTCACCCTGATATAAACACACTCACCCTGATATAAACACACTCACCCTGATTTAAACACACTCACACTGACATAAACAAACTCACCCTTATATAAACACACTCGCACTCTGATATAAACACAGTCATCCTGATATAAACACACTCACACCCTGATATAAATACACACACCCTGATATAAACACACTCACCCTGATATAAACTCACTCACCCTGATATAAACACACTCACACCCTGATATAAACACACTCACCCTGATCTAAACACACTCACACCCTGATATAAATACACACACCCTGATATAAACACACTCACACTGATATAAACTCACTCACCCTGATATAAACACACTCACCCTTATATAAACACACTCACACCCTGATATAAACACACTCACACCCTGATATAAACACACTCACACTGATATATACAAACTCACCTTGATACAAACAAACTCACACCTTGATATAAACACACTCACCCTGATATAAACACACTCACCTTGATATAAACACACTCACCCTGATATAAAAACACTCACACCCTGATATAAACACATTCAACCAATATAAAGACTCACCCTGATAAAAATGCACTCACCCTGATATAAACACACTCACACCCTGATATAAACACACACAGCCTGATATAAACACACTCACCCTGATATAAACAAACTCACACTCTGATATAAACACACTCACCCTGATAGAAACACACTCACCCTGATATAAACACACTCACACCCTGATATAAACACACTCACACCCTGATATAAACACACCCACCCTGATCTAAACACACTCACACCCTGATATAAATACACACACCCTGATATAAACACACTCACCCTGATATAAACTCACTCACCCTGATATAAACACACTCACACCCTGATATAAACACACTCACCCTGATCTAAACACACTCACACCCTGATATAAATACACACACCCTGATATAAACACACTCACACTGATATAAACTCACTCACCCTGATATAAACACACTCACCCTGATATAAACACACTCACACCCTGATATAAACACACTCACCCTGATATAAACTCACTCAACCTGATATAAACACATTCACCCTGATATAAACTCATACTCACCTTGATATAAACACACTCACACTCTGATATAAACACACTCTGCCTGATATAAACACACTCACCCTGATATAAGCACAATCACACCCTGATATAAACACACTCACCCTGATATAAACACACTCACACCCTGATATAAACACACTCACCCTGATATAAACACACTCACACCCTGATATAAACAAACGCTGCCTGATATAAACACACTCACCCTGATATAAACACACTCACCCTAATATAAATGCACTCACACCCTGATATCAACACACTCACACCCTGATATAAACATACTGACACCTGATATAAACACACTCACCCTGATATAAACACACCCACCCTGATATAAACACACTCTCACCCTGATATAAACACACTCACCCTGATATAAACACACTCACACCCTGATATAAACACACTCAGCCTGATATAAACACACTCACACTGATATAAACACACTCACCCTGATATAATCACATACTCACCTTGATATAAACACACTCACACCCTGATACAAACACACTCTGCCTGATATAAACACACTCACCTTGATATAAACACAGTCACCCGGATATAAACTCATTCACCCTGATGTAAACACACTCACACCCTGATATATACACACTCTCCCTGATATACACTCACTCACCCTGATATAAATACACTCACCCGGATGTAAACACACTCAATCTGATATAAACACACTCACCCTGACATAAACACCGTCCCCCTGATATAAACATGCTCACCCTGGTATAAACACACTCTCCCAGATATAAACTCATACTCACCCTGATATAAACACACTCACACCCTGATATAAACACACTCACACCCTGATATAAACACACTCACCCTGATATAAACAGACTCACCCTGATATAAACTCATACTCACCCTGATATAAACACACTCACCCTAATATAAGCACCATCACACCCTGAGATAAACACAATCACACCCTGATATAAACACACTCACCCTGATATAAACACACACACCCTGATATAAACACACTCACCCTGATATAATCACACTCTCCCTGATATAAACACACTCACCCTGATATAAACACATTCACACCCTGATATAAACACACTCACACCCTGATATAAACATACTCACCCTGATATAACCACACTCACACCATGTTATAAAGACACTCATCCTGATATAAAACACACTCACACCCTGATATAAACACACTCACCCTGATATAAACACAGTCACCCTGATGTAAACACACCCTCCCTGATATAAACCCACTCACACCCTGATATAAATGCACTCACCCTGATATAAACACACTCACACACTGATATAAACACACTCACCCTGATATAAACACACTCACCCTGATATAAACACATTCACACCCTGATATAAACACACTCACCCTGATATAACCACACTCACACCCTAAAATAAACACACTCACACCCTGATATAAACACACTCACCCTGTGATAAGCACACTCACCCTGATATAAACACACTCACACCCTGATATAAACACACTCACCCTGATATAAACTCACTCAACCTGATATAAACACATTCACCCTGATATAAACTCATACTCACCTTGATATAAACACACTCACACTCTGATACATACACACTCTGCCTGATATAAACACACTCACCCTGATATAAGCACAATCACACCCTGATATAAACACACTCACCCTGATATAAACACACTCACACCCTGATATAAACACACTCACCCTGATATAAACACACTCACACCCTGATATAAACACACTCTGCCTGACATAAACACACTCACCCTGATATAAACACACTCACCCTGATATAAATACACTCACACCCTGATATCAACACACTCACACCCTGATATAAACACACTGACACCTGATATAAACACACTCACCCTGATATAAACACACTCTCACCCTGATATAAACACACTCACCCTGATATAAACACACTCACACCCTGATATAAACACACTCTGCCTGATATAAACACACTCACCCTGATATAAACACACTCACCCTGATATAATCACATACTCACCTTGATATAAGCACACTCACACCCTGATACAAACACACTCAGCCTGATATAAACACACTCACCTTGATATTAACACATTCACCCTGATATAAAAACACTCACACCCTGATATAAACACATTCAACCTGATATAAACACTCACCCTGATAAAAACACACTCACCCTGATATAAACACACTCACACCCTGATATAAACACACACAGCCTGATATAAACACACTCACCCTGATATAAACACACTCAGTCCCTGATATAAACACACTCACCCTGATATAAACACACTCACCCTGATATAAACACACTCACCCTGATTTAAACACACTCACACTGACATAAACACACTCACCCTTATATAAACACACTCGCACTCTGATATAAACACAGTCATCCTGATATAAACACACTCACACCCTGATATAAATACACACACCCTGATATAAACACACTCACCCTGATATAAACTCACTCACCCTGATATAAACACACTCACACCCTGATATAAACACACTCACCCTGATCTAAACACACTCACACCCTGATATAAATACACACACCCTGATATAAACACACTCACACTGATATAAACTCACTCACCCTGATATAAACACACTCACCCTTATATAAACACACTCACACCCTGATATAAACACACTCACACCCTGATATAAACACACTCACACTGATATATACAAACTCACCTTGATACAAACAAACTCACACCTTGATATAAACACACTCACCCTGATATAAACACACTCACCTTGATATAAACACACTCACCATGATATAAAAACACTCACACCCTGATATAAACACATTCAACCGATATAAAGACTCACCCTGATAAAAACGCACTCACCCTGATATAAACACACTCACACCCTGATATAAACACACACAGCCTGATATAAACACACTCACCCTGATATAAACAAACTCACACTCTGATATAAACACACTCACCCTGATAGAAACACACTCACCCTGATATAAACACACTCACACCCTGATATAAACACACTCACACCCTGATATAAACACACCCACCCTGATCTAAACACACTCACACCCTGATATAAATACACACACCCTGATATAAACACACTCACCCTGATATAAACTCACTCACCCTGATATAAACACACTCACACCCTGATATAAACACACTCACCCTGATCTAAACACACTCACACCCTGATATAAATACACACACCCTGATATAAACACACTCACACTGATATAAACTCACTCACCCTGATATAAACACACTCACCCTGATATAAACACACTCACACCCTGATATAAACACACTCAGCCTGATATAAACACACTCACACTGATATAAACACACTCACCCTGATATAATCACATACTCACCTTGATATAAACACACTCACACCCTGATACAAACACACTCTGTCTGATATAAACACACTCACCTTGATATAAACACAGTCACCCGGATATAAACTCATTCACCCTGATGTAAACACACTCACACCCTGATATATACACACTCTCCCTGATATACACTCACTCACCCTGATATAAATACACTCACCCGGATGTAAACACACTCAATCTGATATAAACACACTCACCCTGACATAAACACCGTCCCCCTGATATAAACATGCTCACCCTGGTATAAACACATTCTCCCAGATATAAACTCATACTCACCCTGATATAAACACACTCACACCCTGATATAAACACACTCACACCCTGATATAAACACACTCACCCTGATATAAACAGACTCACCCTGATATAAACTCATACTCACCCTGATATAAACACACTCACCCTAATATAAGCACCATCACACCCTGAGATAAACACAATCACACCCTGATATAAACACACTCACCCTGATATAAACACACACACCCTGATATAAACACACTCACCCTGATATAATCACACTCTCCCTGATATAAACACACTCACACCCTGATATAAACATACTCACCCTGATATAACCACACTCACACCATGTTATAAAGACACTCATCCTGATATAAAACACACTCACACCCTGATATAAACACACTCACCCTGATATAAACACAGTCACCCTGATGTAAACACACCCTCCCTGATATAAACCCACTCACACCCTGATATAAATGCACTCACCCTGATATAAACACACTCACACACTGATATAAACTCACTCACCCAGATATAAACACACTCACCCTGATATAAACACATTCACACCCTGATATAAACACACTCACCCTGATATAACCACACTCACACCCTAAAATAAACACACTCACACCCTGATATAAACACACTCACCCTGATCTAAACACACTCACACCCTGATATAAATACACACACCCTGATATAAACACACTCACCCTGATATAAACTCACTCACCCTGATATAAACACACTCACACCCTGATATAAACACACACAGCCTGATATAAACACACTCACCCTGATATAAACAAACTCACACTCTGATATAAACACACTCGCCCTGATAGAAACACACTCACCCTGATATAAACACACTCACACCCTGATATAAACACACTCACACCCTGATATAAACACACCCACCCTGATCTAAACACACTCACACCCTGATATAAATACACACACCCTGATATAAACACACTCACCCTGATATAAACTCACTCACCCTGATATAAACACACTCACACCCTGATATAAACACACTCACCCTGATCTAAACACACTCACACCCTGATATAAATACACACACCCTGATATAAACACACTCACACTGATATAAACTCACTCACCCTGATATAAACACACTCACCCTGATATAAACACACTCACACCCTGATATAAACACACTCAGCCTGATATAAACACACTCACACTGATATAAACACACTCACCCTGATATAATCGCATACTCACCTTGATATAAACACACTCACACCCTGATACAAACACACTCTGCCTGATATAAACACACTCACCTTGATATAAACACAGTCACCCGGATATAAACTCATTCACCCTGATGTAAACACACTCACACCCTGATATATACACACTCTCCCTGATATACACTCACTCACCCTGATATAAATACACTCACCCGGATGTAAACACACTCAATCTGATATAAACACACTCACCCTGACATAAACACCGTCCCCCTGATATAAACATGCTCACCCTGGTATAAACACACTCTCCCAGATATAAACTCATACTCACCCTGATATAAACACACTCACACCCTGATATAAACACACTCACACCCTGATATAAACACACTCACCCTGATATAAACAGACTCACCCTGATATAAACTCATACTCACCCTGATATAAACACACTCACCCTAATATAAGCACCATCACACCCTGAGATAAACACAATCACACCCTGATATAAACACACTCACCCTGATATAAACACACACACCCTGATATAAACACACTCACCCTGATATAATCACACTCTCCCTGATATAAACACACTCACCCTGATATAAACACATTCACACCCTGATATAAACACACTCACCCTGATATAAACACAGTCACCCTGATGTAAACACACCCTCCCTGATATAAACCCACTCACACCCTGATATAAATGCACTCACCCTGATATAAACACACTCACACACTGATATAAACTCACTCACCCAGATATAAACACACTCACCCTGATATAAACACATTCACACCCTGATATAAACACACTCACCCTGATATAACCACACTCACACCCTAAAATAAACACACTCACACCCTGATATAAACACACTCACCCTGATCTAAACACACTCACACCCTGATATAAATACACACACCCTGATATAAACACACTCACCCTGATATAAACTCACTCACCCTGATATAAACACACTCACACCCTGATATAAACACACACAGCCTGATATAAACACACTCACCCTGATATAAACAAACTCACACTCTGATATAAACACACTCGCCCTGATAGAAACACACTCACCCTGATATAAACACACTCACACCCTGATATAAACACACTCACACCCTGATATAAACACACCCACCCTGATCTAAACACACTCACACCCTGATATAAATACACACACCCTGATATAAACACACTCACCCTGATATAAACTCACTCACCCTGATATAAACACACTCACACCCTGATATAAACACACTCACCCTGATCTAAACACACTCACACCCTGATATAAATACACACACCCTGATATAAACACACTCACACTGATATAAACTCACTCACCCTGATATAAACACACTCACCCTGATATAAACACACTCACACCCTGATATAAACACACTCAGCCTGATATAAACACACTCACACTGATATAAACACACTCACCCTGATATAATCACATACTCACCTTGATATAAACACACTCACACCCTGATACAAACACACTCTGCCTGATATAAACACACTCACCTTGATATAAACACAGTCACCCGGATATAAACTCATTCACCCTGATGTAAACACACTCACACCCTGATATATACACACTCTCCCTGATATACACTCACTCACCCTGATATAAATACACTCACCCGGATGTAAACACACTCAATCTGATATAAACACACTCACCCTGACATAAACACCGTCCCCCTGATATAAACATGCTCACCCTGGTATAAACACACTCTCCCAGATATAAACTCATACTCACCCTGATATAAACACACTCACACCCTGATATAAACACACTCACACCCTGATATAAACACACTCACCCTGATATAAACAGACTCACCCTGATATAAACTCATACTCACCCTGATATAAACACACTCACCCTAATATAAGCACCATCACACCCTGAGATAAACACAATCACACCCTGATATAAACACACTCACCCTGATATAAACACACACACCCTGATATAAACACACTCACCCTGATATAATCACACTCTCCCTGATATAAACACACTCACCCTGATATAAACACATTCACACCCTGATATAAACACACTCACACCCTGATATAAACATACTCACCCTGATATAACCGCACTCACACCATGTTATAAAGACACTCATCCTGATATAAAACACACTCACACCCTGATATAAACACACTCACCCTGATATAAACACAGTCACCCTGATGTAAACACACCCTCCCTGATATAAACCCACTCACACCCTGATATAAATGCACTCACCCTGATATAAACACACTCACGCACTGATATAAACACACTCACCCTGATATAAACACACTCACCCTGATATAAACACATTCACACCCTGATATAAACACACTCACCCTGATATAACCACACTCACACCCTAAAATAAACACACTCACACCCTGATATAAACACACTCACCCTGTGATAAGCACACTCACCCTGATATAAACACACTCACACCCTGATATAAACACACTCACCCTGATATAAACTCACTCAACCTGATATAAACACATTCACCCTGATATAAACTCATACTCACCTTGATATAAACACACTCACACTCTGATACATACACACTCTGCCTGATATAAACACACTCACCCTGATATAAGCACAATCACACCCTGATATAAACACACTCACCCTGATATAAACACACTCACACCCTGATATAAACACACTCACCCTGATATAAACACACTCACACCCTGATATAAACACACTCTGCCTGACATAAACACACTCACCCTGATATAAACACACTCACCCTGATATAAATACACTCACACCCTGATATCAACACACTCACACCCTGATATAAACACACTGACACCTGATATAAACACACTCACCCTGATATAAACACACCCACCCTGATATAAACACACTCTCACCCTGATATAAACACACTCACCCTGATATAAACACACTCACTCCCTGATATAAACACACTCTGCCTGATATAAACACACTCACCCTGATATAAACACACTCACCCTGATATAATCACATACTCACCTTGATATAAGCACACTCACACCCTGATACAAACACACTCAGCCTGATATAAACACACTCACCTTGATATTAACACATTCACCCTGATATAAAAACACTCACACCCTGATATAAACACATTCAACCTGATATAAACACTCACCCTGATAAAAACACACTCACCCTGATATAAACACACTCACAACCTGATATAAACACACACAGCCTGATATAAACACACTCACCCTGATATAAACACACTCAGTCCCTGATATAAACACACTCACCCTGATATAAACACACTCACCCTGATATAAACACACTCACCCTGATTTAAACACACTCACACTGACATAAACACACTCACCCTTATATAAACACACTCGCACTCTGATATAAACACAGTCATCCTGATATAAACACACTCACACCCTGATATAAATACACACACCCTGATATAAACACACTCACCCTGATATAAACTCACTCACCCTGATATAAACACACTCACACCCTGATATAAACACACTCACCCTGATCTAAACACACTCACACCCTGATATAAATACACACACCCTGATATAAACACACTCACACTGATATAAACTCACTCACCCTGATATAAACACACTCACCCTTATATAAACACACTCACACCCTGATATAAACACACTCACCCTGATAAGAATACACTCACCATGATATAAACTCATTCACCCTGATATAAACACACTCACACCCTGATATATACACAGTCACCCTGACATAAACTCATTCACCCTGATGTAAACAAACTGACCCAGATAAGAACACACTCACCCTGATATAAACTCACTCACCCTGATATAAACACACTCTCCCTGATATACACTCACTCACCCTGATATAAATACACTCACCCGGATGTAAACACACTCAATCTGATATAAACACACTCACCCTGACATAAACACCGTCCCCCTGATATAAACATGCTCACCCTGGTATAAACACACTCTCCCAGATATAAACTCATACTCACCCTGATATAAACACACTCACACCCTGATATAAACACACTCACACCCTGATATACACACACTCACCCTGATATAAACAGACTCACCCTGATATAAACTTATACTCACCCTGATATAAACACACTCACCCTAATATAAGCACCATCACACCCTGAGATAAACACAATCACACCCTGATATAAACACACTCACCCTGATATAAACACACTCACCCTGATATAAACACACTCACCCTGATATAATCACACTCTCCCTGATCTAAACACACTCACCCTGATATAAACACATTCACACCCTGATATAAACACACTCACCCTGATATAACCACACTCACACCATGTTATAAAGACACTCATCCTGATATAAAACACACTCACACCCTGATATAAACACACTCACCCTGATATAAACACAGTCACCCTGATGTAAACACACCCTCCCTGATATAAACCCACTCACCCTGATATAAACACACTCACACCCTGATGTAAACACATTCACACCCTGATATAAACACACTCACCCTGATATAACCACACTCACACCCTAAAATAAACACACTCACACCCTGATATAAACACACTCACTCTGTTATAAGCACACTCACCCTGATATAAACACACTCACACCCTGATATAAACACACTCACCCTGATATAAACTCACTCAACCTGATATAAACACATTCACCCTGATATAAACTCATACTCACCTTGATATAAACACACTCACACTCTGATATAAACACACTCTGCCTGATATAAACACACTCACCCTGATATAAGCACAATCACACCCTGATATAAACACACTCACCCTGATATAAACACACTCACACCCTGATATAAACACACTCACCCTGATATAAACACACTCACACCCTGATATAAACACACTCTGCCTGATATAAACACACTCACCCTGATATAAACACACTCACCCTAATATAAATGCACTCACACCCTGATATCAACACACTCACACCCTGATATAAACATACTGACACCTGATATAAACACACTCACCCTGATATAAACACACCCACCCTGATATAAACACACTCTCACCCTGATATAAACACACTCACCCTGATATAAACACACTCACACCCTGATATAAACACACTCAGCCTGATATAAACACACTCACCCTGATATAATCACATACTCACCTTGATATAAACACACTCACACCCTGATACAAACACACTCTGCCTGATATAAACACACTCACCTTGATATAAACACAGTCACCCGGATATAAACTCATTCACCCTGATGTAAACACACTCACACCCTGATATATACACACTCTCCCTGATATACACTCACTCACCCTGATATAAATACACTCACCCGGATGTAAACACACTCAATCTGATATAAACAGACTCACCCTGACATAAACACCGTCCCCCTGATATAAACATGCTCACCCTGGTATAAACACACTCTCCCAGATATAAACTCATACTCACCCTGATATAAACACACTCACACCCTGATATAAACACACTCACACCCTGATATAAACACACTCACCCTGATATAAACAGACTCACCCTGATATAAACTCATACTCACCCTGATATAAACACACTCACCCTAATATAAGCACCATCACACCCTGAGATAAACACAATCACACCCTGATATAAACACACTCACCCTGATATAAACACACACACCCTGATATAAACACACTCACCCTGATATAATCACACTCTCCCTGATATAAACACACTCACCCTGATATAAACACATTCACACCCTGATATAAACACACTCACACCCTGATATAAACATACTCACCCTGATATAACCACACTCACACCATGTTATAAAGACACTCATCCTGATATAAAACACACTCACACCCTGATATAAACACACTCACCCTGATATAAACACAGTCACCCTGATGTAAACACACCCTCCCTGATATAAACCCACTCACACCCTGATATAAATGCACTCACCCTGATATAAACACACTCACACACTGATATAAACACACGCACCCTGATATAAACACACTCACCCTGATATAAACACATTCACACCCTGATATAAACACACTCACCCTGATATAACCACACTCACACCCTAAAATAAACACACTCACACCCTGATATAAACACACTCACCCTGTGATAAGCACACTCACCCTGATATAAACACACTCACACCCTGATATAAACACACTCACCCTGATATAAACTCACTCAACCTGATATAAACACATTCACCCTGATATAAACTCATACTCACCTTGATATAAACACACTCACACTCTGATACATACACACTCTGCCTGATATAAACACACTCACCCTGATATAAGCACAATCACACCCTGATATAAACACACTCACCCTGATATAAACACATTCACACCCTGATATAAACACACTCACCCTGATATAAACACACTCACACCCTGATATAAACACACTCTGCCTGACATAAACACACTCACCCTGATATAAACACACTCACACTCTGATACATACACACTCTGCCTGATATAAACACACTCACCCTGATATAAGCACAATCACACCCTGATATAAACACACTCACCCTGATATAAACACATTCACACCCTGATATAAACACACTCACCCTGATATAAACACACTCACACTCTGATATAAACACACTCTGCCTGACATAAACACACTCACCCTGATATAAACACACTCACCCTGATATAAATACACTCACACCCTGATATAAACACACTCACACCCTGATATAAACACACTCACCCTGATATAAACACACTCACCCTGATATAAACACACTCACACCCTGATATAAACACACTCACACCCTGATATAAACACACTTACCCTGATATAATCACAATCACCCTGATATAAACACAATCACACCCTGATATAAACACAATCACACCCTGATATAAACACAATCATACCCTGATATAAACTCACTCACCCTGATATAATCACAGTCTCCCTGATATAAACACACTCACCCTGATATAAACACACTCACACCCTGATATTAACACACTCTTACATTGACATAAACATACTCACCCTGATTTAAACACATTCACACCCTGATATAAACACACTCACCCTGATATAAACACACTCACACCCTGATATAAACACACTCTGCCTGACATAAACACACTCACCCTGATATAAACACACTCACCCTGATATAAATACACTCACACCCTGATATCAACACACTCACACCCTGATATAAACACACTGACACCTGATATAAACACACTCACCCTGATATAAACACACCCACCCTGATATAAACACACTCTCACCCTGATATAAACACACTCACCCTGATATAAACACACTCACACCCTGATATAAACACACTCCGCCTGATATAAACACACTCACCCTGATATAAACACACTCACCCTGATATAATCACATACTCACCTTGATATAAGCACACTCACACCCTGATACAAACACACTCAGCCTGATATAAACACACTCACCTTGATATTAACACATTCACCCTGATATAAAAACACTCACACCCTGATATAAACACATTCAACCTGATATAAACACTCACCCTGATAAAAACACACTCACCCTGATATAAACACACTCACACCCTGATATAAACACACACAGCCTGATATAAACACACTCACCCTGACATAAACACACTCAGTCCCTGATATAAACACACTCACCCTGATATAAACACACTCACCCTGATATAAACACACTCACCCTGATTTAAACACAATCACACTGACATAAACACACTCACCCTTATATAAACACACTCGCACTCTGATATAAACACAGTCATCCTGATATAAACACACCCACACCCTGAACTAAACACACTCACCCTGATATAAACACACTCACACCCTGATATAAACACACTCACACCCTGATATAAACACACTCACACCCTGATATAAACACACTCACCCTGATATAAACACACTCACCCTGATATAAACACACTCACACCCTGATATAAACACACTCACACCCTGATATAAACACACTTACCCTGATATAATCACAATCACCCTGATATAAACACAATCACACCCTGATATAAACACAATCACACCCTGATATAAACACAATCATACCCTGATATAAACTCACTCACCCTGATATAATCACAGTCTCCCTGATATAAACACACTCACCCTGATATAAACACACTCACACCCTGATATTAACACACTCTTACATTGACATAAACATACTCACCCTGATTTAAACACATTCACACCCTGTTATAAACACACTCACACTGATATAAAGACACTCACACCCTGATATAAACACACTCACCCTGATATAAACAAACTCACCCTGATATAAACACAATCACCCTGATACAAACACAATCACACCCTGATATAAACACAATCACACCCTCATATAAACACAATCACACCCTGATATAAACACACTCACACCGTGATATAAACACAGTCACCCTGATATAAACACCCTCACACCCTGATATAAACACCCTCACACCCTGATATAAACACACTCACACCCTGATATAAACACACTCACCCTGATATAAACTCATACTCACCCTGATATAAACACACTCACCCTGATATAAACACAATCACACCCTGATATAAACACAATCACACCCTGATATAAACACACTCACGCTGATATAAACACACTCACACCCTGATATAAACACACTCACCCGATATAAACTCATACTCACCCTGATATAAACACACTCATCTGATTTAAACACACTCACACCCTGAGAAAACACACTCAGTCCCTGTTTATAGCACACTCACCCTGATATATACACACTCACCCTGATATAAACACAGTATCCCTGATTTAAACATACCCTCCCTGATATAAGCCCACTCACACCCTGATATAAACACACTCACCCTGATATATACACACTCACACACTGATATAAACACACTCACACTGATATAAACACACTCACCCTGATATAAACACACTCACACCCTGATATAAACACACTCACACCCTGATATAAACCCACTCACCCTGGTATAACCACACTCACACCCTGATATAAACACATTCACACCCTGATATAAACACACTCACACCCTGATATAAACCCACTCACCCTGATGTAACCACACTCACACCCTGATATAAACACACTCACACCCTGATATAAACACACTCACCCTGTTATAAGCACACTCACCCTGATATAAACACACTCACACCCTGATATAAACACACTCTGCCTGATATATACACACTCACCCTGATATAAACACACTCACCCTGATATAATCACATACTCACCTTGATATAAACACACTCACACCCTGATACAAACACACTCTGCCTGATATAAACACACTCACCCTGATATAAACACACTCACCCTGATATAATTACATACTCACCTTGATATAAACACACTCACACCCTGATAAAAACAGTCTAATTCTGATATAAACACACTCACGCCCTGACATAAACACACTCACCCTGATATAAACACACTCACACCCTGATATAAACACACTCACCCTGATATAAACATACTCACATTGATATAAACACACTCACCCTGAAATAAACACCCTCACCCTGATATAAATACACTCACACCCTGATATAAACACACTCACAGCCTGATATAAACAAACTCACACACTGATATAAACACACTCACACCCTGATATAAACACACTCACACCCTGATATAAATACACTCACATCCTGATATAAACACACTCACCCTGATATATACATACTCACCCTGATATAAACACACTCACCTTGATACAAACACACTCACACCCTGATATAAACACACTCACACTGATATAAACACACTCACCTTGATATAAACACACTCACCCTGAAATAAAAATATTCACACCCTGATATAAACACACACAGCCTGATATAAACACAATCACCCTGATATAAACAAACTCACACCCTGATATAAACACACTCACCCTGATATAAACATACTCACACTGATATAAACACACTCACCCTGATATAAACACACTCACCCTGATATAAATGCACTCACACCCTGATATAAACACACTCACACCCTGATAAAAAAACACTGACACCCTGATATAAACACACTCAGTCCCTGATATAAACACACTCAGTCCCTGATTTAAACCCACTCACCCTGATATAAACACACTCACCCTGATATAAACGCACTCACCCTGATATAAACACACGCACACCCTGATATAAACCCACTCACCCTGATATAAACACACTCACCCTGATATAAACACACTGACCCTGATATATACAAACTCACTGACCATGATATAAACTCACTCACCCTGATATAAACGCACACACCCTGATATAAACACACTCACACCCTAATATAAACACACTCACCCTGATATAAACACACTCAGTCCCTAATATAAACACACTCACCCTGATATAAACACACTCACCCTGATATAAACTCACTCACCCTGATATAAACACACTCACCCTGATATAAACACACTCACACCCTAATATAAACACACTCACCCTGATATAAACACACTCACACCCTAATATAAACACACTCACCCTGATATAAACACACTCAGTCCCTAATATAAACACACTCACCCTGATATAAACACACTCAGTCCCTAATATAAACACACTCACCCTGATATAAACACACTCACCCTGATATAAACTCACTCACCCTGATATAAACACACTCACCCTGATATAAACTCACTCACCCTGATATAAACACACTCACCCTGATATAAACACACTCACCCTGATATAAACTCACTCACCCTGATATAAACACGCTCACACCCTGATATAAACACACTCACTCGATATAAACACACTCACCCTGATATAAACACACTCACCCTGATATAAACACACTCACCCTGATATAAACTCACTCACCCTGATATAAACTCACTGACCCTGATATAAACACACTCACCCTGATATGAACACACTCCCCCGATATAAACACACTCACCCTGATATAAACACGCTCACTCTGATATAAACGCGCTCACCCTGATATAAATTCACTCACCCTGATATAAACACACACAGCCTGATATAAATTCACTCACCCTGATATAAACACACTCACCTGATGTAAACACACTCGCCCTGATATAAGCACACTCACCCTGATATAAACACACTTACATAGTGACACACTGAAACACACACTCACATAGTGACACGCTGAATCTCACACTCACACAGCAACACACTGAAACTCACACCCAGTTACACTGAAACTCACACCCAGTTACACTGAAATATACACTCGCACAGTGACAGACTTGGCTGGATTTTGCCAATGGGGAGCTTTTGGAGGCAGGACTCCCGCTTGTCGGGTTTCAGTCCTGCCTCCATCGACTTGTGGCCAACCCACGCTATTTTCCCTTGATTGACCTTGTTAAGCCCACCCAGCGGGCTTGGCAGGCCAATTAAGGGAAAGCTGGTTACAGAGAACGTCAACATATGACGTTTCATCTGTCAAAAATTTTTGACAGATGAATTGTCATCATTTGACAGCTCTGTGAATCTGCCAAACACTGACATTCTCTGTAGTTTGATGAGTTCTTGAATTCAAGACTCATCAAACCTCTTTATTTAGCAGTAATTAGATGGTTGTTGCATTGGAGAATGCAGCCGCTGTCTGTCATCTTTGCCGCGGAGGTGCGAGACTCTCTGCATACCCAACTCTTGAAGCCTGCAGGAAGAAACAAAAGTAAGAAAGCTTTTACTCACACTTTCCACTCACCTCACGTACTCACCTCTCTACACTTGCACCCATCACTTACCTCCACAGCACACTTTTGCACCCCGCAGACGCACTGCTCGCTTCGTTGACCCTGGCGGGATTCAGAGCCTTTGGAATGCCCGCACTTGTGTGGGCAAAATGAGGATAATCCTCTTATCTGCCTGTTAACAGGCAGATAAGTGGCACTAATCCCCTTCCCACCTCCAAGGGGACAGAACCCCAGTGCGGGTCAGCTACCCGCTTCCTGGCAAGATGGCACGGAGGTGGGTTGGGCACCCGCCCCCAGATTCTGCCATTTTCCTGGCAGTCCTGCCGCCATACCCACCTCCCCAGGGCTGGCAAGATCGCGTCCACACACTCACATAGTGATACACTGAAACACACACTCAGATACACTGAAACACACACTCAGACACACTGGAACACACACTCATACAGCGACACAATGAAACACACACTCACACAATGACACAATGAAACTCACACTCGGATACACTGAAACACACACTCACATAGTGACACAATGAAACTCACACTCACACAGGGACACACTGAAACACACACTCACACAGTGACACAATGAAACTCACACTCACACAATGACACACTGATACACACACTCACACAGTGACACACTGAAACACACACTCGGCTACACTGAAACACACACTCACACAGTGACATAATGAAACTCACACTCACACAATGACACACTGAAACACACACTCACACAGTGACACAATGAAATTCATACTCACACAGTGACACACTGAAACTCACACTCACACAATGACACACTGAAACACACACTCACACAGTGACACACTGAAACACACACTCACACAGTGACACAATGAAATTCATACTCACACAGTGACACACTGAAACTCACACTCACACAATGACACACTGAAACACACACTCACACAGTGACACACTGAAACACACACTCACACAGTGACACACTGAAACACACAATCAGATACACTGAAACACACACACACACAGTGACACAATGAAACTCACACTCACACAGTGACACACTGAAACTCACACTCACACAGTGACACAATGAAACTCACACTCACACAGTGACACACTGAAACTCACACTCACACAGTGATACACTGAAACACACACTCAGATACACTGAAACTCACTCACACAGTGACATAATGAAACTCACACTCACACAGTGACACAATGAAACTCACACTCGGATACACTGAAACACACACTCACATAGTGACACAATGAAACTCACACTCACACAGTGACACACTGAAACACACTCACACAGTGACACAATGAAACTCACACTCACACAGTGACACACTGAAACACACACTCACACAGTGACACAATGAAACACACACTCACACAGTGGCACACTGAAACTCACACTCACACAGTGACACAATGAAACTCACACTCACACAATGACACACTGAAACACACTCTCACACGGTGACACAATGAAACACACACTCACACAATGCCACAATGAAACTCACACTCGGATACACTGAAACACACACTCACATAGTGACACAATGAAACTCACACTCACACAGGGACACACTGAAACACACACTCACACAGTGACACAATGAAACTCACACTCACACAATGACACACTGATACACACACTCACACAGTGACACACTGAAACACACACTCGGCTACACTGAAACACACACTCACACAGTGACACAATGAAACTCACACTCACACAATGACACACTGAAACACACACTCACACAGTGACACAATGAAATTCATACTCACACAGTGACACACTGAAACTCACACTCACACAATGACACACTGAAACACACACTCACACAGTGACACACTGAAACTCACACTCACACAGTGACACAATGAAACACACACTCACACAGTCACACAATGAAACTCACACTCACACAATGACACACTGAAACACACACTCACACAGTGACACACTGAAACACACACTCACACAATGACACAATGAAACTCACACTCACACAGTGACACAATGAAACTCACACTCACACAATGACACACTGAAACACAAACTCGGCTACACTGAAACACACACTCACACAGTGACACAATGAAACTCACACACACACAGTGACACACTGAAACACACACTCACACAGTGACACAATGAAACTCACACTCACACAATGACACACTGAAACACACACTCACACAGTGACACACTGAAACACACACTCGGCTACACTGAAACACACACTCACACAGTGACACAATGAAACTCACACTCACAGTGGCACAATGAAACACACACTCACACAGTGACACACTGAAACACACACTCGGATACACTGAAACACACACTCACACAGTGACACAATGAAACTCACACTCACACAATGACACAATGAAACTCACACTCACACAATGACACACTGAAACACACACTCACACAGTGACACAATGAAACTCACACTCACACAATGACACACTGAAACACACACTCACACAGTGACACAATGAAACTCACACTCACACAGTGACACAATGAAACTCACACTCACACAATGACACACTGAAACACACACTCACACAGTGACACAATGAAACTCACACTCACACAATGACACACTGAAACACACACTCACACAGTGACACAATGAAACTCACACTCACACAGTGACACAATGAAACTCACACTCACACAATGACACACTGAAACACACACTCACACAGTGACACAATGAAACTCACACTCACACAGTGACACAATGAAACTCACACTCACACAATGACACACTGAAAGACACACTCACACAGTGACACAATGAAACTCACACTCACACAGTGACACACTGAAACTCACACTCACACAGTGACACACTGAAACACACACTCACACAGTGACACACTGAAACACACACTCACACAGTGACACACCGAAACTCACACTCAGATACACTGAAACACACACTCACACAGTGACACAATGAAACTCACACTCACACAGTGACACACTGAAACTCACACTCACACAGTGACACACTGAAACACACACTCACACAATGACACACTGAAACACAGACTCACACAATGACACACTGAAACTCACACTCAGATACACTGAAACACACACTCACACAGTGACAGAATGAAACTCACACTCACACAGTGACACACTGAAACACACACTCACACAATGACACACTGAAACACACACTCACACAGTGACACAATGAAACTCACACTCACACAATGACACATTGAAACACACACTCACACAGTGACACAATGAAACTCACACTCACACAGTGACACAATGAAACTCACACTCACACAATGACACACTGAAACACACACTCACACAGTGACACAATGAAACTCACACTCACAATGACACACTGAAACACACACTCACACAGTGACACAATGAAACTCACACTCACACAGTGACACAATGAAACTCACACTCACACAATGACACACTGAAACACACACTCACACAGTGACACAATGAAACTCACACTCACACAGTGACACAATGAAACTCACACTCACACAATGACACACTGAAACACACACTCACACAGTGACACAATGAAACTCACACTCACACAGTGACACACTGAAACTCACACTCACACAGTGACACACTGAAACACACACTCACACAATGACACACTGAATCACACACTCACACAGTGACACACTGAAACTCACACTCAGATACACTGAAACACACACTCACACAGTGACACAATGAAACTCACACTCACACAGTGACACACTGAAACTCACACTCACACAGTGACACACTGAAACTCACACTCACACAGTGACACACTGAAACACACACTCACAAAATGACACACTGAAACACACACTCACACAATGACACACTGAAACTCACACTCACACAGTGACGCAATGAAACTCACACTCACACAGTGACACACTGAAACTCACACTCACACAGTGACACACTGAAACACACACTCACACAATGACACACTGAAACACACACTCACACAGTGACACACTGAAACTCACACTCAGATACACTGAAACACACACTCACACAGTGACACAATGAAACTCACACTCACACAGTGACACACTGAAACTCACACTCACACAGTGACACACTGATACTCACACTCACACAGTGACACACTGAAACACACACTCACAAAATGACACACTGAAACACACACTCACACAATGACACACTGAAACTCACACTCAGATACACTGAAACACACACTCACACAGTGACACAATGAAACTCACACTCACACAGTGACACACTGAAACTCACACTCACACAGTGACACACTGAAACACACACTCACAAAATGACACACTGAAACACACACTCACACAATGACACACTGAAACTCACACTCAGATACACTGAAACACACACTCACACAGTGACACAATGAAACTCACACTCACACAGTGACACACTGAAACTCACACTCACAGTGACACACTGAAACACACACTCAGTGACACACTGAAAAACACACTCAGTGACACAATGAAACTCACACTCAGATACACTCTGACAGGCACGAGCGAAACCAGACATCCAAACCAGTTACAAACTGTACACAAGAGGGCAACAAAGCACAGATTACACTAGCAGTCTGTATAAAGTTTGTAATTTGTTGTTTATATACACGTCATGTTTCTGATTTCATTTACTGTAAAGTAGAATAAAACAAACAGAGCAACAACAACAACTTGTATTTAACTAGCGCCTTTAACGCAGTAAAACATCTCAAGGTGCTTCACAGGAGCGTTATCAGACAAAACTTGACATGGAGCCACATAAGGAGATATTAGGACAGAGGTCAGTTTTAAAGAGCCTTTTAAAGGAGGAGAGAGGCAGAGAGGTTTCGGGAGGGAATTCCAGAGCTCGGGGCCCAGGTGGCTGAAGGCACGGCCACCAATGGTGGGGCGATTATAATCGGGAGTGCTCAAGACCCCAGCATTGGAGGAGCGCAGAGATCTCGGAGGGTGGTAGGGCTGGAGGTGGTTACAGAGATAGGGAGGGGCGAGGCCATGGAGAGATTTGAAAACAAGGATGAGCATTTTTAAAATCGAGGCGTTGCACCCTTGAAAGACATTCCCATTTAAAGCAGGCGTCCCATTTTTCCAATGGCTCCCACTGTACAGCTGCGGCTCCGTGCAGGTGGTCCCGCGTTCTGAGTTTGACAACCATCACAGTGAGGACAGGAGAAAGAAGGGGGGAAAAAGTGAGCGAAAGACAAGAGAGGAGGAAGAAAATCGTAGAAAGGAGGGAGAGGAAGGAAACCAGAGAGGGGGAGAGAGGAAAGTGAGAGGAAGAGACGGAAAGAAAACTTGGGGAGAGGAGGAAAGCCGTGAAAGAGGGAGTGAGAGAAAGAAAGGAGAGTGGATATAAAGAGATAAAGAGTAGAATGGGAAAGGAAAGAAAATGAGTGTGGAAGAGGAGAGAAAATGAGTGTGGAAGAGTCGTTGACTCGAGTGTTTAAACCTGATTAGAAAATATTAACACTACTGCCTTGCAAGACAAGTTAAATTTGACTTTATTAGCTGAAGATTTTGTTCCAAATGGGATTTTTCACCCAAAAAAGACGTTCCACCATCAGAGAGAGGATCTCACTCACTCCTGAGTTGTGAGGGAAGGACAGACTCCGGCAATGTTTCTACCCCCCCCCCCCCCCCTCCTCCTCAAACCTTCTTGGTCAGAATTCCAATTGTGTTTAATTACTGAGTTAAAAAATATATTCTAATAGAGGGTGAGTTTTATTATATATATTTTTTTAAATTCCAGGGGCCATCAATCCTGGAGTGATTAGCGCACAGTGCAGGCGCTGAAATGCAAATGATTCTGTACAAAGGCTCCTTGCAAATTGGCGTCACCATTTCTCAAATTATATCATTACTATATTTTTAAGATGTTAATATGGCGAAGGCAATTTCCCCGGGGATGCGGGCAAATTAGTTCTATTTCCGAGCGCCTCTCTCGTGTGTTAATGTAAGCGGAGAGTGGCGACAAGGAGCCGATCAACCAGATTACAATTAGGCTGCTGATTTGGACTCGATCAAGCATTGATAATTTTTGGCATATTAAGCACGTTTTAGGAAAGGTGATAAGTCAGTTTTAATTGAAATGAAATTATTATTCTGATGGAACTTTGGATATTATTAACAAACTCCGCGCTCATTTAACATTCGGTTTTTGAATGCACCAGGCAAAAAGGGGAAGGGAAAAAAAAAGATGTGAAGGGTATTAGCATGTCAGCAACGCGAGACGTAATTTGATGCGAATTACTTTTTTTTTGCTTTTCATTTGAAATATAGTGAATTAAAAAAGAGAGACTCAAACCCAATCGCCTTGGTGTCTCCGTTGACAGTCCGTACAATCTGTAGATAATTAGATGGGCAGGAGTTTTAATTGTCAGGATTAAGCAGCAGTCTCTGGATCTGATGGGAATTTAGAAATAATTTCTCTCTCTCTCTCTCTCTCTTTCACCCCCTCCTCTTAAAAAATACATTTCAAAAAGCTCCGGATTGTCATACATCAAGAACAGAGAGAATAAAAAAAACACTTCGCTGTTTAATTGCGATCCCATCCAACTCCAGCGCCGGATCAAATCACCTGCGACAATTAATTTAGATTTAATTCCGTAATTATCAGCAAATCGAGTAATGTGCAAGTTAATTTAGATAGTTAAAAATTAACTTGCGTGAAGTTAATTGAGTAATTAAAACCCTCAACTGCCGCCTATTAATTTGCTAATTAAAAATAAATTTGATTTTGTGCAATTTAAAGTAATATTGACATCAGAGTGGTATGGGCGGTTTGTGCGTTGAGTTGCTTGCTGTTTTGATTCTCACTCTGTACCAACCGGTTTGGTGTTGTGCTTTGCATCCGTGTTTTACACGCATTTATATTCCATTAAATCATTGCCGAACAAAAGCAACTCTCACGCCTAAGAATTAAATAACCATTAACAGCCCGTCTGTAGGTTGTTAAATGTTCCTCAGTTTTAATGATGGATTTCGTGTGTGTGTGTTGGAAATATTGGCTGCAATTTGCCCCCGGGTTGGTCAGGACTGTGTGTGTGCCCACCCACCCACCCCCCCCCCTCTCCTGTTTGTTTAATACCCATAGAATAATGTTAACCGGGTACAGTGATTAATTTGTGGGGCTGTGGGGATCTAAGCAAAGAGAGACAGACCCCAACAGAAAGGGAGACGCGAATCAAGGGGGAGGGAGTGAGTGAGAGGGGGGAGTAGTGACTTGTTTAAAGCGAATAATGGGACAGGCTTCCTTCTCCTGAATATTTCTGGATATTGGGATTATAATCACCGACCAATTTCACTGCTAACAGCACAAAAAAAAAAGGAGACAAGCGGTTGGAATAGATAACCTTAACGAGATAAAGAGGAACATGGCGAGGCGCGCTGTCCTGAATGCACCGCGTGTACGTCTTATTATCAAGTTAATTAAAGCCAACATCTGACAATGTCACTCTCGTGTAAGAAAACGTATTTAAATGCAATGTCTCCGAGGACTTTGTGTCAAGGGCTTGCTTTCATTGAGTTGCTGCTCTGTTTTGCCTTGGCAAGAGCGCAAGAAACCTGCGCCTGGAAATCACAGCTGAAGGGTGGCTTTAAAGCAGGCGCTTTTATAAGCAAATGTCATGCAGGCAATTATAGAATTTTGATGTATAAAAAAATCAAAAAAAATAAAACGATTTCCATAATTTTTGCAGATTGACTGCAGTACTACAAACACAAAGGAAAGTCTCATCAAACGACAGCGTTCTCCATTAAAGCGTGCTCTCAAACGCTTTAAGAGATTTTTTTTTTTACAAAGACTGTTAGAAACATTAAACCTTCCACGATTAAAATTTTACAGATTCAGATTGTGAAAGCCGGTTGCAGTGTGGACTGGAGGTCAAGTGACGAATGGATTATATGCTTCTTCATAATAATATTAATTAAACAATTTGCATGGTAATAAGGTAACAATTATCAGGGCTTATGTTGAAAGATACAGGTTATTACAACACGCCAATCACGGGTCAGAGGTCAGCCAGTGAGCGGGGGAAGAGAATTCAGCTCAAATTAACATTCTGTCAGCTCTAGAAATTGGTCAAATAAGTCGAATTAATTCTTTGTAATAAAGAGAGAAAAGTCCCATTGCCTGAGTTTGATTAAGCCTCCCCTGTATTCACAGACACGTCTCCTGTATTGCAGCCACAAAGCTCAAACAGAAAATGAAACGCTTATTGCTAGGGGCAAATTTGGGTCCAGTGGCTACAGTTTACATTTAGTATTTATAGAAAGTTAAATTAAATTACGGTGAAAAGTGCGGCCCTTGGCCTCCGCGACCCCCAGCATTAATACTTCTCTCCATTCTTATTACTCCGTCTCTTATAAGTCAAACTGGTATATTTGGTCTCTTTTTTATTTTATCATTCGTACAATGCTTCTGATCGGACTTTGGCAGATCGACACTATTTTTCAATTAAGAAGTATAATATTCGGCTAGCTAGTGCCTGCTTAGTGTGAAATATGACAGACTTTTAAAAAAAATATATTAAAAAAATAATAATGCCAACACCTTATATTTCTATAAATATAGTGTACTCTTGTCCCCTTTTCCATCTAGTTAGTCTGACGGGTCCACATTTTCAGCACTGATTTCGTGTGGTTGCTGAATTTATTGGGCGAAGTGAGATTTTTCACTTTACCCGGAATATTTTTTAATTGCCAGTTTCACCAACTAAAGTTTCCTCCATTAAGTCTTTATATTCCCTGAGTGCTTCCGTCTCTCGGGCGCCTCTGTGTTTCTATCTTACCCTAAAGTTCTCCTCCGCGTTCATTTGTGATATTTTACAGAAATCTCTCTCTCTCTCTCTCCCCACACCACCACACCACCACCACCCCCCCCTCCTCCCCCAACCATTACCCCCCTCCCGTGTTCCTGTCATCTCACTTTCTCCAAACTATCCTAAAGTTTTTTCCTGCGCGAAATCCGAGCCACTCTACTGGACTGGACGGTGCTACTGAAACTTCAGAATCCCATTTCCCCGGCAGCTTTTACACTGCCAATCTGGGGGGGGGGGGGGGGGGGGGGTGTCAGCGCCCTGTGTTGCGGGACTGATCCCGTTGTAGGACCGACTGTTAATCGACCTTTGCAATAATATTTAAACAACTTTTCTCACCCCTTTGGGTAGCAAGAAATAACAATCAGACACAATTGTCAAACAAAGCGACAAGACACCCTATCAATTTATGGAATTCAATCTGGGCCCGCGAAAGGCACGGAAAGATTAATATTCTCAGCCTCAGAATAATGCATAATAATTTTATTTTTAAAACTATTAAAATGAAGAGGATGAAAGGACGAGAAATGTGTAAATGGAAAGCACAGTATTAATATCTCTTGTTAAAAAGACTACATTTCTAATTTAATAGGTAATTTTAAGGAATCATTCGAATTGTTTTCACATGGAAGGAGAGAGAGGGTGACATCTGATGAATAATTTGGGTTTAATGTGTTATGACTGGGATTTTAGTTTATTTGTAGACAACTTATTGTCCTATTAGCAGAAATGGGGAAGGCTTTAAAGAAATAATTTATGAAATCAAAGCAACAATTTAAAATAAAACATTTATCACGGAATATTACAGTAAACCGATATAGCCCGGGACAAGTGCATCTCAATTGTTTCTCCCCCTCCCTGTTCGGGACCCCAGTCCTGGTCCTGAAGAGTCTCGTGAAACTTTGTACATTTAGCATGCTTCTGTGAAACAATCCGAACGAATTCATTTCAATGTTTGTTTTATTTCGGCGGGTTTTTTTTTGTTAAACAAAAACAATGATTCTTTGTCTAATTGTTTCCCCCCCCCCCCCCCTCTCTCTCCTGTTGTCTGCAGCTCGGCGGTTGAGAGCGAGTTTAGAAACTTCAATGGGGAATATAATTTAATTAGAACAAAGCGGGACTCAGCTCATTACCATTAATCACCGGTTCAGAGAAAGTGGCTGATTTTTTTTTTGCATGGCGAGAAAATAATGAAAAAAATGACTCCTTGCACCCGTGCACTGGTGTGACCTGTGTTTAATTAGCACCGTCCTGTGATTAATAATTCAATATTTACTTATTGTCGATATCTTCCATAAAGAGCGAATGGCAGTTTTAAAGATCCCCCCTGTTTTATATATATATATATATAAAGCACCGTCACGATAGCTTTAAATATTCGTAGTGACGGAGCAGTCTAGAGCAAACGCCGAAGATGAAATATCATGTTCTTTTAAATGCATTGTGACAGCTCTGGAAACAGCAGCTGATGAATCCTCTATTATCCGATCAGTCTATTTGCCGCTCAATGTGTCCCTGTAATTGGCTCGACATCAGTTTAAAAGCTGACCAAGGAAATCGTTCTCTCTTTGAGAGAGGAAAAAAAAAATCTTGGACAACACGATGGTCAATGTTTGGGAGAGAGAGAGAAAAAAAATCTATTAGTCTGTGTTGTATAGGGGTGCGGAAAAAATTGCATATGTTTACTCTGTACTCTGTCTAGTATTTAACCAGGTAGCAATCAACCTGCGGGAGCCTGGGCCCGCACTCGTCAGATCCTCTCGCATTGTTTTGACAGCTCATATATTGTTTATTGAGGTGGATGTCATGTATAATTAGCGATCGATATGGAAACGTTTTCAAGCGGTCTTAATACCCACTGGTACCAACACACACACCGACTATACGTCTCTGACGTCAGGCGCGATTAACGTTTCTTATTGGTCCCAAATTCCCAAAGCCTGGGCTAATTATTGGATCCTTTATGTTCATAAAGTAAAGTCACATCCTCCCCGTCCACTAGCATGTCAACCGCTTTTCTACTTCCCCTGCATACATTTTGAAGTTCACCCAAATCCTTTAAGTGCAAGCTCTTTCTCTCTCTCTGTCGCTCTCTCTCGCTCTCTCTCTCTCTCTCTCTCTCCCTGGCCCCTTTCCCCCTGTAGGGAGATGATGGATAGCAGGATTCTCGAGCACCACCATGCTCAGTTTGGAGGCACCTTGGCCAGTATGGTAGGATTCCACTACCCCCTTACTCATCACCATGTGTATGAGCTCGCAGGGCACCAGCTCCAGTCTGCCAGCGTCCCCTTCACCATAGACGGATTACTGAGCGGCTCCTGCACGGCATCGGTAGTCAATCCGTCCCCGCTGATGCCTTCGGCTTGTAACGTGAACGGGGAGAGCCAGTCCTTCAAACTGTCAGGTAAGAGAGAGAGAGAGAGAGAGAGAGTGAGAGTAAGAGAGAAAGAAAGTGTTCGGGCCTCAGTCAGGTCAAGAACGAGAGCTGCAGGCTCGCCACAGAAAGATATAACAGAAACGCCAAACATAGTTATATTATGCAGCAGAAACTTATTTAAATTAATAATACAAAGGGGGGGGAAAGATTTATTCCAAAAAGTAGTTTCACGTGAGAACGAGTACAATCGCCCAGGTAACTGTTATGCATGGACTGTAAGGAGGACACCGAATGCCGTGTGTGTTTAAGGTATTTTGAAAGTCTCCAGCCGGTTAGTTATATACCGGGATCCGGTGATGCCTGGAATGTATGGGGAATCGGTTGTGTGTGTTTTGTTGTTGTGTTTTGTGTTTTGTGTGTGTGTGGATAGATGGACGGGTGTGTTGGTGCGCTCCATAGCCGTGGGAATCGGTAAGTCGATGCTGTGGGAACGGAGCGCTCTCTGCCCAGGTCTCTCTGCCTGTTAAAAAAAGCTGCACATATTGTTCTCATCAAGCTCCCTCTCTTTTTCATCGCTGGGAGACAAACTGCATCGACCCCGACTCAGGCGCAAGCAGCGTTAGCAAGGAGGACAATGCACCTGCATTTCAACACATTCAAATCCGACCACAAGTCGCATGCAGCCAGTATCCGTGATTTAATTCGGGTTATTTACAGAGCGGGGACCAAAATACTGCATTCCCCCCCCCCCCCCCCCCGTTCCTACAATAAATATATTGCGCGAATTCTTAATGTGTACTAATATGGTGGAAACGAGTGTAAATTTGAAAGAAAGTGTAGGGAAAATGGTTGGAAGGCCTTTGTAGGTTGTGATGTCTCGATTTATTCTCCCATCGTCCAGCGACGGATTTATTCACCGTTCGTTCTGATTTTATTTATTCTAATCAATGTTTTCTTTTTCTCTCTCCCCGTTTTTTTTTGTTTTATCCCTCTTTATCTCTTGTCACAGACGCGTCGGATCCCGAAAAGGACACCCCCGGCTGCAAACGGAGACGGACGCGGACGAATTTCACCGGCTGGCAGTTGGAGGAATTGGAGAAAGCCTTTAACGAGAGCCACTACCCCGATGTGTTCATGAGGGAGGCGCTGGCATTGAGGCTCGACCTGGTGGAGTCTCGGGTCCAGGTAAAAAAACCCCAAAACCATTTAAAATAAAACACACACGTTAATAACAAGCCCACTGTATCGAAAGACTGTACTGCAGCTGACGTTAGCCGGTATTTACAAACATGTTGTGACATTTTACAATGTGAATGGACTGCCGACAAAGTCAAAACGTGTTTTAATTCATATTTTTCCACATTTAAATCCGTTTCACTGCACGATTCCATTTCTAATTCTTCCCTTATTAAAATTGATATGAGAGTGCAAGTTCAACAATGGGCAACACCAATATTAAGAGTGCATTATAGATATAGACAGCACCCCAGTTTAAAACACATGATTTGCTAATCTTATTCGAGTCTGATCGGTAGTCCATAAATGGTTTTCTATTTTTTTGTATTTTAGAAAGTTAAATGTTTGTGTATAAATGTATTTTTTAAAAGCCTGTACTTGTATGGTAAGAACGAGCGGTTAAAACACAAAAGTGTTTTGCACTGAAACTGTCTGGCCTTGACAATGTGTTACCCGTGCTGTAAGAATTGCCGCGAGCTGCTCTGTTTACCTCTGTTGGGCTGCACACAAACTCTTAAACAGAAAGCTGTGTAAACATATAGTATTTTAATGGGAAGGAACCGTCTAACATTTCAATGGGAATAATCAAATCGCACCCTTTCTCAAAACCTGCAACAGGCTGGGCACTGTATGCATAAAAAATGTGGTTTTGGAAAACTAAATCTTTTTGTGGAAATGTGTTGCAAAAAATGTGTTATGAACTTGTACGAATCACGACGAACTGCAAACTGCCACAAAAAAAAACCAGACCGACCGAGTGTTAAGTTAAATAAATGCGTTTAAAAATTATAAATCTATTGTCACAATCAAGAATTACAGGTTGAGAAGAAATATCAGACCAAAGGCACAGCCGCTCCTGACCCTTCCTTGTTCTTGAGCACTTTATCCAATTTGTTGATGGGTAGTTAAGTGAGGTTTAGATGAAGTCGAGAATGTTTATTTCCCTTAAGACGGTAATGAGCACTTCTCATTGACAAAACAGTTGGAACCGACACAAAGAGGACTCCTTGTAAAACGATTATTGGCCAGTTTAATTCGTGTTTAACAAGGGGACAGAATTTAAAAAACGGCACGAGTGCTTCTTTTGATGATCAGAGTGAACTTGTTTTTTTCTAAAAGAAAACTGGTTTAAAATCTTTAATTTTGAAAAAAATCCTCGATTGTGTGTAACGAAAAGGCGTTGTGTTTATATATGAATTGTGATTTTTGTATGTGTGTGTGCGTGTAATGGGGTAAAATAAATAAAGTTGGTAATATTGGGCCCTGTCAGGAACTGTGAGGGTGAGCGAGCTTATTAATTGTTTCCTGTAGGAGGCGAGAAAGAAAAGGAAACAATTTTCAAAACTGGAAGTTAGAATTATACATTAAACCTTTTGTATTTGGTTACGAGGAACTGTTCGTTTATTAATAATCGATCATAATTATTATTTGAGTTTTGCACTCCCTTTAGAACCACCATATCAGTTGCTTCCATTGCACTCTCACATCCACACACCCCCTTACTGTCTTTTGATGAGATGAGGACTGATAAGTTGAGGGGCGGATTCAAGCTTTGATTCCACCTCTTCACCGCTGGGTTTGCAAAATAAACTGCTTCAGTTGAAATCGCAAAGCATCGATTTAATTGATAGAATTACACGCGAGATTAAATGCAATTCGTTTGTCAATTAACCTAATTCAGGTTTTCGTGTTGATAGTGTAAACAAGATGTTATTTACACAGAGGAGAGGGTGAGGGAAAAAAATTGTAACTCCCAAACTTCCTCTCACCCCCAAAGGTATCGGAGTTCGTTCCTGTTCAATCTTTTCCCGAGTCATTTAAAAATAACATTTAACTATTATTTCCACTCAATATCCTCTTCCAACAATCTCTGTATTCAGTCCCAACATTGAGAAGTGTATCACACAACAGCAAGTGATTTAAAAAGAGAACTGGAACTAATTTTCTATAAAGTACTTTTGTGAGATGACTGAAATTGGGCCAACGATGGGTTATGAAAGATGATAGTTCTAACTTTTTTGTTAATAAAAAGGGAAATTGAAATACAGCGTCAGGGTTTGTTGGTGCTATTGTTTTAAAACTGGCGTGTTAACGAGTTTAACAATCGTTTCAAAATGATTTTTTAAAAATTTGTTTGATTAAATAAAACCCTAACTGGCCATTAAAGTCCGACCACTGGAAGCCGGAGGACGCTCTCTCGGGAGATGTTGCCTTCTATAAGTGTAAGGGAACTGATCTGTTCTAACATAGACGGACAAAAACATTACAGAAACTTTGCAGAGAGAGAGAGAAATGATGTGAAATTCGATTGTAATGTCATTTTCATTATTCGGTACGTAGGTGTGGTTCCAAAATCGCAGAGCTAAGTGGCGTAAGAAAGAAAATACTAAGAAGGGACCCGGCCGACCGGCGCACAACTCGCACCCCACCACCTGCAGCGGAGAGCCCATGGACCCCGAGGAGATTGCCCGCAGGGAGATGGAAAAGATGGAGAAAAAGAAACGAAAGCAAGAGAAGAAACTCCTGAAATCCCAAAACAAGCTGCTGCACTCGGAGGGAGACTGCAGCATCGCCTCGTCCGGATCCGAATCCGACAGCAGCGTGGTCCACTTCCAGGCGCGCAGGGAACAGGTTTCGATCCGTGCCGAGTCCGGCCAGCACTCGCCCGATGGCAGTAGGGACCAAACCGAAGCGATCTGTGAGCAAACGGGGCAAAAGCTCGCCCACCACCACCAAAGAAACGCGCCCCAGAACAATGCCAGTAGATCGTCAGATCTGGACTGCAATCGGGATAAACCTCAGAGTCACCTGTGCACGAACGGTCGTTCATCCAACGTGACAAAGTGTGATCAAAAAAACAATCCTTTCAGCGTGGAGAGTCTTCTTTCTGATACAACACCGCGGCGCAAACCGCACTACGAGTTCCCAGCATTACCAAACCCTAGAGCAGTCATTGGGAAAGGACATTTCCTCCTGTACCCCATTACCCAACCTTTGGGTTTCATTGTACCCCAAACCAGTGTCAGGACACCACCCATCCAACCCCCATCTCCCTCTGGGCTAGACACAACCGCTCCAGCAACTGACCAGGTGCATTCCACTTATCCCGGGACAAATTCAAACTCCACACAGACCAGCTACCCCGGGTCAGATTCAAGCTCAGCGCAAACCAGCTACACCGGGACAACTCCCAACCCAGCACAGACCAGCTATGCCGGGTCAACTCCCAACCCCACACAAGCCAACTATCCCGATGCGAATTCCAAGCAGCCCGAGTCGAACAAACCTCTGGCCTCGGCGAGTCCAGATGAACTAGCCCGACAGAACCCGGACTCTCCCGAGCCAGTAAAAATAAACTGCCCTCGAGAACACATGACAGAGTGCGAAGACGTGGATATGGACTAACCAGGGACCCTGAAGTAACATCACATCTGCAAAGCAGACACAACGAAACAAAGCAACAAGAAAGAGGGAGGGAAAATAAATAAGGACTTTCTCGTATAATTCACTAGATAAACATGTCCTTTCAGTTTATTTAGTTTGTTTGCTTTGCAGGTGGGTGTCTGTGTGAATTTTCACTGACCAGGCGATACGTTCAGATACAGAAACACTGTATTAACCCAGCCCTCACTAAGTGGAGCCAAAACAGTTTATATCTTATATGTGTGTGTGTGTATATATATATATATATATATACACGCACAGTTAACATCGGTGTCTGGACGCAATGTATAAAACCAAGAATCCTCTCCTCATTTCATTGTGTAAAACCCAAACAAATGTATCAAATATTTATATATGATGTAACATTTTTTTATAAATAAAAGTTCCCGTTTTAAAAAAAACCCCGTTTTGTCTGCGATCTGTCAGTGTTAGTATCTGCACAGGAGCCGAGCTGCTCTGGTAGAGGCTGTGTTTGTGTTTATTGCTATAAGACCTTTATTCATTAAAATGCTGTGAATCTGTGGCGAAGCCGGAGGGGCCACGGTCCTGCCCGCTTCCTGCCGCGTCCTGATATGAAAGTGATTATTTTCCCGATGGCAGCCGAGGTCGGGTTTAGCCCAAAGGGTTATTACACATTACCGATTTTATAGTGATATGGAATCACACAAGTTCCTTCAATAATAGAATTAGCATGAAAGGGCTGGGGCATAAAATTGAAATTGGAAAATAATAGGATGAGATGTGTGTGTGCATATTTGGCTGTGCTGAATTGGTTGTGAAATGGGGAATCGTGGGCTGGAATTTTCATGAGCTTTTCTTTGTCATGTATCTTGTAGCAGGCTATATTAAGATAGATGTTCGATGATATCCTTCATTGTTCTGTCGCTTATATTGATGTTCTGGTGTTATCATCCTATTGATCATGTGTCGCCTGTAATAGGACAGGGAAAGCAAACGCGTCTCAACAAAAGAAGAACACATTTGTTCTAATAGGGAGGAGACCCAAGGGGGGAGTTTGCGAGATTCAGGACAGCTGCACTGAGAGAAAGAGGGGCGAGGGGAGGAGGGAGGGGGGTGGGGGGGGGGGGTGGAATGAGAAAACTTTGCCAGAAACTCGCACCCAGCCTTGCCTCCACACCCCCCCACCCCCCCTCCCTCGTCAACCCCCTTCAATTTACAGGGCACTTATGCAGTGTAAACTACATCAGTTCCCTGGGAATTAAAATCCCAATTATTAAAACCATTAATTTTGTCGAGTCTGTGCACAGTGGAATTATGTTTACAGCCTAGTTAAATATCGCTGATCCCTTCTGGTCATCGGGCCTTTTATTTGCAAATAAATTGAATATAATAATAAGGCCGGCTTAGTTCTGGGTGCGCGCAGATGAATTTCTGAGCTCCCGTTCCCTTTAATAATATTTACATAATTTCCGCTCGGTGCCTGTGATATTTGCTCTGCAGGATGCACCAGCTTTTGGAGAAAAAAAATAATTAGATCAAAAAAAAGAGAGAGAATTTGTGTCGAGACGGACGTCACTTAAGACTCTCTGGGCAGAAATTTCATTCTGTACAAATTCAGTTAATAGGAAAATGATTGTCTCGGTGTCCTTAAAACTGGTCTCGCCTCCAATCCCTGACCTTAGCAGTCACGCTTGCCATTTCTGTATCGGTCTGCTACCAAAAGGTGGAAAAAATATAATCTACCAAAGCAAAAAAAAAAAAGCCCCGGCGTTTAAAATGCTATGTTGTTTTAAATAACGTGAAATATTTCCCTGGCAGCAATAAATTGCCTCCTTTCTTCAATTTGCAGCTGTTCATTTTGTCCGTAAAGCTCATGTTTTATTTATTTACCAGCCATAATGATTGCGGTTGTGAATGAGGCCGAGTATCGGTCGCTAGCAGACACATGTCCTTAAGGTGAATTAGTGATTTAGTTAAGCAGTTTAGTCCAATGTTGGTGCTGCTCTCAGCTCAATAGGGTTTTTTTTTTTGCTGAGCCCGAGGAGGAAGCTGTTTCTAGACAAACTATCAATCGATCTAGCTCGCAGTCTCCGGGAGATGTGTCCGCGATGAATCATACTTTATGAATTCAATTTATACCAAGAGAAATTTTCAATTTGAACGCTGGATCATTATGGGACAGTGCAAATTGTTTTTGCTCTATTATGCATCGGACGCCATCATTTTTCTTTCTAATTACGGAGGTGTCAGGTCGAGCTGTCATCCCGGCGCTGATTTTCAATTTAACTGATCATCATACATTCATTTTCCCATTTGATAAATCTGCTATCTAGACGAGGCGCCATGCCCTGAATATTAAGTTGCACACAGAAAGGCGCAGTAATGGGGAGTGTGCATGCAATAAGTGCAGATCACGGAGCTAATTTAGCACCTTGTGCGCTTCCATCTCGTTTTCTGATTTCCAAATCTCCAAGGACCGAGCTGAGCCCAAGGGCTGCAGTCTTCTCTCTCACAACCGGTTCCAAAACGGCTGGTTTGTATTACTGAATTTCCAAATTAGGATATCAAGCTTAATTAATGGTAATTGAGTTCTTCAATACGTGTTATTTTTATTTAATAGAAACAAATTTGCACAATTAATTATGAACGTAATTTTCAAGAGCCCCATTTGCAACACATTTCCAAATTAGCTGAAGCAAATTAGAGACGGTTTTATTATTATTTTTTTCCCCCCACCAAGTGTTTACCGAAGAGGCATATTTTTGTTTGGGACCCCGAGATCCTTACAGGGTGATGAATGGCGCGGGTTCGGAAGGTGCAGTTTATTTTGTGATTTATTTTTAACCTGGGGTTGTACACGGCTCTGACAGTTTGGACAAATTAGCAATCCTTCGCAGCCGCCTCTAATGAGAGGGGTTTATCTCAGCGCCTCGCAGCTAGCGTGAAAAATTACCGCGGACTCAATAAGAGGTGTCGGATCGATCGGAGAGCAGAGTGTAAATTACAAAAAAAAAATCCTAACCACATTTAATCCGGAGACAAATTCATATAGATTAAAATAATACAACTGCAAATGGGTGCAAGACAGTTCGACTTCACAGGATAGGCTTGAAGTAGCACTAAACTCGCCAGCTTCCTGCAAATAAGATTTTCCTACAAAGGTTTACCTGGAGCACATTGGCGTCCACAGTGTTTTTTTTTTAAAGAATACTTAAAACACAACACTGATTATTTAGAAATCCAAATCGATTAAACTATTTAATTAATAATGAATACTTTTTCACAGGCTGGTTTTAGACTGTCCCTCCTCATTTCAAAGATGTCTCGCACACACCTTGCGAGACTGACGATAGATTCTTATTAAGAATATAATTTATTTGCTCTGATATTGCACACAGCGACTGGCAAACTCTCCAAGGAGTCTGGAATGAACTGTACATTTAGTCTATAACAGCTCTGCTTATATTATAACGCAATGTTGGGCTGAGGGTTATACTTCTTGTAGCCCACACGAATTTCTATATTTATATATTTGGTTTGGCAGAAATGTTGTGAAATATTTTAGTGACTGTTTGTATTTGCAGTAAGTGTACACTGCTTCTGTAAGTGCTTCGAAAACCCCGCAACCTGCAGTTTGACAGGAACTTACACTGAACAGAAAACTTGCGTGCAGCTTAACTGTGTAAAATGTAGGGGAGATGCTTCCAAACGATTTAAATTGTAATTGATTTAACAATGAATTAAAATGTAAATGTGTGTATTTAAAAAAAATGCAGAGTTGCAATTCTCTAGCGCTAGGACTGAGACGGGAATATCGAAACTAGCGAGTCATTAAAATTGCATTCAGGAATGGAAACAACTGATCAGTTTAACACACAGGCTGGTCCCTTTTAAATCAGTTTCTAATTTTGCAACGAGCAAATAATAATCCGACCTCACGTCCGATACCCTTCTGTCGAGTTTAATTTCCTATGCATTTTATTTTCTTCCAAAAAAAAAATACTGCATCATTGAGGAAAAGATTTCTATTTTATCCCAGATGAGATTCAACATTTACACAGCCCCGGGATCCTGGAAATTTGTTTCGATTTTCCACACCTGATTCACGGAATTTTAATCTCCAGTTCTCTGATCCCAGCCACAGACCCGACTCTTATTTGAAAATAGTAATTATTTATTTATTTCATGGGGCGTTTGTTTGGCCGAGTATTTGTAGTCAAACATCATTTAGAGAATTCACGCTTGCATATTACGAAATATTAAACAGAAGACAGGGGAGGGCAGACTAGTTTTATTTTCATGCATCTTACATGTTACTAGGAGATGAGGACATCTGGGAACTGAGGGAGTCGCCATAAACCCGGCAATTAAATCGTACACTGATCGATAGAACATCAGCAGAGCAAGCTAATAATAAATGATTATGACTGTTGAAAATTAGCTCCTCTCATAAAATAATGCAAATTTACTCTTCGCCTATACTTGACACCAATAAGCAGCGTGTAGGTGAGGATTCACTTTTTATTAAGAAACTATTTTGTTTTAGGGTGCGAGTCGTTAACATATATGAAGGTTATTACACGCATTAACATGATGGTAAGGTTCGAGATAGGGAAGGCTGGCCATAAACACGTTAGTTACAGACACATACACAGAGGCAGCTACGTTTTCATACGGCGAATAATAACTTAATAGCTGCTGCCGGGTACCACAGCCCATTTAAATAATTAGACGCTGTCTCCCTGTGATAAAGGTTTATCTAGAATTTTGGTAAAGTGACGCTTTCTGTTTTTGACTTAAACTAGCTGCACTTATTAAATATGTTTAAAGCCCCATGATCTTGCTCGCTTTCCTTCAGCTATTCTGCCTCCTCACAAAGATTACAGTCATCCAAATTGTTTTTATTTATTGCCCATTTTCACACACCAGTAATAAGAAAAAAAAACTTTTTCTGTGTTGGAAAGGGAAATGCTTGAAAGTATTGTGGAGGGGCATCTGCAACTCTAACTTTTTTTTTAAACTATGCGGTACAGTATTGTATGCAGCCAGGTTACGACTTGTCAACTCTTTGTTGGAAATGAATCCAACCTAATTACCTTTTTTAAATGTCTTATCTTTTCCAATTATAACTCTCGTCGAAGGGCTAAATAAAGAAACAGAAGTTAAGAAGGAATTTCCAAAGTCCCGCAGTGCACTGCCTATTTCAATGCATTGGAGTTGAGAGGATGACTCAGGTGACTGAAGATGTTGAATCATTGATGAGGATATATGTACCAAAACACTTCAGAAAAAAACGTATTCTCTTAAACTATAATGCACCCAATTAAACGGACACTTTAATAAATATGATTTTAAGAAAGAACACTGTGTTGAAAACAGTTGATTTTTTTTCTGTTTCCAGTAACGGATTCTTAAACCATATTTTACGAGCAAGAATGTCCAGTCCAGGGATTCTTTATGATTAAGTAGCTGAATCGACATCTGAAAAGCAGATTGTCCACGGCCAGACCCATTCGTTTCTGCTGCTGTAACCGATCCCAGTCATTGTATCTCCACTCTTTCCCACTAATTATCACCTTATGGAACGTGTTTCATTAAGAAAGTCTGCTTTTAGTTAATTATCAGTAGGCTGACCAAAAATAAGAATCATTATGATCTGACCCTGACTGAAAGACATTATATATTCTTCCACTCAGAGACTCAGCCACGTTCTCCCTCTTGTTTTCTTACAATAAACAGATTTGTTCCGCTTTAAACTTGCTCCCAGTGCAAAGAGGACAGTGGAGTGACAGAAGGATTAACGCAGTATTTATTCCCCATTCCTGCCTTTCCTGAACGCAATTTTATAATCGTTTATATTAATTTTCGTAAATATTGCTACGAGCAAACGGTCATTTAACAGATCGGCCTGTGTATATTATACATATTGCAAATGTGCAATGATTTTTAAATATTTTTTTCCCTCTTCTCGATGCTCTTCTCAATGGTGTTTCTGCTACACCTCGAATCGCTCCTGAACCCGCAAACCTAGACAGTCCCGGTTTGACTCTGAATTGGCCCAGTATTTAGGCTGGATGCTCAGCCCGGATGGGTTTAATTGCTTTGGGTGTCAGATGGGGTTTAGCCGGTTGGGTATTCGGTCCGGTTTAAGGGTTGCTGTATTGAGTTTAGGTGCAGATTTTGTGCAGTTTCCTGGATTTAAAGTTTGGCACAGTAGTTCGGCCGGTCAGCCAGTTTGGTATTAACTTAGGTTGGATGGTTTTGCACTTGATTGGTTTAGATATTGGATTGTAGTTCCATTGCTTGGTTATATAGTTTAGTACAGTAGATTGAGCTCAGATGCTTTGCTGCAATCTATTGAATTACTATTCGGTACACTGGTTGGAATGGGTTCAAATTGGTTGGCATGACTTTGTTTAGGTGCTTTGTTAGGGTATTGCTTGGGGTCAGCAGCTGGTTGGGTTTGCGCGGTTTTGGCACAATATGCTGCTTTATTCAGTTGGGAATAGTGTTGGATTGTGTTCATGCAATTTGGTACAATATGATCTGGATAACTTGGCCCAGTAAACTGGGTTTAGATGTCTCGGTCCGGTTTATGGGCTTTAGGAGGTTAATGCAGCGTTGGACTGGGTTGAGACCCTTTTGTAGAACATGTTTCATTTAGATGGGTTGGTACAATGTTAAATTGCGCTGAGATGGTTTTGTGCAATATATTTCGGTTACAAAATGTGGTAGTGTTGGACTGAGTATAAAGACTCTCCCCTGAACTAGTTGGATTGGGTTCAATTGTTTTCAAGTCAATACTATATTGAGGTTAAACATAGAAACATAGAAGATAGGAGCAGGAATAGGCCATTCGGCCCCTCAAGCCTGCTCTGCCATTCAATGAGATCATGGCTGATCATCCAAATTCAGTACCCTGTCCCTGCTTTCTCCCCATATCCCTTGATCCCTTTAGCCTTAAGAAATATATCCAACTCCTTCTTGAATATATTTAATGAATTGGCCTCTACTGCCTTCTGTGGTAGAGAATTCCACAGGTTCACCACTCTCTGGGTGAAGAAATTCCTCCTCATCTCTGTCCTAAATGGCTTACCCCTTATCCTTAGACTGTGACCCCTGGTTCTGGACTCCCCGACCATCGGGAACATCCTTCCTGCAACTAGTCTGTCTAGTCCTGTTAGAATTTTATAAGTTTCAATGAGATCCTCTCTCATTCTTCTAAACTCCAGCGAGTATAAGCCCAATCGACACAATCTCTCCTCATACGTCATTTATGCCATCCCAGGTATCAGCCTGGTGAATCTTCACTGTACTCCCTCCATGGCAAGAACATCCTTCTTCAGATAAGGTGACCAAAACTGCACACAATATTCAAGATGTGGTCTCACCAAGACCCTGTACAACTGCAGCAAGACATCCTTGTTCCTGTACTCGAATCCTCTCGCTACGAAGGCCAACATACCATTTGCCTTCTTAACCGCCTGCTGCACCTGCATGCTTACCTTCAGCGGCTGGTGCACAAGGACACCCAGGTCTCGTTGCACTTCCCCTTCTCCCAATCTATTGCCATTCAGATAATAATCTGCCCTCCTGTTTTTGACACCAAAGTGGATAACCTCGCATTTATCCACGTTATATTGCATCTGCCATAATTAAATGGTTTGGTAGTTTGATACAGTATATTGGGGGTTAGATCAGGGGTGGGCAATTATTTGGGCTGGAGGGCGACTTAACAAGTTTTGGTGAGCTGTTGAGGGCTGCACACCAATGTTCCCTCTAAGGTCCAATCGTGAGGTCCCGCACAGGCCGCTCACCAGCTCTTGCCTCTGGAAGAGATACTGCGCAGGCGTGGCTCCACAGCACAACAGATTTAAAGGGACCACCAATGAAAAAAAAAGAGGGTACATTGCTGCACGCATAAAACGAATTGTGTTAACAACAGCTACCATTAAAATTAAAAACAGTGAATGAAATGTCCAGCATACCCGGTTCCATTTAGATATGCCTCCATTATGCTAATTAAGTGGGATAATATTAAAACGAGCGAATAATTGCACATGAATTAATAACCCCATTAACAGTCATTGGTGAGAGAAAAGTGCTAAATTGATAAATCTGAAACAGGCCAACTCATAGTGTTTATCATCACTCCCACTTCTACCCTCCCAATAATTAATAAACATAAATTCAGATAGTGGTCAGATACTATCTTAAATGCACAAAATGTAGTGTAAAGTAGTAATATCTTCCATTACTAAATGAATGAAATGAGGAGCGGGGCCTCCAACCCGAGAAGTTTTCTCTTTTTAGTGTGCTGAGTACGAGAGCCCGAGACCTCGCATGGCCTGAACTACAATCGCGTGCCATTATCTGGAGTCCTTGTGCTGCGGGATCCATTCCCATGTCTAAGACGGTGATGAGAACCCCCACCCTCACCCCCCGCCATCATACTCTGGGTACCGGGAGAGGAAAGTCGCAGCGCCGGTCTCTTTCTTCGATAAAAGAATCATCGAGATGAGCAGCCGTGACTCGACTCGGGCTAATGTGCAGCTCAAGCTTCAGCTCGTGTTCTATTTCTGTCCCATCCAGCGGGCCAGATAGAATGAACTGGCAGGTAGGATATGGCCCATGGGCCGTATTTTACCCACCACTAGGTTAGATGGTTTTGTAGTTTGATACAGTACCTTGGTTAGACCACACTTAGAGTATTGTGTACAGTTCTAGTCACCGTGTTATAAAAAGGATATAGAGGCACTGGAGAGGGTGCAGAGAAGATTTACAAGGATGATACCAGAAATGCGAGGGTATACATATCAGGAATGAAGAACAGGCTGGGTCTCTTTTCTCTTGAAAAGAGAAGGCTGAGGGGTGATCAAATAGAGGTCTTTAAAATTATGAAAGGTTTTGATAGAGTGGATACAGAGAGAGTGTTTCCACTTGTGGGGAAGAGCAAAACTAGAGGCCATCAATATAAGATAGTCACCAAGAAATCAAATCTGGAATTCAGAAGAAACTTCTTTACCCAGAGAGTGGTGAGAATGTGGAACTCGCTACCACAGGGAGTGGTTGAAGCAAATAGCATAGATGCATTTAAGGGGAGGCTAGACAAGCATATGAGGAGAAGGGAATAGAGGGTTATGCTGATAGAGTTAGATGAGGAAGGATAGGAGGAGGCTCAAATGGAGCATAAATACCGGCATGGACTAGTTGGGCCGAATGGTCAGTTTCTGTGATGTATATTCTATGTATCATAGAATCATATAATGGTTACAGCACAGAAGGAGGCCATTCGGCCCATCGAGTCCGTGCCGGCTCTCTGCAAGAGCACTTTGGCTAGTCCCACTCCCCCGCCCTTTGCCCGCAGCCCTGCAAATTGTTTTCCTTCAGATACTTATCCAACTCCCCTTTGAAAGCTATGATTGAGTCTGCTTCCACCAGCCTTTCAGGCAGTGCATTCCAGATCCTGATCACTCGCTGCATAAAAAAGTTTTTCCTCATGTCGCCTTTGATTCTTTTGCCAATCACCTTAAATCTGTTTCCTCTAGTTCTCAACCCTTCCGCCAATGGGAATAGTTTCTCTCTCTACTCTGTCTAGACCCCTCATGATTTTGAACACCTCTATCAAATCTCCTCTCAACCTTCTCTGATCTAAGGAGAACAAGCCCAGCTTCTCCAGCCTATCCGCATAACTGAAGTCCCTCATCCCTGGAATCATTCTTGTAAATCTATTCCGCACCCTCTCTAAGGCCTTCACATCCTTCCTAAATTGTGGTGCCCAGAATTGGACACAATACTCCAGTTGAGACCGAACCGGTGTTTAATAAAGGTTCATCATAACTTCCTTACTTTTGCACTCTATGCCTCTATTTATAAAGCACAGGATCCCGTATGCTTTTTTAACTGCTTTCTCAACATGCCCTGCCATTCAACGATTTGTGCACATATACCCTTAGGTCTCTCTGTTCATGCACCCACTTTAGGATTGTCCCCTTTATGTTATATTTCCTCTCCTCATTCTTTCTACCAAAATGTATCACTTCACACTTTTCTGCATTAAACTTCATCTGCCACATGTCCGCCCATTTCACCAGCCTATCTATGCCTTCTTGAAGTCTATCACTCTCCTCACTGTTCACTATACTTCCAAGTTTTGTGTCATCTGCAAATTTTGAAATTGTGCCCTGTACACCCAAGTCCAAGTTATTAATATATATCAAGAAAAGTAGTGGTCTTAGTACCGACCCCTGGGGAACACCACTGTACACCTTCCTCCAGTCAGAAAAATAACCGTTCGCCACTACTCTCTATTTCCTGTCACGTAGCCAGTTTCGTATCCATGCTGCCAATGTCCCTTTTATCCATGGTCTTCAACTTTGCTGGCAAGCCTATTATGTGGCATTTTATCAAATGCCTTTTGGAAGTCCATGTACACCACATCAACCACATTGCCCTCATCAACCCTCTCTGTTACCTCATCAAAAAACCTGATCAAGTTAGATAAACATGATTTGCCTTTAACAAATCCATGCTGGCTTTCCTTAATTAATCCACACTTATCCAAGTGATTGATAATTTTGTCCCTGATTATCATTTCTAAAAGCTTCCTCATTACCAAGGTTAAACTGACTGGCCTGTAGTTGCTGGGTTTATCCTGACATCTTTTTTTGAACAAGGGAGTAACATTTGCAAATCTCCAGTCCTCTGACACCACTCCCGTTTCTAAGGAGGATTGGAAGATTATGGCCAGTGTCTCTGCAATTTCCACCTTAACTTCCCTCAGCATCCTAGGATGCATCCCATCCGGTCCTGATGACTTATCTACTTTAAGTTCAGACAGCCTTTCTAGTACCTCCTCTTTAACAATTTTTATCCCATCCAGTATCTCCACTACCTCCTCTTTCACTATGACTTTGGCAGCATCTTCTTCCTTGGTGAAGACAGATGCAAAGCACTCATTTAGTACCTCAGCCATGCCCTCTGCCTCCATGCGTAGGTCTACTTTTTGGTCCCTAATTGGCCCCACTTACTACCCGTTTACTATTTATATTCACATAGAAGACTTTTGAATTCCTTTTTATGTTAGCTGCCAATCTATTCTCATACTCTCTCTTTGCCCCTCTTATTTCCTTTTTCACTTCCCCCCATAACTTTCTATATTTAGCCTGATTCTCACTTGTATTCTCAACCTGACATCTGTCATATGCGCTCTTTTTCTGCTTCACCTTACTCTCTATGTCTTTCATCATCCAGGGAGCTCTGACTTTGGTTGCCCTACCTTTCCCCCTCGTGGGAATGTACCTCGACTGTACCCAAACCATCTCCTCTTGAAAGGCAGCCCATTGTTCGGTTACAGTTTTGCCTGCCAATCTTTGATTCCAATTTACATGGGCCAGATCCGTTCTCAACCCACTGAAATTGGCCTTCCTCCAATTAAGTATTTTTACTCTAGTTTGTTCCCTATCCTTTTCCATAGTGAATCTAAACTTTATGATACTATGATCACTGTTCCCTAAATGTTCCCCTACTGACACTTGCTCCACCTCCTTCCCCAGAACCAGATCCAGCAATACCTCCTTTCTCGTTGGGCCAGAAATGTACTGATTAAGGAAGTTCTCCTGAACACACTTCAGAAATTCTTCCCCCTCTCTGCCCTTTACTCTATTACTATCCCAGTCTATATTAGGATATGGTGTGGAGATGCCAGAGTTGGACTGGGGTGGACAAATGTAAGAAGTCACACAACACCAGGTTATAGTCCAACAGTTTTATTTGAAATCACAAGCTTTCGGAGCGCTGCTCCTTCATCAGGTGAAGCGGAGAGATGCATAAAGACACAACTTATATAGTCAGAGAATAATGCCAGATGATTACAGGTATTCTTTCTAACTGCCATTTATCACACCTCAGCAGAGAGATAATCACAGCGATCAAAGGTGTGAATGGTGTCCAAACAGGTTAGTCAGGAAAACATTACATCAAAGAACAATGAGGTGGGGTCACAAGGGGTCAAATGTTGCAGATGCTGGGGTCTGTATGAAAAACAAAAAACAGACAAAAAGACATTTTTTGTTGTTGCTGGAAATCAGCCAAGTTCCGCACTCATGAGGACGGCCTCAACCGCGATCTTGGGTTCATGTCACACTACATGTAACCCCACCTGACGTAGGGTCACCCAGACTCGAGTCGTCGTTGGCTTGTTCTCTCTACACAGATGCTGTGATTTCCAGCAAAAAAAAAAATGTCTTTTTGTCTGTTTTTTGTTTTTCATACAGACCCCAGCATCTGCAACATTTGACCCCTTGTGACCCCACCTCATTGTTCTTTGATGTAATGTTTTCCTGACTAACCTGTTTGGACACCATTCACACCTTTGATCGCTGTGATTATCTCTCTGCTGAGGTGTGATAAATGGCAGTTAGAAAGATTACAGATCACAGAATCACAGATCACAGAAACCCCACAGTGCAGATAGAGGCCATTTCGGCCCATCGAGCCTGCACCGACACATATCCCACCCGATCCCCGTAAACCCCTACACCAACACATATCCCACCCTATCACCATGTATTTAATCCCTCTAACACTAAGGGTCAATTTATCATAGCCAATCAACCTAACCCACACATCTTTGGACTGTGGGAGGAAACCGGAGCACCTGGAGGAAACCCACGCAAACACGGGGAGAATGTGCAAACTCCACACAGACAGTCACCCGAGGCCGGATTCGAACCCGGGTCCCTGGCGCTGTGAGGTAACAGTGCTAACCTGTAATCATCTGGCATTATTCTCTGACTATATAAGCTGTGTCTTTATGCATCTCTCCACTTCACCTGATGAAGGAGCAGCGCTCCGAAAGCTTGTGATTTCAAATAAAACTGTTGGACTATAACCTGGTGTTGTGTGACTTCTTATATTAGGATAGTTGAAGTCCCCCATTATCACTACACTATAGTTCTTGCACTGCTCTGTAAGTTCCCTGCAAATTTGCTCCTCTATATTCTTCCCACTAGTTGGCGGCCTATAGAATACATCTAGTAGTGTAATGGCACCTCTATTGTTTCTCAACTCTAACCAAATAGATTCTGTCCTTGACAGGTAATTCTAGTAAATTTGGGTTAGATGGTTTGATATTTCAATATACTATATTGGGGTTATTGTTAGGGGTTAGGATTAGGGTTAGTGGTTCGGGGTTAGGATTACTGGTTAGTGTTATGGGTTAGGATTATGTTTAGTGGTTAGAGTTAGGGTTTAGAATTGGTGTTTAGGGTTAGGGGTTAGGACTCAGGACAGTGGTTAGAGTAAGGGTTTAGGATTAGTGGGAGATATTACATAACTCTCAGCAAAGATATATTCCAGTGAGGAAGAAAAACTCTAAGAGAAGGATGAACCATCCGTGGCTAACTAAGGAAGTAAAGGATGGTATCAAATTAAAAACAAAAGCATACAATGTTGCAAAGAATAGTGAAAGGCCAGTAGATTGGGAAATTTTTTAAAAGCAGCAAAGGATGTCAAAAAAAATGATAAAGAGAGAGAAGATAGCTTATGAGAGTAAGCTAGCAAGAAATATAAAAACAGACAGTAAGAGCTTCTACAGGTATATAAAAAGGAAGAGAGTAGCTAAAGTAAACATTGGTCCCCTAGGGGATTAATTATGGAGAATTAATAATGGGAAACAGGGAAATGGCGGAGACCTTGAACAAATATTTTGTATCGGTCTTCATGGTAGAAGACACTAAAAGCACCCCAATAATGGATAATCAAGGGGCTATTGGGGTGGGTGGGGGGAACTTAAAGCAATCACTATCAGTAGAGAGAAAATACTAGGCAAACTAATGGGACTAAAGGTGGACAAGTCCCCTGGGCCTGATGGCCTGTATCCTAGAGTCTTAAAAGAGGTGGCTGCAGAGATAGTGGATGAATTGGCTGTAATCTACCAAAATTCCCAGGATTCTGGAGAGGTCCCAGTGGACTGGAAAACCACAAATGTAATGCCCCTATTTAAGAAAGGAGGGAGACAGAAAGCAGGCAACTATCGACCAGTTAGCCTAACATCTGTCATTGGGAAAATGCTGGAGTCCATCATTAAGGAAGTGATAGCAGGACATTTAGAAAATCATAATATAGTCAAGCAGAGCCAGCATGGTTTTATGAAAGGGAAATCATGTTTGACAAATTTGCTGGTGTTCTTTGAGGATGTAACGAGCAGGGTGGATAAAGGGGAACCAGTAGATGTGTATTTGGATTTCCAGAAGGCATTCGATAAGGTGCCACATAAAAGGTTACTACACAAGATAAGAGCTCACGGGGTTGGGGGTAATAAATTAGCATGGATAGCGGATTGGCTAACTAACAGAAAACAGAGAGTCGGGATAAATGGGTCATTTTCAGGTTGCAAACTGTAACTAGTGGGGAGCTGCAGGGATCGGTGCTGCGGCCTCAACTATTTACAATCTATATTAATGACTTGGATGAAGGGACTGAGTGTAATGTAGCCAAATTTGCGGATGATACAAAGATAGGTGGGAAAGCAAATTGTGTGGAGGACACAAAGAATCTCCAAAGGGATATAGATAGGCTAAGTGAGTGGGCAAAAATCTGGCAGATGGAGTTTAATGTGGGAAAATCCAAGGTTATCCACTTTGGTAGGAAAAATAAAAAAGCAAATTTTTATTTAAATGGAGAGAGATTACAAAATGCTGAGGTACAGAGGGATTTGGGGGTCCTTGTACATGAAACACAAAAAGTTAGCATGCAGGTACAGCAAGTAATTAGGAAGGCAAATGGAGTGTTGGCCTTTATTGCAAAGGGAATGGAGTATAAAAGTAGGGAAGTCCTGTTACAGCTGTACAGGGTATTGGTGAGACCACACCTGGAGTATTGCGTACAGTTCTGGTTCCCTTATTTAAGGAAGGATATACTTGCATTGGAGGCAGTTCACAGAAGGATTTGGTGTCACAGTGTAAACAGTCCCTGGATTTGGTGTTACATACATACGAACATATGAATTAGGAGCAGGAGTCGGCCACTCAGCCCTTCGAGCCTGCGCCGCCATTCAATAAGATCATGGCTGATCCGATTACTCCACATTCCCGCCCACCCCCAATAACTTTTCACCCCCTTGCTTACCAAGAATCTATCTACCTCTGCCTTAAAAATATTCAAAGACTCTGCTTCCACCGCCCTCTGAGGAAGAGAGTTCCAAAGACTCACGACCCTCTGTGAGAAAAAATTTCTCCTCACCTCTGTCTTAAATGGGCGACCCCTTATTTTTAAACAGTGACCCCTAGTTCTATATTCTCCCACAAGAGGAAACATCCTCTTCATATCCACCCTGTCCAGACCCCTCAGGATCTTATATGTTTCAATCAAGTCACCTCTTACTCTTCTAAACCCCAGTGGATACAAGCCTAGCCTGTCCAACCTTTCCTCATAAGACAACCTGCCCATTCCAGGTATTAGTCTAGTAAACCTTCTCTGAACTGCTTCCAGCGCATTTACATCCTTCCTTAAATAAGGAGACCAATACTGTACACAGTACTCCAGATGTGGTCTCACCAATGCCCTGTATAACTGAAGCATAACCTCCCTACTTTTGTATTCAATTCCCCTCGCAATAAACGATAACATTCTATTAGCTTTCCTAATTACTTGCTGTACCTGCATAGTAACCTTTTGCAATTCATGCACTAGGACACCCAGATCCCTCTGCATCTCAGAGCTCTGCAATCTCTCACCATTTAGATAATATGCTTCTTTTTTATTCTTCCTGCCAAAATGGACAACTTCACATTTTCCCACATTATACTCCATTTGCCAGATCATTGCCCACTCACTTAACTTATCTACATCCTTTTGTAGCCTCCTTATGTCCTCTTCACAATTTAATATCATACCTATCTTCGTGTCATCAGCAAATTTAGCAACCATACCTTCGGTCCCTTCATCCAAGTCATTTATATAAATTGTAAAAAGTTGAGGCCCCAGCACTGATCCCTGTGGCACACCACTCGTTACATTTTGCCAATCAGAAAATGACCCATTTATGCCTACTCTCTGTTTCCTGTTAGCTAGCCAATCTTCTATCCATGCCAATATGTTACCCCCTACACCATGACCTTTTATTTTCTGCAATAACCTTTGATGTGGCATCTTATCAAATGCTTTCTGGAAATCTAAGTACAGTACATCCACCGGTTCCCCTTTATCCACAGCACATGTTACTTCCTCAAAGAACTCCAATAAATTGGTTAAACATGATTTCCCTTGCACAAAACCATGTTGACTCTGCCTGATTACTTTGAACTTTTCTAAATGCCCTGCTATAACGTCTTTAATAATAGCTTCTAACATCTTCCCTATGTCAGATGTTAAGCTAACTGGCCTGTAGTTTCCTGCTTTCTGTTTCCCTCCCTTTTTCAATAAAGGAGTTACATTTGCTATTTTCCAATCTAATGGAACCGTCCCCGAATCTAGGGAATTTTGGAAAATTAAAACCAACGCATCAACTATCAGTCCCTGGATTTGGTGTCACAGTGTAAACAGTCCCTGGATTTGGTGTCACACTGTAAAAAGTCCCTGGATTTGGTGTCGGTTGCATAGTGATTATGTTACTGGACTAGTAATCCAGAGGCCTGGATTAATGATCTAGAGTCATGAGTACAAATTCCACCACAGGCAGCTGGGGAATTTAATTTCAATTAATTAAATTAATTTGAAATTAAAAAAAACTAGTATCAGTAATGGTGACCATGAAACTAACGGATTGTCGTAAAAGCCCATCTGGCTCACTAATGTCCTTTAGGGAAGGAAATCTGCCATCCTTACCCGGTCTGGCCTATATGTGACTCCAGACCCACAGCAATATGGTTGACCCTTAACTGCCCTCTGCGGTTCAAGAAGGCGGCTCACCACCACCTTCTCAAGGGCAATTAGGGATGGGCAGTAAATGCTGGCCTTGCCAGCGACGTCCACATCCCATGAACTAATATAAAAAAGAATTGGTGTCACAGTGTAAACAGTCCCTGGATTTGGTGTCGCGCTGCAAATAATCCCAGGATTTGGTGTCACAATGTAAACAATCCCTGGATTCATTGTCACACTGTAAGCAGTCCTTGGATTTGGTGTCACAGTGTAAACAGTCCCTGGATTTGGTGTCACACTGTAAACAATCGTTGGATTTGGTGCCACAATGTAGATAATCCCTGGATTTGGTGTCACAGTGTAAACAGTCCCTGGATTTGGTGTCACAGTGTAAACAGTTGTTGGATTTGATGCCACAATGTAGATAATCCCTGGATTTAGTGTCACAGTGTAAACAGTCCCTGGATTTGGTGTCATACTGTAAACAGTCGTTGGATTTGGTGCCACAATGTAGATAATCCCTGGATTTGGTGTCACAGTGTAAACAGTCCCTGGATTTGGTGTCACACTGTAAACAGTTGTTGGATTTGGTGCCACAATGTAGATAATCCCTGGATTTGGTGTCACAGTGTAAACAGTCCCTGGATTTGGTGTCACACTGTAAACAGTTGTTGGATTTGGTGCCACAATGTAAATAATCCCTGGATTTGGTGTCACAGTGTAAACAATCCCTGGATTTGGTGTCCCAATGTAAACAGTCCCTGGATTTGGTGTCACACTGTAAACCATCCCTGGATTTGGTGTCACACTGTAAACAGTCCCTGGATTTGGTGCCACAATGTAAATAATCCCTGGATTTGGTGTCGTAGTGTAAACAGTCCCTGAATTGGATGTCACAATGTAAGCAGTCCCTGGATTTGGTGTCAAAGTGTTAGTAGTCCCTGGAAATTGGTCTCAGCGAGGACACTCACTGTCTCGACCTCATCAGCCCAGTCTCTTCAAACACTCAACCAGCTTTGTCTGAGCCTCTTTTAATCTTTGTGTTTTGTTCCTTGTAATGCTGGCCAAGCAGGATTTCTCTATCTGGCCAAGCCCCTCTGCTTTTCCATGTGACTGCTCCATCCTTGGCTCTTTCACTATCTCACTGTGAAAGGGTATTGAAGTGCGGAGCAGAGGGGGCGAGGCCCCACTGCAGAGCGACTGAAGCTGATCGAAGGCCGGGCGCAAGCGGGGTGGAGTGGAGCGCTCAAACCCCAACCGGACAAAGTCAACATGGATTTACAAAAGGTAAATCGTGCTTGACTAATCTACTGGTATTTTTTGAGGATGTAACTGGTAGAATAGATAAGGGAGAACCAGTGGATGTGGTGTATTTAGACTTTCAGAAGGCTTTCGATATGGTCCCGCATAAGAGACTAGCATGCAAATTTAAAACACATGGGATTGGGGGTAAGGTACTGACTTGGATAGAAAACTGGCTGGCAGACAGGAAGCAAAGAGTTGGAATAAATGGGTCTTTTTCCGAGTGGCAGGCAGTGACTAGTGGGGTACCGTAGGGATCGGTGCTAGGACCCCAGTTATTCACAATATAGATTAATGATCTAGACGAGGGAACTAGATGTAATATCTCCAAGTTTGCAGATGACACAAAGCTGGGTGGGCATGTGTGCTGTGAGGAGGGTGCAGAGAAACTCCAGTACGATTTGGACAGGTTGGGTGATTGGGCAGATGCATGGCAGATGCAGTATAATGTGGATAAATGCGAGGTTATCCACTTTGGTGGCAAAAACAGGAAGGCAGATTATTATCTGAACGGCAATAGATTGGGAAAAGGGGAAGTGCAACAAGACCTGGGTGTCCTTGTGCCCCAGTCGCTGAAGGTAAGCATGCAGGTGCAGCAGGCGGTTAAGAAGGCAAATGGTATGCTGTCCTTCATAGCGAGAGGATTCGAGTACAGGAGCAAGGATGTCTTGCTGCAGTTGTACAGGGCCTTGGTGAGACCACATCTTGAGTGTTGTGTGCAGTTTTGGTCGCCTTATCTGAGAAAGGATGTTCTTGCCATGGAGGGAGTGCAGCGAAGATTCACCAGACTGATACCTGGGATGGCAGGAATGACGTATGAAGAGAGATTGGGTCGATTAGGCTTATATTTGCTAGAGTTTAGAAGAATGAGAGGGGATCTCATTGAAACTTATAAAATTCTAACAGGACTAGACAGACTAGATGCAGGAAGGATGTTCCCGATGGCGGGGAGTCCAGAACTAGGGGTCACAGTCTAAGGATAAGGGGTAAGCCATTTAGGACTGAGATGAGGAGGAATTTCTTCACACAGAGAGTAGTGAACCTGTGGAATTCTCTACCACAGAAGACAGTTGAGGCCAATTCATTAAATATATTCAAGAAAGAGTTAGATATATTTCTTAAGGCTAAGGGGATCAAGGGATATGGGGAGAAAGCAGGGACAGGGTACTGAGTTTGGATGATCAGCCATGATCACATTGAATGGCGGAGCAGGCTCGAGGGGCCGAATGGCCTACTCCTGCTCCTATCTTCTATGTTTCTATGTTTCTATGCCACACCGTGAGCAGCAGGAGGGCAGGATAAGGCGAGGCTGTGATTGTAGGACCAGTGATCATGGGCAATAGAGAGGTGTTGGGCACTTAACCCCAACAAGACACAAGACACTGTATATTGGGGTCAGAAGGTTTAGTAGTTAGATACTGTACATTGGTGTTAGATGGTTTAATAGTTAGATACGGTATATTGTGTTCGAAGGTTTGATAATTAGATACTGTATATTGGGGTTAGAAGGTTTAGTAGTTAGATACTGTACATTGGGGTTAAATGGGATAATAGATACTGTATAATGGGGTTAGAAAGTTTAATAGTTAGATACTGTATATTGGTGTTAGATGGTTTAATAGTTTGATATTGTATATTGTGTTAGAAGGTTTGATAATTAGCTACTGTATATTGGGGTCAGATGGTTTAATAGTTAGTACTGTATATTGGGGTTAGAAGGTTTTTATAGTTAGACACTGTATAACGGGGTCAGAAGGGTTACTAGTTAGACACTGTTTAAAGGTTTAATAGATGCTGTATATTGGGGTTAGAAAGTTTAATAGATACTGTATATTGGGGTTAGATGGTTTAATAGTTAGACACTATATTGAGGTTAAAGGTTTAATAGATACTGTATAATGGGGTTAGAAAGTTTAATAGTTAGACACAGTATAAAAGGGTTAGAAGGTTTAATAGTTAGATACTGTATATTGGTGTCAGAAGGTTTAATACTTATATACTGTATATTGGGGTTAAAAGGTTCAATAGATACTTTATATTGGGGTTAGATCATTTAATATTTAGATATTGTATATTGTGTTAGGTGGTTTAATAGGTATATACTGTATATTGGGGTCAGAATGTTTAATAGATACTGTATATTGGGGTCAGAACGTTTAGTAGATACTGTATATTGGGTTAGAAGGTTTAATGGTTAGATACTGTATATTGGGGCTAGATGTTTTAATAGTTGGATATTGTATATTGTGTTAGATGGTTTAATAGTTAGATACTGAATAATGGGGGTAAATGGTTTAATAGTTAGTTACTCTATATTGGGGTTAGAAGGTTTAATAATTAGATACTGTATATTGTGTTAGATGGTTTAATAGTTAGATACAGTATATTGGTGTTAGATGGTTTAATACTTATATACTGTATATTGTGGTTAGAAGGTTAAATAGATACTGTATATTGGGGTGAGATGGTTCAATAGTTAAATACTGTATATTGGGGTTAGAAGGTTTAATAGATACTGTAAATTGGGGTTAGAAGATTTAATAGTTAGATAGCAAAATACTGCAGATGTTGGAAATCCGAAATAACAACAGAAAATGCTGGAAATATGTATCTTGTAATTAGATTATTTAATAGATACTGTGTATTGGGGTTTGATAGAAACCTAGAAACATAGAAAAATAGGAGCAGGAGTAGACCATTCGGCCCTTCGAGCCTGCTCTGCCATTCAACACAATCATGGCTGATCCTCTATCTCAATACCATATTCCTGCTCTCTCCCCATACCCCTTGATGCCTTTTGTGTCTAGAAATCTATCTATCTCCTTCTTAAATATATTCAGTGACTTGGCATCCACAGCCTTCTGTGGTAGAGAATTCCACAGGTTCACCACCCTCTGAGTGAAGAAATTTCTCCTCATCTCAGTCCTAAATGTCCTACCCCGTATCCTGAGACTGTGACCCCTCGTTCTAGACCCTCCAGTCAGGGGGAAACATCCTCCCTGCATCCAGTCTGTCTAGCCCTGTCAGAATTTTATACGTTTCAACGAGAACCCCTCTCATTCTTCTAAACTCTAGTGAATACAGGCCGAGTCAACCCAATCGCTCCTTACACAACAGTCCTGCCATCCCAGGAATCAGTCTGGTGAACCTTCGTTGCACTCTCTCTATGGCAAGTATATCCTTTCTTAGGTAAGGAGACCAAAACTGTACACAGTACTCCAGGTGTGGTCTCGGCAAGGCCTTGTATAACTGTAGTAAGACATCCTTGCTCCTGTACTCAAATCCTCTTGCAATGAAGGCCAACATACCATTTGCCTTCCTAGCTGCTTGCTGCACCTGCATGTTTGCTTTCAGTGACTGGTGTACAAGGACACCCAGGTCCCTCTGTACATCAATATTTCCCAATCTATCACCATTTAAATAATACTCTACCTTTCTGTTTTTCCTATCGAAGTGGATAAAATCACATTTATCCACGTTATACTGCATTTGCCATGTATTTGCCCACTCACTCACCTTTTCTAAATCGCCTTGAAGCCTCTTTGCAATCTCCTCACAACTCACAATCCCACCTAGTTTTGTGTCATCAGCAAACTTGGAAATATTACATTTGGTTCCCTCATCCAAATCATTGATATATATTGTGAATAGCTGGGGCCCAAGCACTGATCCCTGCGGTACCCCACTAGTCACCGCTTGCCACCCCAAAAAAGACCCATTTATTCCTACTGGTTTAATAGTTAGATACTGTGTATTGCGGTTAGAAGGTTTAATAGATACTATATATTGGGGTTTGATGATTTAGTAGTTAGATACTGTATATTGGTGTTAGATCGTTTAATAGGTACTGTACATTGGGGTTAGATGGTTTAATAATTAGATACTGTATATTGGGGTTAGATGGTTTAATAGATAGATGTGGTATATTGCGGTTAGAATATTTAATAGATGCTGTGTATAGGGATTTGATGGTTTAATAGTTAGATACTGTGTATTATTGGTGTTTGATGGTTTAATAGTTAGATACTGTGTATTGCAGTTAGAAGGTTTAATAGATACTTTATATTGGGGTTTGATGGTTTAGTAGTTAAATACTGTACATTGGTGTTAGATCATTTAATAGATACTGTATATTGGGGTTAGATGGTTTAATAGTTAGATACTGTGCATTGGTTTTAGATCGTTTAATAGTTAGATACTGTACATTGGGTTCAAAAATGTAATCGTTAGATACTGTATATTGGGATTAGATTGTTTAATAGTTAGACACTGTATATTGGTGTTAGATCGTTTAATAGTTACTGTATATTGGGTTAGATGGTTTAATAGATAGGTGCGGTATATTGCGGTTAGAATATTTAATAGATGCTGTGTATAGGGATTTGATGGTTTAATAGTTAGTTACTGTGTATTGCGGTTAGAAGGTTTAATAGATACTATATATTGGGGTTTGATGGTTTAGTAGTTAGATACTGTATATTGGTGTTAGAAGTTTTAATAGTTAGATACTGTATATTAGGGTTAGATGGTTTAATAGAAACTGTATATTGGGATTTGATGGTTTAATAGTTAGGTACTCTAATTAGGGTTTGATGGTTTAATGTTTAGATACTGTATATTGGTGTTAGAAGGTTTAATAGTTAGACTCTGTATATTGGATTTAGATGGTTTAATCTTTAGGTACTTTATATTGACGTTAGATGGTTTAATAGTTAGTATTCTATATTGGGGTTAGAAGGTTTTAAAGTTAGATACTGTATATTGATTAGATGGTTTAATCTTTAGGTACTTTATATTGGGGTTAGATGGTTTAATCGTTAGATCTTTATATTGGTGTTAGGTGGTTTAATAGTTTGACACTGTGTATTGGTGTTAGGTGGTTTAATCGTTAGATACTGTATATTAGGTTAGATTGTTTAATAGTTAGATACTGTATATTGGGGTTAGATTGTTTAATAGTTAGATACTGTATATTGGGGTTAGATGGTTTAATAGTTAGATACTGTATATTGGGGTTAGATGGTTTAATAGTTAGATACTGTATATTGGGGTTAGGTGGTTTAATAGTTAGATACTGTATATTGGGGTTAGATGGTTTAATAGTTAGATACTGTATATTGGGGTTAGATGGTTTAATAGTTAGATACTGTATATTGGGGTTAGATGGTTTAATAGTTAGATACTGTATATTGGGGTTAGATGGTTTAATAGTTAGATACTGTATATTGGGGTTAGATGGTTTAATAGTTAGATACTGTATATTGGGGTTAGATGGTTTAATAGTTAGATACTGTATATTGGGGTTAGGTGGTTTAATAGTTAGATACTGTATATTGGGTTAGATTGTTTAATAGTTAGATACTGTATATTAGGTTAGATTGTTTAATAGTTAGATACTGTATATTGGGTCAGAAAGTTTAAAGTTAGATACTGTATATTGGGGTTAGATTGTTTAATAGTTAGATACTGTATATTGGGGTTAGATGGTTTAGTAGTTAGATACTGTATATTAGGTTAGACGTTTTGGTTTGAATTGGATTTAAGTGATGAATAATAAAAGCTGGTGCTGATGGTAATGTTAGTGAGTTCGGTATGGGTCTGTGAACCAGGATTGACCCTTGGTTTTAAATCTGATCCACCTTTCCAAAGGCATAATTCGCAACTAATCCAATCCCATTATCGAAAAACCCGCGGTGGAATCAAAAGAGTTTCTCTTTCAGCGGATAGATGTCCTTGTATCTATTGTAACATAAAACATTTTGCAAGGACGACATCGAATAGGAGATACCGCTGGAAACTTTGTGCAGACAGAATGAGAAGAGGATCCTTTCCAAGCTACTTTGCAGACTGGTGCTGGTTTAACCAATTTTTAGTGACAAGAAACGGGCTAAGAGAGGATGTGTTCATGCAGATTGCAGCTCATTCCTACTCCAGTGTCCTTTACCACATAGCTCCCAGCTGGTTAAAACAAACCGCATCTGGGTTGGACAGACTCAGATTAACACAGGTTATGCAGGAAGGTACAGATGCATTCGTTCCGTTTAAGAACGCATTTTGAGGATTGGTCTGGCGATTTCAATCTCTCAGCCCATTTCGGAAATCCAGATAATCGCAACACTTGAGAAGGAGAGGCGGATCTGAGGAGATGTCCGCGATGTTGGCCTGGGTGTTGGCCGGATTGTTGCGCACATCAGTCTGACACTGACATACTGATATGTGGAGAGAGAGAGAGAGAGAGAGTGGGGGGAGAAACACACAGAGCAAGCGAGGGACTGAGTGACAGGGAGGAGGACACTGGCAGAGTGGGAGAGGAAAGGGAAACGATCATTTGTCTCAATTAAACACGCCAGCTGAATGGATAAGGATTCGAAGCACTGAATAGCAGAGCATAGAGTGAAGCTCACTGATATATAATGACACCTAGACTGAGAGGGACAATAAGACTTGTACAGAACACGACTGACATATCATTGGTAACCGGATCAAAAGCAAGTCTGGGGCAGGTAGCAATTCACTGGAACCGTCCCTCTTGAATCTAATATTACACCAAAAACAGGTTCCTTGACATCACGGTGATTTGTTGGCTTAATCTGTTCATTTCTCCCCCCGGCTTTCGCTCCATATTTGAAATGTCTTTCCTTCTCTCTCTCTTTAACTAAATTCACGCTCTCTATTCTATCGCTCACTCCTCTATCCGTCCCCCTTTTCTCTTCTTCCCCTCGCTATTTCCACTTAATTCTCATTGATTTTGCCTCGTTTTCTTCCCTTTCCCACTCTCATTGTCTTCTGTTAATCACTCCCCACTTCCCCTCCCCTTTCTCCTCCTTCCCCCAACCTCTCATTCCCTCTCGCTCTCCTTTCCTCCTCTCCCTCCCCCCTCCCCAACTTTCTTTCTTTTCCCCGTTCATTTCTTTCACTCCTCATCTTTATTCTCACTCTCCTGTTCCCCCCGTTCTCTCCTCTCTTTAATTTCCCTCCTCCCTCTCTCGGTCTCTCATCTTTTCTCCACCCACCCTCCCTCTCTCTCTCCCTGTCTATCTTCAGCCAATTTATGCCTTAAGGGGGCTCCAATTCATTAAAAGGACGGATCATAAAGTTTAACATTTGCGAAGGAACTTCCTAAGTGAGGAATCCACATGAAACGATAAAGTTTTAAGGCGGAGATAGGAAGTTAATTAAAAGACTGGTGCAAAGTCCATTCGGCCCATGTCTTTGATCTGATCGTTCTGTATTCCCAATGGGACGAGGAGCCGTTTGATTAATTTACATTTACAAAAAAAAATCAAGATATAAACCATATGGTAATAAAAGCATCATTTATTTTTAGAAACGTCGAGTCCATTGCTGCCAATTTTGGATGTTGAATGTTCAGGGCTGGCGATGGGCTGGGAGATTTCTGCCTGTTTTCTACAGGAGCCGGGATCGGTCGAGTGCAGGGCTTCAGATTGGAGAGCACGATGGTTCCTGACCTGGCTCTTGTTCTCAAGCAATCGGAGACGTGAAGTTAATGTATCGTGAAGTGTGAAAACTTCCTGTCCCGGGGGGAGACGATGGATGGGGATTCCAGATGTGGCGGCGAGAGCTTCGCTCTCTCTCTCTCTCTCACACACACTTCACTCTCTCTCTCTCACACACTTCACTCTCTCTCTCACACACACTTCACTCTCTCTCTCGCACACTTCACTCTCTCTCTCACACACACTTCACTCTCTCTCTCTCTCTCGCACACTTCACTCTCTCTCTCACACACACTTCACTCTCTCTCTCTCTCGCACACTTCACTCTCTCTCTCTCACACACACTTCACTCTCTCTCTCACACACACTTCACTGTCTCTCGCTCACACACACACACTTCACTCTCTCTCTCACACACACTTCACTCTCTCTCTCTCTCTCTCACACACTCTCACTCTCACACTTCACACACTCTCTCTCTCACACACTTCACTCTCTCACACACTTCACTCTCTCTCTCTCTCTCTCACACACACTCTCTCTCTCTCACACACTTCACTCTCTCTCTCTCTCTCTCACACACTTCACACTCTCTCTCTCTCACACACTTCACTCTCTCTCTCTCACACACTCTCTCTCTCTCTCTCTCACACACACTTCACTCTCTCTCTCTCACACACTTCACACTCTCTCTCTCTCTCTCTCACACGCACTTCACTCTCTCTCTCTCTCTCTCTCTCACACAATTCACAATTCAAATCGCTTTATTGGCATGATAAGTTACATCTTATGTTGCCAAAGCATCAAAATACATTTATGGTTGAGCACATAAACGCAGTTCTATTCATACAGTGTATAAACAGATATATCCCTGAGTGTATAAATATACATTCGCATTGTTTATATATATTCTTTTGTTAGTTTACTGGTTGTCCCTCTGTTCATGGCAAGCTGTAATATAGTGTGCCGCCAGTGTTACACAGCTTCTCTCCTCTCCCAGTAGGAATGGGAGTTTTTGGTTGTCATTCAGATTTCTGAATTCAGGGCATATTTGTGAGAATTTTTGGTAGAAATTCTCCCTGATGTCCTGATATTTTCCACAGGCTGTGAGGAAGTGCATCTCTGTCTCCACTACTCCCTGACTGCAGTGAGAGCATATCCTGTCTTCTCTTGGCAGCCTGGTCTGCCTGTGTCTGCCTTTTTCGATCGCTAGGCTATGTTCGCTAAGTTTGTACCTTGTCAAGGTTCTTCTCAGTTTGTTATCCTTTACCATGGTCAGGTAATCAGCTATGTTGTATTGTCTGTTTAGGGCCAAGTAGCAATTGAGTTTGCTTTGGGTTTTTGTTGTTTCTGCCCAATATGTCAGATATTTTTCCTTTTGCTTAGCGACGATTGTGTTGGGTCGAATTCTTTGTGTTACCCTGTCACTGTCCTGGGGCTGGTTATTGTTAGTATTGTTAGTCGTTACTTCACTGAGTCCCAGGACTAGTTGACTGAGGGTATTCTTCTTTATGGTCAGCTCTTGGCATTTCAGGGCGTTGTAGTGATAGCATTGGGGGTTGCTCATTTGTAGGTGATTCCAAAATTTGGTGGCTCTTTTTTGGATAGTGATTATTAATGGATATTGGCCTAGTTCCGCCCTGCATGCATTGTTTACTGTTTTCCTTTGAGTCCGGAGGATACTTTTACAGAATTCTGCATGTAGGATCTCAATTGGGTGTTTGTCCCATTTTGCGAATTCTTGTTGAGTTAGCGGTCCCCATACCTCACTGCCATAGAGTGCAATTGGTTCAATTACTGATTTGAAAATTTTGAGCCAAATGCTAATTGGGATTTCTATTTGGATTGATTTTTTGATGGCATAGAAAGCCCTTCTTGCTTTCTCTTTCAGTTCATTCACAGCCAGTTTGAAGTTTCCCGTAGAACTGATTTTTAAGCCCAAGTATGTGTAGTTAGTGGTTTGTTCAATTTTGGTTGTTCCTACTGTGAAATTTATTTTGGGTCCCTGATGTTTGGATCTTTGCTGGAACACAAGGACTTTGGTTTTTTGGGGATTTATTGTCAGGGCCCAAGTCTGGTAGTACGACTCCAGCAGGTCCAGGTTCTGCTGTAGACCCTCTTTAGTTGGTGACAGCAGAACCAGGTCGTCTGCATAGAGGAGGAATTCAACCTTGGATTCATATAGGGTGAGGCCGGGTGCTCTCTCTCTCTCTCTCACACACTTCACTCACTCTCTCTCTCTCTCACACACACTTCACTCTCTCTCTCTCTCTCTCACACACACTTCACACTCTCTCTCTATCTCACACACACTTCACTCTCTCTCTCTCTCACACACAAACTTCACTCTCTCTCTCTCGCACACACTTCACTCTCTCTCTCTCACACACACTTCACTCTCTCTCTCTCTCACACACTTCACCCTCTCTCTCTTTCACACACACTTCACTCTTTCTCTCTCTCACACACTTCACTCTCTCTCTCGCTCTCACACACACTTCACACTCTCTCTCTCACACACACAGTTCACACTCTCTCTCTCTCTCACACACACTTCACTCTCTCTCGCTCTCAATTCAATTCAATTCAAATCGCTTTATTGGCATGACAAGGAACATCTTATGTTGCCAAAGCATCGAAAAACGTTCATGGTTGAACACATAAATACAGATCTATCCATACAGTGTATAAACAGATATATCCCTGAGTGTATAAATATACATTCATATAATTTATATATACTCTTTTCTTATATTTAGTGGTTGTCTCTCTGTTTATGGCAAGCTGTAACATAGCATGCCGCTAAGGTTACACAATTTCTCTCTTCCCTTAGTAGATATGGGAGTTTTTGATCGTCATTCAAATTTCTGAATTCCGGGCATATTTTTGTGAATTTTGGGTAGAAATTCTCCCTTATGCCCTGATATTTTCTGCAAGCTGTGAGGAAGTGCATCTCTGTCTCCACCACTCCCTGACTGCAGTGAGAGCATATCCTGTCCTCTCTTGGTAGCTGGGTCTGCCTGTGTCTACCTTTTTCGATCGCCAGGCTATATTCACTAAGTCTGTACATTGTCAAGGTTTTTCTCAGTTTGCTATCCTTTACCATGGTCAGGTAATCAGCCATGTTGTATTGTCTGTTTAGGGCCAAGTAGCAATTGAGTTTATTTTGGGTTTTTGTTGTTTCTGCCCAATATGACAGATATTTTTCCTTTTGCTTAGTGACGATTGTGTTGGGTCGAATTCTTTGTGTTACGCTGTCACTGTCCTGGGGCTGGTTATTGTTAGTAGTGTTAGTAGTTACTTCACTGAGTCCCAGGACTAGTTGACTGAGGGTATTCTTCTTTATGATCCTCTCTTGGCATTTGAGGGCTTCGTAATGATAGCAGTGGGGGTTGCTCATTTCTAGGTGTTTCCAAAATTTGGTGGCTCTTTTTTGGTTCTCTCTCTGTCTCTCTCTCTCTCTGTGTCTCTCTCTGTCTCTCTCTCTCCCTCTCTGTCTCTCTCTCTCTCTCTGTCTCTGTCTCTCTCTATTTCTCTGTCTCTCTCTCTCTCTCTTTCGGTCTCTCTCTCTCTCTCTCTGTTTCTCTCTCTCTCTCTCAAATCAAATTCAAATTCAAATGCTTTATTGGCATGAAAGTTTACAGGGAACCATATTGCCAAAGCTTACATAACAAAAAGTACAGGTTTCCAACATTCTGTAGGTGTCAAACGTTTTTGACCCTCGTTGGGTACAGACAGTATTAATTTAAACAGTCGTTGACCCTCGTTGGGTGCATTCAGTATTAATTTAAAACAGTCGTTGGGTACATTCGGTATTGATTTTAACATTTTTAGCGTATATATGCTATGGGTGTGCTCGTTGGTCACTCACTGTTCCTCAGGTTGTGACATGTTGTTACATATTGGGCACCAAGATATGGTCTGTCTCCCTCCCCCAGGACTATTCTTAATTTTGACAGGTCATCCAATTCTTTGAAATCTGGGGTTGTAAGGCTGAGCTTGTCAAAATATATGTTTCTTGTCTCGTTGAATTTTTCGCATTTTAGGAGGAAGTGCACCTCTGTCTCAACCTCGCCGGCCAGACAGTGATCACATATTCTATTTTCTTTAGGTTGCCAGGATTTCTTGTATCTTCCCTTTTCAATTGCCAGTTGGTGGTCGCTTAGTCTGTATCTGGTGAGGGTCTGTCTCTGTTTTGTGTCTCTGATGGTCGAGAGATAGTCTGCCAGTTTATATTCTCTTTTTAGGGCCCGGTAGCATTCTAATCTGCTTTGGCTTTTGGTTATTGTGTTCCAATGTTCCAGGTAGGTTTCTTTGCATTGTTTAATGATTTGGTTCACTCGGATTGGTGTTTAGGGAGCAGTGTTGGTCTGGGACTGGTCAGGGTCCGGCTGGGTAGGAGAACTTAGTTTCAGTAACAACTGACTCAGGGGACTCGTTTCTGGGTTCAGCTCTTGGGTCTGGAGGGCTTTAAAATGAAGGGTGTCTGGGGAGCTAGATTTGAGGTGATTTAGAAAGTTTAGTGCTCGTTTTTGGATGTTTATTATCAGTGGGAATCTGCCTAGTTCTGCTCTACATGCATTTGTTGGTGTTTTCCTTTGGGTGCGAAGAATGCTTCGGCAAAATTCTGCATGTAGGGCTTCTATAGTGTCTCTCTCTCTCACAAACACTTCACTTTCTCTCACACACACACTTCACACTCTCTCTCTCTCTCACACACACTTCAGTCTCTCTCTCTCTCTCTCTCTCACACACACTTCACTCTCTCTCTCTCACACACACTTCACTCTCTCTCTCTCTCACACACACTTCACTCTTTCTCTCTCACACACACACTTCACTCTCTCTCTCTCTCTCACACACACTTCACTCTCTCTCTCTCTCTCTCACACACTTCACTCTCTCCCTCTCTCACACTTCACTCTCTCTCTCTCTCTCTCACACTTCACACTCTCTCTCTCTCACACACACTTCACTCTCTCTCTCTCTCTCTCACACACACACTTCACTCTCTCTCTCACACACACTTCACTCTCTCTCTCTCTCACACACACTTCACTCTCTCTCTCTCTCTCTCACACACTTCACTCTCTCTCTCTCTCACACTTCACTCTCTCTCTCTCTCTCTCACACTTCACACTCTCTCTCTCTCACACACACTTCACTCTCTCTCTCTCACACACACTTCACTCTCTCTCTCTCTCACACACTCTCTCTCTCTCACACACTTCACACTCTCTCTCTCTCTCACACACTTCACTCTCTCTCTCTCTCTCACACACTCTCTCTCTCTCTCACACACACTTCACTCTCTCTCTCACACACTTCACACTCTCTCTCTCTCTCTCTCTCACACGCACTTCACTCTCTCTCTCTCTCTCTCTCTCTCACACTCAATTCAATTCAATTCAATTCAATTCAAATGCTTTATTGGCATGAAAGTTTACAGAGAACCATATTGCCAAAGCTTACATAGCAAAAAGGTACAGTTTTCCAACATTCTGTAGGTGTCAATCGATTTGACATTTGTTGGGTACATACAATATTACTTTTAAACAATATTAATTTTAAACAGTCTTACTTTTAAACAGTCCTCAGGTTGTGACATGTTGTTACATATTTGGCCCCAAGGTATGGTCTGTCTCCTTCTCCCAGGACTAATCTCAATTTTGACAGGTCATCCAATTCCTTGAAATCTGGGGTTGTTTGGCTTAGCTTGTTGAATAATATGTTTCTTGATGTGTTGAATTTTTCGCATTTTAGGAGGAAATGCATTTCTGTTTCAACCTCGCCGGCCAGACATTGATCGCATATTCTATTCTCTCTAGGCTGCCAGGATTTCTTGTATCTGCCTTTTTCAATTTCCAGTTGGTGGTCGCTTAGTCTGTACCTGGTGAGGGTCTGTCTGTGTTTTGTGTCTCTGATGGTCGTGAGGTAGTCTGCCAGTTTATAATCTCTTTTTAGGGCCCGGTAACATTCTAATCTGCTTTGGCTTTCGGTTATTTTGTTCCAATGTTCCAGGTAGGTTTCTTTGCATTGTTTAATGATTTGGTTCACTCGGATTGGTGTTTGGACGGCTGTGTTTGTCTGGGGCTGGTCAGGGTCCGGCTGAGTACTTAGTTTCAGTAGCAGCTGACTCAGGGGACTCTTTTCTGGGTTTAGCTCTTGGGTCTGAAAGGCTTTGAAATGAAGGGTGTCTGGGGAGCTAGATTTGAGGTGATTTAGGAAGTTTAGTGCTCGTTTTTGGATGTTTATTATCAGTGGGTATCTGCCTAGTTCGGCTCTGCATGCATTTGTTGGCGTTTTTCTTTGGGTGCGAAGGATGCTTCGGCAGAATTCTGCATGTAGGGCTTCTATTGTGTGTTTTTCCCATTTAGTGTAGCTTTGGTGATTTAGCGGGCCCCATACATCACTACCGTACAGTGCAATGGGCAGGATTATGCTGTCAAATATTTTGAGCCAGATTTTGATTGGGATTTGGATGTTGTAGAATTTTCTTTTTATTGCATATAGGGCTCTTCGGGCTTTTTCTTTTAGTGCATTCACTGCTATGCTGAAGCTCCCTGATGCTGTAATAGTTAGACCAAGGTAGGTGTAGCTCATAGTGTGTCCTATAGTGGTATCACTGAGGGTAAACTGGTATTTGTTTTCCTGACATCTGGGCCTTTTTTGAAAAATCATGATGTTGGTTTTCTTTAGATTTACTGTTTGAGCCCAATTTTGGCAGTATTTGTCGAGTAGGCCTAGTTGTTGCTGTTATCCCTGTTCTGTGGGAGACAGCAGAACCAGGTCGTCCGCATAGAACAGGGATTTCACTTCTCCATCAAGGAGACGGAGACCTGGTGACTCGCTTTGCTCCAGCATGTCTGCTAATTCATTTATGTATATGTTGAACAGGGTCGGGCTCAAATTGCAGCCCTGCCGGACGCCTCTTCTCTGGGTGAAGAAATCGGTGCGTTTGTCTCCAATTTTGACCCCGCATTTGTTTTTCAGATACATTGATTTAATAAGGTCATAGACTTTGCCCCCTATTCCACACTGAAGAAGTTTATAATAGAGCCCTTCGTGCCATATAGAGTCAAAGGCTTTCTTGAAGTCGATGAAACAGGCGAATATTTTCCCATTTTTTGTTTGGTGTATATGTTTTTCAATGAGGGTGTGAAGGGTATAGATATGGTCGGCGGTGCGGTGTTTTGGAAGAAAGCCTATTTGGTTTTTTCTGAGGATATTATGTTTGTTAAGAAAATCAAGTAATCTACTATTTAGAATACTGCAGAATAACTTCCCTAGACAACTGTTGACACAGATGCCGCGGTAGTTATTTGGGTCTGATTTGTTTCCGCTTTTATATATGGGGGAGATTAGTCCTTGGCACCAGATATCGGGAAAACAGCCTGAACGTAATATGATGTTGAATAATTTGAGTACCGCACCCTGCATCTCCATATTGCTGAACTTGAGCATTTCATTTTTGATGTTGTCTGGGCCACAGGCTTTCTTTAGGTGGAGAGATTTTGTTTTTGTGGCCAGTTCTTTCCATGTGATTGGGGAGTCTAGAGGGTTTTGGTTGTCTTTAATTGTTGCTTCTAATGTGTGGAGTTTTTCTGTGACCTGATGTTGACTTGGGTTTGTTTCGTTTATTGGGATGTCTTTGTAGAGGTTTTCAAAATGTGTTCTCCAGATGTCGCCATCTTGGATTGGTAATGCTTGCAATTGTGTTGTACTCAGGTTATTCCACATTTCCCAGAATTGTTTTGGATTGGTGGAGTTTTCAATTTCTTCGAGTATTTTGTGGGTATAGTTTTGTGTTTTGTTCCTAATGGTGTGTTTATATCTTTTGAGGGTTTCATTGTATCTAGTACGTAGGTCCGGATAGTTTGGTTGCCGATGCTTTTGGTTTGATATTTTTCTCAGGTCTTTTCTGGCATTTTTGCATTCGTGGTCAAACCATTTCTTATTTTTATTTTGTCTTTTGTGACTCTTCCTCTTCTGTTTCACGAGGTCGGCTTTTACAGCTGCCTGATGGAAGATCATATTTATATCCTCTATGGCCATGTTTACACCATCTCTGGTGATCTCATATAGATTTTCTTTAAATTTTGAAATTTTACTTGTGAGATCAGGTGAATTTAGTGCTGTGATGAATTTATCTCCACTGTCTGGGGCCCATCTGTATGTCTGGTTTATTTTATGTAGCTTAATGGGTTCCTTTTTTGTGTCTGTAGTTTGGGCAGAAAGTTTAAGGTACACATTTATTTGGTTATGGTCTGAGAGGGGGGATTGCTGCCTGACAGTGAATGCGTTGATATCGCAGGGGTCCAGGTCAGTGATTGTATAATCCACCACACTAGACCCAAGAGTTGAGGAATATGTGAGTCTCCCTAAGGAGTCCCCTCTGAACCTACCGTTAACTATGTACAGGCCTAAGGCTCGGCAGAGTTGCACTACCTCCCGACCGCTTTTATTTATTTCACAATCGAGGTTGTTTCGGTTTGCGATGGCTGGTGTGACATATAGAGGGGTCTGGCCAAACACATGGTTGTTGCCCTTTGGGTCTATGAAGTCAGGTTCACATCCTGTCCTTGCATTTAGGTCCCCACATAGTAGCACCTTTCCTTGGGCCTGGAAATGGCTGATTTCCATGTGGAGAGTGTCAAATATCTCCTCTTCAAATTATGGCGATTCTATTGGAGGTATGTAGATCGCACATAAGTAAACATCGTTTTTTGCTATTCCTATATTTTTATCTAATTTTAGCCATACGTGTGATTTTCCCTGTTTTATCGGTGAGATGTGTTTGTTCAGTTCTCCTTTATACCACACCAGGATTCCCCCGGAGGTTCTGCCCTTGCGTGTCTTAGTGTTCTTTACTGAGGGCACAATGATTTCATGGTACATTGGAGGACAGTGGGTCGGCATGTCCTTTTGGCACCATGTTTCTGTTAACACAATTATATCAATGTCTTTTATAGCTTTTAGGAATTCAGGGTCTGTACTCTTCATCCCAAAAGTTGAGGAGCGGAGGCCCTGGATATTCCAGCAGCTTATGTGGAAAGAACGCATTTATATAGTTCAATAAAACGAAATAAAATGGACCTATTTTGTGGGATGCGTGTGGAAACACTATTTTCTATAATGCTAAATGATGATTTAGTATAAATTTCATGAGGCATGCACATATATCTATCTCTCTCTCTCACACACACTTCACTCTCTCTCTCTCTCACACACTTCACTCTCTCTCTCTCTCTCACACACACACTTTACTTTCTCTCTCTCACACACACTTCACTCTCTCTCTCTCTCACACACACACTTCACTCTCTCTCTCTCTCTCTCACACACACTTCACTCTCTCTCTCTCTCACACACTTCACTCTCTCTCTCTCTCTCACACACACACTTCACTCTCTCTCTCTCTCTCTCACACACACTTCACCCTCTCTCTCTCTCACACTTCACTCTCTCTCTCTCTCTCACACTTCACACTCTCTCTCTCTCACACACACTTCACTCTCTCTCTCTCTCACACACTTCACACTCTCTCTCTCTCTCACACACTTCATTCTCTCTCTCTCTCTCACACACTCTCTCTCTCTCTCTCACACACACTTCACTCTCTCTCTCACACACTTCACACTCTCTCTCTCTCTCTCTCTCACACGCACTTCACTCTCTCTCTCTCTCTCTCACACACTCTCTCTCTCTCTCTCTCACACACACTTCACTCTCTCTCTCTCTCCCTCACACACACTTCACTCTCTCTCTCTCTCTCACACACACTTCACACTCTCTCTCTCTCGCACACACTTCACTCACTCTCTCTCTCACACACTTCACTCTCTCTCTCTCTCACACACTTCACGCTCTCTCTCTCTCTCTCTCTCACACACACTTCACTCTCTCTCTCTCTCACACACACTTCACTCTCTCTCTCTCTCACACACACTTCACTCTCTCTCTCTCTCACACACACTTCACTCTCTCTCTCTCTCACACACACTTCACTCTCTCTCTCTCACACACACTTCACTCTCTCTCTCTCTCACACACACTTCACTCTCTCTCTCTCACACACACTTCACTCTCTCTCTCTCTCACACACACTTCACTCTCTCTCTCTCTCTCTCACACACTTCACTCTCTCTCTCTCTCTCACACACTTCACTCTCTCTCTCTCTCACACACTTCACTCTCTCTCTGTCTCACACACTTCACTCTCTCTCTCTCTCTCTCTCTCTCACACACACTTCACTCTCTCTCTCTCTCACACACACTTCACTCTCTCTCTCTCTCACACACACTTCACTCTCTCTCCTCTCTCACACACACTTCACTCTCAATTCAATTCAATTCAATTCAAATGCTTTATTGGCATGAAAGTTTACAGAGAACCATATTGCCAAAGCTTACATAGCAAAAAGGTACAGTTTTCCAACATTCTGTAGGTGTCAATCGATTTGACATTTGTTGGTTACATACAATATTACTTTTAAACAATATTAATTTTAAACAGTCTTTGTACTTCATTTGGTACGTTCAATATTAATTTTAAACAGTCTTAATTTTAAACAGTCCTCAGGTTGTGACATGTTGTTACATATTTGGCCCCAAGGTATGGTCTGTCTCCTTCTCCTAGGACTAATCTCAATTTTGACAGGTCATCCAATTCCTTGAAATCTGGGGTTGTTTGGCTTAGCTTGTTGAATAATATGTTTCTTGATGTGTTGAATTTTTCGCATTTTAGGAGGAAATGCATCTCTGTTTCAACCTCGCCGGCCAGACATTGATCGCATATTCTATTCTCTCTAGGCTGCCAGGATTTCTTGTATCTGCCTTTTTCAATTTCCAGTTGGTGGTCGCTTAGTCTGTACCTGGTGAGGGTCTGTCTCTGTTTTGTGTCTCTGATGGTCGTGAGGTAGTCTGCCAGTTTATATTCTCTTTTTAGGGCCCGGTAACATTCTAATCTGCTTTGGCTTTCAGTTATTTTGTTCCAATGTTCCAGGTAGGTTTCTTTGCATTTTTTAATGATTTGGTTCACTCGGATTGGTGTTTGGACGGCTGTGTTGGTCTGGGGCTGGTCAGGGTCCGGCTGAGTACTTAGTTTCAGTAGCAGCTGACTCAGGGGACTCTTTTCTGGGTTTAGCTCTTGGGTCTGAAAGGCTTTGAAATGAAGGGTGTCTGGGGAGCTAGATTTGAGGTGATTTAGGAAGTTTAGTGCTCGTTTTTGGATGTTTATTATCAGTGGGTATCTGCCTAGTTCGGCTCTGCATGCATTTGTTGGCGTTTTTCTTTGGGTGCGAAGGATGCTTCGGCAGAATTCTGCATGTAGGGCTTCTATTGTGTGTTTTTCCCATTTAGTGTAGCTTTGGTGATTTAGCGGGCCCCATACTTCACTACCGTACAGTGCAATGGCAGGATTATGCTGTCAAATATTTTGAGCCAGATTTTGATTGGGATTTGGATGTTGTAGAATTTTCTTTTTATTGCATATAGGGCTCTTCGGGCTTTTTCTTTTAGTGCATTCACTGCTATGCTGAAGCTCCCTGATGCTGTAATAGTTAGACCAAGGTAGGTGTAGCTCATAGTGTGTCCTATAGTGGTATCACTGAGGGTAAACTGGTATTTGTTTTCCTGACATCTGGGCCTTTTTTGAAAAATCATGATGTTGGTTTTCTTTAGATTTACTGTTAGAGCCCAATTTTGGCAGTATTTGTCGAGTAGGTCTAGTTGTTGCTGTAATCCCTGTTCTGTGGGAGACAGCAGAACCAGGTCGTCCGCATAGAACAGGGATTTCACTTCTCCATCCAGGAGACGGAGACCTGGTGACTCGCTTTGCTCCAGCATGTCTGCTAATTCATTTATGTATATGTTGAACAGGGTCGGGCTCAAATTGCAGCCCTGCCGGACGCCTCTTCTCTGGGTGAAGAAATCGGTGCGTTTGTCTCCAATTTTGACCCCGCATTTGTTTTTCAGATACATTGATTTAATAAGGTCATAGACTTTGCCGCCTATTCCACACTGAAGAAGTTTATAATAGAGCCCTTCGTGCCATATAGAGTCAAAGGCTTTCTTGAAGTCGATGAAACAGGCGAATATTTTCCCATTTTTTGTTTGGTGTATATGTTTTTCAATGAGGGTGTGAAGGGTATAGATATGGTCGGCGGTGCGGTGTTTTGGAAGAAAGCCTATTTGGTTTTTTCTGAGAATATTATGTTTGTTAAGAAAATCAAGTAATCTACTATTTAGAATACTGCAGAATAACTTCCCTAGACAACTGTTGACACAGATGCCGCGGTAGTTATTTGGGTCTGATTTGTTTCCACTTTTATATATGGGGGAGATTAGTCCTTGGCACCAGATATCGGGAAAACAGCCTGAACGTAATATGATGTTGAATAATTTGAGTACCGCACCCTGCATCTCCATATTGCTGAACTTGAGCATTTCATTTTTGATGTTGTCTGGGCCACAGGCTTTCTTTAGGTGGAGAGATTTTGTTTTTGTGGCCAGTTCTTTCCATGTGATTGGGGAGTCTAGAGGGTTTTGGTTGTCTTTAATTGTTGCTTCTAATGTGTGGAGTTTTTCTGTGACCTGATGTTGACTTGGGTTTGTTTCGTTTATTGGGATGTCTTTGTAGAGGTTTTCAAAATGTGTTCTCCAGATGTCGCCATCTTGGATTGGTAATGCTTGCAATTGTGTTGTACTCAGGTTATTCCACATTTCCCAGAATTGTTTTGGATTGGTGGAGTTTTCAATTTGTTCGAGTATTTTGTGGGTATAGTTTTGTGTTTTGTTCCTAATGGTGTGTTTATATCTTTTGAGGGTTTCATTGTATCTAGTACGTAGGTCCGGATTGTTTGGTTGCCGATGATTTTGGTTTGATATTTTTCTCAGGTCTTTTCTGGCATTTTTGCATTCGTGGTCAAACCATTTCTTATTTTTATTTTGTCTTTTGTGACGCTTCCTCTTCTGTTTCACAAGGTCGGCTTTTACAGCTGCCTCATGGAAGATCATATTTATATCCTCTATGGCCATGTTTACACCATATCTGGTGATCTCGTATGGGTTTTCTTTAAATTTTGATATTTTACTTGTGAGATCAGATGACTTTAGTGCTGTGATGAATTTATCTCCACTGTCTGGGGCCCATCTGTATGTCTGGTTTATTTTATGTAGCTTACTGGGTTCCTTTTTTGTGTCTGTAGTTTGGGCAGAAAGTTTAAGGTACACATTTATTTGGTTATGGTCTGAGAGGGGGGATTGCTGCCTGACAGTGAATGCGTTGATATCGCAGGGGTCCAGGTCAGTGATTGTATAGTCCACCACACTAGACCCAAGAGTTGAGGAGTATGTGAGTCTCCCTAGGGAGTCCCCTCTGAACCTACCGTTAACTATGTACAGGCCTAAGGCTCGGCAGAGTTGCACTACCTCCCTACCGCTTTTATTTATTTCACGATCATGGTTGTTCCGATTTGCGATGGCTGGTGTGACATCTAAAGGGGTCTGGCCAAACACATGGTTGTTTCCCTGTGGGTCTATGAAGTCAGGTTCACAACCGGTCCTTGCATTTAGGTCCCCACATATTATCACCTTTCCTTGGGCCTGGAAATGGCTGATTTCCATGTGGAGAGTATCAAATAACTCCTCTTCGAAATATGGCGATTCTATTGGAGGTATGTAGATCGCACATAAGTAAACATCTTTTTTTGCTATTCCTATATTTTTATCTAGTTTTAGCCATACGTGTGATTTTCCCTGTTTTACCGGTGAGATGTGTTTGTCCAGTTCTCCCTTATACCACACCAATATTCCACCGGAGGTTCTGCCCTTGCGTGTTTTAGTGTTCTTTACTGAGGGCACAATGATTTCATGGTACATTGGAGGACAGTGGGTCGGCACGTCCTTTTGGCACCATGTTTCTGTTAACACAATTATATCAATGTCTTTTATAGCTTTTAGGAATTCAGGGTCTGTACTCTTCATCCCAAAAGTTGAGGAGCGGAGGCCCTCACACACACTTCACTCTCTCTCTCTCTCACACACACTTCACTCTCTCTCTCTCTCTCTCACACACTTCACTCTCTCTCTCTCACACACACTTCACTCTCTCTCTCTCACACGCTTCCCTCTCTCTCTCTCTCTCTCACACACACTTCACTCTCTCTCTCTCTCTCTCACACACACTTCACTCTCTCTCTCTCTCACACTTCACTCTCTCTCTCTCTCTCTCACACACTTCACACTCTCTCTCTCTCACACACACTTCACTCTCTCTCTCTCTCACACACACTTCACTCTCTCTCTCACACACTTCACACTCTCTCTCTCTCTCTCTCACACGCACTTCACTCTCTCTCTCTCTCTCTCACACACTCTCTCTCTCTCTCACACACGTCACTCTCTCTCTCTCTCTCTCACACACACTTCACTCTCTCTCTCTCTCTCAAACACACTTCACTCTCTCTCTCACACACTTCACACTCTCTCTCTCTCTCTCTCTCACACGCACTTCACTCTCTCTCTCTCTCTCTCTCACACACTCTCTCTCTCTCTCCCTCACACACACTTCACTCTCTCTCTCTCTCTCACACACACTTCACACTCTCTCTCTCTCGCACACACTTCACTCACTCTCTCTCTCACACACTTCACTCTCTCTCTCTCTCACACACTTCACGCTCTCTGTCTCTCTCTCTCTCACACACACTTCACTCTCTCTCTCACACACACTTCACTCTCTCTCTCTCACACACACACTTCACTCTCTCTCTCTCACACACACTTCACTCTCTCTCTCTCTCACACACACTTCACTCTCAGTTCAGTTCAGTTCAGTTCAAATGCTTTATTGGCATGAAAGTTTACAGAGAACCATATTGCCAAAGCTTACATAGCAAAAAGGTACAGTTTTCCAACATTCTGTAGGTGTCAATCGATTTGACATTTGTTGGGTATATACAATATTACTTTTAAACAGTATTAATTTTAAACAGTCTTTCTACTTCATTTGGTATGTTCAATATTAATTTTAAACAGTCTTACTTTTAAACAGTCCTCAGGTTGTGACATGTTGTTACATATTTAGCCCCAAGGTATGGTCTGTCTCCTTCTCCTAGGACTAATCTCAATTTTGACAGATCATCCAATTCCTTGAAATCTGGGGTTGTTTGGCTTAGCTTGTTGAATAATATGTTTCTTGATGTGTTGAATTTTTCGCATTTTAGGAGGAAATGCATTTCTGTTTCAACCTCGCCAGCCAGACATTGATCGCATATTCTCTCTCTCTCTCTCTCTCTCTCTCACACACTTCACTCTCTCTCTCTCTCTCACACACTTCACTCTCTCTCTCTCTCACACACTTCACTCTCTCTCTCTCTCACACTTCACTCTCTCTCTCTCTCTCTCACACACTTCACTCTCTCTCTCTCTCACACACACTTCACTCTCTCTCTCTCTCACACACACTTCACTCTCTCTCCTCTCTCACACACACTTCACTCTCTCTCTCTCACACACACTTCACTCTCTCTCTCTCTCACACACACTTCACTCTCTCTCTCTCTCTCTCACACACTTCACTCTCTCTCTCTCACACACACTTCACTCTCTCTCTCTCTCACACACTTCCCTCTCTCTCTCTCACACACACTTCACTCTCTCTCTCTCTCTCTCTCACACACTTCACTCTCTCTCTCTCTCACACTTCACTCTCTCTCTCTCTCTCTCACACACTTCACACTCTCTCTCTCTCACACACAGTTCACTCTCTCTCTCTCTCACACACACTTAATTCTCTCTCTCACACACTTCACACTCTCTCTCTCTCTCTCACACGCACTTCACTCTCTCTCTCTCTCTCTCACACACTCTCTCTCTCTCACACACGTCACTCTCTCTCTCTCTCTCACACACACTTCACTCTCTCTCTCTCTCCCTCACACACACTTCACTCTCTCTCTCTCTCTCACACACACTTCACACTCTCTCTCTCTCACACACACTTCACTCTCTCTCTCTCTCACACACACTTCACTCTCTCTCTCACACACTTCACACTCTCTCTCTCTCTCTCTCACACGCACTTCACACTCTCTCTCTCTCTCTCACACACTCTCTCTCTCTCTCACACACGTCACTCTCTCTCTCTCTCGCACACACTTCACTCTCTCTCTCTCTCTCTCACACACACTTCACTCTCTCTCTCACACACTTCACACTCTCTCTCTCTCTCTCTCTCACACGCACTTCACTCTCTCTCTCTCTCTCTCTCACACACTCTCTCTCTCTCTCTCTCACACACACTTCACTCTCTCTCTCTCTCCCTCACACACACTTCACTCTCTCTCTCTCTCTCACACACACTTCACACTCTCTCTCTCTCGCACACACTTCACTCACTCTCTCTCTCACACACTTCACTCTCTCTCTCTCTCACACACTTCACGCTCTCTTTCTCTCTCTCTCACACACACTTCACTCTCTCTCTCTCTCACACACACTTCACTCTCTCTCTCTCACACACACACTTCACTCTCTCCAATTCCAATTCCAATTCCAATTAAAATGCTTTATTGGCATGAAAGTTTACAGAGAACCATATTGCCAAAGCTTACATAGCAAAAAGGTACAGTTTTCCAACATTCTGTAGGTGTCAATCGATTTGACATTTGTTGGGTACATACAATATTACTTTTAAACAGTATTAATTTTAAACAGTCTTTGTACTTCATTTGGTACGTTCAATATTAATTTTAAACAGTCTTAATTTTAAACAGTCCTCAGGTTGTGACATGTTGTTACATATTTGGCCCCAAGGTATGGTCTGTCTCCTTCTCCTAGGACTAATCTCAATTTTGACAGATCATCCAATTCCTTGAAATCTGGGGTTGTTTGGCTTAGCTTGTTGAATAATATGTTTCTTGATGTGTTGAATTTTTCGCATTTTAGGAGGAAATGCATTTCTGTTTCAACCTCGCCAGCCAGACATTGATCGCATATTCTATTCTCTCTAGGCTGCCAGGATTTCTTGTATCTGCCTTTTTCAATTTCCAGTTGGTGGTCGCTTAGTCTGTACCTGGTGAGGGTCTGTCTCTGTTTTGTGTCTCTGATGGTCGTGAGGTAGTCTGCCAGTTTATATTCTCTTTTTAGGGCCCGGTAACATTCTAATCTGCTTTGGCTTTCGGTTATTTTGTTCCAATGTTCCAGGTAGGTTTCTTTGCATTTTTTAATGATTTGGTTCACTCGGATTGGTGTTTGGGCGGCTGTGTTGGTCTGGGGCTGGTCAGGGTCCGGCTGAGTACTTAGTTTCCGTAGCAGCTGACTCAGGGGACTCTTTTCTGGGTTTAGCTCTTGGGTCTGAAAGGCTTTGAAATGAAGGGTGTCTGGGGAGCTAGATTTGAGGTGATTTAGGAAGTTTAGTGCTCGTTTTTGGATGTTTATTATCAGTGGGTATCTGCCTAGTTCGGCTCTGCATGCATTTGTTGGCGTTTTCCTTTGGGTGCGAAGGATGCTTCGGCAGAATTCTGCATGTAGGGCTTCTATTGTATGTTTTTCCCATTTAGTGTAGCTTTGGTGATTTAGCGGGCCCCATACTTCACTACCGTACAGTGCAATGGGCAGGATTATGCTGTCAAATATTTTGAGCCAGATTTTGATTGGGATTTGGATGTTGTAGAATTTTCTTTTTATTGCATATAGGGCTCTTCGGGCTTTTTCTTTTAGTGCATTCACTGCTATGCTGAAGCTCCCTGATGCTGTAATAGTTAGACCAAGGTAGGTGTAGCTCATAGTGTGTCCTATAGTGGTATCACTGAGGGTAAACTGGTATTTGTTTTCCTGACATCTGGGCCTTTTTTGAAAAATCATGATGTTGGTTTTCTTTAGATTTACTGTTAGAGCCCAATTTTGGCAGTATTTGTCGAGTAGGTCTAGTTGTTGCTGTAATCCCTGTTCTGTGGGAGACAGCAGAACCAGGTCGTCCGCATAGAACAGGGATTTCACTTCTCCATCTAGGAGACGGAGACCTGGTGACTCGCTTTGCTCCAGCATGTCTGCTAATTCATTTATGTATATGTTGAACAGGGTCGGGCTCTCTCTCTCTCTCTCTCTCTCTCTCTCTCACACACACTTCACTCTCTCTCTCTCTCACACACACTTCACTCTCTCTCTCACACACACTTCACTCAGTTCAGTTCAGTTCAGTTCAAATGCTTTATTGGCATGAAAGTTTACAGAGAACCATATTGCCAAAGCTTACATTGCAAAAAGGTACAGTTTTCCAACATTCTGTAGGTGTCAATCGATTTGACATTTGTTGGGTATATACAATATTACTTTTAAACAATATTAATTTTAAACAGTCTTTCTACTTCATTTGGTACGTTCAATATTAATTTTAAACAGTCTTAATTTTAAACAGTCCTCAGGTTGTGACATGTTGTTACATATTTGGCCCCAAGGTATGGTCTGTCTCCTTCTCCTAGGACTAATCTCAATTTTGACAGGTCATCCAATTCCTTGAAATCTGGGGTTGTTTGGCTTAGCTTGTTGAATAATATGTTTCTTGATGTGTTGAATTTTTCGCATTTTAGGAGGAAATGCATTTCTGTTTCAACCTCGCCGGCCAGACATTGATCGCATATTCTATTCTTTCTAGGCTGCCAGGATTTCTTGTAGCTGCCTTTTTCAATTTCCAGTTGGTGGTCGCTTAGTCTGTACCTGGTGAGGGTCTGTCTCTGTTTTGTGTCTCTGATGGTCGTGAGGTAGTCTGCCAGTTTATATTCTCTTTTTAGGGCCCGGTAACATTCTAATCTGCTTTGGCTTTCGGTTATTTTGTTCCAATGTTCCAGGTAGGTTTCTTTGCATTGTTTAATGATTTGGTTCACTCGGATTGGTGTTTGGACGGCTGTGTTGGTCTGGGGCTGGTCAGGGTCCGGCTGAGTACTTAGTTTCAGTAGCAGCTGACTCAGGGGACTCTTTTCTGGGTTTAGCTCTTGGGTCTGAAAGGCTTTGAAATGAAGGGTGTCTGGGGAGCTAGATTTGAGGTGATTTAGGAAGTTTAGTGCTCGTTTTTGGATGTTTATTATCAGTGGGTATCTGCCTAGTTCGGCTCTGCATGCATTTGTTGGCGTTTTTCTTTGGGTGCGAAGGATGCTTCGGCAGAATTCTGCATGTAGGGCTTCTATTGTGTGTTTTTCCCATTTAGTGTAGCTTTGGTGATTTAGCGGGCCCCATACTTCACTACCGTACAGTGCAATGGGCAGGATTATGCTGTCAAATATTTTGAGCCAGATTTTGATTGGGATTTGGATGTTGTAGAATTTTCTTTTTATTGCATATAGGGCTCTTCGGGCTTTTTCTTTTAGTGCATTCACTGCTATGCTGAAGCTCCCTGATGCTGTAATAGTTAGACCAAGGTAGGTGTAGCTCATAGTGTGTCCTATCTCTCTCTCTCACACACTTCACTCTCTCTCTCTCTCTCTCTCTCTCACACACACTTCACTCTCTCTCTCTCACACACACTTCACTCTCTCTCTCTCACACACACTTCACTCTCTCTCCTCTCTCACACACACTTCACTCTCTCTCTCTCACACACACTTCACTCTCTCTCTCTCTCACACACACTTCACTCTCTCTCTCTCTCTCTCACACACTTCACTCTCTCTCTCTCACACACACTTCACTCTCTCTCCCTCTCACACACTTCCCTCTCTCTCTCTCTCTCTCACACACACTTCACTCTCTCTCTCTCTGTCTCACACACTTCACTCTCTCTCTCTCTCACACTTCACTCTCTCTCTCTCTCTCACACACTTCACACTCTCTCTCTCTCACACACACTTCACTCTCTCTCTCTCTCACACACACTTCACTCTCTCTCTCACACACTTCACACTCTCTCTCTTTCTCTCTCACACGCACTTCACTCTCTCTCTCTCTCTCTCTCACACACTCTCTCTCTCTCTCACACACGTCACTCTCTCTCTCTCTCTCACACACACTTCACTCTCTCTCTCTCTCCCTCACACACACTTCACTCTCTCTCTCTCTCACACACACTTCACACTCTCTCTCTCTCACACACACTTCACTCTCTCTCTCTCTCTCTCACACACACTTCACTCTCTCTCTCTCGCACACACTTCACTCTCTCTCTCTCTCACACACTTCACTCTCTCTCTCTCTCACACACTTCACTCTCTCTCTCTTTCACACACACTTCACTCTCTCTCTCTCTCACACACTTCACTCTCTCTCTCGCTCTCACACACACTTCACACTCTCTCTCTCACACACAGACTTCACACTCTCTCTCTCTCTCACACACACTTCACTCTCTCTCTCTCTCAATTCAATTCAATTCAAATCGCTTTATTGGCATGACAAGGTACATCTTATGTTGCCAAAGCATCGAAAAACATTCATGGTTGAACACATAAATACAGATCTATCCATACAGTGTATAAACAGATATATCCCTGAGTGTATAAATATACATTCATATAATTTATATATACTCTTTTCTTATATTTAGTGGTTGTCTCTCTGTTTATGGCAAGCTGTAACATAGTGTGCCGCTAAGGTTACACAATTTCTCTCTTCCCTTAGTAGATATGGGAGTTTTTGATCGTCATTCAAATTTCTGAATTCCGGGCATATTTTTGTGAATTTTGGGTAGAAATTCTCCCTTATGCCCTGATATTTTCTGCAAGCTGTGAGGAAGTTCATCTCTGTCTCCACCACTCCCTGACTGCAGTGAGAGCATATCCTGTCCTCTCTTGGTAGCTGAGTCTGCCTGTGTCTACCTTTTTCGATCGCCAGGCTATGTTCACTAAGTCTGTACATTGTCAAGGTTTTTCTCAGTTTGCTATCCTTTACCATGGTCAGGTAATCAGCCATGTTGTATTGTCTGTTTAGGGCCACTAGCAATTGAGTTTATTTTGGGTTTTTGTTGTTTCTGCCCAATATGACAGATATTTTTCCTTTTGCTTAGTGACGATTGTGTTGGGTCGAATTCTTTGTGTTACGCTGTCACTGCCCTGGGGCTGGTTATTGTTAGTAGTGTTAGTAGTTACTTCACTGTGTCCCAGGACTAGTTGACTGAGGGTATTCTTCTTTATGATCCTCTCTTGGCATTTGAGGGCTTCGTAATGATAGCAGTGGGGGTTGCTCATTTCTAGGTGTTTCCAAAATCTGGTGGCTCTTTTTGGTTCTCTCTCTGTCTCTCTCTCTCTCTGTGTCTCTCTCTGTCTCTCTCTCTCCCTCTCTGTCTCTCTCTCTCTCTCTGTCTCTGTCTCTCTCTATTTCTCTGTCTCTCTCTCTCTCTCGGTCTCTCTCTCTCTCTCTCTGTTTCTCTCTCTCTCTCTCAAATCAAATTCAAATTCAAATGCTTTATTGGCATGAAAGTTTACAGGGAACCATATTGCCAAAGCTTACATAACAAAAAGTACAGGTTTCCAACATTCTGTAGGTGTCAAACGTTTTTGACCCTCGTTGGGTACAGACAGTATTAATTTAAACAGTCGTTGACCCTCGTTGGGTGCATTCAGTATTAATTTAAAACAGTCGTTGGGTACATTCGGTATTGATTTTAACATTTTTAGCGTATATATGCTATGGGTGTGCTCGTTGGTCACTCACTGTTCCTCAGGTTGTGACATGTTGTTACATATTGGGCACCAAGATATGGTCTGTCTCCCTCCCCCAGGACTATTCTTAATTTTGACAGGTCATCCAATTCTTTGAAATCTGGGGTTGTAAGGCTGAGCTTGTCAAAAAATATGTTTCTTGTCATGTTGAATTTTTCGCATTTTAGGAGGAAGTGCACCTCTGTCTCAACCTCACCGGCCAGACAGTGATCACATATTCTATTTTCTTTAGGTTGCCAGGATTTCTTGTATCTTCCCTTTTCAATTGCCAGTTGGTGGTCGCTTAGTCTGTATCTGGTGAGGGTCTGTCTCTGTTTTGTGTCTCTGATGGTCGAGAGATAGTCTGCCAGTTTATATTCTCTTTTTAGGGCCCGGTAGCATTCTAATCTGCTTTGGCTTTTGGTTATTGTGTTCCAATGTTCCAGGTAGGTTTCTTTGCATTGTTTAATGATTTGGTTCACTCGGATTGGTGTTTGGGGAGCAGTGTTGGTCTGGGACTGGTCAGGGTCCGGCTGGGTAGGAGAACTTAGTTTCAGTAACAACTGACTCAGGGGACTCGTTTCTGGGTTCAGCTCTTGGGTCTGGAGGGCTTTAAAATGAAGGGTGCCTGGGGAGCTAGATTTGAGGTGATTTAGAAAGTTTAGTGCTCGTTTTTGGATGTTTATTATCAGTGGGTATCTGCCTAGTTCTGCTCTACATGCATTTGTTGGTGTTTTCCTTTGGGTGCGAAGAATGCTTCGGCAAAATTCTGCATGTAGGGCTTCTATTGTGTCTCTCTCTCTCACACACACTTCACTCTCTCTCACACACACACTTCACACTCTCTCTCTCTCTCTCTCTCACACACACTTCACTCTCTCTCTCTCTCTCACACACACTTCACTCTCTCTCTCTCACACACTCACTCTCTCTCTCTCTCTCACACACACACTTCACTTCTCTCTCTCACACACACTCACTCTCTCTCTCACACACACACTTCACTCACTCTCTCTCTCACACACACTTCACTCTCTCTCTCCACACACTTCACTCTCTCTCTCTCTCTCACACACACACTTCACTCACTCTCTCTCTCTCACACACTTCACCTTCTCTCTCTCTCACACTTCACTCTCTCTCTCTCTCACACTTCACACTCTCTCTCTCTCACACACACTTCACTCTCTCTCTCTCTCACACACACTTCACTCTCTCTCTCTCTCACACACTTCACACTCTCTCTCTCACACACACTTCACTCTCTCTCTCTCTCTCACACACTCTCTCTCTCTCTCACACACACTTCACTCTCTCTCTCACACACTTCACACTCTCTCTCTCTCTCTCTCTCACACGCAGTTCACTCTCTCTCTCTCTCTCTCTCACACACTCTCTCTCTCTCTCTCTCACACACACTTCACTCTCTCTCTCTCTCCCTCACACACACTTCACTCTCTCTCTCTCTCACACACACTTCACTCTCTCTCTCTCACACACACTTCACTCTCTCTCTCTCTCACACACACTTCACTCTCTCTCTCTCTCTCTCTCACACACTCTCTCTCTCTCTCTCTCACACACACTTCACTCTCTCTCTCCCTCACACACACTTCACTCTCTCTCTCTCTCTCACACACACTTCACTCTCTCTCTCTCACACACACTTCACTCACTCTCTCTCTCACACACTTCACTCTCTCTCTCTCTCACACACACTTCACTCTCTCTCTCTCTCACACACACTTCACTCTCTCTCTCTCTCACACACACTTCACTCTCTCTCTCTCTCACACACACTTCACTCTCTCTCTCTCACACACACTTCACTCTCTCTCTCTCTCACACACACTTCACTCTCTCTCTCTCACACACACTTCACTCTCTCTCTCTCACACACACTTCACTCTCTCTCTCTCTCTCTCTCACACACTTCACTCTCTCTCTCTCTCACACACACTTCACTCTGTCTCTCTCTCACACACTTCTCTCTCTCTCTCTCTCTCACACACACTTCACTCTCTCTCTCTCACACACACTTCACTCTCTCTCTCTCTCACACACACTTCACTCTCTCTCTCTTTCTCTCTCACACACTTCACTCTCTCTCTCTCACACACACTTCACTCTCTCTCTCTCTCACACACTTCCCTCTCTCTCCCGCTCTCTCACACACAATTCACTCTCTCTCTCTCTCTCACACACACTTCACTCTCTCTCTCTCTCACACTTCACTCTCTCTCTCTCTCTCTCTCTCACACACTTCACACTCTCTCTCTCTCACACACACTTCACTCTCTCTCTCTCACACACTCTCTCTCTCGCTCTCTCTCACACACACTTCACTCTCTCTCTCTCTCTCACACACACTCAGTTCAGTTCAGTTCAGTTCAAATGCTTTATTGGCATGAAAGTTTACAGAGAACCATATTGCCAAAGCTTACATAGCAAAAAGGTACAGTTTTCCAACATTCTGTAGGTGTCAATCGATTTGACATTTGTTGGGTACATACAATATTACTTTTAAACAATATTAATTTTAAACAGTCTTTCTACTTCATTTGGTACGTTCAATATTAATTTTAAACAGTCTTACTTTTAAACAGTCCTCAGGTTGTGACATGTTGTTACATATTTGGCCCCAAGGTATGGTCTGTCTCCTTCTCCTAGGACTAATCTCAATTTTGACAGATCATCCAATTCCTTGAAATCTGGGGTTGTTTGGCTTAGCTTGTTGAATAATATGTTTCTTGATGTGTTGAATTTTTCGCATTTTAGGAGGAAATGCATTTCTGTTTCAACCTCGCCAGCCAGACATTGATCGCATATTCTATTCTCTCTAGGTTGCCAGGATTTCTTGTATCTGCCTTTTTCAATTTCCAGTTGGTGGTCGCTTAGTCTGTACCTGGTGAGGGTCTGTCTCTCTTTTGTGTCTCTGATGGTCGTGAGGTAGTCTGCCAGTTTATATTCTCTTTTTAGGGCCCGGTAACATTCTAATCTGCTTTGGCTTTCGGTTATTTTGTTCCAATGTTCCAGGTAGGTTTCTTTGCATTTTTTAATGATTTGGTTCACTCGGATTGGTGTTTGGATGGCTGTGTTGGTCTGGGGCTGGTCAGGGTCCGGCTGAGTACTTAGTTTCAGTAGCAGCTGACTCAGGGGACTCTTTTCTGGGTTTAGCTCTTGGGTCTGAAAGGCTTTGAAATGAAGGGTGTCTGGGGAGCTAGATTTGAGGTGATTTAGGAAGTTTAGTGCTCGTTTTTGGATGTTTATTATCAGTGGGTATCTGCCTAGTTCGGCTCTGCATGCATTTGTTGGTGTTTTTCTTTGGGTGCGAAGGATGCTTCGGCAGAATTCTGCATGTAGGGCTTCTCTCTCTCTCTCTCTCACACACACTTCACTCTCTCTCTCTCTCTCTCACACACTTCACTCTCTCTCTCTCACACACACTTCACTCTCTCTCTCAATTCAATTCAATTCAAATGCTTTATTGGCATGAAAGTTTACAGGGAAACATATTGCCAAAGCTTACATAACAATAAGTACAGTTTTCCAACATTCTGTAGGTGTCAAACAATTTTGACCTTCGTTGGGAACATACAATATTAGTTTTAAACAATATTAATTTAAACAGTCGTTGAACATCGTTGGGTACATTCAGTATTAATTTTAAACAGTCCTCAGGTTGTGACATGTTGTTACATATTTGGCACCAAGGTATGGTCTGTCTCCTTCTCCCAGGACTAATCTTAATTTTGACAGGTCATCCAATTCTTTGAAGTCTGGGGTTGTTTGGCTGAGCTTGTCAAATAATATGTTTCTTGTTGTGTTGAATTTTTCGCATTTTAGGAGGAAATGCATCTCTGTCTCAACCTCGCCGGCCAGACATTGATCACATATTCTATTCTCTCTAGGCTGCCAGGATTTCTTGTATCTTCCTTTTTCAATTGCCAGTTGGTGGTCGCTTAGTCTGCACCTGGTGAGGGTCTGTCTCTGTTTTGTGTCTCTGATGGTCGAGAGATAGTCTGCCAGTTTATATTCTCTTTTTAGGGCCCGGTAACATTCTAATCTGCTTTGGTTTTTGGTTATTATGTTCCAATGTTCCAGGTAGGTTTCTTTGCATTGTTTAATGATTTGGTTCACTCGGATTGGTGTTTGGACGGCAGTGTTGGTCTGGGACTGGTCAGGGTCTGGCTGAGTAGGAGTACTTCACTCTCTCTCTCTCCCTCTCACACACTTCACTCTCTCTCTCTCTCTCTCACACACACTTCACTCTCTCTCTCTCTCACACACACTTCACTCTCTCTCTCTCTCTCACACACTTCACTCTCTCTCTCACACACACTTCACTCTCTCTCTCTCTCTCTCTCACACACACTTCACTCTCTCTCTCTCTCTCTCTCACACACACTCTCTCTCTCTCTCTCACACACTTCACTCTCTCTCTCTCTCTCTCACACTTCACTCTCTCTCTCTCTCACACACACTTCACTCTCTCTCTCTCTCTCTCACACTTCACTCTCTCTCTCTCTCTCACACACACTTCACTCTCTCTCTCTCTCACACTTCACTCAATTCAATTCAATTCAATTCAAATGCTTTATTGGCATGAAAGTTTACATGGAACCATATTGCCAAAGCTTACATAACAAAAAGTACAGTTTTCCAACATTCTGCAGGTGTCAAACAATTTTGACCTTCGTTGGGTACAGACAATATTAATTTAAACAGTCGTTGACCCTCGTTGGGTACATTCAGTATTAATTTTTAAACAGTCGTTGGGTACATTCGGTATTGATTTAAACATTCTTAATGTTTATATATGCTATGGGTGTGCTCGTTATTCCCTCACTGTTCCTCAGGTTGTGACATGTTGTTACATATTGGGCACCAAGGTATGGTCTGTCTCCTTCTCCCAGGGCTAATCTTAATTTTGACAGGTCATCCAATTCTTTGAAATCTGGGGTTGTTTGGCTCAGCTTGTCAAAATATATGTTTCTTGTTTTGTTGAATTTTTTGCATTTTAGGAGGAAGTGCATCTCTCTCTCTCTCTCTCTCACACACTTCACTCTCTCTCTCTCTCTCTCACACACTTCGCTCTCTCTCTCTCTCTCACACTTCACTCTCTCTCTCTCTCTCTCTCTCACACACTTCTCTCTCCAATTCCAATTCCAATTCAAATGCTTTATTGGCATGAAAGTTTACAGAGAACCATATTGCCAAAGCTTACATAGCAAAAAGGTACAGTTTTCCAACATTCTGTAGGTGTCAATCGATTTGACATTTGTTGGGTACATACAATATTACTTTTAACAATATTAATTTTAAACAGTCTTACTTTTAAACAGTCCTCAGGTTGTGACATGTTGTTACGTATTTGGCCCCAAGGTATGGTCTGTCTCCTTCTCCCAGGACTAATCTCAATTTTGACAGGTCATCCAATTCCTTGAAATCTGGGGTTGTTTGGCTTAGCTTGTTGAATAATATGTTTCTTGATGTGTTGAATTTTTCGCATTTTAGGAGGAAATGCATTTCTGTTTCAACCTCGCCGGCCAGACATTGATCGCATATTCTATTCTCTCTAGGCTGCCAGGATTTCTTGTATCTGCCTTTTTCAATTTCCAGCTGGTGGTCGCTTAGTCTGTACCTGGTGAGGGTCTGTCTCTGTTTTGTGTCTCTCTCTCTCTCTCTCTCACACACACTCTCTCTCTCTCTCACACACACTTCACTCTCTCTCTCTCTCTCACACACTCTCTCTATCTCTCTCACACACTTCACTCTCTCTCCCTCTCTCTCACACACACTTCACTCTCTTTCTCTCTCTCACACACTTCACACTCTCTCTCTCTCTCACACACTCTCTCTCTGTCTCTCTCACACACTCTCTCTCTCTCTCTCTCACACACTTCACTCACTCTCTCTCTCTCTCTCACACTTCACTCTCTCTCTCTCTCTCACATACTTCACACTCTCTCTCTCTCTCTCTCTCACACACTTCACACTCTCTCTCACACACTTCGCTCTCTCTCTCTCTCTCTCTCTCACACACCTCACTTTCTCTCTCTCACACACTTCACTCTCTCTCTCTCTCTCACACACTTCACTCTCTCTCTCTCTCTCACACACTTCACTCACTCTCCCTCTCTCTCTCTCTCACACACTTCACTCTCTCTCTCTCACACACTTCACACTCTCTCTCTCTCTCACACACACACTTCACTCTCTCTCTCACACACTTCACTCACTCTCCCTCTCTCTCTCTCTCACACACTTCACTCTCTCTCTCTCACACACTTCACTCTCTCTCTCTCTCTCACACACTTCACACTCTCTCTCTCTCTCTCTCACACACTTCACACTCTCTCTCACACACTTCGCTCTCTCTCTCTCTCTCTCTCTCTCACACACTTCACTTTCTCTCTCTCACACACTTCACTCTCTCTCTCTCTCGCACACTTCACTCTCTCTGTCTCTCACACACTTCACTCTCTCTCTCTCTCTCACACACTTCACTCTCTCTCTCTCTCTCACACTTCACTCTCTCTCTCTCTCTCTCACACTTCACTCTCTCTCTCTCTCTCTCACACACTTCTCTCTCTCTCTCTCTCTCTCTCACACACACTCTCTCTCTCTCGCTCACACACACTTCACTCTCTCTCTCTCTCACACACTCTCTCTCTCACTCTCTCACACACTTCACTCTCTCTCCCTCTCTCTCAAACACACTTCATTCTCTTTCTCTCTCTCACACACTTCACACTCTCTCTCTCTCTCACACACTCTCTCTCTGTCTCTCTCACACACTCTCTCTCTCTCTCTCTCACACACTTCACTCACTCTCTCTCTCTCTCTCACACTTCACTCTCTCTCTCTCTCTGACACACTTCACACTCTCTCTCTCTCTCACACACACTTCACTCTCTCTCTCTCTCACACACTTCACACTCTCTCTCTCTCACACACTTCACTCTCTCTCTCTCACACACACTTCACTCTCTCTCTCACACACTTCGCTCTCTCTCTCTCTCTCTCTTGCACACTTCACTCTCTCTCTCTCTCACACACTTCACTCTCTCTCTCTCTCACACACTTCACTCTCTCTCTCTCTCACACACTTCACTCACTCTCTCTCTCTCTCTCTCACACACTTCACTCTCTCTCTCTCTCTCACACACTTCACACTCTCTCTCTCTCACACACACACTTCACTCTCTCTCTCACACACTTCACACTCTCTCTCTCTCTCACACACTTCACACTCTCTCTCTCTCTCACACACTTCACTCTCTCTCTCTCACACACTTCACTCTCTCTCTCTCTCTCTCTCTCTCTCACACACTTCACTCTCTCTCTCTCACACACTTCACTCTCTCTCTCTCTCTCTCGCACACTTCACTCTCTCTCTCTCTCACACACTTCACTCTCTCTCTCTCTCACACACTTCACTCTCTCTCTCTCTCTCACACACACTTCACTCTCTCTCTCTCTCTCTCACACACTTCACTCTCTCTCTCTCTCTCTCCCTCTCTCACACACTCTCTCTGTCTCTCTCTCACACACTTCACTCTCTCTCTCTCAATTCAATTCAATTCAATTCAATTCAAATCGCTTTATTGGCATGATAAGGTACATCTTATGTTGCCAAAGCATCAAAATACATTTATGGTTGAACACATAAACGCAGTTCTATTCATACAGTGTATAAACAGGTATATCCCTGAGTGTATAAATATACATTCGCATTATTTATATATACTCTTTTCTTAGGTTTACTGGTTGTCCCTCTGTTCATGGCAAGCTGTAACATAGTGTGCCGCCAGTGCTACACAGCTTCTCTCCTCCCCCAGTAGGTATGGGAGTTTTTGGTCGTCATTCAGATTTCTGAATTCAGGGCATATTTGTGAGAATTCTTGGTAGAAATTCTCCCTGATGCCCTGATATTTTCCACAGGCTGTGAGGAAGTGCATCTCTGTCTCCACTACTCCCTGACTGCAGTGAGAGCATATCCTGTCCTCTCTTGGCAGCCTGGTCTCTCTCGCACACACTTCACTCTCTCTCTCTCTCACACACTTCACTCTCTCTCTCTCTCTCTCTCGCACACTTCACTCTCTCTCTCTCTCTCTCGCACACTTCACTCTCTCTCTCTCTCTCACACACTTCACTCTCTCTCTCTCTCTCTCTCACACACTTCACAATTCAATTCAATTCAATTCAAATGCTTTATTGGCATGAAAGTTTACAGGGAACCATATTGCCAAAGCTTACATAACAAAAAGTACAGTTTTCCAACACTCTCTCCCTCTCGCACACTTCACTCTCTCTCTCTCTCTCACACACTTCACTCTCTCTCTCTCTCTCTCTCTCACACACTTCACTCTCTCTCTCTCTCTCACACACTTCACTCTCTCTCTCTCTCTCTCACACACTTCACACTCTCTCTCTCTCTCTCACACACACTTCACTCTCTCTCTCTCTCTCTCTCACACACTTCACACTCTCTCTCTCTCTCACACACACTTCACTGTCTCTCTCTCTCTCTCACACACTTCACTCCCTCTCTCTCTCTGTCTCTCACACACTTCACTCTCTCTCTCTCTCGCACAAACTTCACTCTCTCTCTCTCTCTCACACACTCACTCAATTCAATTCAATTCAATTCAAATGCTTTATTGGCATGAAAGTTTACAGAGAACCATATTGCCAAAGCTTACACAGCAAAAAGGTACAGTTTTCCAACATTCTGTAGGTGTCAATCGATTTGACATTTGTTGGGTACATACAATATTACTTTTTCTCTCTCTCTCACACACACTTCACTCTCTCTCTCTCTCTCACACACTTCACTCCAATTCCAATTCCAATTCCAATTCAAATGCTTTATTGGCATGAAAGTTTACAGAGAACCATATTGCCAAAGCTTACATAGCAAAAAGGTACACTCTCTCTCTCTCTCTCGCACACTTCACTCTCTCTCTCTCGCACACTTAACTCTCTCTCTCTCTCCCACACACTTCACTCTCTCTCTCTCAGTTCAGTTCAGTTCAAATGCTTTATTGGCATGAAAGTTTACAGAGAACCATATTGCCAAAGCTTACATAGCAAAAAGGTACAGTTTTCCAACATTCTGTAGGTGTCAATCGATTTGACATTTGTTGGGTACATACAATATTACTTTTAAACAATATTAATTTTAAACAGTCTTTGTACTTCATTTGGTACGTTCAATATTAATTTTAAACAGTCTTACTTTTAAACAGTCCTCAGGTTGTGACATGTTGTTACATATTTGGCCCCAAGGTATGGTCTGTCTCCTTCTCCTAGGACTAATCTCAATTTTGACAGATCATCCAATTCCTTGAAATCTGGGGTTGTTTGGCTTAGCTTGTTGAATAATATGTTTCTTGATGTGTTGAATTTTTCGCATTTTAGGAGGAAATGCATTTCTGTTTCAACCTCGCCAGCCAGACATTGATCGCATATTCTATTCTCTCTAGGCTGCCAGGATTTCTTGTATCTGCCTTTTTCAATTTCCAGTTGGTGGTCGCTTAGTCTGTACCTGGTGAGGGTCTGTCTCTGTTTTGTGTCTCTGATGGTCGTGAGGTAGTCTGCCAGTTTATATTCTCTTTTTAGGGCCCGGTAACATTCTAATCTGCTTTGGCTTTCGGTTATTTTGTTCCAATGTTCCAGGTAGGTTTCTTTGCATTTTTTAATGATTTGGTTCACTCGGATTGGTGTTTGGGCGGCTGTGTTGGTCTGGGGCTGGTCAGGGTCCGGCTGAGTACTTAGTTTCCGTAGCAGCTGACTCAGGGGACTCTTTTCTGGGTTTAGCTCTTGGGTCTGAAAGGCTTTGAAATGAAGGGTGTCTGGGGAGCTAGATTTGAGGTGATTTAGGAAGTTTAGTGCTCGTTTTTGGATGTTTATTATCAGTGGGTATCTGCCTAGTTCGGCTCTGCATGCATTTGTTGGCGTTTTCCTTTGGGTGCGAAGGATGCTTCGGCAGAATTCTGCATGTAGGGCTTCTATTGTATGTTTTTCCCATTTAGTGTAGCTTTGGTGATTTAGCGGGCCCCATACTTCACTACCGTACAGTGCAATGGGCAGGATTATGCTGTCAAATATTTTGAGCCAGATTTTGATTGGGATTTGGATGTTGTAGAATTTTCTTTTTATTGCATATAGGGCTCTTCGGGCTTTTTCTTTTAGTGCATTCACTGCTATGCTGAAGCTCCCTGATGCTGTAATAGTTAGACCAAGGTAGGTGTAGCTCATAGTGTGTCCTATAGTGATATCACTGAGGGTAAACTGGTATTTGTTTTCCTGACATCTGGGCCTTTTTTGAAAAATCATGATGTTGGTTTTCTTTAGATTTACTGTTAGAGCCCAATTTTGGCAGTATTTGTCGAGTAGGTCTAGTTGTTGCTGTAATCCCTGTTCTGTGGGAGACAGCAGAACCAGGTCGTCCGCATAGAACAGGGATTTCACTTCTCCATCTAGGAGACGGAGACCTGGTGACTCGCTTTGCTCCAGCATGTCTGCTAATTCATTTATGTATATGTTGAACAGGGTCGGGCTCAAATTGCAGCCCTGCCGGACGCCTCTTCTCTGGGTGAAGAAATCGGTGCGTTTGTCTCCAATTTTGACCCCGCATTTGTTTTTCAGATACATTGATTTAATAAGGTCATAGACTTTGCCCCCTATTCCACATTGAAGAAGTTTATAATAGAGCCCTTCGTGCCATATAGAGTCAAAGGCTTTCTTGAAGTCGATGAAACAGGCGAATATTTTCCCATTTTTTGTTTGGTGTATATGTTTTTCAATGAGGGTGTGAAGGGTATAGATATGGTCGGCGGTGCGGTGTTTTGGAAGAAAGCCTATTTGGTTTTTTCTGAGGATATTATGTTTGTTAAGAAAATCAAGTAATCTACTATTTAGAATACTGCAGAATAACTTCCCTAGACAACTGTTGACACAGATGCCGCGGTAGTTATTTGGGTCTGATTTGTTTCCGCTTTTATATATGGGGGAGATTAGTCCTTGGCACCAGATATCGGGAAAACAGCCTGAACGTAATATGATGTTGAATAATTTGAGTACCGCACCCTGCATCTCCATATTGCTGAACTTGAGCATTTCATTTTTGATGTTGTCTGGGCCACAGGCTTTCTTTAGGTGGAGAGATTTTGTTTTTGTGGCCATTTCTTTCCATGTGATTGGGGAGTCTAGAGGGTTTTGGTTGTCTTTGATTGTTGCTTCTAATGTGTGGAGTTTTTCTGTGACCTGATGTTGACTTGGGTTTGTTTCGTTTATTGGGATGTCTTTGTAGAGGTTTTCAAAATGTGTTCTCCAGATGTCGCCATCTTGGATTGGTAATGCTTGCAATTGTGTTGTACTCAGGTTATTCCACATTTCCCAGAATTGTTTTGGGTTGGTGGAGTTTTCAATTTCTTCTAGTATTTTGTGGGTATAGTTTTGTGTTTTGTTCCTAATGGTGTGTTTATATCTTTTGAGGGTTTCATTGTATCTAGTACGTAGGTCCGGATTGTTTGGTTGGCGATGCTTTTGGTTTGATATTTTTCTCAGGTCTTTTCTGGCATTTTTGCATTCGTGGTCAAACCATTTCTTATTTTTATTTTGTCTTTTGTGACTCTTCCTCTTCTGTTTCACGAGGTCGGCTTTTACAGCTGCCTCATGAAAGATCATATTTATATCCTCTATGGCCATGTTTACCCCATCTCTGGTGATCTCATATAGATTTTCTTTAAATTTTGAAATTTTACTTGTGAGATCAGGTGAATTTAGTGCTGTGATGAATTTATCTCCACTGTCTGGGGCCCATCTGTATGTCTGGTTTATTTTATGTAGCTTACTGGGTTCCTTTTTTGTGTCTGTAGTTTGGGCAGAAAGTTTTAGGTACACATTTATTTGGTTATGGTCTGAGAGGGGGGATTGCTGCCTGACAGTGAATGCGTTGATATCGCAGGGGTCCAGGTCAGTGATTGTATAATCCACCACACTAGACCCAAGAGTTGAGGAATATGTGAGTCTCCCTAAGGAGTCCCCTCTGAACCTACCGTTAACTATGTACAGGCCTAAGGCTCGGCAGAGTTGCACTACCTCCCTACCGCTTTTATTTATTTCACAATCGAGGTTGTTTCGGTTTGCGATGGCTGGTGTGACATATAGAGGGGTCTGGCCAAACACATGGTTGTTGCCCTGTGGGTCTATGAAGTCAGGTTCACATCCTGTCCTTGCATTTAGGTCCCCACATAGTAGCACCTTTCCTTGGGCCTGGAAATGGCTGATTTCCATGTGGAGAGTGTCAAATATCTCCTCTTCAAAATATGGCGATTCTATTGGAGGTATGTAGATCGCACATAAGTAAACATCGTTTTTTACTATTCCTATATTTTTATCTAATTTTAGCCATACGTGTGATTTTCCCTGTTTTATCGGTGAGATGTGTTTGTTCAGTTCTCCTTTATACCACACCAGGATTCCCCCGGAGGTTCTGCCCTTGCGTGTCTTAATGTTCTTTACTGAAGGCACAATAATTTCATGGTACATTGGGGGACAGTGGGTCGGCATGTCCTTTTGGCACCATGTTTCTGTTAACACAATTATATCAATGTCTTTTATAGCTTTTAGGAATTCAGGGTCTGTACTCTTCATCCCAAAGGTTGAGGAGCGGAGGCCCTGGATATTCCAGCAGCTTATGTGGAAAGAACGCATTTATATAGTTCAATGAAACGAAATAAAATGGACCTATTTTGTGGGATGAGTGTGGAAACACTATTTTCTATAATGCTAAATGATGATTTAGTATAAATTTCATGAGGCATGCACATATATCTATCTAATAGTAGTAATAATACTGATAAGATAACAATAATGATAATGATAAATAACAATATTAATAATTTCTCCGGCTTTCTATCAGGCTGTTCAGCATCGTCATGATCTTTCTCAGTTCTTGGTCTACAGTCTGTGGTCTAGAGGGGGGTCTTGGGTTCTGTTGTTGGTTTTGTAAAGGGGGGTGGGGGACATTGGTGGTCCTGTTTGGGTTACGGCTCCCAATGGTAGAGGGGGTGGGAGGGCTGCGTCTTTTGGCAGTGTTTATGAGGTTTTTTGCAAAGACCCACATCCGCTGTTTGAGTAGATGTATTTCGTCTCTCTCTCACACACACTCTCTCTCTCTCTCTCACACACTTCACAATTCAATTCAATTCAATTCAAATGCTTTATTGGCATGAAAGTTTACAGGGAACCATATTGCCAAAGCTTACATAACAAAAAGTACAGTTTTCCAACACTCTCTCTCTCTCACACACTTCACTCTCTCTCTCTCTCTCACACACACTTCACTCTCTCTCTCTGACACACACTTCACTCTCTCTCTCTCTCACACACACTTCACTCTCTCTCTCTCTCTCTCTCACACACTTCACTCTCTCTCTCTCTCTCACACACACTTCACTCTCTCTCTCTCACACACTTCACTCTCTCTCTCTCTCACACACTTCACTCTCTCTCTCTCTCTCTCTCACACACTTCACTCTCTCTCTCTCACACTTCACTCTCTCTCTCTCTCACACACTTCACACTCTCTCTCTCTCACACACACTTCATTCTCTCTCTCTCTCACACACACTCTCTCTCTCTCTCTCACACACACTTCACTCTCTCTCTCTCACACACACTTCACACTCTCTCTCTCTCACACACACTTCACTCTCTCTCTCTCACACACACTTCACTCTCTCTCTCTCTCTCTCACACACTTCACTCTCTCTCTCTCACACACACTTCACTCTCTCTCTCAATTCAATTCAATTCAATTCAATTCAAATGCTTTATTGGCATGAAAGTTTACAGGGAAACATATTGCCAAAGCTTACATAACAAAAAGTACAGTTTTCCAACATTCTGTAGGTGTCAAACAATTTTGACCTTCGTTGGGAACATACAATATTAGTTTTAAACAATATTAATTTAAACAGTCGTTGAACATCGTTGGGTACATTCAGTATTAATTTTAAACAGTCCTCAGGTTGTGACATGTTGTTACATATTTGGCACCAAGGTATGGTCTGTCTCCTTCTCCCAGGACTAATCTTAATTTTGACAGGTCATCCAATTCTTTGAAGTCTGGGGTTGTTTGGCTGAGCTTGTCAAATAATATGTTTCTTGTTGTGTTGAATTTTTCGCATTTTAGGAGGAAATGCATCTCTGTCTCAACCTCGCCGGCCAGACATTGATCACATATTCTATTCTCTCTAGGCTGCCAGGATTTCTTGTATCTTCCTTTTTCAATTGCCAGTTGGTGGTCGCTTAGTCTGCACCTGGTGAGGGTCTGTCTCTGTTTTGTGTCTCTGATGGTCGAGAGATAGTCTGCCAGTTTATATTCTCTTTTTAGGGCCCGGTAACATTCTAATCTGCTTTGGCTTTTGGTTATTATGTTCCAATGTTCCAGGTGGGTTTCTTTGCATTGTTTAATGATTTGGTTCACTCGGATTGGTGTTTGGACAGCAGTGTTGGTCTGGGACTGGTCAGGGTCCGGCTGAGTAGGAGTACTTCACTCTCTCTCTCTCCCTCTCACACACTTCACTCTCTCTCTCTCTCTCTCACACACACTTCACTCTCTCTCTCTCTCACACACACTTCACTCTCTCTCTCTCTCTCACACACTTCACTCTCTCTCTCTCACACTTCACTCTCTCTCTCTCTCTCTCACACACACTTCACTCTCTCTCTCTCTCTCTCACACTTCACTCTCTCTCTCTCTCTCTCTCACACACACTTCACTCTCTCTCTCTCTCTCTCTCACACACACTCTCTCTCTCTCTCTCACACACTTCACTCTCTCTCTCTCTCTCTCACACTTCACTCTCTCTCTCTCTCACACACACTTCACTCTCTCTCTCTCTCACACACACTTCACTCTCTCTCTCTCTCTCACACACACTTCACTCTCTCTCTCTCTCTCTCACACTTCACTCTCTCTCTCTCTCTCTCACACTTCACTCTCTCTCTCTCTCTCTCTCACACACACTTCACTCTCTCTCTCTCTCTCACACTTCACTCAATTCAATTCAATTCAATTCAAATGCTTTATTGGCATGAAAGTTTACATGGAACCATATTGCCAAAGCTTACATAACAAAAAGTACAGTTTTCCAACATTCTGTAGGTGTCAAACAATTTTGACCTTCGTTGGGTACAGACAATATTAATTTAAACAGTCGTTGACCCTCGTTGGGTACATTCAGTATTAATTTTTAAACAGTCGTTGGGTACATTCGGTATTGATTTAAACATTCTTAATGTTTATATATGCTATGGGTGTGCTCGTTAGTCCCTCACTGTTCCTCAGGTTGTGACATGTTGTTACATATTGGGCACCAAGGTATGGTCTGTCTCCTTCTCCCAGGGCTAATCTTAATTTTGACAGGTCATCCAATTCTTTGAAATCTGGGGTTGTTTGGCTCAGCTTGTCAAAATATATGTTTCTTGTTTTGTTGAATTTTTTGCATTTTAGGAGGAAGTGCATCTCTCTCTCTCTCTCTCTCACACACTTCACTCTCTCTCTCTCTCTCTCACACACTTCGCTCTCTCTCTCTCCCACACTTCACTCTCTCTCTCTCTCTCTCTCTCACACACTTCTCTCTCTCTCTCTCTCTCTCTCACACACACTCTCTCTCTCTCTCACACACACTTCACTCTCTCTCTCCCTCTCACACACTCTCTCTATCTCTCTCTCACACACTTCACTCTCTCCCCCTCTCTCTCACACACACTTCACTCTCTTTCTCTCTCTCACACACTTCACACTCTCTCTCTCTCACACACTCTCTCTCTGTCTCTCTCACACACTCTCTCTCTCTCACACACTTCACTCACTCTCTCTCTCTCTCACACTTCACTCTCTCTCTCTCTCTCACACACTTCACACTCTCTCTCTCTCTCTCTCACACACTTCACACTCTCTCTCACACACTTCGCTCTCTCTCAGTTCAAATGCTTTATTGGCATGAAAGTTTACAGAGAACCATATTGCCAAAGCTTACATAGCAAAAAGGTACAGTTTTCCAACATTCTGTAGGTGTCAATCGATTTGACATTTGTTGGGTATATACAATATTACTTTTAAACAATATTAATTTTAAACAGTCTTTCTACTTCATTTGGTACGTTCAATATTAATTTTAAACAGTCTTACTTTTAAACAGTCCTCAGGTTGTGACATGTTGTTACATATTTGGCCCCAAGGTATGGTCTGTCTCCTTCTCCTAGGACTAATCTCAATTTTGACAGATCATCCAATTCCTTGAAATCTGGGGTTGTTTGGCTTAGCTTGTTGAATAATATGTTTCTTGATGTGTTGAATTTTTCGCATTTTAGGAGGAAATGCATTTCTGTTTCAACCTCGCCAGCCAGACATTGATCGCATATTCTATTCTCTCTAGGCTGCCAGGATTTCTTGTATCTGCCTTTTTCAATTTCCAGTTGGTGGTCGCTTAGTCTGTACCTGGTGAGGGTCTGTCTCTGTTTTGTGTCTCTGATGGTCGTGAGGTAGTCTGCCAGTTTATATTCTCTTTTTAGGGCCCGGTAACATTCTAATCTGCTTTGGTTTTCGGTTATTTTGTTCCAATGTTCCAGGTAGGTTTCTTTGCATTGTTTAATGATTTGGTTCACTCGGATTGGTGTTTGGACGGCTGTGTTGGTCTGGGGCTGGTCAGGGTCTGGCTGAGTACTTAGTTTCAGTAGCAGCTGACTCAGGGGACTCTTTTCTGGGTTTAGCTCTTGGGTCTGAAAGGCTTTGAAATGAAGGGTGTCTGGGGAGCTAGATTTGAGGTGATTTAGGAAGTTTAGTGCTCGTTTTTGGATGTTTATTATCAGTGGGTATCTGCCTAGTTCGGCTCTGCATGCATTTGTTGGCGTTTTTCTTTGGGTGCGAAGGATGCTTCGGCAGAATTCTGCATGTAGGGCTTCTATTGTGTGTTTTTCCCATTTAGTGTAGCTTTGGTGATTTAGCGGGCCCCATACTTCACTACCGTACAGTGCAATGGGCAGGATTATGCTGTCAAAAATTTTGAGCCAGATTTTGATTGGGATTTGGATGTTGTAGAATTTTCTTTTTATTGCATATAGGGCTCTTCGGGCTTTTTCTTTTAGTGCATTCACTGCTATGCTGAAGCTCCCTGATGCTGTAATAGTTAGACCAAGGTAGGTGTAGCTCATAGTGTGTCCTATAGTGGTATCACTGAGGGTAAACTGGTATTTGTTTTCCTGACATCTGGGTCTTTTCTGAAAAATCATGATGTTGGTTTTCTTTAGATTTACTGTTAGAGCCCAATTTTGGCAGTATTTGTCGAGTAGGTCTAGTTGTTGCTGTAATCCCTGTTCTGTGGGAGACAGCAGAACCAGGTCGTCTGCATAGAACAGGGACTTCACTTCTCCATCCAGGAGACGGAGACCTGGTGACTCGCTTTGCTCCAGCATGTCTGCTAATTCATTTATGTATATGTTGAACAGGGTCGGGCTCAAATTGCAGCCCTGCCGGACGCCTCTTCTCTGGGTGAAGAAATCGGTGCGTTTGTCTCCAATTTTGACCCCGCATTTGTTTTTCAGATACATTGATTTAATAAGGTCATAGACTTTGCCCCCTATTCCACACTGAAGAAGTTTATAATAGAGCCCTTCGTGCCATATAGAGTCAAAGGCTTTCTTGAAGTCGATGAAACAGGCGAATATTTTCCCATTTTTTGTTTGGTGTTTATGTTTTTCAATGAGGGTGTGAAGGGTATAGATATGGTCGGCGGTGCGGTGTTTTGGAAGAAAGCCTATTTGGTTTTTTCTGAGGATATTATGTTTGTTAAGAAAATCAAGTAATCTACTATTTAGAATACTGCAGAATAACTTCCCTAGACAACTGTTGACACAGATGCCGCGGTAGTTATTTGGGTCTGATTTGTTTCCACTTTTATATATGGGGGAGATTAGTCCTTGGCACCAGATATCGGGAAAACAGCCTGAGCGTAATATGATGTTGAATAGTTTGAGTATCGCACTCTGCATCTCCATATTGCTGAACTTGAGCATTTCATTTTTGATGTTGTCTGGGCCACAGGCTTTCTTTAGGTGGAGAGATTTTGTTTTTGTGGCCAGTTCTTTCCATGTGATTGGGGAGTCTAGAGGGTTTTGGTTATCTTTAATTGTTGCTTCTAATGTGTGGAGTTTTTCTGTGACCTGATGTTGACTTGGGTTTGTTTTGTTTTTTGGGATGTCTTTGTAGAGGTTTTCAAAATGTGTTCTCCAGATGTCGCCATCTTGGATTGGTAATGCTTGCAATTGTGTTGTACTCAGGTTATTCCACATTTCCCAGAATTGTTTTGGATTGGTGGAGTTTTCAATTTCTTCGAGTATTTTGTGGGTATAGTTTTGTGTTTTGTTCCTAATGGTGTGTTTATATCTTTTGAGGGTTTCATTGTATCTAGTACGTAGGTCCGGATTGTTTGGTTGCCGATGCTTTTGGTTTGATATTTTTCTCAGGTCTTTTCTGGCATTTTTGCATTCGTGGTCAAACCATTTCATATTTTTATTTTGTCTTTTGTGATGCTTCCTCTTCTGTTTCACGAAGTCGGCTTTTACAGCTGCCTCATGGAAGATCATATTTATATCCTCTATGGCCGTGTTTACACCATCTCTGGTGATCTCATATAGATTTTCTTTAAATTTTGAAATTTTACTTGTGAGATCAGGTGAATTTAGTGCTGTGATGAATTTATCTCCACTGTCTGGGGCCCATCTGTATGTCTGGTTTATTTTATGTAGCTTACTGTGTTCCTTTTTTGTGTCTGTAGTTTGGGCAGAAAGTTTAAGGTACACATTTATTTGGTTATGGTCTGAGAGGGGGGATTGTTGCCTGACAGTGAATGCGTTGATATCGCAGGGGTCCAGGTCAGTGATTGTATAGTCCACCACACTAGACCCAAGAGTTGAGGAGTATGTGAGTCTCTCTCTCTCTCTCTCACACACTTCACTCTCTCTCTCTCTCTCTCACACACTTCACTCTCTCTCTCTCTCGCACACTTCACTCTCTCTCTCTCTCTCACACACTTCACCCTCTCTCTCTCTCACACACTTCACTCAGTTCAGTTCAGTTCAAATGCTTTATTGGCATGAAAGTTTACAGAGAACCATATTGCCAAAGCTTACATAGCAAAAAGGTACAGTTTTCCAACATTCTGTAGGTGTCAATCGATTTGACATTTGTTGGGTATATACAATATTACTTTTAAACAATATTAATTTTAAACAGTCTTTCTACTTCATTTGGTATGTTCAATATTAATTTTAAACAGTCTTACTTTTAAACAGTCCTCAGGTTTCTCTCTCTCTCTCTCACACACTTCACTCACTCTCCCTCTCTCTCTCTCTCACACACTTCACTCTCTCTCTCTCACACACTTCACACTCTCTCTCTCTCACACACACACTTCACTCTCTCTCTCACACACTTCACACTCTCTCTCTCTCACACACTTCACACTCTCTCTCTCTCTCTCACACACTTCACTCTCTCTCTCTCTCTCACTTCACTCTCTCTCTCTCTCTCTCTCTCACTTCACTCTCTCTCTCTCACACACTTCTCTCTCTCTCTCTCTCTCACACACACTCTCTCTCTCTCTCTCACACACTTCACTCTCTCTCCCTCTCTCTCACACACACTTCACTTTCTTTCTCTCTCTCACACACTTCACACTCTCTCTCTCACACACTCTCTCTCTGTCTCTCTCACACACTATCTCTCTCTCTCTCTCACACACTTCACTCACTCTCTCACACTTCACTCTCTCTCTCTCTCTGACACACTTCACACTCTCTCTCTCTCTCACACACACTTCACTCTCTCTCTCTCTCACACACTTCACACTCTCTCTCTCTCTCTCTCTCACACACTTCACTCTCTCTCTCTCACACACACTTCACTCTCTCTCTCACACACTTCGCTCTCTCTCTCTCTCTCGCACACTTCACTCTCTCTCTCTCTCACACACTTCACTCTCTCTCTCTCTCTCACACACTTCACTCTCTCTCTCTCTCACACACTTCACTCACTCTCTCTCTCTCTCTCTCACACACTTCTCTCTCTCTCTCTCTCACACACTTCACACTCTCTCTCTCTCACACACACACTTCACTCTCTCTCTCTCACACACTTCACTCACTCTCTCTCTCTCTCTCACACACTTCACACTCCAATTTCCAATTCCAATTCCAATTAAAATGCTTTATTGGCATGAAAGTTTACAGAGAACCATATTGCCAAAGCTTACATAGCAAAAAGGTACAGTTTTCCAACATTCTGTAGGTGTCAATCGATTTGACATTTGTTGGGTACATACAATATTACTTTTAAACAATATTAATTTTAAACAGTCTTTGTACTTCATTTGGTACGTTCAATATTAATTTTAAACAGTCTTAATTTTAAACAGTCCTCAGGTTGTGACATGTTGTTACATATTTGGCCCCAAGGTATGGTCTGTCTCCTTCTCCTAGGACTAATCTCAATTTTGACAGATCATCCAATTCCTTGAAATCTGGGGTTGTTTGGCTTAGCTTGTTGAATAATATGTTTCTTGATGTGTTGAATTTTTCGCATTTTAGGAGGAAATGCATTTCTGTTTCAACCTCGCCAGCCAGACATTGATCGCATATTCTATTCTCTCTAGGCTGCCAGGATTTCTTGTATCTGCCTTTTTCAATTTCCAGTTGGTGGTCGCTTAGTCTGTACCTGGTGAGGGTCTGTCTCTGTTTTGTGTCTCTGATGGTCGTGAGGTAGTCTGCCAGTTTATATTCTCTTTTTAGGGCCCGGTAACATTCTAATCTGCTTTGGCTTTCGGTTATTTTGTTCCAATGTTCCAGGTAGGTTTCTTTGCATTTTTTAATGATTTGGTTCACTCGGATTGGTGTTTGGGCGGCTGTGTTGGTCTGGGGCTGGTCAGGGTCCGGCTGAGTACTTAGTTTCCGTAGCAGCTGACTCAGGGGACTCTTTTCTGGGTTTAGCTCTTGGGTCTGAAAGGCTTTGAAATGAAGGGTGTCTGGGGAGCTAGATTTGAGGTGATTTAGGAAGTTTAGTGCTCGTTTTTGGATGTTTATTATCAGTGGGTATCTGCCTAGTTCGGCTCTGCATGCATTTGTTGGCGTTTTCCTTTGGGTGCGAAGGATGCTTCGGCAGAATTCTGCATGTAGGGCTTCTATTGTATGTTTTTCCCATTTAGTGTAGCTTTGGTGATTTAGCGGGCCCCATACTTCACTACCGTACAGTGCAATGGGCAGGATTATGCTGTCAAATATTTTGAGCCAGATTTTGATTGGGATTTGGATGTTGTAGAATTTTCTTTTTATTGCATATAGGGCTCTTCGGGCTTTTTCTTTTAGTGCATTCACTGCTATGCTGAAGCTCCCTGATGCTGTAATAGTTAGACCAAGGTAGGTGTAGCTCATAGTGTGTCCTATAGTGGTATCACTGAGGGTAAACTGGTATTTGTTTTCCTGACATCTGGGCCTTTTTTGAAAAATCATGATGTTGGTTTTCTTTAGATTTACTGTTAGAGCCCAATTTTGGCAGTATTTGTCGAGTAGGTCTAGTTGTTGCTGTAATCCCTGTTCTGTGGGAGACAGCAGAACCAGGTCGTCCGCATAGAACAGGGATTTCACTTCTCCATCTAGGAGACGGAGACCTGGTGACTCGCTTTGCTCCAGCATGTCTGCTAATTCATTTATGTATATGTTGAACAGGGTCGGGCTCAAATTGCAGCCCTGCCGGACGCCTCTTCTCTGGGTGAAGAAATCGGTGCGTTTGTCTCCAATTTTGACCCCGCATTTGTTTTTCAGATACATTGATTTAATAAGGTCATAGACTTTGCCCCCTATTCCACATTGAAGAAGTTTATAATAGAGCCCTTCGTGCCATATAGAGTCAAAGGCTTTCTTGAAGTCGATGAAACAGGCGAATATTTTCCCATTTTTTGTTTGGTGTATATGTTTTTCAATGAGGGTGTGAAGGGTATAGATATGGTCGGCGGTGCGGTGTTTTGGAAGAAAGCCTATTTGGTTTTTTCTGAGGATATTATGTTTGTTAAGAAAATCAAGTAATCTACTATTTAGAATACTGCAGAATAACTTCCCTAGACAACTGTTGACACAGATGCCGCGGTAGTTATTTGGGTCTGATTTGTTTCCGCTTTTATATATGGGGGAGATTAGTCCTTGGCACCAGATATCGGGAAAACAGCCTGAACGTAATATGATGTTGAATAATTTGAGTACCGCACCCTGCATCTCCATATTGCTGAACTTGAGCATTTCATTTTTGATGTTGTCTGGGCCACAGGCTTTCTTTAGGTGGAGAGATTTTGTTTTTGTGGCCATTTCTTTCCATGTGATTGGGGAGTCTAGAGGGTTTTGGTTGTCTTTGATTGTTGCTTCTAATGTGTGGAGTTTTTCTGTGACCTGATGTTGACTTGGGTTTGTTTCGTTTATTGGGATGTCTTTGTAGAGGTTTTCAAAATGTGTTCTCCAGATGTCGCCATCTTGGATTGGTAATGCTTGCAATTGTGTTGTACTCAGGTTATTCCACATTTCCCAGAATTGTTTTGGGTTGGTGGAGTTTTCAATTTCTTCTAGTATTTTGTGGGTATAGTTTTGTGTTTTGTTCCTAATGGTGTGTTTATATCTTTTGAGGGTTTCATTGTATCTAGTACGTAGGTCCGGATTGTTTGGTTGGCGATGCTTTTGGTTTGATATTTTTCTCAGGTCTTTTCTGGCATTTTTGCATTCGTGGTCAAACCATTTCTTATTTTTATTTTGTCTTTTGTGACTCTTCCTCTTCTGTTTCACGAGGTCGGCTTTTACAGCTGCCTCATGAAAGATCATATTTATATCCTCTATGGCCATGTTTACCCCATCTCTGGTGATCTCATATAGATTTTCTTTAAATTTTGAAATTTTACTTGTGAGATCAGGTGAATTTAGTGCTGTGATGAATTTATCTCCACTGTCTGGGGCCCATCTGTATGTCTGGTTTATTTTATGTAGCTTACTGGGTTCCTTTTTTGTGTCTGTAGTTTGGGCAGAAAGTTTAAGGTACACATTTATTTGGTTATGGTCTGAGAGGGGGGATTGCTGCCTGACAGTGAATGCGTTGATATCGCAGGGGTCCAGGTCAGTGATTGTATAATCCACCACACTAGACCCAAGAGTTGAGGAATATGTGAGTCTCCCTAAGGAGTCCCCTCTGAACCTACCGTTAACTATGTACAGGCCTAAGGCTCGGCAGAGTTGCACTACCTCCCTACCGCTTTTATTTATTTCACAATCGAGGTTGTTTCGGTTTGCGATGGCTGGTGTGACATATAGAGGGGTCTGGCCAAACACATGGTTGTTGCCCTGTGGGTCTATGAAGTCAGGTTCACATCCTGTCCTTGCATTTAGGTCCCCACATAGTAGCACCTTTCCTTGGGCCTGGAAATGGCTGATTTCCATGTGGAGAGTGTCAAATATCTCCTCTTCAAAATATGGCGATTCTATTGGAGGTATGTAGATCGCACATAAGTAAACATCGTTTTTTTCTATTCCTATATTTTTATCTAATTTTAGCCATACGTGTGATTTTCCCTGTTTTATCGGTGAGATGTGTTTGTTCAGTTCTCCTTTATACCACACCAGGATTCCCCCGGAGGTTCTGCCCTTGCGTGTCTTAATGTTCTTTACTGAAGGCACAATAATTTCATGGTACATTGGGGGACAGTGGGTCGGCATGTCCTTTTGGCACCATGTTTCTGTTAACACAATTATATCAATGTCTTTTATAGCTTTTAGGAATTCAGGGTCTGTACTCTTCATCCCAAAAGTTGAGGAGCGGAGGCCCTGGATATTCCAGCAGCTTATGTGGAAAGAACGCATTTATATAGTTCAATAAAACGAAATAAAATAAAATGGACCTATTTTGTGGGATGAGTGTGGAAACACTATTTTCTATAATGCTAAATGATGATTTAGTATAAATTTCATGAGGCATGCACATATATCTATCTAATAGTAGTAATAATACTGATAAGATAACAATAATGATAATGATAAATAACAATATTAATAATTTCTCCGGCTTTCTATCAGGCTGTTCAGCATCGTCATGATCTTTCTCAGTTCTTGGTCTACAGTCTGTGGTCTAGAGGGGGGTCTTGGGTTCTGTTGTTGGTTTTGTAAAGGGGGGTGGGGGACATTGGTGGTCCTGTTTGGGTTACGGCTCCCAATGGTAGAGGGGGTGGGAGGGCTGCGTCTTTTGGCAGTGTTTATGAGGTTTTTTGCACACTTCACACTCTCTCTCTCTCTCACACACTTCACTCTCTCTCTCTTTCTCACACACTTCACTCTCTCTCTCTCTCTCTCTCTCACACACTTCACTCTCTCTCTCTCACACACTTCACTCTCTCTCTCTCACACACTTCACTCTCTCTCTCTCTCTCTCTCGCACACTTCACTCTCTCTCTCTCTCACACACTTCACTCACTCTCTCTCTCTCTCCCACACTTCACACCCTCTCTGTCTCACACACTTCACTCTCTCTCTCTCTCTCACACACTTCACTCTCTCTCTCTCTCACACACACTTCACTCTCTCTCTCTCTCACACACTTCACTGTCTCTCTCTCTCTCTCCCTCTCTCACACACTCTCTCTGTCTCTCTCTCACACACTTCACTCCCTCTCTCTCAATTCAATTCATTTCAATTCAATTCAAATCACTTTATTGGCATGATAAGGTACATCTTATGTTGCCAAGCATCAAAATACATTTATGGTTGAACACATAAACGCAGTTCTATTCATACAGTGTATAAACAGGTATATCCCTGAGTGTATAAATATACATTCGCATTATTTATATATACTCTTTTCTTAGGTTTACTGGTTGTCCCTCTGTTCATGGCAAGCTGTAACATAGTGTGCCGCCAGTGCTACACAGCTTCTCTCCTCCCCCAGTAGATATGGGAGTTTTTGGTCGTCATTCAGATTTCTGAATTCAGGGCATATTTGTGAGAATTCTTGGTAGAAATTCTCCCTGATGCCCTGATATTTTCCACAGGCTGTGAGGAAGTGCATCTCTGTCTCCACTACTCCCTGACTGCAGTGAGAGCATATCCTGTCCTCTCTTGGCAGCCTGGTCTCTCTCGCACACACTTCACTCTCTCTCTCTCTCACACACTTCACTCTCTCTCTCGCTCTCGTACACACTTCACTCTCTCTCTCTCTCTCGCACACTTCACTCTCTCTCTCTCTCTCGCACACTTCACTCTCTCTCTCTCTCACACACTTCACTCTCTCTCTCTCTCTCTCTCACACACTTCACAATTCAATTCAATTCAATTCAAATGCTTTATTGGCATGAAAGTTTACAGGGAACCATATTGCCAAAGCTTACATAACAAAAAGTACAGTTTTCCAACACTCTCTCTCTCTCACACACTTCACTCTCTCTCTCTTGCACACTTCACTCTCTCTCTCTCTCTCACACACTTCACGCTCTCTCTCTCTCTCTCTCACACACTTCACTCTCTCTCTCTCTCTCACACACTTCACTCTCTCTCTCTCTCACACACTTCACACTCTCTCTCTCTCACACACACTTCACTCTCTCTCTCTCTCTCTCACACTTCACACTCTCTCTCTCTCTCACACACACTTCACTGTCTCTCTCTCTCTCTCACACACTTCACTCCCTCTCTCTCTCTGTCTCTCACACACTTCACTCTCTCTCTCTCTCACACACTTCACTCTCTCTCTCTCTCGCACACTTCACTCTCTCTCTCTCTCTCACACACTTCACCCTCTCTCTCTCTCACACACTTCACTCAGTTCAGTTCAGTTCAAATGCTTTATTGGCATGAAAGTTTACAGAGAACCATATTGCCAAAGCTTACATAGCAAAAAGGTACAGTTTTCCAACATTCTGTAGGTGTCAATCGATTTGACATTTGTTGGGTATATACAATATTACTTTTAAACAATATTAATTTTAAACAGTCTTTCTACTTCATTTGGTATGTTCAATATTAATTTTAAACAGTCTTACTTTTAAACAGTCCTCAGGTTTCTCTCTCTCTCTCTCACACACTTCACTCACTCTCCCTCTCTCTCTCTCTCACACACTTCACTCTCTCTCTCTCACACACTTCACACTCTCTCTCTCTCACACACACACTTCACTCTCTCTCTCACACACTTCACACTCTCTCTCTCTCACACACTTCACACTCTCTCTCTCTCTCTCACACACTTCACTCTCTCTCTCTCTCTCTCACTTCACTCTCTCTCTCTCTCTCTCTCTCACTTCACTCTCTCTCTCTCACACACTTCTCTCTCTCTCTCTCTCTCACACACACTCTCTCTCTCTCTCTCACACACTTCACTCTCTCTCCCTCTCTCTCACACACACTTCACTTTCTTTCTCTCTCTCACACACTTCACACTCTCTCTCTCACACACTCTCTCTCTGTCTCTCTCACACACTATCTCTCTCTCTCTCTCACACACTTCACTCACTCTCTCTCTCTCTCACACTTCACTCTCTCTCTCTCTCTGACACACTTCACACTCTCTCTCTCTCTCACACACACTTCACTCTCTCTCTCTCTCACACACTTCACACTCTCTCTCTCTCTCTCTCTCACACACTTCACTCTCTCTCTCTCACACACACTTCACTCTCTCTCTCACACACTTCGCTCTCTCTCTCTCTCTCGCACACTTCACTCTCTCTCTCTCTCACACACTTCACTCTCTCTCTCTCTCTCACACACTTCACTCTCTCTCTCTCTCACACACTTCACTCACTCTCTCTCTCTCTCTCTCACACACTTCTCTCTCTCTCTCTCTCACACACTTCACACTCTCTCTCTCTCACACACACACTTCACTCTCTCTCTCTCACACACTTCACTCACTCTCTCTCTCTCTCACACACTTCACACTCTCTCTCTCTCACACACACTTCACACTCTCTCTCTCTCTCACACACTTCACTCTCTCTCTCTTTCTCACACACTTCACTCTCTCTCTCTCTCTCTCTCTCACACACTTCACTCTCTCTCTCTCACACACTTCACTCTCTCTCTCTCACACACTTCACTCTCTCTCTCTCTCTCTCTCGCACACTTCACTCTCTCTCTCTCTCACACACTTCACTCACTCTCTCTCTCTCTCACACACTTCACACCCTCTCTGTCTCACACACTTCACTCTCTCTCTCTCTCTCACACACTTCACTCTCTCTCTCTCTCACACACACTTCACTCTCTCTCTCTCTCACACACTTCACTCTCTCTCTCTCTCTCTCCCTCTCTCACACACTCTCTCTGTCTCTCTCTCACACACTTCACTCCCTCTCTCTCAATTCAATTCATTTCAATTCAATTCAAATCACTTTATTGGCATGATAAGGTACATCTTATGTTGCCAAGCATCAAAATACATTTATGGTTGAACACATAAACGCAGTTCTATTCATACAGTGTATAAACAGGTATATCCCTGAGTGTATAAATATACATTCGCATTATTTATATATACTCTTTTCTTAGGTTTACTGGTTGTCCCTCTGTTCATGGCAAGCTGTAACATAGTGTGCCGCCAGTGCTACACAGCTTCTCTCCTCCCCCAGTAGATATGGGAGTTTTTGGTCGTCATTCAGATTTCTGAATTCAGGGCAAATTTGTGAGAATTCTTGGTAGAAATTCTCCCTGATGCCCTGATATTTTCCACAGGCTGTGAGGAAGTGCATCTCTGTCTCCACTACTCCCTGACTGCAGTGAGAGCATATCCTGTCCTCTCTTGGCAGCCTGGTCTCTCTCGCACACACTTCACTCTCTCTCTCTCTCACACACTTCACTCTCTCTCTCGCTCTCGTACACACTTCACTCTCTCTCTCTCTCTCTCGCACACTTCACTCTCTCTCTCTCTCTCGCACACTTCACTCTCTCTCTCTCTCACACACTTCACTCTCTCTCTCTCTCTCTCTCACACACTTCACAATTCAATTCAATTCAATTCAAATGCTTTATTGGCATGAAAGTTTACAGGGAACCATATTGCCAAAGCTTACATAACAAAAAGTACAGTTTTCCAACACTCTCTCTCTCTCACACACTTCACTCTCTCTCTCTTGCACACTTCACTCTCTCTCTCTCTCTCACACACTTCACGCTCTCTCTCTCTCTCTCTCACACACTTCACTCTCTCTCTCTCTCTCACACACTTCACTCTCTCTCTCTCTCACACACTTCACACTCTCTCTCTCTCACACACACTTCACTCTCTCTCTCTCTCTCTCACACTTCACACTCTCTCTCTCTCTCACACACACTTCACTGTCTCTCTCTCTCTCTCACACACTTCACTCCCTCTCTCTCTCTGTCTCTCACACACTTCACTCTCTCTCTCTCTCACACACTTCACTCTCTCTCTCTCTCTCTCACACACTTCACTCTCTCTCTCTCTCTCACTTCACTCTCTCTCTCTCTCTCTCTCACTTCACTCTCTCTCTCTCACACACTTCTCTCTCTCTCTCTCTCTCACACACTCTCTCTCTCTCTCTCACACACTTCACTCTCTCTCCCTCTCTCTCACACACACTTCACTTTCTTTCTCTCTCTCACACACTTCACACTCTCTCTCTCTCTCACACACTCCAATTCCAATTTCCAATTCCAATTCCAATTTCCAATTAAAATGCTTTATTGGCATGAAAGTTTACAGAGAACCATATTGCCAAAGCTTACATAGCAAAAAGGTACCGTTTTCCAACATTCTGTAGGTGTCAATCGATTTGACATTTGTTGGGTACATACAATATTACTTTTAAACAATTTTAATTTTAAACAGTCTTTGTACTTCATTTGGTACGTTCAATATTAATTAATTAATTAATTAATTAATTAATTAAGTGAACACACTTCACTCTCTCTCCCTCTCTCTCACACACACTTCACTCTCTCTCTCTCTCACACACTTCACACTCTCTCTCTCTCTCTCTCTCACACACTTCACTCTCTCTCTCTCACACACACTTCACTCTCTCTCTCACACACTTCGCTCTCTCTCTCTCTCTCGCACACTTCACTCTCTCTCTCTCTCACACACTTCACTCTCTCTCTCTCTCTCACACACTTCACTCTCTCTCTCTCTCACACACTTCACTCACTCTCTCTCTCTCTCTCTCACACACTTCTCTCTCTCTCTCTCTCACACACTTCACACTCTCTCTCTCTCACACACACACTTCACTCTCTCTCTCTCACACACTTCACTCACTCTCTCTCTCTCTCTCACACACTTCACACTCTCTCTCTCTCACACACACTTCACACTCTCTCTCTCTCTCACACACTTCACTCTCTCTCTCTTTCTCACACACTTCACTCTCTCTCTCTCTCTCTCTCTCACACACTTCACTCTCTCTCTCTCACACACTTCACTCTCTCTCTCTCACACACTTCACTCTCTCTCTCTCTCTCTCTCGCACACTTCACTCTCTCTCTCTCTCACACACTTCACTCACTCTCTCTCTCTCTCACACACTTCACACCCTCTCTGTCTCACACACTTCACTCTCTCTCTCTCTCTCACACACTTCACTCTCTCTCTCTCTCACACACACTTCACTCTCTCTCTCTCTCACACACTTCACTCTCTCTCTCTCTCTCTCCCTCTCTCACACACTCTCTCTGTCTCTCTCTCACACACTTCACTCCCTCTCTCTCAATTCAATTCATTTCAATTCAATTCAAATCACTTTATTGGCATGATAAGGTACATCTTATGTTGCCAAGCATCAAAATACATTTATGGTTGAACACATAAACGCAGTTCTATTCATACAGTGTATAAACAGGTATATCCCTGAGTGTATAAATATACATTCGCATTATTTATATATACTCTTTTCTTAGGTTTACTGGTTGTCCCTCTGTTCATGGCAAGCTGTAACATAGTGTGCCGCCAGTGCTACACAGCTTCTCTCCTCCCCCAGTAGGTATGGGAGTTTTTGGTCGTCATTCAGATTTCTGAATTCAGGGCATATTTGTGAGAATTCTTGGTAGAAATTCTCCCTGATGCCCTGATATTTTCCACAGGCTGTGAGGAAGTGCATCTCTGTCTCCACTACTCCCTGACTGCAGTGAGAGCATATCCTGTCCTCTCTTGGCAGCCTGGTCTCTCTCGCACACACTTCACTCTCTCTCTCTCTCTCGTACACACTTCACTCTCTCTCTCTCTCTCTCGCACACTTCACTCTCTCTCTCTCTCTCGCACACTTCACTCTCTCTCTCTCTCACACACTTCACTCTCTCTCTCTCTCTCTCTCACACACTTCACAATTCAATTCAATTCAATTCAAATGCTTTATTGGCATGAAAGTTTACAGGGAACCATATTGCCAAAGCTTACATAACAAAAAGTACAGTTTTCCAACACTCTCTCTCTCTCACACACTTCACTCTCTCTCTCTCGCACACTTCACTCTCTCTCTCTCTCTCACACACTTCACGCTCTCTCTCTCTCTCTCTCACACACTTCACTCTCTCTCTCTCTCTCACACACTTCACTCTCTCTCTCTCTCTCACACACTTCACTCTCTCTCTCTCTCTCACACACTTCACTCTCTCTCTCTCTCACACACTTCACACTCTCTCTCTCTCACACACACTTCACTCTCTCTCTCTCTCTCTCACACTTCACACTCTCTCTCTCTCTCACACACACTTCACTGTCTCTCTCTCTCTCTCACACACTTCACTCCCTCTCTCTCTCTGTCTCTCACACACTTCACTCTCTCTCTCTCTCACACACTTCACTCTCTCTCTCTCTCTCTCACACACTTCACTCTCTCTCTCTCTCGCACACACTTCACTCTCTCTCTCAAATCAAATCAAATTCAAATCAAATTCAAATTCAAATTCAAATGCTTTATTGGCATGAAAGTTTACAGAGAACCATATTGCCAAAGCTTACATAGCAAAAAGGTACATTTTCAAACATTCTGTAGGTGTCAATCGATTTGACATTTTTTGGGTACATACAATATTACTTTTAAACAATATTAATTTTAAACAGTCTTTGTACTTCATTTGGTACGTTCAATATTAATTTTAAACAGTCTTAATTTTAAACAGTCCTCAGGTTGTGACATGTTGTTACATATTTGGCCCCAAGGTATGGTCTGTCTCCTTCTCCCAGGACTAATCTCAATTTTGACAGGTCATCCAATTCCTTGAAATCTGGGGTTGTTTGGCTTAGCTTGTTGAATAATATGTTTCTTGATGTGTTGAATTTTTCGCATTTTAGGAGGAAATGCATTTCTGTTTCAACCTCGCCGGCCAGACATTGATCGCATATTCTATTCTCTCTAGGCTGCCAGGATTTCTTGTATCTGCCTTTTTTAATTTCCAGTTGGTGGTCGCTTAGTCTGTACCTGGTGAGGGTCTGTCTCTGTTTTGTGTCTCTGATGGTCGTGAGGTAGTCTGCCAGTTTATATTCTCTTTTTAGGGCCCGGTAACATTCTAATCTGCTTTGGCTTTCGGTTATTTTGTTCCAATGTTCCAGGTAGGTTTCTTTGCATTGTTTAATGATTTGGTTCACTCGGATTGGTGTTTGGACGGCTGTGTTGGTCTGGGGCTGGTCAGGGTCCGGCTGAGTACTTAGTTTCAGTAGCAGCTGACTCAGGGGACTCTTTTCTGGGTTTAGCTCTTGGGTCTGAAAGGCTTTGAAATGAAGGGTGTCTGGGGAGCTAGATTTGAGGTGATTTAGGAAGTTTAGTGCTCGTTTTTGGATGTTTATTATCAGTGGGTATCTGCCTAGTTCGGCTCTGCATGCATTTGTTGGCGTTTTTCTTTGGGTGCGAAGGATGCTTCGGCAGAATTCTGCATGTAGGGCTTCTATTGTGTGTTTTTCCCATTTAGTGTAGCTTTGGTGATTTAGCGGGCCCCATACTTCACTACCGTACAGTGCAATGGGCAGGATTATGCTGTCAAATATTTTGAGCCAGATTTTGATTGAGATTTGGATGTTGTAGAATTTTATTTTTATTGCATATAGGGCTCTTCGGGCTTTTTCTTTTAGTGCATTCACTGCTATGTTGAAGCTCCCTGATGCTGTAATAGTTAGACCAAGGTAGGTGTAGCTCATAGTGTGTCCTATAGTGGTATCACTGAGGGTAAACTGGTATTTGTTTTCCTGACATCTGGGCCTTTTTTGAAAAATCATGATGTTGTTTTTTTTTAGATTTACTGTTAGAGCCCAATTTTGGCAGTATTTGTCGAGTAGGTCTAGTTGTTGCTGTAATCCCTGTTCTGTGGGAGACAGCAGAACCAGGTCGTCCGCATAGAACAGGGATTTCACTTCTCCATCCAGGAGACGGAGGCCTGGTGACTCGCTTTGCTCCAGCATGTCTGCTAATTCATTTATGTATATGTTGAACAGGGTTGGGCTCAAATTGCACACTCTCTCACACACTCACACACTCACTCTCTCTCTCTCTCTCTCTCACACACACTTCACTCTCTCTCTCTCTCTCTCGCACACTTCACTCTCTCTCTCTCTCTCGCACACTTCACTCTCTCTCTCTCGCACACTTCACTCTCCCTCTCTCTCTCACACACTTCACTCTCTCTCTCCCTCTCTCTCACACACTTCACAATTCAATTCAATTCAATTCAAATGCTTTATTGGCATGAAAGTTTACAGGGAACCATATTGCCAAAGCTTACATAACAAAAAGTACAGTTTTCCAACACTCTCTCTCTCTCACACACTTCACTCTCTCTCTCTCTCTCTCGCACACTTCACTCTCTCTCTCTCTCACACACTTCACTCTCTCTCTCACACACTTCACAATTCCAATTCCAATTCAAATGCTTTATTGGCATGAAAGTTTACAGAGAACCATATTGCCAAAGCTTACATAGCAAAAAGGTACAGTTTTCCAACATTCTGTAGGTGTCAATCGATTTGACATTTGTTGGGTACATACAATATTACAATAGTACAGTTTTCCAACACTCTCTCTCTCACACACACTTCACTCTCTCTCTCTCTCCCGCACACTTCATTCACTCTCTCTCTCTCTCTCACACACACACTTCACTCTCTCTCTCTCTCGCACACTTCACTCTCTCTCTCTCGCACACTTCACTCTCTCTCTCTCTCTCTCGCACACTTCACTCTCTCTCTCTCACACACTTCACTCACTCTCTCTCTCTCTCACACACTTCACTCTCTCTCTCTCTCTCACACACTTCACACTCTCTCTCTCTCTCTCACACACACTTCACTCTCTCTCTCACACTTCACACTCTCTCTCTCTCACACACACACTTCACTGTCTCTCTCACACACTTCACTCTCTCTCTCTCTCACACACTTCACTCTCTCTCTCTCTCACACACTTCACTCTCTCTCTCTCTCGCACACACTTCACTCTCTCTCTCTCTCTCACACACTCACTCCAATTCCAATTCCAATTCCAATTAAAATGCTTTATTGGCATGAAAGTTTACAGAGAACCATATTGCCAAAGCTTACATAGCAAAAAGGTACAGTTTTCCAACATTCTGTAGGTGTCAATCGATTTGACATTTGTTGGGTACATACAATATTACTTTTAAACAATATTAATTTTAAACAGTCTTTGTACTTCATTTGGTACGTTCAATATTAATTTTAAACAGTCTTAATTTTAAACAGTCCTCAGGTTGTGACATGTTGTTACATATTTGGCCCCAAGGTATGGTCTGTCTCCTTCTCCTAGGACTAATCTCAATTTTGACAGATCATCCAATTCCTTGAAATCTGGGGTTGTTTGGCTTAGCTTGTTGAATAATATGTTTCTTGATGTGTTGAATTTTTCGCATTTTAGGAGGAAATGCATTTCTGTTTCAACCTCGCCAGCCAGACATTGATCGCATATTCTATTCTCTCTAGGCTGCCAGGATTTCTTGTATCTGCCTTTTTCAATTTCCAGTTGGTGGTCGCTTAGTCTGTACCTGGTGAGGGTCTGTCTCTGTTTTGTGTCTCTGATGGTCGTGAGGTAGTCTGCCAGTTTATATTCTCTTTTTAGGGCCCGGTAACATTCTAATCTGCTTTGGCTTTCGGTTATTTTGTTCCAATGTTCCAGGTAGGTTTCTTTGCATTTTTTAATGATTTGGTTCACTCGGATTGGTGTTTGGGCGGCTGTGTTGGTCTGGGGCTCGTCAGGGTCCGGCTGAGTACTTAGTTTCCGTAGCAGCTGACTCAGGGGACTCTTTTCTGGGTTTAGCTCTTGGGTCTGAAAGGCTTTGAAATGAAGGGTGTCTGGGGAGCTAGATTTGAGGTGATTTAGGAAGTTTAGTGCTCGTTTTTGGATGTTTATTATCAGTGGGTATCTGCCTAGTTCGGCTCTGCATGCATTTGTTGGCGTTTTCCTTTGGGTGCGAAGGATGCTTCGGCAGAATTCTGCATGTAGGGCTTCTATTGTATGTTTTTCCCATTTAGTGTAGCTTTGGTGATTTAGCGGGCCCCATACTTCACTACCGTACAGTGCAATGGGCAGGATTATGCTGTCAAATATTTTGAGCCAGATTTTGATTGGGATTTGGATGTTGTAGAATTTTCTTTTTATTGCATATAGGGCTCTTCGGGCTTTTTCTTTTAGTGCATTCACTGCTATGCTGAAGCTCCCTGATGCTGTAATAGTTAGACCAAGGTAGGTGTAGCTCATAGTGTGTCCTATAGTGATATCACTGAGGGTAAACTGGTATTTGTTTTCCTGACATCTGGGCCTTTTTTGAAAAATCATGATGTTGGTTTTCTTTAGATTTACTGTTAGAGCCCAATTTTGGCAGTATTTGTCGAGTAGGTCTAGTTGTTGCTGTAATCCCTGTTCTGTGGGAGACAGCAGAACCAGGTCATCCGCATAGAACAGGGATTTCACTTCTCCATCTAGGAGACGGAGACCTGGTGACTCGCTTTGCTCCAGCATGTCTGCTAATTCATTTATGTATATGTTGAACAGGGTCGGGCTCAAATTGCAGCCCTGCCGGACGCCTCTTCTCTGGGTGAAGAAATCGGTGCGTTCTCTCTCTCTCTCACACACTTCACTCTCTCTCTCACACACACTTCACTCTCTCTCTCTCTCTCACACACACTTCACTCTCTCTCTCTCTCACACACACAGTTCACTCTCTCTCTCTCACACACACTTCACTCTCTCTCTCTCACACACACTTCACTCTCTCTCTCTCACACACTTCACTCTCTCTCTCTCTCACACACACTTCACTCTCTCTCTCTCTCACACACACTTCACTCTCTCTCTCTCTCTCTCACACACTTCACTCTCTCTCTCTCTCACACACACTTCACTCTCTCTCTCTCGCTTACACACTTCACTCTCTCTCTCTCTCTCACACACACACTTCACTCTCTCTCAATTCAATTCAATTCAATTCAAATGCTTTATTGGCATGAAAGTTTACAGAGAACCATATTGCCAAAGCTTACATAGCAAAAAGGTACAGTTTTCCAACATTCTGTAGGTGTCAATCGATTTGACATTTGTTGGGTACATACTGTTAAGTCTGTGGGTTGTATTATAAATAATCACAGACTCCACGGTTAACAAAATAAAACACGTCTTTACTATTCAGAGGCTCGGGCGATTCCTGCCCTAGTTAACGTATTCCAACCCTTATATACTGGTGTGGTCACTATCGGTATTACAGTATACATGAGCCAATAAATAGTGCCACCCTAAAGTAGTGCTCTTAAAGGCGAACGGTTACATTCTATAGTTCCCTTAAAGGTAAACGGTTACATACACAACACTCCTCCCTTTCTAGCTTATTACTTACAGAATCCCGTTAAACATACAATCTTCAACTTATATAGACAGTTTGCAGATATACTCTCGATGGACTCAACGTCATATAACTTCATGTTTAACATAACATAACATATATAACTTCATGTCAAAACAGATCACAGATTCAGTCTCCGTAGGAACAGTTGCAACATACTCTTAGTGGAAACAGTTTACAGGTTCAGTCTCTGTGGAGGTTTCCGGATTCTGTCCGGATAATGCTGCAGTGGTGTCATCATTCCCAGCGGTCCAGTAGGTGTCTCTGGTAAAGTCGATTCAGCTGGAACAACAGTGTCAGGTTTATCTGATTCTAGTATTACTAGATCAGAAGTAGGTGTTCTGGGTACTTCAGTTCCAACATTACTCGGGTAAGGTGGTGAAGTCGGCTGCTCATTTGTGGCGGACCCTATGATCTGGTCAACATGGCGCCTTATTACCTTGTCCCCAATGTCCACCGTGTACATCAACGGTCCTAGCCTTTTTTTAATAGTTCCAGGCTGCCATTTCTCCGTACGGTAGTCCCGGGCCAAAACTTGTTGCCCCATCTGGAAAGATCTGGTGGCCCTTTCATTCATGCCCTGGAATTGCCGGTTCTCTACGTCCCTTCTTACGTTTGGTTTGAGCAAATCCAGCCGGCATCTTAGGCGTCTATTGCAAAACATCATTGCGGGAGTTTGATTCGTGACCGCATGTGTTGCATTTCGATAGGCCAACAAAAAGCTATCCACCTTATGCTGTAAACTTATGTCTTCATTACTCATGGCCTTTATGGCCTTCTTGAAGGTCTGGACAAATCTTTCAGCCAGTCCATTGGAGGCGGGATGGTATGGGGCTGATGTGTAATGTTTAACCCCATTGCTTTTTAGAAATGTCTTAAATTCCTCAGACACAAATTGCGGCCCATTATCGGAACAGACCTGTTCTGGCAGACCATTCCGCGCAAACATTGTCCTTAGCACCGTAATGGTTTTTTCCGTCGTGGTGGTGGTCATCTTAATTACTTCCGGCCACTTGGAGTGGGCATCTACCGCTATTAAGAACATCGAGTCCATGAAAGGGCCCGCAAAGTCGATGTGTACTCTTTGCCAGGGAGATGAGGGCCACTCCCATGGGTGCAGAGGAGCCTGTGGTGGCGCGTTCTGAACCCTCTGACATCCTAGGCAATTCTTCGTTATCTCCTCTATGTCCCCATCGATGCCTGGCCACCACACAAACGCCCTAGCTAGGTTCTTCATCTTTACGCCCCCCAGGTGTCCTTCGTGCAGCTCCTTGAGTATTTTCTTTTGGAGTTTGGGTGGAATCACCACTCTAGACCCACACATCAGGGTTCCTCGACACACAGACAGTTGTTCTTTCCTCTGTGCGAATGCTTGCAGTGTTGGTTCGCACTGCGCTGGCCATCCCTCCACCGTTAAGTCATAGACTCGTGAAAGAGTCGGGTCATTCCTTGTCTCATTTTCGATCATTGAGTTCGTGATCGGCAAACACTCCACTATTGATGAGTGGAACAACTCTACTGGGTCTACTGTCCTCGCTTCTTCTACCATTGGCAATGGCAAGCGTGATAGCCCATCAGCGTTTCCATGTTGCTTGGACCGTTTGTATTCAATATCATACTGGTGTGCCCCAAGTAAGACTGACCATCTTTGTAGCCTTTGTGCTGTCATGTTGGACACAGCCTTGTTCGGGTTAAATATGGACACCAACGGCTGGTGGTCTGTCAGCAATGTGAACCTCTTACATTGCAAGTAATGGTTGAATTTCTTCATGCCCCACACAAGACTGAGGGCCTCCCTGTCTATCTGGGCGTAATTTCGCTCCGCGGGTGTCAAAGATCGGGACGCAAAAGCCACTGGCCTTTCCGAGCCATTTGGTAGCCTGTGCGAAAGTACTGCTCCAATTCCGTACGGTGAAGCATCACACGCCAGCCGAAGGGGTAACGCTGGGTTGAAATGAGCCAACACTTCTTCAGAGGTAATCAACTCCTTGCTTCTGCGAAAAGCCTTTTTGCACTCCTCACTCCACTTCCATGGTGTCTCCTTTCGCAACAGCTCATTCAGTGGATGCAGCACCATGGACAAATTTGGTAGGAACTTGTGGTAGTAATTGATTAACCCCAAGAATGATCTTAACTGTGACACGTTCCCTGGAGTGGGAGCCTTCACGACTGCTTCTATCTTCTCCGGTGATTTATGTAGTCCCTCGCGGTCAATGATATGACCGCAGTATGAGATTTGTTTTTGGAAAAACTCACACTTATTGCGGTTAACCCTAAGGCCATACTCCTTTAACCTGGTGAGTACCAGTTTCAAATTCGTGAGGTGTTCCTCTTCATCCATTCCCGTGATTAGGATATCATCCAAATAGCACTGCGTGCTTGGAATTCCTTGTAACACCTGTTCCATGGCCCTCTGCCAAATTGCTGGTGCCGAAGCCACTCCAAAGACCAGTCTGTTATAACGGTACAACCCTCTGTGGGTATTGATAGTTAGGTATTGGCGTGACTCTTCCTCAACCTCCATCTGTAAATATGCCTGAGCTAGGTCTATCTTCGTGAAGTGTTTTCCTCCAGCCAACGAAGCGAAAATATCTTCAATCCTTGGCAGCGGGTATTGTACCGACTGAAGTACCGGGTTCACTGTGATCTTGAAATCCCCGCAGATACGGACCTTCCCCGGTCCCCCTGGCTTACTACTTGGTGAGGATTTCATGACGGGTACAATGGCCGTGGCCCACTCACTGTGGTCTACTTTTGACAGAACCCCTGATCGTTCAAGTTCTTCTAGTTCTGCCTCCACTGCTGGTCGTATTGCATACGGTACCGACCTGGCCTTACAAAACTTTGGGCTTGCATGTTCTGCAATCTTGACCTTTGCTTTAATACCTCGTAGCTTTCCCAGTCCTTGCTGGAATACCTCTTTAGCTTCGTCTAATATTCTGGCCAACCGTTCAGGTTTGCCGTCCTCTTTTTCGGGCTCCACCGTCATGGTGTTTAGTGCATGCCAATCCATCTTTATTTTCCGGATCCACTCCCGTCCCAGAAGTGGTGGGCCTCCCTCAGACAACACATACAGCTCCAACCGGTGGTGAACTTTATCTTTGTATTTCACCTTGACCTCTATCTTCCCGATGGGGAATACTTTTTGCCCCGTGTATGTCTTCAGTATCAGATCCGCATCCCGTAGTGGAATATGCTTGAAAAACTTTTGATAGTCATGCTTATTCATGACCGTCAACGCCGATCCGGTGTCCACTTCCATTTTTACTGGGACCTTTTCAATCGGTAGCGTTATCCAAATAGTTTGACGGTCGGCTTCATTGCTCAAGTTGTGAATTCTTAGACCGTCCAGTCCTCTGCCTTTGGCGTGTGTCCGACTTCTGTTCCTTCAGACTCTTCCTATTTGCGTCATGTACCTTTCTGTCCCATTTTTGTGAGGACTCATTATTGTTGCACGTCGTTCCTGACCGGCACACTTTAGCTATGTGCCCGATCTTGCCACATTTCCAGCATTCCTGGTTTTTACCCCAGCATTGCTTTTGGTCGTGTGTTGACTTCCCACAACGATAGCATTTGGTGATATTACCTCGTTTAGGCATCTTCTTCTCTTCTCGAGTACAACACAAGTATTTCTTTACTTATTATTAATTTTCTTGTTTCTGAAAATTCTTATTAATTTTCTAAGATGGCGGTTTCCCGCTTCTGCCTTCTTCCCCAGCGGTTTTCCCGCGAAAAATGGCGGCTTTCCCGCGCTTCTCGCTCTCCCCGCCCACTTCAATGGCGGTTTTCCCGCGCTTCTCGTCGCTGACTTTCAGCCCGACTGCGGCTCTTATCTCCTGTGCGATCGCTGGTGCGCCGCCCGCCCGAAACGGTTCTCAGCCCTTATCACCGGTGCGATCGCTGGCCCGCTAAGCGCCTCCCGCTTGAAGCGGCTCCCGGCCTCTGGCTCACCCGCTCGCGCGGCTCTTGCTCGCTCCCTCCCGGGCTCTGGCTTACCCGCTCGCGCCCTCCCGGGCTCTGGCTTACCCACGAGGTTATGGAGGCTTCAGGGTCCTAATGCCTGTCCTTCCAGTCGCTGGAAGCTGTCAGGATTTCTGCTGCCCTTCAGTTTTCAGTGGGGTGTTGAGGATTGGAACCTCTCTTCAACGTCCTGTCTTTGGACGAAGCCGCCGTGGAATAACTGCCGCAGGGTTCGAACCGACTCGTCGCCAGTGTTAAGTCTGTGGGTTGTATTATAAATAATCACAGACTCCACGGTTAACAAAATAAAACACGTCTTTACTATTCAGAGGCTCGGGCGATTCCTGCCCTAGTTAACGTATTCCAACCCTTATATACTGGTGTGGTCACTATCGGTATTACAGTATACATGAGCCAATAAATAGTGCCACCCTAAAGTAGTGCTCTTAAAGGCGAACGGTTACATTCTATAGTTCCCTTAAAGGTAAACGGTTACATACACAACACATACAATATTACTTTTAAACAATATTAATTTTAAACAGTCTTTGTACTTCATTTGGTACGTTCAATATTAATTTTAAACAGTCTTAATTTTAAACAGTCCTCAGGTTGTGACATGTTGTTACATATTTGGCCCCAAGGTATGGTCTGTCTCCTTCTCCTAGGACTAATCTCAATTTTGACAGGTCATCTAATTCCTTGAAATCTGGGGTTGTTTGGCTTAGCTTGTTGAATAATATGTTTCTTGATGTGTTGAATTTTTCGCATTTTAGGAGGAAATGCATTTCTGTTTCAACCTCGCCGGCCAGACATTGATCGCATATTCTATTCTCTCTAGGCTGCCAGGATTTCTTGTATCTGCCTTTTTCAATTTCCAGTTGGTGGTCGCTTAGTCTGTACCTGGTGAGGGTCTGTCTCTGTTTTGTGTCTCTGATGGTCGTGAGGTAGTCTGCCAGTTTATATTCTCTTTTTAGGGCCCGGTAACATTCTAATCTGCTTTGGCTTTCGGTTATTTTGTTCCAATGTTCCAGGTAGGTTTCTTTGCATTGTTTAACGATTTGGTTCACTCGGATTGGTGTTTGGACGGCTGTGTTGGTCTGGGGCTGGTCAGGGTCCGGCTGAGTACTTAGTTTCAGTAGCAGCTGACTCAGGGGACTCTTTTCTGGGTTTAGCTCTTGGGTCTGAAAGGCTTTGAAATGAAGGGTGTCTGGGGAGCTAGATTTGAGGTGATTTAGGAAGTTTAGTGCTCGTTTTTGGATGTTTATTATCAGTGGGTATCTACCTAGTTCGGCTCTGCATGCATTTGTTGGCGTTTTTCTTTGGATGCGAAGGATGCTTCGGCAGAATTCTGCATGTAGGGCTTCTATTGTGTGTTTTTCCCATTTAGTGTAGCTTTGGTGATTTAGCGGGCCCCATACTTCACTACCGTACAGTGCAATGGGCAGGATTATGCTGTCAAATATTTTGAGCCAGATTTTGATTGGGATTTGGATGTTGTAGAATTTTCTTTTTATTGCATATAGGGCTCTTCGGGCTTTTTCTTTTAGTGCATTCACTGCTATGTTGAAGCTCCCTGATGCTGTAATAGTTAGACCAAGGTAGGTGTAGCTCATAGTGTGTCCTATAGTGGTATCACTGAGGGTAAACTGGTGTTTGTTTTCCTGACATCTGGGCCTTTTTTGAAAAATCATGATGTTGGTTTTTTTTAGATTTACTGTTAGAGCCCAATTTTGGCAGTATTTGTCGAGTAGGTCTAGTTGTTGCTGTAATCCCTGTTCTGTGGGAGACAGCAGAACCAGGTCGTCCGCATAGAACAGGGATTTCACTTCTCCATCCAGGAGACGGAGACCTGGTGACTCGCTTTGCTCCAGCATGTCTGCTAATTCATTTATGTTTATGTTGAACAGGGTCGGGCTCAAATTGCACACTCTCTCACACACTCACACACTCACACACTCACTCTCTCTCTCTCTCTCTCTCACACACACTTCACACTCTCTCTCTTTCTCACACACACTTCACTCTCTCTCTCCCTCTCACACACACTTCTCTCTCTCTCTCTCTCTCTCTCTCCTGCTCTTTCTCTCTACATTTAACCGATTATCCCCCCACCCTCCCCATTTCTCTCTCGGTTTATTTTTTCTCTTCCTCACACACACGTCTATCTCCCATGCACCCGAAATTCATCCTTCTAACGCAAGGTGTACTCGCAAAATTTCGTTCCTGTATCACTCTCTCACTCCGTTAGGCTTCTATATATCTCACATTCAAAGTTTAATTTCTATAGCCGACTGACAGTCTCGCTTCTGCGTCTCACAGTTTATTTTCTGTATCTCTCAGTTTAGTTTCTGTACGTGGGGGAGAAATTGGGTATGTAGCGCCACCTATTAGCGCCTAAAGAGGGCAGTCAGTGGCTGTAGCGCCAGTGGCCGCGCCTCCCGCGATCTTCAGTGGGGGCGCTAATGGTGGTGTTAGCCTGTTGCGCTGTGCCGCCACCGATGACGTCATCGGTGTGCGCAGCGCCCCATTAGCGCCCCGATCGCGGTATTTGGTAGCGAACGCTGCTGTAGCACCGTTCGCTACCCACGCCCGGTTCACGGGGCCTTGCTGTGCCAGCAGTGGCGCAAGTTAAGGTGGAGGTGCGGGGGGGGGGCGCCTTTTTCGGCGGCTGCCTGCCAGCACCTCCGTCCCCGACCTCCTGACCCACCCCCCGTGGCATTGCCGGTTGTTTCCCGAGAGCCCGACACTTCTCCTCGGTGCCGGGCTCTTTTGCCGGCACTCGCGATCGCTCATCGTGCTGGTGCAGGCCCCTCCCCCTTAAGAATGGGAGGAAGGTCTGCAGTACCGCAGCGTGTGGCGCTGCGGCACGTTGCGCTACGATATTCAGTTTCAGCGCCCTAAGAGGGACGCGGAGCGCCTCGAGCCTCGCCCCGTCTCCCTCTAGGGGCGCTGAAACTGAATTTCTGATGTTCGTTAATGCTCCGAACGCTGCGCAAAAATCAGCGCCCAGGCGAACTTGGCGCCACTTTGGCGCCTCAACCCAATTTCTAGCGTATCTCTTTCTCACAGTTTAGTTTCTGTGGGGGAAAAATTCAGTTGTTTGCGCCTCCTGTTAGCGCCTTAAGAGGGCGCCAACTGGGGCGCAACGCAACTAGAGGCCGGGCGCGGCGATGTTTGTGCCGCTCGCGAAATTTACTAGACATTTTGTGACGGCGCTAAACACTACCACCACGATCTCCTGCGCCGGCAGATTGTGACGTCAGTCAAGTGCGCAACGTCCCGTTAGCGCCCCAGACTGGATATTGAGTGGCGCCCCCTGCCTTACCGCCTGCCGCTAGCAACGACAGGTTGAGGGGAGCATTTTGCTGTCAGAAAGGGACTCGGGGAGCGCTATTTAAAGGCGACCGCTTCCTGCCTTTTTTTGTCGGTGACATTTTTGCACCACACATTCTGAGAGAGAGAGAGAGACTTCTGGAGAGATTCAACGCTGTGTGAAGGAGTTTTGGGTACTGAGCAGCACTTTGCAGGTTGATTTTGATTGGCCCTCCTTGCTTCGCCAGCGCTCTGAGGTAGCGCCTCACTCCTCGGCCTTTGTGCATTAAGACAGGTGTGAAGCGCCTGATTTAGCGCTGCAATCACCTCCAGGGGCGATAAAAGCCAAGTTTGCTGTCGGAGGCGATAATTAGCGCCAGACGCTAAACTTTTGCACACGGCCTATAACGGCGCCCCAAATGGGGTGACACCGAATTTTCCCCCCACATGTATCTCTCTCTCAGTTTAGTTTCCGTATCTCTTTCTCACGGTTTAGTTTCTGTATCTCCCACAGTTTAGTTTCTGTGGGGAAATTCGTCACGGTAGTGCTTCCCATTAGTGCCTGCAGGGGCGCTAACAGTTTTGCGGCGGGGCACGGCGAATCCAACGCCGCATGCGACATTCACCCGGGATTTAGCGCTGCCGATAACATTTAGCGCCTAGGCCTTTAGCGGCTGCCAGATCGTGACATCGCGCTTGCGGAACGCCCCGTCAATGGCCCAGATGCAAAATTGACTGGCACCCCCTGCCTTAGCGCCTGGCATGAACAACGGCTGGAAGAGGAGGCGTGATGCAGTCAGATGGCCGCTGTAGGAGCGGTATTTAAAGGGATCCGGTTTGATTTTAGTCGCCACTCAATGCTGCCATCTCAGGCCCGTAATTTCCGATTGGAGGCTTCCTGCGTGCGGATACCTCCTATCGGAAAGAAAATCTACGCCCTTACCCGAGGGCTCCTGAGGTGCGGCCATTTCCGATGCTGGGCCTCTCCACAGTCAAAACGCGCAGGGCCCACGTATCCCAGGGGCCCATGTGGTTCGCAAGCGTCCCTGGGATCACGTGGGCCAGGCGAGCCAATGGGAGAAGGGAATCCCCCTTCATACTTTTGACAGATAGACCTGTCACATATATGAATAGAGATCACTGAAAAAAGACACTAAAACATTAAATAAAAACCATCACGTTTTTAAAATGAGCTAAAATTACATTAAATTAAATATTTTAAACAAAAATTAAATTTTTTGAAAAAAATAATTAAGAATTTTTACAGGGCTAAAAATAAACTTACCTTTTTAAAAAGTATTTAAAAATTATTAATGAGTGAATTTTTTTTTTTTTTAACTTTTTTAAACTCTTATGTGTAAGATTTCTCAGGGTTTTCAGCGGGCAGAGTTTGTGCAGAAAGTGGAACTCTCCCCCCGCAGAGGCCCTTCTCCAGGACAGGTGTCCGATTCTTGACAGATCGGAAATGCCGGTTTGTATGCCTGAAACTGGCATTTCCGATGTCCCTACGGATGTGTACACAGCTCGTACACACCTGTAGGCATCGGAAGATACGGGCCTCAGTTTGACATAGGGCAACAACCGTTTTCAGTGAGGTAAACGTTTATTACTTTCAGGAGTGTTTCATTGTGCTGAGATTTCGAACTCCTACACTTGGATACGTTAATGGGGGCTGCACTGGCACTCGACCTCGCCCTCCAGCATCGACAACGGAGGCAGCGGAGGCAGAGACAAAGATTGGAAAATGTGGCCAGCGGGAGGATGGCCAATGTAGTGTATGTAACTGTTCTACCTTTAAGAGAACTATTGTATGTAACCGTCCACCTTTAAGAGAACTATTTTAGGTGTGGCACTACTTTATCTTGGCTGCTGTATACTGTAATACCGATGGTGACCACACCGGTATATAAGTGCTGTGTCAGGATTTATTGGGCAGATTCGCCCTGACCTTCGAATAGTAAAGTCCTGTTAAAGTTACTCTTGTAGTCTGTGTATTAATTCCGCCATAATACCTACAGACTTTACAGTGGCGACGAGTTCGATCTTACCCTGCGGCAACAATACTTCCGAAGCAGTTAACGAGCGTCGAGAAGAGGCACCCGCCCTCGTCGTTCTGCTGAGAGAAAACTCGAGTCTGCAGAGCAAGGAAGAAGGAAGAATTCAGACACGAAGCCTTCCATCAACAACAGGCACTGATTGTCCCTTCTGCCACGGTGGGGAGTGAGCCGATCAGCACGAGAAGCATGTCGGCCATGGTGACTGTGAGTAAAGGGAAAATAAAAAAAATAAACGGAGGATAAGGGCGGTGAACTCGACCACGGTCGGGGGAAAGGAGCCGGACAGAAGTCGGGCCCAGAGGCGCTGAGACTGGGGCAGCGTGGAGCACGGAAGCTGCGGTACAAGCGGGCTGGGAGACGCAACGGCATCGTGAGACAGCTAGACCGCGACCGGCGAAAAAGGCCGGGCAGCTACCGAGGCCACGAGGCGCTGCGACCAGGATCGTAAGGCGCGGGAAGATATAAAAATAAATAAACCACGGTGAACTCAGCCGCAGCTGGGGAGGAAAGCACCGGACTGCGAGAGGGCTGGGAGGCGCGATTGGAAGCCGCTGAGGGAGAGACAGAGCCCGAGCGAGCGGGAGAGACAGAGCCCGAGCGAGGGAGACTGAGCGAGATCCAGCCCAGCGGCTGAAACTGTTTGCTGTCAACGGGTTGTACCCAGCGCCGGTTGCCCTGCCGAGAAAAGGGAACAAGGAACGCACTGAAGCCGACGCGCAGGCTGCGAACCCCGAAAGCCAGCGGTCGTCGCCCGAGGGAAAAGCTTACCCCTCCCGCCAGGGGAAGAAATGCGGGAAGCTGCCAGTAGGCGGGGAAGAAGACAGAAGCGGGAAACCGCCATTTTGAAAGTGGGTGGGGAAAGAAGACAAGCGCGGGAAACCGCCATTTTGAAAAAAAGTTAAAGAAATATTTCGTTGTTGTTTCTCAGGAAGAGTGTGAAGATGCCTAAGCATAGTAACATCAACGGGTTCGATTCCGATGTGGAAGATTGGGCCACGTATGTAGAACGCATCGAGATATATTGTAAGGTCAATAAGATAGCAAATTATGACAAAGCTCTAACCTTACTAAACTCAATGGGTGCGAAGACATACGGGTTATTGAAGCATCTTCTATCACCAGCTAAACCGGCGGATCAGTCTTTCGCTAATATTGTTGCTGTCCTGAAGGATCATTTTAACCCCGCACCGCTGATGTTAGCGGAACGATCAAAATTTTACGCGAGAACGCAACGAAAAGAGGAAAGCAACGCGGAATACCTGGTTGAACTGCATAGGCTAGCAAAATACTGTCAGTTTGGGGTAAATCTGACAGAGGCACTGAGAGACAAGTTCGTGTGCGGGATGTCGAAGGAAGGAACACAAAAACGACTGCTCGAAGAGAACGATCTTACACTTGATAAGGCTGTCCTTATTGCAGCATCGCACGAAGCCGCAGCGAGAGGCACGGTGGAAATGCAGCGGAAGACAGCGGTACTCAGTGTGGATCAAATGACTTCGGGTACAACGAAATGTTATCATTGAGGGAAGACAACACACGACCAGAACCAATGCTGGTTTAAAAACCAGGAATGTAGAAAATGTGGCAAGCTTGGTCACATAGCTAAGGTATGCCGGTCAGGAAAGAAGACCAGCAATAATAAGTCACCGCAGAAGAAGTACAGAAAGGTACATAAGGTGACTGGGAAGAGTCCAGATGAACAGAATTCGGACTCAGACTCCAACAGCAAGGAACTGGGTAGTCTGAGGATTCACAATGTGAGTAAAGAAGCTGACCGACAAACTATCTGGGTCACACTACAGATTGCAAAAGTCCAAGTGAAGATGGAAGTGGACACCGGATCGGCGTTGACGGTCATGAATAAGCAAGATTACAAAAAGTTATTCAAACATATTCCCCTACGGGATACGGAGATAGTATTGCAGACATACACGGGGCACAAAGTATACCCCATCGGAAAGATAAAAGTCAAGGTGAGATACAAGGACAAAGATCACCAAGGGATGGACATGTATGTGCTGCCCAAGGGAGGTCCACCACTTCTGGGACGGGAGTGGATCAGGAAAATAAAGATAGACTGGCATTCACTAAACACAATGACGGTAGATTCCGGAAAGGAAGATGTCAAACCTGAATGGTTGTCCAGAATATTGGACGAAGCTAAAGAGGTATTCCAGCAAGGACTGGGAACACTGAGAGGAATTAAAGCAAAAATCAAGATTGCAGAACATGCAAGCCCAAAATTTTTCAAAGCTAGATCGGTACCTTACGCGATACGACCTGCTGTGGAGGCAGAACTGGAAGAGCTTGAACGTTCAGGGGTACTGTTTAAGGTGGACTGGAGTGAGTGGGCCACGCCCATTGTTCCCGTCATGAAGTCTTCATCAAGTAACAAGCCAGGGGGACCGGGAAACGTCCGCATCTGCGGAGACTTCAAGATCACAGTTAATCCGGTGCTTCACATGGTACAATACCCGCTCCCGCGGATTGAGGATATCTTTGCTTCATTGTCTGGCGGGAAACACTTCACCAAGATAGACCTGGCACAAGCATACTTACAAATGGAAGTTGAGGAAGAGTTGCGCCAGTATCTCACAATCAACACGCACAGAGGCTTGTATCGTTATAATAGACTGATTTTTGGAGTAGCTTTGGCTCCAGCAATTTGGCAGAGGGCCATGGAGCAGGTCTTACAGGGTATTCCAAGCACGCAGTGTTACTTGGATGATATCCTGATTACGGGAGAAGACGAGGAGGAACACCTCACAAATTTGAAACTGGTGCTCACCAGGTTGAAGGAATATGGCCTTCGAGTTAATCGCCAGAAATGCGAGTTCTTCCAGAAACGGATCTCGTACTGCGGTCATGTCATTGACCAAGAGGGGCTGCACAAGTCACCTGACAAGATAGAAGCTGTCGTGAAGGCCCCCGCTCCGGAAAATGTATCACAGTTGAGATCGTTTCTGGGGTTGATTAATTATTACCACAAGTTTCTGCAAAATCTATCCACGGTGCTGCATCCGCTGAATGCTCTGTTGTGGAAAGAAGTACCATGGAAGTGGAGCGAGGACTGTAAGAAGGCCTTTCGCAGAAGCAAGGCGTTGATTACCTCTGAGGAAGTGTTGGCTCATTTCAACCCAACGTTACCTCTTCGTCTAGCTTGTGATGCTTCCCCTTATGGAATTGGAGCAGTACTTTCACACAAGTTACCAAATGGCTCGGAAAGGCCAGTCGCATTTGCGTCCCGATCATTGACCTCCGCTGAGCGAAATTATGCTCAGATAGATAGGGAGGCCCTCAGCCTTGTGTGGGGAGTAAAGAAATTCAATCATTACCTGCAGGGCAAGAAGTTCACATTACTGACAGACCACCAGCCGTTGGTGTCCATATTCAACCCTAACAAGGCCGTTTCCACTATGACAGCGCAAAGGCTACAGAGGTGGTCCGTGTTACTTGGGGCACACCAATATGACATCGAATACAAAAGGTCCAAACAGCATGGAAATGCTGATGGGTTATCGCGCCTACCGTTGCCAGTAGTAGAAGAGGCGGCTACAGTGGACCCGGTAGAGATGTTCCACTCAACCATAGTGGAATGTCTACCAGTAACAAATTCGATGATCGAAAATGAAACAAGAAATGACCCGACTCTCTCACGAGTCTACGATTTAACAGTAGAGGGATGGCCAGCACATGGCGAACCAACGCTGCCCGCATTTTCGCAAAGAAAAGAACAGCTGTCAGTGTGCCGAGGAACCTTGATGTGTGGATCTAGAGTGGTGATTCCACCCAAACTTCAGCATAAGGTGCTAAAGGAGCTTCACGAGGGGCATCTGGGTGGAGTGAAAATGAAGAACCTAGCAAGAGCGTTTGTGTGGTGGCCAGGTATTGATGGAGACATCGAAGAAATAACCAAGAGCTGTCTAGGATGCCAGAAGGTCCAAAACGCGCCACCACAAGCTCCTCTGCATCCATGGGAGTGGCCCTCATCTCCTTGGCAAAGGGTACACGTCGACTTTGCTGGTCCATTTATGGACTCAATGTTTCTAATCGCGGTGGATGCACACTCCAAGTGGCCGGAGGTAATAAAGGTGTCCTCCACCACCACGGAAAAAACCATCACAGTATTAAGGACCATATTTGCCAGGAATGGGCTGCCGGAACAGATCTGTTCTGATAATGGACCGCAATTTGTGTCCGAAGAATTCAGGAAGTTCTTAAAAAGGAATGGGGTCAAGCACTACACGTCAGCCCCATACCATCCCGCCACCAATGGATTAGCTGAAAGGTTTGTCCAGAACTTCAAGAAGGCCATAAAGGCCATGGGTAATGAAGACATCAACCTACAACATAAGGTAGATAACTTCTTGTTGGCGTACAGGAATGCAACACATGCGGTCACAAACCAAACTCCCGCCATGATGTTTTTCAATAGAAGACTAAGATGCCGGCTGGATTTGATTAAGCCAAACGTCAGAAGGGACGTAGAGAACCAGCAATTTCAGGGCATGAATGAAAGGCCAACTAGATCCTTTCAGATAGGTCAACCAGTTTTGGCCCGGGACTACCGTACCGAGAAATGGCAGCCTGGAACTATTGGGAAAAGGCTAGGGCCGCTGATGTATACCGTGGACATTGGTGACAGCATAATAAGGCGCCATGTTGACCAGATCATAGGGTCATCCACAAAGGACCAACCTACTCCACAACCTTACACGGCTAATGTTGAAGCAGAGATACCCAGAGCACCTACCTCCGATCTGGTAATACTGGAATCAGATGAACCTGACACTGTCCTTCAAGCCGAATCGACCTTGCCAGAAGAACCTACTACCCCGCCGAAAACTACTACACCACCGAGGCGTTATCCGGACAGAGTCAGGAAGCCTCCAGAGAGACTGGATCTGTGAACTGTTTTGCATAAGTTGTATATATGTTATGATGTTATGTTAATGGGGAATAAGTATGTTGTAAGCTAAAAAGGGAGGATTGTAGTGTATGTAACTGTTCTACCTTTAAGAGAACTATTGTATGTAACCGTCCACCTTTAAGAGAACTATTTTAGGTGTGGCACTACTTTATCTTGGCTGCTGTATACTGTAATACCGACGGTGACCACACCGGTATATAAGTGCTGTGTCAGGATTTATTGGGCAGATTCGCCCTGACCTTCGAATAGTAAAGTCCTGTTAAAGTTACTCTTGTAGTCTGTGTATTAATTCCGCCATAATACCTACAGACTTTACAGCCAACAAGAGGCCTTACCCTCCCAGGGTATTCCGGGAGAACTTCTCCCACATAAATTTAACTGAGGAGCAGTGTCTTAGAGGGCTCCGCTTCAGCAAGGAGGTGGTCACAGAGCTCTGCCACCTCCTGCAGCCAGACCTCGAGTCTCAGATCAGGGCCACCACGTCTCTCTCAGTGGCCGTCAAGGTCACCGTCGCCCTCAATTTCTAAACCACTGGATCCTTCCAGTCTGCAGCAGGAGACATATCTAACATTTCGCAGTTTGCCGTCCATTGCTGCATCCGGGAGGTCACAGAGACTCTCTACAGAAGGAGAAGGGACTACATTTCCTTCCCCATGACCAGAGAGAAGCAGCGCGAGCGTGCATGTGGCTTTGCCAGGATAGTGGGCTTCCCCGTGGTGCCGGGCGCCATTGACTGCAGCCACGTGGCTTTGCGGGCACTCCGTAACAATCCTGAGGTATTCCATAACTGCAAAGGATACCACTCACTTAATGTGCAGTTGGTGTGTGACCACAGGCAGCGAATCCTCACCATCAATGCCCGCTATCCTGGCAGTAGCCACGATGCCTTCATCCCACGCCAGACCGGTGTTCCAGCACTCCTCCAGACACCACATCAAGCTCGTGGCTGGATGGTCAGAGACAAGGGCTATCCGCTCTACCTGGCTCATGACTCCCCTCTGCAACCCCAACACTGCTGCTCAGCACTCACACAATGAGAGCTATGCCACCACCAAGAACATCATCGAGCAGACCATCGGGGTGCTCATGCAATGGTTCCACTGCCTTGACCGCTCGGGAGCAGCCCTCCAGTACTCGGCTGAGCGGGTGTCCCTTTTCGTCGTGGTGTGCTGCATGTTGCACAACTTGGCCATCATGATGTTGCAGCCCTTGCCACCAGGCTTAGCGGCACCACCTCAGGAGGAGGAGGAGGAGGAGGAGGAACAGCAGTGAGGGAGGAGGCAGACACTCAATCGGCCTTCTGGAAGGGTGGTCCATGACCGGCTGATCAAACTGCAGTTCCAATAAATTATACCCCACATCCCGATTGCTGACCACATCCCCATCATTCCATCCCTGTTGCGGGCCATATCACAGCGCAAAGCTGAAATGAGAGACACCACAAAATCAGCAACATTCCATTAATAAATTTATCAGCATTCAGTAAACACATATATACAACAATAATATTAAGTAATCACCCTCTGCAAACCCTTACTTCCCCTCTTTACAATGCCTTTTCCTAATCTACTGCTCCTACGTAGTGTCTCCCCAGTGGCTGCAGCAGGGCAGGTTGAAGGCTGCTGAGTGTCGGTGCCAGAGACTGCCGATGGCCTTGCAGGGCGCCCTCGACCAGCTTTGAGCCAGCAAGGCCCGGCTGTAGACTGCACCACCTCAGGCTGGCTGGCGGCAGCAGTCTGGGCTGGCTGGATGACAGGCAGCGACAAGGGCAATGCTGGAATGGCAGTGGTGGGAGCAGGAATACTGTCATCCTGAGAGAGGACAACAGGTTCCTGCTCCACTGACCCACTGCCGCTCCCCCGGGGCAGCACCTCAGCATCCCCACCAATCTGCTGGAGCACAGATTGCTGGCCTGCTGTGACACCGTCAGATCCCTGGTGGACTGTGGTGGACCCAACGATGATGGCAGCAGTCAGAGCTTGTGTGGCCTCAAGCTGAGACTGCATGAGAGCAGTCTGAGACTCGATGGCAGCAACCATTGACTGCATTACAGCACTAAGGCATTGCGTGGCTTCCGCCTGTGCTGCAATGGATGCTGCCACAATGCCTATGACACGCGGCATGAGGTCTGGGTCCCCATGGTCTCTCTGGGAGTCCACCATAAGACTGCCAAGGATGGGCTCCATGGTGTGCGCAGAGCTCTGTGCAATGTTGGAGGGGGCCTCTTCTATGCTCCTTACCATTGCTGACAGACTCTCGGGCACCCTTGACATTGCACCTATGATCTCCGCTTGCATGCTCATCACCCTTCTTGTGAACGCTTCCCCATTGAGGTCCTCATCTGAGTTCTGTGCAGCAGAACTCGCATGTGAACTCATCCTCCAGGGAGCTGGCTCCCGAGCGACCCTTTCACCCTGGCCTTGCTGCAGCCTGCTGCTCATCCCCGGTGCATCACCCAGTGCAGACCCCTCTACTAAACCTGCCTCTATAGATCGCGTATTCCCAGTATCTGAGGTGGTACCTGTGGGTGAGAGATGCAGTGACATGGTGCTTCCTACCTCCTCCTCTTCTCCTGCCTCGCTCTCACTGGGAGGCTCAGGGACAGGCTGGTCATCTGGTTGCTGATTACCTGAAAGCATAAAGACACACGACTGGCGTTAAGGTGAGGGCAGGGGGACAGGGGGGCAGGAAGGGAGCAAGGAATGCAGACAGTATAATGAGCTGGAAAGTGGGAAAGGCTTGTGCTGTGAGGGGGAAATGGGATGAGAGAAGGAGAGGGGATGAACATACCGTTGTTGCCCCCAAGGGGTCGACGTCACCGAGGGCCATGTTGCCCACCACCTGGTGCCCAATGACTCTCAACACTCGCTCCTCCAGGTCTGTAAGCTGTTGGGTGCCTGCTTCAACCCCGCTTGTTCATTGCTGCTCTCTCCTATTGTGGGCCAGCTTGGCCTGCAAGAGAAAGGAAAGTGTGTGAATGAGTGTGCAGCTGTGTGTTTGGGAGATGTGCCTGCCATAGTTGAATAGCTGTGATTGTAGGCAAGGCGTGAGATGTGGATGTGAGTTTGAGTAGGTGGAGATGCTTAGTGGGTGAGTGGTGGGGGTGTGGTGGCTTGTGCCGTGTGTACAGACTGAGGTTCAGATGCTGGTACATGGGACTTGTTGAAGCATGTACTCACCCTGACCACCCGAGTGAGGTCATTGAATTTTTTACGGCACTGTGTGTGAGTCCTGAGGACCACACTGCTGGCTGAGGCATCCTGGGCCACTTTGCTCCACATTGCCCTGAAGATATGGAGCAATGGCCTCCTGTCAGTGGCTGGGAACAGCACTGCCCTCCTTCTTTCAACTGCCATGACCAATGCCTCCAATGCATGGGCGCTGAAACGGCGAGCTCTCTCCCTGGGACTGGGATCAGTCATGGGGATAAGAGGTGCAGCTGTTGAGTTGTTTGGAGGTTGCCATCAGAGCCAGCAATGTTGAGAATGAGGTTGTACAGAATGATTGAACCTCCCCTTTAAGAACTGGAAGGAGCCAGTGTGAATGATGAGTCCCAATTGGACTGCACCTGAAATTGGTTATAGCTCTGCAGGTAGCACCCCGCTCTCTGTGTGTAGCATCCTAAGTTAAGTGATTAGCGCTTGATTTAGCGCTCCAGTTCTCTCTTGGCGTGCTAACAATCAGTTTAGCGGGAGGTCAGAAGGATTAGCGCCTGACGCTAATTCTCCAAATTTTAAAATTTAGCGCCCCAACCGGGGCGATACTGAATTTCTAGCCCTTCACAGTTTAGTTTCTGTAACTCTTTCTCAGTTTAGTTTCTGTATCTCTCACAGTTCAAAGTCTGTATCTCTCAGTTTTATTACTGTAACTCTCTCACAGTTTAGATTCTGTATTTCTCAGTTTAGTTTCTGTATCTCAGGTTAGTTTCTGTATCTCTCTCACAGTTTAGTTTCTGTATCTCTCACAGTTTAGTTTCTGTATCTCTCTCACAGTTCAGTTTCTGTGTCTGAGGTTAGTTTTTGTATCTCTCACAGCTTAGTTTCCGTATCTCTCACAGTTTAGTTTCTGTAACTCTCACAGTTTAGTTTCTGTAACTCTCACAGTTCAGTTTCTGTAACTCTCAGTTTAGTTTCTGTATCTCACAGTTTAGTTTCTGTAACTCTCAGTTTAGTTCCTGTATCTCACACAGTTTAGTTTCTGTAACTCTCACAGTTTAGTTTCTGTATCTCTCACAGTTTTGTTTCTGTACCTCTCACAGTTTAGTTTCTGTATCTCTCAGTTTAGTTTCTGTAACTCTCACAGTTTAGTTTCTGTATCTCTCAGTTTAGTTTCTGTAACTCTCACAGTTTAGTTTCTGTAACTTTCAGTTTAGTTTCTGTAACTCTCAGTTTAGTTTCTGTAACTCTCAGTTTAGTTTCTGTATCTCTTACTGTTAAGTTTCTGTATCTCTCACAGTTTAGTTTCTGTAACTCACACAATATAGTTTCTGTATCTCTCAGTTTAGTTTCTGTAACTCTCACAGTTTAGTTTCTGTATCTCTCACAGTTTAGTTTTTGTATCTCTCTCAGTTTAGTTTCTGTATCTCCCAGTTTAGTTTCTGTAGCTGTCAGTTTAGTTTCTGTATCTCTCACAGTTTAGTTTCTGTATCTCTCACAGCTTAGTTTCTATACATCTCTGTTTAGTTTCTGTATCTCTCAGTTTAGTTTCTGTATCTCCCATGGTTTAGTTTCTGTATCTCCCAGTTTAGTTTCTGTAACAGTCAGTTTAGTTTCGGTATCTCTCACAGTTTAGTTTCTGTAACACTCACAGTTTAGTTTCTGTATCTCTCAGTTCAGTTTCTGTAACTCTCACAGTTCAGTTTCTGTAACTCTCAGTTTAGTTTCTGTATCTCTCACGGTTTAGTTTCTGTAACTCTCAGTTCAGTTTCTGTAACTCTCACAGTTTAGTTTCTGTAACTCTCAGTTTAGTTTCTGTAACTCTCACAGATTCATTTCTGTAACTCTCACAGTGCAGTTCCTGTATCTCTCACAGTTTAGTTTCTGTAACTCTCACAGTTTAGTTTCTGTATCTCACAGTTTAATTTCTGTATCTGTCACCATTCAGTTTCTGTATCTCTCACAGTTTAGTTACTGTATCTCTCACAGTTTAGTTTCTGTACCTCTCACAGTTTATTATCTGTATCTCTTACAGTTTAGTTTCTGTATTTCTCACAGTTTAGTTTCTGTATCTCTCTCACAGTTCAGTTTCTGTATCTCTCACAGTTTAGTTTCTGTATCTCTCAGTTTAGTTTCTGTAACTCTCAGTTTAGTTTCTGTAACTCTCACAGTTTAGTTTCTGTATCTCACTGTTTAGTTTCTGTATTTCTCTCAGTTTAGTTTCTGTAACTCTCACAGCTTAGTTTCAGTATCTCTCACAGTTTAGTTTCTGTATCTCTCACAGTTTAGTTTCTGCATCTCTCAGTTTAGTTGCTGTAACTCTCACAGCTTAGTTTCCGTAACTCTCACAGTTTAGTTTCTGTAACTCTCACAGCTTAGTTTCAGTATCTCTCATGGTTTAGTTTCTGTATCTCTCAGTTTAGTTTTTGTATCTCTCACAGTTTAGTTTCTGTATCTCTCAGTTTAGTTTCTGTAACTCACAGTTTAGTTTCTGTATCTCTCAGTTTAGTTTCTGTATGTCAGTTTAGTTTTTGTAACTCTCACAGTTCAGTTTTTGTAACTCTCACAGTTCAGTTTCTGTATCTCTCAGTTTAGTTTCTGTGGGCTAGATTTTCAGTCGCTTGTGCCAGCAGTTAGCGCCTTAAGAGAAGTGTTTTTTGGGCGCTATGCGTGTAGCGCCCGGGCGCAGCGCAGTTTGCGCCCCGCCCCAAATTAAGTTGCCCGTTAGCGCCGGCGCAAAGTTTAGCGCCCGCCCGGATGCGCGCGCAGAAAATGATGTCACATCCTCGTGCAACGCCCTTTGTGCGCCCCGATTCCTAACTTCAGTCGGACCGCCCCATTGTGCGGCTGGCGGCTGGAGCGTTTGGAAAAAGGAACGCAACACAACCAGCGCGGGCCCCGGGGGGCGCAAATTAAAGGGGACGTACTCTCCAGTATAAAGGCCAGCCTTTTTTCAGAAAACACTCTTGTGCAACGCATTTCTGGAGACACAACAAGGAGGATAGCTAACTGGTTTCAAGCAGCAAGAGCCAGGTATTTTTGGACTCAGGCCAGAGTGCTGCAAGTGGCCTTTTGGAAATTAGAGTGTTTGCCAGGATTTGATGGGGGTTGCATGGGGTGCCAACGCGGAGCTGCAGCTCCATGTCCGTAGGGCTCGCAGACGCATTGTGAGAGGGGCAGCCCTGGCTAGAGGCAGAGGGGGCTACAGGCGTCAGCCACGTAGGCCTTACCCAGTCAGGCTATACCGCCAGCAGCGCTCCTACCTAAACATGAGTGCCGCGCGATGTGTTAAAAGGCTCCAATTCCGAAAGGAGGTGATTGCAGAGATCTGCCTCCTGCTTCGCCGAGATCTGCGGCCAAAGCTCAGGTGCAGGACATCTCTGTCGGTGGAAGTGAAGGTGACGGTGGCATTGAACTTCTATGCCACCGGCTCCTTCCAATACGCTGCTGGGGACATAGCAAACATCTCCCAGGACGGCGCGCATCGCTGCATCCGCCAGGTGACCGAAGCACTGTTCAGAAGGAGAAGCCAATTCATCTCCTTCCCCATGGCCCTGGAGAGCCAGCATCAGCGCGCATTGGGATTTTCCAGACTCGGGGAATTCCCCTTGGTGCAGGGCGCCATTGACTGTACGCATGTGGCTTTGCGGGCCCCTCTGGAGCATGGCGAGCAGTATCACAACAGGAAGGGCTACCATTCTCTGAATGTGCAGCTGGTCTGTGACCACAAGCAGCGCATCATGGCAGTCAATGCCAGCTTCCCAGGCAGCAGCCACGATGCCTTTATCCTGCGGCAGAGTACTGTGCATGACATGTTCCAGGCACAGCCTCCCCCAAGAGGATGGCTACTCGGGGACAAAGGCTATCCTTTGTGCACCTGGCTCATGACCCCGCTCCGCGCGCCCAGGACCGCTGCTGAAGAGGCCTACAACGAGAGCCATCAAACCACCTGCAACATCATCGAGCTAACTATTGGGGTCCTCAAGCAGCGGTTCCGCTGCCTTGATCGCTCCGGAGGAGCTCTCCAGTATTCGCCGGACCGGGTCTCCCAATTTGTGGTGGTTTGCAGCATGCTACACAACCTGGCTATCCGCAGGACTCAGGCACTGCCACCTGACGTTGGACCAGCACCTCAGGAGGAGGAGCAGGAGGAGCATGAGGAGGAGGAGGAGGAGGAGCAGGAGTACGTTCCCAGGAGGGAGCGACCAGGGCCAAGGGCCGCACGACGCCACCTTATTACAAGGTACTTCTAAGCCCCCTGTCAGGGAATGGCCAGGGGCCATGAGGGAAGATGAATGCAGCCGCTCCGCAAGCCCTCAGCCGGCGAAGCCAACAAACACTAGGAAGAACAACCATGGAGACTGCATGAATAAAGATAATTTTTTATTACACAAAAATGAAAAGCCCTTCCCACATGAATCCCCAAAAACAATAAACGGGCCCCACAAAAAGCCCAACAAACGACTCACTCCCACAAACTGGGGAGGAGTCACTCCACCTTTCTTCAAACCGGGCCTCAACGTCGGCCTAACGCAAAAAATAAGCCCTCCAACAACACAACCATGGGCAAAATAAAGATGGCCACCCCCATATAAAAGGAAAGCTGGCCACACTCTCTACTGAGTGGCCCGCGAGGGCGAGACCTTGCCCAGCCTTTTGCCTCCCCTGCCCGGCCTGCTGCTCCTTCGCAAGCTCTGCCCAGTGGCTGCTGCGAGGCTGGGGGAAGGCGCCTGAGGCTCAGATGCCCTTCCGCCAGATGCCGCTGGGGGGCAGCCTACACAGCGTTTGGGCCTCAAGGGGCCGTCTGCTGAGTGGCGCACCTGAGCCTGGCCACCATCAGCTGCAGCCGCTTGCCCTTGACGCCCCAGTGGGGGAATGGCGGCGACGGATGGCGCAATGTGGGCCAGCTGGCGTCTGGGATGTGCTGGCTGGTGCTGTGGCGCGGTGGCACTCGGCCGGGCCCGCACTGCAGGATCCGCAACAATCAGCCGAGGGGCGGCTTGCTGGGATGGTCCAGCGCGGCGGCTGCCCTGGCGATGCCTGCCTGAGACAGCGCGTGTGGCAGCAGTGAGTGCCCCTGTGGTCCTGCTGTGCGCGCGCATCACAGCCGTCAGGGTCTTGACGGCATCAGTCAGCATGCGGCCACTCGCGGCAGTTGCTGCCCCGAACTCGCGCATACTGGTCGCCAGCGACTCGATGGCCTCAGGCATGCGCCCCACCACGCTCATGAGCTCCGTGTGGCGCCGGTCCGAATCCTCAGCCATCTTATCCAGCTTCCGCACCTCCTCCGAGGTGAAGGTGTCCGGACTGGAGTCATGACTCTCCCGCTGGGGAGGAGGGGGCCGAACTAGGGGACCCTTGCCGCGTTGGTGGCGGCAAGTGTGCCGAACAGCAGCACTCCCCTCTGATCCTTCCCCCCTTTGGGGGGAAGGCCGCGGGCCACGCGCACGGCTCCTGGGTGGCTGGACGCCACTGGTCCCAAAAGCTGCATTGCCCTGCGACAGTTCCTCCAGGCACTCGTCCAGTGAGGAGGTGTCAAGCATTTCCTCCTCTCCTGCGGGACGTGACTGTTCCCCCGAAGGTCCGGCTTGCTCCTCCTCCTCCTCCTGGTCGGAGGTGCTGTCACTGGCAGCTTCAGGGTCCTGGTCGTCACCAGCTGAAAGCAGGAATGCACAAGAGTAGCTTCAGAGTGAGGAGACGGCGTCAGCGAGGGAGTTAGGACTGGTGGCATTCAGCGCATTGGTGGGACAGTGGCAAAGGAGGTAGCTCGGATGGGCCAGTGTGACGCGAGAGGGCCAAAAGGCGAGGTCCTTACCATTGCCGGGCAGTGGAGGGTCGGATACTCCGCACGCTGTGGGGACAATCACACGGGCTCCCATGAGCACACACACGCGCTCCTCCAGCCGAGTGAGCTTCTGCAGCTTGGCGCGGCCACCCCGGCACGCGCCTGGCGATTAAACGCTACTTTAGCCTGCAAGAGAAAGGACAGGCTGTAAGTGCGCAGTGAAGCCCTGATGTAGTGTGCACTGCCTCCCATGGTGGAATAGCGTGGACAGAGTGAAGCCCTGATGTAGTGTGCACTGCCTCCCATGGTGGAATAGCTTGGACAAAGTGTAGAGTGCCGAATGGCCATGTGATGCTCATGACTGTCCCAATGCTGCTGGCTGAGGGCTGGCCAATAGGACTTTCAGCTCCCTTTGCCCATCATGTCAGGTGTACATGCAAGAATGAGGAGGAGACTGGAAAGGCTACTCACCTTCACAATCCTGGTCAGATCGTTGTATTTTTTACGACATTGTTTGTGGGTCCTGGGGGCATCGCCGGTGAATGTCACCCTCTGGGCGATCTGCTTCCAGGCTTTGGTGTAGTCATGGTGGGTTGGATTCCTCCCACTCTCTGGGAACAAGATCTTGCGCCTCACCTCCAGAGCTGTGACCATTATGTCCAGATCACCCTCTGAGAAGCGCAGGGCACGCTGACGGGCCTTCTCTGGCATTGCCATGACTCCCTGGGGCTGAGCAGCAGTGTTGAGGCCTCTTTGCAAGGCTGCAGTGTGCAGGGCGTGGCAGCAGACCAATTCGTCCCTTCCCCCTTTAAGAGCTGGTCGGCGCCACGGGGTCTGCTGTCAGTCCAAAAATGACCGCACCCGCGCTGCGCCCCGCCTGGGCGCTATCCCTCTGGACCGCCGGCTTAGCGCCTAAAGATAGGAGTGGAACGCCTCTTTTAGCGCTCCACCAATCTCTTAGGGCGAAGCCACTGAATTTCCGGCAACGGGGCGCTACTTTGGGGCGGGTGCTAACTTCGGGCGGGCGCTAAGGTTAGCGCCCCAAAACTGTCTATACTGAAAATCTAGCCCTGTATCTCTCGCAGTTTAGTTTCTGTATCTCTTACAGTTTAGTTTCTGTATCTCTCACAGTTTAATTTCTGTATCTCTTACAGTTTAGTTTCTGTATTTCTCGCAGTTTAGTTTCTGTATCTCTCTCACAGTTCAGTTTCTGTAACTCTCACAGTTTAGCTTCTGTATCTCACTGTTCAGTTTCTTTATTTCTCTCGGTTTAGATTCTGTAACTCTCACAGCTTCATTTCAGTATCTCTCACAGTTTAGTTTCTGTATCTGTCACAGTTTAGTTTCTGTATCTCTCAGTTTAGTTTCTGTAAGTCTCACAGCTTAGTTTCCGTAACTCTCACAGCTTAGTTCCCGTAACTCTCACAGTTTAGTTTCTGTAACTCTCACAGCTTAGTTTCAGTATCTCTCACAGTTTAGTTTCTGTAACTCTCACAGCTTAGTTTCAGTATCTCTCACAGTTTAGTTTCTGTATCTCTCACAGTTTAGTTTCTGTGTCTCTCAGTTTAGTTTCTGTATCTCTCACAGTTTAGTTTCTGTATCTCTCAGTTTAGTTTCTGTATCTCTCACAGTTCAGTTTCTGTAACACTCATAGTTTAGTTTCTGTATCTCTCAGTTTAGTTTAGGTATCTCTCAGTTTCGTTTCTGTAACACTCACAGTTTAGTTTCTGTAACTCTCAGTTTAGTTTCTGTAACTCTCTGTTTAGTTTCTGTACCTCTCAGTTTAGCTTCTGTATCTGTCACAGTTTAGTTTCTGTAACTCTCAGTTTAGTTTCTGTAACTCTCAGATTAATTTCTGTTCTCTCACAGTTTAGTTTCTGTATCACTCACAGTTTAGTTTCTGTATGTCTCACAGTTTAGTTTCTGTATCTCTCTCAGTTTAATTTCTATATCTCTCACAATTTAGTTTCTGTAACTCTCTCAGTTTAGTTTCTGTATCTCTCAGTTTAATTTCTGTAACTCTCACAGTTAATTTCTGTATCTCTCAGTTTAGTTTCTGTAATTCTCACAGTTTAGTTTCTGTATCTCTCAGTTTATTTTCTGTAACTCACAGTTTAGTTTCTGTATCTCTCACAGTTTTTTTTCTGTATCTCTCACAGCTCAGTTTCTGTATCTCTCAGTTTAGTTTCTGTAATTCTCATAGTTTAGTTTCTGTATTTCTCAGTTTAGTTTCTGTAACTCACAGTTTAGTTTCTGCATCTATCACAGTTTTGTTTCTGTATCTCTCACAGCTCAGTTTCTGTATCTCTCAGTTTAGTGTCTGTATATCTCACAGTTTAGTTTCTGTATCTCACAGTTTAGTTTCTGTATCTCACAGTTTAGTTTCTGTATCTCTCAGTTTAGTTTCTATAACTCTCACAGTTCAGTTTCTGTATCTCTCACAGTTTAGTTTCTGTATCTCTCAGTTTAGTTTCTGTATCTCTCACAGTTTAGTTTCTGTATCTCACAGTTTAGTTTCTGTATCTCTCACAGTTCAGCTTCTGTATCTCTCACAGTTTAGTTTCTGTATCTCACAGTTTAGTTTCTGTAACTCTCAGTTTAGTTTCTGTATTTCTCTCAGTTTAGTTCCTGTATCTCAGAGTTTCGTTTCTGTATCTCTCAGTTTAGTTTCTGTAACTCTCACAGTTCAGTTTCTGTTTCTCATTTTAGTTTCTGTAGCTCTCAGTTTAGTTTCTGTATCTCTCAGAGTTTAGTTTCTGTAACTTTCACAGTTTAGTTTCTGTATCTCTCTCAGTTTAGTTTCTGTATCTCTCAGTTTAGTTTCTGTATCTCTCACAGTTTAGTTTCTGTAATTTTCACAGTTTAGTTTCTGTATCTCTCTCACAGTTTAGTTCCTGTACCTCTCCGTTTCGTTTCTGTATCTCACAGTTTAGTTTCTGTAACTCTCACAGTTTAGTTTCTGTATCTCTCTCGCAGTTTAGTTTGTGTAACTCTCAGTTCAGTGTCTGTATCTCACAGCTTAGTTTCTGTATCTCTGTTTAGTTTCTGAAACACTCTCAGTTTAGTTTCTGTGCCTTTCAGTTTAGTTTCTGTATATCTCACAGTTCAGTTTCTGCATCTCTCACAGTTCAGTTTCTGTATCTCTGACATTTCATTTTCTGTATCTCTCAGTTTAGTTTCTGTTTCTCACAGTTTAGTTTCTGTATCTCAGTTTAGTTTCTCTGTGTCTCAGTTTAGTTTCTGTAACACTCACAATTTAGTTTCTGTATCTCTCAGTTTAGTTTCTGTATGTCAGATTAGCTTTTGTAACTCTCAGTTCAGTTTCTGTAACTCTCACAGTTTAGTTTCTGTAACTCTCAGTTTAGTTTCTGTATGTGAGTTTAGTTTCTGTATATCTCACAGTTTAGTTTCTGTAACTCTCAGTTTAGTTTCTGTATGTGAGTTTAGTTTCTGTATCTCTCACAGTTTAGTTTCTGTATCTCTCACAGTTCAGTTTCTGTAACACTCACAATTTAGTTTCTGTAACTGGCATAGTTTAGTTTCGGTAACTCTGTTTAGTTTCTGTAACTCTCTCAGTTTAGTTTCTGTATCTCTCACAGCTTAGTTTCTGTAACTCTCACAGTTTAGTTTCTGTATCTCTCAAAGTTTAGATTCTGTAACTCTCACAGTTTAGTTTCTGTATCTCCCAGTTTAGATTCTGTGGGCTAGATTTTCAGGGAGCCGTCAGGCGGGGTTTCAGGCGTGTGGGGGGGGGGCGGAAAACCCTGAATTCGGTGGTCCTGACACCATCCCGCCCAAAACCCCACCCCACTTAAGTTTCAGGGGCGGCGGGTACCCGCCCTGCACTGGGATCCGCCGAAACCAGGCGGGAAGGGATTAGTGCCAATTAACTGCCTGCTAACAGGTACTTAACAGGCAGTTTTTAGGCTAATCCCTATTTTGAGGGGTTTCGTGTGGGTTTCCCGATGGCTCCAAACCATGCCAGGTAGAGCAGGCAGGCCATCGGGTTGAAGGAGTTGGAGGGGTCGCGATGTTGACGCTTAGGTGAGTGGTGGGTGCATGAGTGTAAAGGTAAGTGTGTTTGGTGTGTCTAAAGTGTGTAAAGAACTTTTACTTACCTGTACTTACCTTAACAGCCTTTCTTCCTGTAGCCGTCGGGAGCGCATCACTCACCCTGAACTTAAAGCTGAACGGCTGCGATCTGTCAAAAGTGACAGCCTTCAGCTTTGAGTGTCGGTGAGAGTTCTAACTGAGTCTGCGTAGAATGACTCAGCTTAGAACTCAGAATGTCAGTGTTTCACAGCTTCAAACAGCTGTGAAACGCTGATATTTCATCTGTCAGGAAATCTTGACAGATGAAATTTCAGTCTGTGACATCACCTGTTGCCGGGTGGCCCTTAATTGGCCTGCTGAGCCCGCTGGGCGGGCTTAACAAGGTCAATCAAGGGAAAATCGCGCTGATTGGCCGGACGTCGAAGTAGGTGGGTCAAAAACCTGAAAAGGGAAGTCCCGCCTTCTTCCCGACAGGTTCGACAAAATCGACCCCTGTATCTCTCAGTTTAGTTTCTGTATCTCTCATGGTTTAGTTTCTGTAACTCTCACAGTTTAGTTTCTGTAACTCTCACAGTTTAGTTTCTGTAACTCTCATAGATTAGTTTCTGTATCTCTCTCAGTTTAGTTTCTGTAACTCTCACAGTTTAGTTTCTGTAACTCTCTCTGTTTAGATTGTGTATCTCTCACAGTTTACTTTCTGTAACACACTGTTTAGTTTCTGTATCTCACAGTTTAGTTTCTGTATCTCTCTCAGTTTAGTTTCTGTATCTGTCACAGTTAGTTTCTGTATCTCTCAGTTCAATTTCTGTAACTCAGCTTAGTTTCTGTATCTTACAGTTTAGTTTCTGTATCTTTCAGTTTAGTTTCAGGAGTTGAGTTTTTCCAGCATTTTGTGTTGTTATTTCGGATTTCCAACATCCGCAGTATTTTGCTATCGTACTAGTTTCAGGAGCTCTCAGTTTAGTTTCTGTATCTCAGTTTAGTTTCTGTACCTCTCACAGTTCAATTTCTGTAACTCTGTTTAGTTTCTGTAACTCTCACAGTTTAGTTTCTTTAACTCACGGTTTAGTTTCTGTATCTGTCAGTTTACTTTCTGTAACTCTCAGTTTAGTTTCTGTATCTCTCGCAGTTTAGTTTCTGTAACTCTCACAGTTTAGTTTCTGCATCTGTCAGTTCAGTTTCTGTATCTCCCGCTGTTTAATTTCTGTATCTCAGTTTAGTTTCTGTATCTCTCTCAGTTTAGTTTCTGTAACTCTCACAAGTCAGTTTCTGTATCTCTCACAGTTTAGATTCTGTATATCTCAGTTTAGTTTCTGTAACTTTCAGTTTAGTTTCTGTACCTTTCAGTTTAGTTTCAGGAGCTCTCAGTTTAGTTTCTGTATCTCTCACAGTTCAATTTCTGTAACTCCATTTAGTTTCTGTAACTCTCACAGTTTAGTAACTCGCAGTTTAGTTTCTGTATCTCTCAGTTTAGTTTCTGTAACTCTCAGTTTAGTTTCTGTATCTCTCCCGGTTTAGTGTCTGTAACTCTCAGTTTAGTTGCTGTATCTGTCAGTTCAGTTTCTGTATCTTTCACAGTTTAGTTTCTGTATCTTTCTCAGTTTAGTTTCTGTATCTCTCTCAATTTCGTTTCTGTAACTCTCAGTTTAGTTTCTTTAACTCGCAGTTTAGTTTCTGTATCTCTCAGTTTAGTTTCAGTAACTCTCAGTTTAGTTTCTGTATCTCTCGCAGTTTAGTTTCTGTATCTGTCAGTTCAGTTTCTGTATCTCTCTCAGTTTAGTTTCTGTATCTCAGTTTAGTTTCTGTATCTCTCACAGTTTAGTTTCTGTACCTCTCACAGTTTGGTTTCTGTATCTCTCACATTTTAGTTTCTGTACATCTCAGTTTAGTTTCTGTAACTCTCACAGTTTAGTTTCTGTAAGTCTCAGTTTAGTTTCTGTATATCTCAGTTTAGTTTCTGTACCTCACAGTTTAGTTTCTGTATCTTTCAGTTTAGGTTCAGGAGCTCTCAGTTTAGTTCTGTATCTCAGTTCAGTTTCTGTATCTCTCGCAGTTTAGTTTCTGTAGCTCTCAGTTTATTTTCTGTATCTCTGTTTAGTTTCTGTACCTCTCACAGTTTGGTTTCTGTATCTGTCAGTTCAGTTTCTGTAACTCTCACAGTTTAGTTTCTGTATCTCTCAGTTTAGTTTCTGTAACTCTCACAGTTTAGTTTCTGTATCTCACTCAGTTTAGTCTCTGTATCTCTCAGTTTAGCTTCTGTAACTCTCACAGTTTAGTTTCTGTATCTCTCACAGTTTAGTTGCTGTATCTCTCTCAGTTTAGTTTCTGTATCTCACTCAGTTTAGTCTCTGTATCTCTCAGTTTTGTTTCTGTAACTCTCATGGTTTAGTTTCTGTAACTCTCACAGTTTAGTTTCTTTAGCACTCACAGTTCAGTTTCTGTATCTCACACAGTTTAGATTCTGTATAACTCAGTTTAGTTTCTGTACCTTTCAGTTTAGTTTCTGTACCTTTCAGTTCAGTTTCTGTACCTTTCAGTTTAGTTTCAGGAGCTGTCAGTTTAGTTTCTGTATCTCTCACAGCTCAATTTCTGTAACTCCGTTTCATTTCTGTAACTCTCACAGTTTAGTTTCTTAACTCTCGGTTTAGTTTCTGTATATCTCAGTTTAGTTTCTGTAACTCTCAGTTTCGTTTCTGTAACTCTCACAGTTTAGTTCCTGTATTTCTCGCAGTTTCGTTTCTGTAACTCTCACAGTTCAGTTTCTGTATCTCACAGTTCAGTTTCTGTATCTCACACAGTTTAGTTTCTGTAACTCTCACAGTTTAGTTTCTGTAACTCTCACAGTTCATTTTCTGTAAACCTCACAGTTCATTTTCTGTATCTCTCATGTTTAGTTTCTGTATATCTCAGTTTAGTTTCTGTATAACTCACCATTTCGTTTCTGTAACTCTCACAGTTTAGTTTCTGTATATCTCAGTTTAGTTTCTGTATCTCAGTTTAGTTTCTGTATCTTTCAGTTTAGGTTCAGGAGCTCTCAGTTTAGTTTCTGTATCTCAGTTTAGTTTCTGTATCTCTCACAGTTTAGTTTCTTTAACTCTCGGTTAAGTTTCTGTATCTCTCAGTTAAGTTTCTGTAACTCTCAGTTTAGTTTCTGTAGCTCTCAGTTTATTTTCTGTATCTCAGTTTAGTTTCTGTATCTCTCACAGTTTAGTTTCTGTAACTCTCACAGTTTAGTTTCTGTAACTCTCACAGTTTAGCTTCTGTATCTCTCTCAGTTTAGTCTCTGTATCTCTCAGTTTAGTTTCTGTAACTCTCACAGTTTAGTTTCTGTAGCACTCACAGTTCAGTTTCTGTATCTCACACAGTTTAGATTCTGTATAACTCAGTTTAGTTTCTGTACCTTTCAGTTTAGTTTCTGTACCTTTCAGTTCAGTTTCTGTACCTTTCAGTTTAGTTTCAGGAGCTGTCAGTTTAGTTTCTGTATCTCTCACAGCTCAATTTCTGTAACTCCGTTTCGTTTCTGTAACTCTCACAGTTTAGTTTCTTAACTCTCGGTTTAGTTTCTGTATATCTCAGTTTAGTTTCTGTAACTCTCTCAGTTTAGTTTCTGTAACTCTCAGTTTCGTTTCTGTAACTCTCACAGTTTAGTTTCTGTATCTCACAGTTCAGTTTCTGTATCTCACACAGTTTAGTTTCTGTAACTCTCACAGTTTAGTTTCTGTAACTCTCACATTTTATTTCCTGTATTTCTCACAGTTTCATTTCTGTAACTCTCACAGTTAGTTTCTGTATCTCTCAGTTCAATTTCTGTAACTCAGCTTAGTTTCTGTATCTCACAGTTTAGTTTCTGTATCTTTCAGTTTATTTTCAGGAGCTCTCACTTTAGTTTCTGTATCTCTCACAGTTCAATTTCTGTAACTCCGTTTACTTTCTGTAACTCTCACAGTTTAGTTTCTTTAACTCGCAGTTTAGTTTCTGTATCTCTCAGTTTAGTTTCTGTAACTCTGTTTACTTTCTGTATCTCTCGCAGTTTAGTGTCTGTAACTCTCAGTTTAGTTTCTGTATCTGTCAGTTAAGTTTCTGTATCTCTCACAGTTTAGTTTCTGTATCTTTCTCAGTTTAGTTTCTGTATCTCTCTCAGTTTCGTTTCTGTAACTCTCAGTTTAGTTTCTTTAACTCGCGGTTTAGTTTCTGTGTCTCTCAGTTTAGTTTCAGTATCTCTCGTAGTTTAGTTTCTGTATCAGTCAGTTCACTTTCTGTATCTCTCAGTTTAGTTTCTGTATCTCAGTTTAGTTTCTGTACCTCTCACAGTTTGGTTTCTGTATTTCTCACATTTTAGTTTCTGTATCTCTCTCAGCTTAGTTTCTGCAACTCTCACAGTTCATTTTCTGTAAATCTCACAGTTCATTTTCTGTAAATCTCACAGTTCATTTTCTGTATCTCTCATGTTTAGTTTCTGTATATCTCAGTTTAGTTCCTGTATAACTCACCATTTCGTTTCTGTAACTCTCACAGTTTAGTTTCTGTATATCTCAGTTTAGTTTCTGTATCTCAGTTTAGTTTCTGTATCTTTCAGTTTAGGTTCAGGAGCTCTCAGTTTAGTTTCTGTATCTCAGTTTAGTTTCTGTATCTCTCACAGTTTAGTTTCTTTAACTCTCGGTTAAGTTTCTGTATCTCTCAGTTAAGTTTCTGTAACTCTCAGTTTAGTTTCTGTAGCTCTCAGTTTATTTTCTGTATCTCTGTTTAGTTTCTGTACCTCTCAGTTTAGTTTCTGTATCTCTCACAGTTTAGTTTCTGTAACTCTCACAGTTTAGTTTCTGTAACTCTCACAGTTTAGCTTCTGTATCTCTCTCAGTTTAGTCTCTGGATCTCTCAGTTTAGTTTCTGTAACTCTCACAGTTTAGTTTCTGTATCTCTCATGGTTTAGTTTCTGTAACTCTCATGGTTTAGTTTCTGTAACTCTCACGGTTTAGTTTCTGTAACTCTCACAGTTTAGTTTCTGTATCTCTCTCAGTTTAGTCTCTGTATCTCTCAGTTTAGTTTCTGTAACTCTCACAGTTTAGTTTCTGTAACTTCACTGTTAGATCCGTGATTCTGAGAATATGATGTTTTTCAATAACCACACGGATGCTGTAACTTAACAATCAACAGGTATTTACTGGAGTAGGGTAGTCTCAAGACTGGGGTACAGAGGCATGCGCAAGGCATATTTACAGGTGTGGTCACTGCCGGTACTACAGTATACAGGAGCTGTAAAAGTAGTTCTCTCTTAAAGGTACATACACTACAATTCCTCCCCTTTTAGCTTAGTAGTACCCATAATATTCAAATAACAATTAACACTTTAACATGTACATTAAACAACAATAGTCCATTTATAGATTCAGTCTTTGGGGCGGCTTCCTGGTCCTTTCGGGATAGCACCTTTCCTGAGGTTCTTGTTCTTGGTGCGGAGGTGATTCTGGCCCCTTTTCGTCAGTTAGTTCATCGGTTTCCACAGATACTGGTTCGGAGGTAGATGCTACCAGTATGTCGGTTTCATTCCCCGGTACGCGAGACATGGGGTTGACTCGTTCCTGTGACGCTAAGATCTGATCGACGTGGCGTCTCACAATGTTCTCCCCGACATCCACTGTGTACATTAATGGCCTTGTGCATATCGTTCCGGGTTGTCATTTCTCTGTTCGGTAGTCACGGGCCAAGACTGGTTGTCCTACGTTGAAGCTCCTTGTCGGCTTCTCATTGATGTGCTGGAATTGTTTATCCTCAACATTTCTTCGCACATTTAGTCTGAGCAATTCCAGACGAGATCTCAACCTTCGGTTAAAGAACATCATGGCCGGGGTCTGGTTGGTAACTGCATGTGTCGCGTTTCGGTAGGCTAATAACAAATTGTCCACCTTATGCTGTAGTGGAATTTCATCGTCGCACATGGCCTTTATCGCCTTCTTAAAGGTTTGTACGAACCTCTCAGCCAGTCCATTTGTGGCTGGATGATACGGGGCAGATGTGTAATGCCTTACCCCATTCCTTCTCATAAATTTTCGAAACTCTTCGGACACAAACTGTGGTCCATTATCAGAGCAAATCTGCTCTGGCAAGCCGTTTCTGGCAAATATGGTCCGTAAGACTGTAATCATTTTCTCTGTAGTGGTTGAGGACATTTTTATCCCCTCAGGCCACTTCGAATGAGCATCCACTGCTATTAAGAACATTGAGTCCATGAATGGACCAGCAAAATCAATATGCACCCATTGCCATGGAGAGGAGGGCCACTCCTATGGGTGTAGAGGGGCATGTGGTGGTGCATTTTGGACCTTCTGGCATCCTGAGCAGCTCTTGGTTAGGTCTTCGATTTGTTGATCGATTCCCGGCCACCACACATAAGCCCTAGCAAGGCTTTTCATTTTCACTCCCCCCAGATGACCTTCATGTAGCTCATTTAGCACTCTCTCCCTTAACTTGGGTGGAATCACCACTCTGGATCCACACATCACTGTCCCCTGGCATACTGACAGCTGTTCTCTTCTGGATGAGAATGCTGGCAACAGTGAGTCGCCATGTGTTGACCATCCCCTCACCGTCAAATCATATACCCGAGACAGCATCGAATCATTGCGGGTCTCCTTCTCTATATCCGCGTTCGTTACTGGCAATCGTTCAATTATTGACGAATAAAATATCTCGATAGGGTCCACTGCTGGTGCTTCCTCCACAGTAGGCAGTGGCAGGCACGATAGCCCATCAGCGTTTCCATGTTGTTTCGTGCCTTTATATTCTATTTCATATTGATTCACCCCTAGAAACAGGAACCATCTTTGTAGCCGTTGTGCAGTCATCACTGGAACGCCCTTCTTAGGATTAAAGATGGAGACAAGTGGTTGGTGGTCAGTCAGCAAGGTGAACTTCTGCCCATGCAGATAGTGGTTGAATTTTTTTACTCCCCATACTAGGCTGAGGGCCTCCCTGTCAATCTGGGCGTAGTTGCGCTCGGCTGAGGTCAGTGACCGAGGCGCAAAGGCTACTGGCCTCTCCAACCCGACTGGGAATTTGTGCGACAGCACCGCTCCAATACCATAGGGTGATGCATCAGATGCCAAACGAATTGGTAGTGCTGGGTTGAAATGGGCCAACACCTCTTTAGATATGATCAATTCTTTACACTTCTGGAAAGCTCGTCTACGTTCGTCATTCCACTTCCATGGTACCCCTGTTTGCAGTAGGGTGTTCAGTGGGTGTAATACCATGGACAAATTTGGTAAGAACTTATGGTAGTAGTTTACCAGCCCGAGGAACGACCTCAGTTGTGACACATTTTCTGGTGCTGGAGCCTTGACTACTGCCTCAATCTTTTCAGGGGACTTATGTAACCCCTCTTCATCGATGACGTGGCCACAATACGAGATCTGTTTCTGGAAAAACTCGCACTTGTGGCGATTAGCTCATAGCCCATACTCCTTTAATCTGGTGAGCACCTTCTCCAAGTTGGCGAGGTGATCACTGTCATTTTCGCCCGTGACCAGGATGCCGTCCAAATAACACTGGGTCCCTGGAATCCCTTGCAGGACTTGATCCATTGCCCTTTGCCAAATAGCCGGAGCCGATGCTACACCGAACACCAGCCGGTTGTATTGATAGAGACCTTTATGAGTGTTAATCATAAGGTATTGTTTCGAGGCTTCTTCTACCTCCATTTGCAAGTACGCCTGGGCTAGATCAATTTTGGTGAAGCGTTTACCTCCAGATAGCGAGGCGAAAATATCCTCAATTCGTGGAAGCGGATATTGTACCATGTGAAGGACTGGGTTCACTGTCACCTTAAAATCCCCACAGATGCGGACCTTCTTTGGTTCCCCAGGCGTATTACTCAACGACCTCTTCATTACAGGAATGATGGGTGTAACCCACTCACTCCAGTCTACTTTGGACAGTACTCCTGAACGTTCCAACCCTTCCAGCTCTGCTTCGACAGCTGGTCTGATCGCATAAGGCACTGGTCTGGCCTTAAGAAACTTTGGGCTTGCATTTTCCTCTATTTTAATCGTTGCTGTTATGCCTTTTAGTGTTCCGAGTCCCTCCTGGAACACTTCTTTTGCATCAGTTAGCATTTTTGACAGTCGTCCAGGTGTGACGTTGTCATCCTTTTTGGCCTCAACCTTCAGTGCCTGTATGGAATGCCAATCTAATTGTATCTTCCGGTTCCATTCACGTCCTAGCAGTGGTGGTCCTCCATCTGGCAATACATATATATCCATTTTAGGTATTTCCTGGCCTTTATATATTACTTTCACCCTTATTTTTCCTTTGGGGTAGACTTTTTGCCCCGTGTACGTCTTCAAGACAATCTCTGTAGCTTTCAAGGGTACAGAGATTGTACCCTTGAAAGCTTTCACATAGCTTTCACATAATGAGAGTGTGAAAAAAGCAAGCCTGAAGGCTTTGTATATTAATGCTAGAAGCATTAGGAACAAGGTGGATGAATTCGTTGTGGAAATAGAGGTAAACAAGTATGATTTGATTGGGATTACAGAAACGTGGCTGCAGGGTGGGCAAGGCTGGGAACTTAACATCCAGGGATATACAATATTTAGGAAGGATCGGCAAAAAGGTAGGAGAGGTGGGGTAGCATTGCTGGTAAAGGAGGGGATTAATGCAATGGAAAGGAAGGATATTAACTCGGATGAAACGGAATCTGTATGGGTAGAAATGAGAAATAGCAAGGGGAGGAAAACGTTAGTGGGTGTGATATATAGGCCTCCAAATAGTAATATGGAGGTGAGGGAAGGCATAAAAAGGGAAATTAGAGAAGCGTGCGATAAGAGCACAGCTGTCATCATGGGTGACTTTAATTTACATATTGATTGGACTACCCAAATTAGTAAAAATTCTGAGGAGGAGGAATTCCTGGAATGTTTTCGGGACGGTTATCTGGACCAATATGTCGAGGAGCCGACTCGAGATCAGGCCATTTTAGACTGGGTATTGTGCAATGAGAAGGGACTTATCAGCAATCTTCTTGTACGAGGCCCCTTGGGTCAGAGCGATCATAATATGATCGAGCTCTCAGTCGAGATGGAGAGTGAGGAAATTGAATCAGAGACTAAGGTCCAGAACTTAAATAAAGGGAATTACGAGGGTATGAGACGGGAATTGGGTAAGATTGATTGGGTGGTGTTTCTGGGGGATTGACAGTGGATAGACAATGGCAAGCATTCAAAGATAGAATGGAAGAATTCCAGAACATGTTTATACCGGTTTGGCATAAAAATAAACCTAAAAAGGTGACTCAACCGTGGATAACGAGGGAAATTAGGGACAGCATAAAATAAAAAAAAAAGGGCATATCAACTGGCAAAAAAAAGCACCAGACCGGAAGATTGGGGGCAGTAGAGGATACAGCAAAAGAGGACAAAGGGATTAATCAGGAAGGGGAAAATAGAATACGAAAGTAAACTTGCAGCAAACATAAAGACAGACTGCAAAAGCTTTTATCGGTATATCAGGAGGAAAAGACTGGTAAAATCCCAAGTCGGTCCCTTGCAGTCCGATTCGGGAGAATATATAATGGAGAATAAGGAAATGGCAGACCAATTAAACTCATACTTTGGTTCTGTATTCACAAAGGAGGACACAAATAACCTCCCAGGAATATCGGCAAACATAGGGACTAATGAGAGGGAGGAGCTGACAGAAATTAGTATCTCTAGGGATATGGTGTTGGGTAAGTTGAGGGGACTGAAGGCCGACAAATCCCCGGGGCCTGATAAACTACATCCTAGGGTACTTAAGGAGGTGGCCCTGGAGATAGCAGATGCTCTAAGGATCATCTTCCGGAACTCCATTGACTCGGGAACAGTACCCGTGGATTGGAGGGTAGCTAATGTTACCCCAATATTTAAAAAGGGGGGTAGAGAGAAAGCAGGGAATTATAGACCAGTAAGCCTTACATCGGTTGTGGGCAAAATGCTAGAGTCCATTATTAAGGATAAAATAGCGGAGCACTTGACAAATGGGGAAAGGATCGGACAGAGTCAACATGGATTTACAAAGGGTAAATCGTGTTTGACTAATCTGCTGGAATTTTTTGAGGAAGTAACTGGTAAAATAGATGGGGGAGAGCCAGTGGATGTGGTGTACCTTGACTTCCAGAAAGCCTTCGATAAGGTTCCACACAAAAGATTATCATGCAAAATTAAGGCTCATGGGATTGGGGGCAAAGTATTAACGTGGATAGAGAACTGGCTGGCGGATAGAAAACAGAGAGTTGGAATAAACGGCTCATTTTCGGAGTGGCAGGCAGTGACCAGCGGGGTGCCGCAAGGATCTGTCCTGGGACCCCAGCTGTTCACAATATATATAAATGATCTGGATCAGGGAATTGGATGCAATATTTCCAAATTCGCTGACGACACTAAACTAGGAGGAGGGGTGGGCTCTGATGAGGATGTCAGGAGGCTACAGTGTGATTTGGACAGGTTGGGGGAATGGGCGGATACGTGGCAGATGCACTATAATGTGGATAAATGCGAGGTTATCCACTTTGGGGGTAAAAACAGGAGGGTAGATTATTATCTAAATGGCAATAGATTGGGAGATGGGGAAGTGCAGAGGGACCTGGGTGTTCTTGTGCACCAGTCACTGAAGGAGAGCATGCAGGTGCAACAGGCGATTAAGAAGGCAAATGGTATGTTGGCCTTCATATCAAGGGGGTTCGAGTATAGGAATAGGGATACCTTACTACAGCTGTACAAGGTGCTGGTGAGACCGCATCTGGAGTATTGTGTACAGTTTTGGTCGCCCCATCTGCAGAAGGATGTTCTTGCCATGGAAAGAGTGCAACGGCGATTCACCAGGCTGATATCTGGAATGGCGGGAATGACCTACGAAGAGAGATTAAATAGTTTGGGCTTGTACTCACTGGAGTTTAGAAGATTGAGAGGGGATCTCATCGAAACATATAAAATTATGGCAGGCCTGGACAGGCTGAATTCAGAGAGAATGTTTCCAATGGCCGGGGAGCACAGAACCAGGGGCCACAGTCTAAAAATAGCGGGCAAATCATTTAAAACAGAGATGAGGAAGAATTTCTTCACTCAAAGAGTGGTGAGCCTGTGGAATTCCCTGCCACAGAGGGCTGTGAAGGCTAATTCAATAAATATTTTCAAGAGAGAATTGGATATATTTCTGAAGGCTAAGGGGATTAAGGGTTACGGAGAAAAGGCGGGGACGGGGTACTGAACTGGTAAGATCAACTATGATCTCAGACGAAGATCAGCCATGATCTCATTGAATGGCGGAGCAGGCTCGAAGGGCCGAATGGCCTACTCCTGTTCCTATCTCTATGTTTCTATGTTTCTATATGTGAAAATAGCCGCTTGTAGTCCCTTTGGTTTATGACTGTTAGGGCTGATCCTGTGTCCAATTCCATTTTCACTTGGACTCCGTCTATCTTGAGTATAACCCAGATAGTCTGGTTTTCCTCCATTTTGGTTACCTTATGTAGTTTCAGACAACCCAGCTCCTTGCTTCCGGAGTCTGTGTCACTTTTCTGTTCGTCTGAACTACTGTCCATCACCTTGTGTACCTTTTTGTACTTCTCCTGTGGAGATTTCTTACTGTTGGTTTTCTTCCCAGACCTGCAGACTCTTGCTATGTGTCCTGCTTTTCCACACTGTCTGCACACTTGGTCCTTGAACCAACAATCCTTCTGGTCATGTGTTGTTCTGCTGCAGCGATAGCACTTCCCTGTTCCATAGGACATTTCATTGGTGCCATATTCTTGCGGTCTCCATTGTACCTCTACAGCGCCCCTTGCGGCTGCTTCATGTGATACTGCCATACTGAAAGCCTTGTCCAGCGTAAGATCCTTTTCTGATAGAAGCCGTTTCTGGGTTCCTTCACTTTGCAGCCCACACACAAACTTGTCCCTTAACTTCATTGTCGAACGTAGAGATACTGCCACTCTTCTGCATCCCTGGGTGTGATTTAACTGTCAAAAATGGCGTCTCCCGCGCTTCCCCTTCTTCTCCGCTGGCACAAAATGGCGTCTCCCACGCTTTCCTTCCTTCCCGCACTCACCCTTCTTCTCCGCTGCGGCTTCTAAAAATGGCATCTCCCGCGCTCTTCCTTCTTCTCCGCGGCGCAATGGCGTCTCCTGCGCTCTCCCTGCTTCTCCCCATGGACACTGTTCAGCCCTTGAGCCCTGGCTGTGCTCTGCGCGTTCTTTTTTTTTGGGCGCCTTTCCCGTTTCCGCCGCTCGGTCCTGAACCCGACTGTTGCTTTACCCTTTCTCTCTCCGTTTTGTTTTTCCTCGACGCCGCTCGGTTTTCAACCCCCGGCTGCGCCCTGTGTGCTGCACCCTTTGTCTTACCCCGTTGACGCTGCTCGGCTTTCTCTCCGCCATCGGTCGGCTCCAGCCGCCGCTGTCCGGGAAGGGTCTGCGCTGTACCTGTCGTCAGTCTATTGCTGATCGTCGTGGCTGGGGAACCAAGCCCGGCTCTCCACTGCCTCCCCTGCGATGTTCACTCTCTGCCGGACGACTGGGGGGTTGCTCATGGTCCACGCCCGTGTTTCTGGCCTCGACTTTCTTCCACCGCCCTCCCGGAGCGAATCCTCGAAGGGAAATGCAGAGTTGCAGGTAGATTCGAATCGACACTCGTCGCCAGTGTTAGATCCGTGATTCTGAGAGTATGATGTTTTTCAATAACCACACGGATGCTGTAACTTAACAATCAACAGGTATTTACTGGAGTAGGGTAGTCTCAAGACTGGGGGTACAGAGGCATGCGCAATGCTTATATACAGGTGTGGTCACTGCCGGTACTACAGTATACAGGAGCTGTAAAAGTAGTTCTCTCTTAAAGGTACATACACGACACTCACAGTTCAGTTTCTGTATCTCCCACAGTTTAGTTTCAGTATCTCTCACAGTTTAGTTTCTGTATCTCTCAGTTTAGTTTCTGTTTAGTTTCTGTATCTCTCAGTTTAGTGTCTGTAACTCTCACAGCTTTGTTCCTGTAACTCTCTCAGTTTAGTTTCTGTATCTCTCAGCTTAGTTTCTGTATATCTCACTGTTTAGTTTCTGTATCTCAGTTTAGTTTCTGTATCTCTCACAGTTTATTTTCTGTAACTCTCACAGTTTAGTTTCTGTATCTCTCACAGTTTAGTTTCTGTGTCTCTCATAATTTAGTTTCAGTATCTCTCAGTTTAATTTCTGTATATCTCAGAGTTTAATTTCTGTATCTCTCAGTTTAGTTTCTGTAACTCACACAGTTTAGTTTCTGTAACTTTTAGTTTAGTTTCTGTATCGCACAGATTAGTTTCTGTATATCTCACAGTATAGTTTCTGTATCTCACAGTTCAGTTTCTGTAACTCTCTCAGTTTAGTTTCTTTATCTCACACAGTTTACTTCTGTAACTCTCAGTTTAGTTTCTGTAACTCTCACTATTTAGTTTCTGTAACTCTCAGTTTAGTTTCTGTAACTCTCTCAGTTTAGTTTCTGTATCACACAGTTTAGTTTCTGTAACTCTCAGTTTAGTTTCTATAACTCTCAGTTTAGTTTCTGTAACTCTCAGTTCAGTTTCTGTATCTCTCAGCTTTGTTTCTGTATCTCTGTTCAGTTTCTGTATCTCTCACAGTTTAGTTTCTGTATCTCTGTTTAGTTTCTGTATCTCTCAGTTTATTTCCTGTATTTCTCACAGTTTATTTCCTGTATCTCTCACAGTTTAGTTTCTGTATTTCTCAGTTTCGTTTCTGTGTATCTTACAGTTTAGTTTCTGTATCTCTCATTTTAGTTTCTGTATCTCTCACTGTTTAGTTTCTGCATCTCTCACTGTTTAGTTTCTGCATCTCACAGTTTAGTTTCTGTATTGCTCCGTTTATGTCAGTTTAGTTTCTGTAACTCTCAGTTTAGTTTCTGTATGTCACACAGTTTACTTCTGTAACTCTCAGTTTAGTTTCTGTAACTCTCACAGTTTAGTTTCTGTAACTCTCAGTTTAGTTTCTATAACTCTCACAGTTCAGTTTCTGTATCTCTCACAGTTTAGTTTCTGTATCTCACAGTTTAGTTTCTGTAACTCTCAGGTTAGTTTCTGTAACTCTCAGTTTAGTTTCTGTAACCCTCAGTTCAGTTTCTGTATCTCTGTTCAGTTTCTGTATCTCTCACAGTTTAGTTTCTGTATCTCTCTCAGTTTAGTTTCTGTATCTCACACAGTTTACTTCTGTAACTCTCAGTTTAGTTTCTGTAACTCTCAGTTTAGTTTCTGTAACTCTCAGTTTAGTTTCTGTAACTCTCAGTTCAGTTTCTGTATCTCTCAGCTTAGTTTCTGTATCTCTGTTCAGTTTCTGTATCTCTCACAGTTTAGTTTCTGTATCTCTGCTTAGTTTCTGTATCTCTCACAGTTTATTTCCTGTATCTCGCACAGTTTATTTCCTGTATCTCTCACAATTTAGTTTCTGTATTTCTCAGTTTAGTTTCTGTGTATCTTACAGTTTAGTTTCTGTATCTCTCACTGTTTAGTTTCTGCATCTCACCGTTTAGTTTCTGTATCACTGCGTTTATGTCAGTTTAGTTTCTGTAACTCTCAGTTTAGTTTCTGTATGTCAGTTTAGTTCCTGGACCTCTCACAGTTTAGTTTCCGTAACTCTCACAGTTTAATTTCTGTAACTCTCTCAGTTTAGTCTCTGTATCTCTCAGTTCAGTTTCTGTAACTCTCACAGTTTAGTTTCTGTATCTCACAGTTTAGTTTCTGTAACTCTCTCAGTTCAGTTTCTGTAACTCTCACAGTTTAGTTTCTGTAACTCTCAGTTTAGTTTCTGTATCTCTGTTTAGTTTCTCTTTCTCTCACAGTTTCGCTCCTGTATCTCTCACAGTTTAGTTCCTGTATCTCTCACAGTTTAGTTTCTGTATCTCTCACAGTTTAATTTCTGTATCTCTCAGTTCAGTTTCTGTATCTCTCTCAGTTTAATTTCTGTATTGCTCAGTTTAGTTTCTGTATCTCACAGTTTAGTTTCTGTAATTCTCAGTTTAGTTTCTGTATCTCTCAGTTTAGCTTCTGCATATCTCAGAGGTTAGTTTCTGCAACTCTCACAGTTCAGTTTCTGTATCTCTCACACTTTAGTTTCTGTATCTTTCATAGTTTAGTTTCTGTATCTCTCAGTTTAGTTTCTGTATATCTCAGAATTTAGTTCCTGTAACTCTCACAGTTTAGTTTCTGTATCTCACTGTTTCGTTTCTGTATCTCTAAGTTTAATTTCTGTATATCCCTCAGTTTAGTTCCTGTATCTCCCAGTTTAGTTTCTCTGTCTCTCACAGTTAAGTTTCTGTATCTCTCTCTGGTTAGTTTCTGTAACTCTCACAGTTTAGTTTCTGTATTTCTCAGTTTAGTTTCTGTGTATCTCACAGTTTAGTTTCTGTATCTCTCAGTTTAGTTTCTGTATATCTCACAATTTATTTTCTGTATCTCTCAGTTTAGTTTCTGTATATCTCACAGTTTAGTTTTTATATCTCTCAGTTTAGTTTCTGTATGTCAGTTCAGTTTCTGTATCTCTCTGTTTAGTTTCTGCATATCACAGTTTAGTTTCTTTATCGCTCAATTTAGTTACTGTATGTCAGTTTAGTTTCTGTAACTCTCACAGTTCAGTTTCTGTATCTCTCACTGCAGTTTCTGTGTCTCTCACAGTTGAATTGCTGTAACTTTCAGTTTAGTTTCTGTAACTCTCTCAGTTTAGTTTCTGTATCTCTCTCAGTTTAGTTTCTGTAACTCTCAGTTTAGTTTCTGTATCTCTCATACTTCAATTTCTTTATCTTTCAGTTTAGTTTCTGTATACCTCAGAGTTTAGTATCTGTATCTCTCAGTTTAGTTTCTGTATATCTCCGAGTTTAGTTTCTGTATCTCTCAGTTTAGTTGCTGTATATCTCCGAGTTAATTTCTGTATCTCTCAGTTTAGTTTCTGTATATCTCCGAGTTTAGTTTCTGTATCTCTCAGTTTAGTTGCTGTATATCTCAGAGTTTAGTATCTGTATCTCTCAGTTTAGTTTCTGTATCTCACACAGTTTGTATCTCACACAGTTTAGTTTCTGTATCTCCCAGTTTAGTTTCTGTAACTCTCACAGTTTAGTTTCTGTATATCTCAGAGTTTAGTATCTGTATCTCTCAGTTTAGTTTCTGTATCTCACACAGTTTAGTTTCTGTAACTTTCAGTTTAGTTTCTGTAACTGTCATAGTTTAGTTTCTGTATCTCACAGTTTAGTTTCTGTAACTCTCTCAGTTTAGTTTCTGTATCTCTCATACTTTAATTTCTGTATCTTTCAGTTTAGTTTCTGTATCTCTCACAGTTTAGTTTCCGTAACTCTCACAGTTTAGTTTCTGTAACTCTCACAGTTTAGTTTCTGTATCTCTCAGTTTAGTTTCTGTATCTCTCCATTTAATTTCTGTATATCTCAGAGTTTAGTTTCTATAACTCTCACAATTCATTTTCTGTATCTCTCACTGTTTAGTTTCTGTATCTCTCAGTTTAGTTTCTGTATCTCTCCGTTTAATTTCTGTATATCTCAGAGTTTAGTTTCTATAACTCTCACAATTCATTTTCTGTAACTCTCACAGTTTAGTTTCTGTAGCTCTCAGTTTAGTTTCTGTACCTCACACAGTTCAGTTTCTGTATCTCACAGTTTAGTTTCTGTATCTCTCTGTTTCATTTCTGTATATCTCAGTTTAGTTTCTATAACTCTCACAATTCACTTTCTGTATCTCTCACTGTTTAGCTTCTGTATCTCTCAGTTTAGTTTCTGTATCTCTCACACTTTAGTTTCTGTATCTTTCATAGTTTAGTTTCTGTATCTCTCAGTTTAGTTTCTGTATATCTCAGAATTTAGTTCCTGTAACTCTCACAGTTTAGTTTCTGTATCTCACAGTTTCGTTTCTGTATCTGTAAGTTTAATTTCTGTATATCCCTCAGTTTAGTTTCTGTATCTCTCAGTTTAGTTTCTCTGTCTCTCACAGTTAAGTTTCTGTATCTCTCTCAGGTTAGTTTCTGTAACTCTCACAGTTTAGTTTCTGTATTTCTCAGTTTAGTTTCTGTGTATCTCACAGTTTAGTTTCTGTATCTCTCAGTTTAGTTTCTGTATATCTCACAATTTATTTTCTGTATCTCTCAGTTTAGTTTCTGTATATCTCACAGTTTAGTTTCAATATCTCTCAGTTTAGTTTCTGTATGTCAGTTCAGTTTCTGTATCTCTCTGTTTAGTTTCTGCCTATCACAGTTTAGTTTCTTTATCGCTCAATTTAGTTACTGTATGTCAGTTTAGTTTCTGTAACTCTCACAGTTCAGTTTCTATATCTCTCAGTGCAGTTTCTGTGTCTCTCACAGTTTAATTGCTGTAACTTTCAGTTTAGTTTCTGTAACTCTCTCAGTTTAGTTTCTGTATCTCACTTAGTTTAGTTTCTGTAACTCTCAGTTTAGTTTCTGTATCTCTCATACTTTAATTTCTTTATCTTTCAGTTTAGTTTCTGTATACCTCAGAGTTTAGTATCTGTATCTCTCAGTTTAGTTTCTGTATATCTCCGAGTTTAGTTTCTGTATCTCTCAGTTTAGTTGCTGTATATCTCCGTGTTAATTTCTGTATCTCTCAGTTTAGTTTCTGTATATCTCCGAGTTTAGTTTCTGTATCTCTCAGTTTAGTTGCTGTGTATCTCAGAGTTTAGTATCTGTATGTCTCAGTTTAGTTTCTGTATCTCACACAGTTTAGTTTCTGTATCTCCCAGTTTAGTTTCTGTAACTCTCACAGTTTAGTTTCTGTATATCTCAGAGTTTAGTATCTGTATCTCAGTTTAGTGTCTGTATCTCACACAGTTTAGTTTCTGTAACTTTCAGTTTAGTTTCTGTAACTGTCATAGTTTAGTTTCTGTATCTCACAGTTTAGTTTCTGTAACTCTCTCAGTTTAGTTTCTGTATCTCTCATACTTTAATTTCTGTATCTTTCAGTTTAGTTTCTGTATCTCTCACAGTTTAGTTTCCGTAACTCTCCCAGTTTAGTTTCTGTAACTCTCACAGTTTAGTTTCTGTATCTCTCAGTTTAGTTTCTGTATATCTCACAATTCATTTTCTGTATCTCTCACTGTTTAGTTTCTGTATCTCTCAGTTTAGTTTCTGTATCTCACACAGTTTCGTTCCTGTATCTCTCAGTTTAGTTTCTGTATTTCTCACAGTTTAGGTTCGGTATCTCTCAGTTCAGTTTCTGTATAAACATAAACATAAACATAATGGCCCAAAAATTGGTGTCGGGGGCTTCCCGCGGGTGCAAGCCCCCAACCTAGACTTACCTAGCGCGCCGACAGTTGAAGCCTGGCCCTGCGTGGATTCCCTGTCAGTGGCCCGGTTCAGCTCCCGGCACGCTGTGCTTGCGTGATCCAGCGGCATAGTTAGTTCGATGAGTCGGCTGGGATCACGTGAGCACTGGGAAACCAATCAGAGGTTGCAAAAGTTCATTCATGAGTTTGATAGTAAGATCTGCTAAACTCATGAAAACTCCGGGTGCCCAAAACAGTACTTAAACTTGAAATAAAAGTTTTTAAAAATCCCACTAATTAAATGAACTGTTAATAACTGTAAAAAACGAATTTAAACAATTATTCAAATTTTTAAAAAAAATAATTTTTTAACAAATCGGGTCTAAAAATACACTTACCTTACTGTAAAGTCTTTAAAAGTAATAAACCTGTGGAAAATATGTTCTAACTTTAATTGATAGACCACTTACCTTTTAAAACTAAGTACTTACGTCTGCTTTTTTCTCGCGTATAAACTGAAGGCCTTATCGCACGGGCAACCCTGTAAAAAAAAAAGGAATTTCAGCGCGCACGCGCAGACTCCTGCGCACACGCATTCCACCTCTGAACCCCTTGGTTCAGAGGAAAGGAAATACCGGTTTTCCGCTCATGCGCTGTGCATGCTGAAAACCGGCACTTCCATCGGGCCCACGCGTGAGTACACGGTGCTTACTCACGCGTTGTGACCCGAATTACTGGGCCAATAAGTAGGAGCAGGAGTAGGCCATACGGCCCCTCGGGCCTGCTCCTCCATTCAATAGGATCATGGCTGATCCGAATCTAGACTCACGTCCACTTCCCTGCCCTCTCCCCATAACCCCTAATTCCCTTATCTGCTAGGAAACTGTCTATCTCCGTTTAAAATTTATTTAATGTTGCAGCTTCCACAGCTCTCTGGGGTAGCAAATTCCATAGATTTACTACCCTCTGAGTGAAGAAGTTTCTCCTCATTTCAGTTTTGAAAGGGCAGCCCCTTATTCTAAGATTATGCCCCCTAGTTCTAGTCTCACCCATCAGTGGAAATATCCTCACCACATCCACCCGATCAAGCCCCCTCACAATCTTATATGTTTCGATAAGATCGCCTCTCATTCTTCTGAACTCCAATGAGTAGAGGCCCAACCTACTCAACCTTTCCTCATACGTCAACCCCCTCATCTCTGGAATCAACTGAGTGAACCTTCTCTGAACCGCCTCGAGAGCAAGTATATCTTTCCTTAAATATGGAAACCAAAACTGCACGCAGTATTCCAGGTGTGGCCTCACCAATACCCTGTGTAACTGCAGCAAGACTTCCCTGTTTTTATACTCCATCCCCCTTGCAATAAAAGCCAAGATTCCATTGGCCTTCCTGATCACCTGCTGCACCTGCATACTAACTTTTTGTGTTTCATGCACCAGGACCCCCAGATCCCTTTGTACTGTAGCACTTTGCAGTTTCTCTCCATTTAGATAATAACTTGCTCTTTGATTTTTTCTGCCAAAGTGCATAACCTCACACTTTCCAATATTATATTCCATCTGCCAAATCTCTGCCCACTCACTGAACCAGTCTATGTCCTTTTGCAGGTTTTTTATGTCCTCCTCACTCACTGCTTTCCCTCCCATCTTTATATCGTCGGCAAACTTGGATATGTTACACTCGGTCCCTTCCTCCAAATCGTTAATATAGATTGTAAAGAGTTGGGGTTCCAGCACTGACCCCTGCGGAACACCACTAGTTACTGATTGCCAGCCCGAGAACGAACCATTTATCCCAACTCTCTGTTTTCTGTTAGATAGCCAATCTTCCACCCATGCCAGTATATTACCCCCAATCCCGTGATTTTTTATCTTGATCAGTAATCTTTTGTGTGGAACCTTGTCAAATGCCTTTTGGAAGTCCAAATATACTACATCCACTGGTTCCCCTTTATCCACCCTGTATGTTACATCCTCAAAGAATTCGAGCAAATTTGCCAAACATGACTTCCCCTTCATAAAACCAAGCTGACTCTGTCCTATTAAATTATGTTTATCCAAATGGTCTGTTACTGCTTCCTTAATAATGGACTCCAACATTTTGCCAACCACAGATGTTAGGCTAACTGGTCTATAGTTTCCAGCTTTTTGTCTACTTCCCTTCTTAAATAAGGGTGTTACATTAGCAGTTTTCCAATCTGCCGGGACCTTTCCTGAGTCCAGGGAGTTTTGGAAAATAATCACCAATGCATCGACAATCCCTACCGCCACTTCTCTCAAGACCCTAGGATGTAGGCCGTCAGGTCCGGGGGATTTATCCGCCTTAAGTCCCATTATTTTACCAAGTACCATCTCCTTAGTGATTTTAATCGTGTTTAGCTCCTCCCCCCCCCATTGCCCCCTGTTTGTCCAGTGTTGGGATATTTTTAGTGTCCTCTACTGTAAAGACTGATACAAAATATTTGTTCAGCGTCTTTGCCATCTCCATGTTCCCCACCATTAGTTTCCCGGTCTCATCCTCTAAGGGACCAATGTTCACTTTAGCCACCCTTTTTCTTTTTATATAGCTGTAGAAACTCTTGCTATCTGTTTTTATATTTTTTGCTAGTTTACTTTCATAATCTATCTTCCCTTTCTTAATTAATCTTTTAGTTATTGTTTGCTGGCTTTTAAATGCTTCCCAATCTTCTATCCTCCCACTAGATTTGGCTACTTTATATGCTCTTGTTTTCAGTCAGATACTATCCTTTATTACTTTACTAAGCCACGGATGGCTGTCTTTTCTTTTAATCCCCTTTTTCCTCAGTGGAATATATTTATCTTGAAAGATGTGAAATATCTCCTTGAATGTAGACCACTGCTCTTGTACCGTCTTACACTTTAATCTGTTTTCCCAGTCCACTTTAGTCAATTCTACTCTCATACCTTCATAGACTCCTTTATTTAATCTCAGTACGCTGGTTTGAGATCCAACTCTCTCACCCTCAAACTGAATTTGGAATTCAACCATATTATGGTCACTCATTCCAAGGGGATCCTTTACTAGGACATTTTTTATTAATCCTGTCTCATTACACAGGACCAGATCTAAGATTGCCTGCCCCCTGGTTGGTTCACATACATACTGCTCAAGGAACCCGTCCCTAATACACTCTATGAACTCTTCCTCAAGGCTGCCATGCCCAATTTGATTAGTCCAGTCAATATGAAAGTTAAAATCCCTCATGATTATTGCTGTTCCCTTATTACAAGCCCTCTCAGTTTAATTTCTGTATCGCTCAGTTTAGTTTCTGTAACTCTCACAGTTTATTTTCTGTATTTCTCAGTTCAGTTTCTGTATCTCTCTCAGTTTAATTTCTGTATCAGTCAGTTTAGTTTCTGTATCTCTCAGTTTAGCTTCTGCATGTCTCAGGGGTTAGTTTCTGCAACTCTCGCAGTTTAGTTTCTGTATCTCTCACAGTTTAGTTTCTGTATCTCGCAGTTTAGTTTCTGTATCTCGCAGTTTAGTTTCTGTATCTCACAGTTTAATTTCTGTATATCCCTCAGTTTATTTACTGTATCTCTCAGTTTAGTTTCTCTGTCTCTCACAGTTAAATTTCTGTATCTCTCTCAGGTTAGTTCCTGTATCTCTCACAGTTTAGTTTCTGTAACTCTCACAGTTTAGTTTCTGTATTTCTCAGTTTAGTTTCTGTATCTCTCAGTTTAGTTTCTGTATATGTCACGGTTCTGTCACGGGGCCGTGTAGACATGGGGCCGTGCTGTCCGGGCGAGGCTGGTTCTGGACCCAAGTGCAGACAGACGAGGCGAGAAGCAGATATGCAGTCTTAAATAACAGTACTTTACTAGAATCACACAGGTAAACAGTTACAAAACATAGGAGCTCAAGACAAGCTACCACATAAGCAAATGGCTAGTCAAGATAGGAACTCAAGACAAGCTACCATGAGGCAACTGGCTTGTCAAGACTGAGCTCAAGACAAGCTACCCCAGGGCAACTGGCTTGTCAAGATAGGAACTCAAGACAAGCTACCATGAGGCAACCGTCTTGTCCAAACTGAGCTCAAGAGAAGCTACCACAGGGCAACCGGCTTGTCCAAAACTGAGCACCTTATCAAGACTGAGCAACTTGTCAGCACCTTGTCAAGACCGAGAACAAAGGGAAGAACCACAGAACTTAAATACAAGCAAAAACAGGTGAAACCAATAAACCAGGTAAAAGGCAATTAAGTAATACACAGGAGAAACAAGTAACAATTAACAAAAGGAAACCAACCAGTGAAGGTGCCATCTAGGGGTTACTGAAGGAACTGACCGGCACCCTCACACTCATTACAGACCTTGCTCTCTGTGGAGCAGGTTGTGCTGCAGTAGTGTGGAAAGTGTTGGTCGCCTTGACCAGGGAGTGGAGGGGAAGGAGAGACCCCAGGCCACCACTACCTTCAACCATCTACCAACTTCATCTACCGAGGTGCCTGGAGAGAGAGGAGGAGAGGGAAAAAGGAGGCCAGCATTTACAACAGGAGAGGCTTTTTCCATCTCTGCCTCCCCAAATTGGCCTCCATTCCAGGAGAGGGAGAGAGGGGAGAGGAGCGGCATTCAACATCAACTGATTGGAAGGAGGGTAGGAGCAACTTCTTTTCTATTTGAACTTCTGCAGGGGGGTGTCATTCGGTGCATTCCCCAAAGACTTTGTATTGTGGGTAGGGGGAGGAAAGAAGACCGGGCCGGAAGACCAAGCGGTGTCAAAAGCCCCTTCCATTGCCTGGCCTGGGTTAGCTGGAGCTGCCCAGGTGAAGCCTTTTCAGCACATCGCGAAGACCTGGTGTGGGGCTGAGCCTGGGCTTTTCTCCAGCTTTCCCAGGCGAAGACATCTTCTCCCCCTGCCTGTAGACCACCCACAAGAGACTTTATTTTTCCATCGGGGAGTGCGCCCCCTGCCGACACCCACCCACCTGCCATCCTGAGTGGTGCCCCTGCCTTTGCGACCTCCCTCCTTCCCACCACCCCCCCCTCTCTTTGTCTCTCTCTCTGTCTCTCAGGAGGCACCTCTGTTTCAAAACTTCTTACTAATTGCCACTTGAGCAGAGGGGTGAAGGCCCCTCTCCCAATTCCAATTAACAAGGGGAGAGGCGGGCCTTTAGTTTAACAGCTCCCTCTGCTCAAGGGAAGACTTTAATTTTCCGGAGGCCTTTTAACACCTTCAGGCCTGTGACTTGGGGTGAGTGTAGCTTTTTCTTTTAAAAAAAAAAAGAACCACCCCATAATGGCGAGTACATCTTCGCCGGTGGCGGGGTCAGCCAGGTTGTACGCGAGAGTGGCAGCCACAGCCACAGCCGCTCCCGCTTCTTCTGCTGCCCCGTCACCTTTTAAACTTATTACCAAAAAGCTTGGGGTGAAGAGCTACAGTCACCCCAACATGACAATTGAGGCGTGCGTTAAGGCCATGGCTGGGGTTGTCGGCCCTTCAGCCATCCTCGCCACCTCAAAAATGTACGGGAAGGCTGTGTTCTTCCTGGGGTCGGAGCGGGCGGTGTCCCTGGCCATCGCCAAGGGGCTCGCCGTGGGCGGGACCTTCCTGCCGGTGGATCCTCTTGAGGCCACCGCGCGGAGGATCGTGATCTCCAACGTCCCGCCCTACATTTCTGGTGAGCTCCTCCTCCCCCACCTGCGCCAACTTGGGGAGGTGAGGTCGGGGATTGCGCCTATCCCGCTCGGCTGCCGGGAAGCCAGCCTTCGGCACGTTTTCTCCTTCCGGCGCCAGGTCTACATCCAGCTGGCGTGGGAGGAGGACACCGACGGGGCATTTGTCGTCCTCCATGAGGGGACCGCTTACCGCGCCTTTTGGACGTCAGACGGTGTGCGGTGCCACGCCTGCAAGGAGGTGGGGCACATTAGAAAGAACAGCCCTGCCTCCAAGGCCGCCAGATCGTCTGGCGTGGCCGAGGCTGGCGCCGCCACTGCTCCTCTCCCCGGGTCTGGCCGCGCCCCCCAAACAACTGATGCGCGGTCGTCGTCGGAGGCCGATGCCATCAAGGCCTCTGGCGGGGGGGAGGGAGTGCGTCCGGGCGGAAAGAAGGCGCGGTGCAAATCCAAACATTTCAGAGTGGGTCCCCCCGCGGAGGGCGAGCCCCTGGACTTAGAGCCCCTGACACCCGCGCTCATTGTGGAGTTGGTCGGGGCAGGCGAGGGTGGGAGGGGCCTCGTGCCCGAGCCTGTGGCCGCCGCCGCTGAGGCGGAAACGTTAATACCTGCGGCCGGGCTCGGGCCCGAGGGACCTGACGAACCTGCCCCGCCGGAGGGAGCAGAGGAGGGGGCCTCTACAGGCATGTAGGTCTCCCTCGCTCCCTCCGTGTTAAAAAGAAGGCGCGACCCCCTGGATGAGGAGGAGGACCAGGAGGAGGAAGGTCCCTCCGAACAGGGGGAGTCATCGCCCGCCGCGGGTACTGCGCCCCCCCCGCCCCGCTGTCACCATCTCCGGCATTCGGCAGGGGTCACCTGTCCCTCGGGAGGCTGAGGCAGATGTGTCTGTCCAGCACGCGCCTCCCGGGGATGGGGACGAGACCATGCCCGTGGGGGGGGTCGCGGAACAACCCGCGGCAGAAGTAGATTATCTCTCGGTGCCGTTACCCCTCGACGGGTCGGGCTGCCTGGGGTCTGGGCCGGGCGAGTTTGATGGAAGCGAGCTCGCCCAAAGCGACCCGGACATTTCCCAGGGGCTGCTCGACCTGGTCGAGGTTTTAGCCGAGGTCACCCCATCTGCTGGGTCGGAGGCCGGTGGCGGGGAAGAGGAGGGCCCTCTGACTGTGTCTCCGGTGCCGGACGTCTTGGAGGAGTTGGGTTTTGTTTTTTCCCCGATTCCTCCGGCGTCTGAGGCGTCTGGGGCGGAGGGGGGCTTCGAACCACCGCCGTCTTCTGGCCCGGCGCCCCCAGAGGAGCCCAGGGAGGATTCCTCTGCCACCGATCCTGGGGGTGGGGTCCGGGCAGAGGCGGGGCCGGCTGTTGCGGCCGAGCTGTTCGCTGCGCACTGCGCGACGGACGGGTCGGCCGCCGGCGACGACCCCCCGGAGGAGGATGGGGACTCGGTGATGGGCATGGAGGACGAGTTGGATTCCATCGCCGACGGGGCAATGGATGACCTCGTGCCCCTCGCCGAGTCCCCCCTCATTCCCGTCAGGGAACTCCGGGATTTTGTGGCCGTGTGCCAGGGTCGTCCCAACAAAACCCAGCTGGCCCTCGCCAGGTGGTCGGAGCTGGCGCTGCTCATCGGGTCGGTCCGCGCCACCGTCAAGGCCATGGGCGCGGACACGGACGTGGGCCCGCTCGAGCTGCGTCGGCTCAGGTCGTTCCTCACTGGGCTGTTGAGGGAGTGGCGGTCGACTAGCGGCTGCGCTCCCTCCCCCCGTTAGTTGTAGGTAGAGGTTGCACTATGCTTCTGAGATGAAGATAACCATAGCCAGCCTCAACATCAACGGCAGCAGGGAGGCTCGCCGCAGATTTAATAACCTTTCGGTCCTTCGGGACGGGAAGTATGCGGTGCGCTTCCTGCAAGAAACCCACACCGTTCCGGGAGACGAGGCCACGTGGCTCCTGGAGTGGCAAGGAGGGGTCAGCATGAGTCACCTCTCCAGCGTTTCCAGCGGGGTGGCTATCTTGCTGGCCCCGCATTTTCAGCCGAAGATCTTGGGGGTCAAGGAGCTCGTGCCGGGCCGCTTGCTCCAGGCCACTGTGCGCCTGGGGGGTGTGCCGCTCCAACTAGTGAACGTGTACGCCCCTCAGGCCGGTGCGCAGCAACTGCGCTTCTTTGAAGAAGTGTCCGCTCTTCTGGGCTCCATCGACGCGGGCGAGTGCGTCATCCTCGGGGGGGATTTTAACTTCACCCTCGAGGCGAGGGACCGTTCGGCCCCCCAGCAATGCCCGGCGGTGATGGAGAAGTTGAGGGACCTGGTTGGGTCCTTCAACTTGGTGGACGTCTGGCGACATCTCCACCCCGACTCCAGTGCCTTCACTAGCGTGAGGTCTGGAGGAGGATGGTCCAGAATCGACCGCCTTTATATTTCCCGGGCGTACGTCTCCTGCGTTCCGGCAGCTTCCATGCGGCCGGTGCCATGCACGGACCACCACCTGGTGTGGGCGGAGCTCGCTCCGCTGCGCGCACGGGGGTGGTCCGCGTACTGGCATTTTAATAACCGGCTGCTGGAGGATGCGCGGTTCCAGGATTCATTTCGCCGGTTCTGGGCCGACTGGAGAAGGAAGCGGGGGGGCTTCCCCTCCTTGAGGCTATGGTGGGACGTGGGCAAGGCTCACGTCCATCTCTTCTGTCAGGAGTACGCGAAGGGGTCGACCAAGAGGCGGGAGGCCCGGGTCGGGCGGTTGGAGAAGGAGGTGCTCGACCTGGAGTCCCGTCTCGGTCAAGTCTTCAAGGACCCGGCCCTGCGGATGGTGTACGAAGAGAAGAAGGGCGCGCTGAAGGACCTGCAGCTTGTCGGGTCCTGAGGCGCGTACGTGAGGTCGCGGATCCAGTTCCTGCGGGACCTGGACCGCGGCTCCCCCTTCTTCTACTCGCTGGAAAAAAGACAGGGGGTCCGTAAGCAGCTCTTGGGGCTGCTGGCCGATGACGGATCTCTGGTCTCGGATCCGGAGGGAATCAGTGCGGAGGCCCACGCCTATTACGGGGCTCTGTTCTCTCCAGATCCGTCCAGCGAGGCTGCGCGCAGAGTTTTGTGGGAGGACCTGCCGAAGGTCGGCCTGGAGGGCGCCGCAAAATTGGACGCTCCTCTGAGTCTGGAGGAGCTGACCGGCGCCCTCCGCCAGCTCTCCAGGGGAAAGTCCCCGGGGCTGGATGGGCTGACCGTGGAGTTCCACAGGGCATTCTGGGACGTCTTGGGGGGCGACTACGCGCGGGTCCTGGGGGAAAGTTTGGCGACCGGGGAGATGCCCCTCTCTTGGCGCAGGGCGGCTATTGTCCTGCTGCCTAAGAAGGGCGATCTCCGCCTCCTTAAGAACTGGCGCCCGGTCTCCCTCCTCAGCACGGACTATAAAATTTTTGCCAGGGCTATGTCTGCTCGCCTAGGCGCCGTGCTGGCCCACATGATCCACCCCGACCAGTCCTACACGGTCCCGGGCCGGACCATCCACGATAACATCCATCTGGTCCGGGACCTGGTCCACCATTCCCAGAGGGCTGGTCTGTCGGTCGCCTTCCTTTCCCTGGATCAGGAGAAGGCATTCGACAGGGTGGATCACGAGTATCTCTTCGGGACTCTGCGCGCATTCGGGTTCGGGACGCATTTTGTCGCCCGGATCCGACTTCTGTACGCTGCCACAGAGTGTCTGATTAAAGTTAACGGGTCCTTGACGGCACCCCTTCGCTTCGGGAGGGGGGTGCGTCAGGGATGCCCCATGTCCGGCCAGTTATACGCCGTTTGCGTAGAGCCTTCCCTGCGCCTCTTGCGGAAGAGGTTGATGGGACTGGCTCTGCAAGGGCCGGGCATGGAGGTGGTCCTCTCGGCTTACGCCGATGATGTGCTCCTCATGGTCACGGATCCCGCTGACTTGCGGAGGATGCGGGAATGCCAGCAGATTTACTCGGACGCATCCTCCGCCAAGATCAACTGGGGGAAATGTTCTGGACTCCTGGTGGGTCAGTGGCAGGTGGACTCCCTGCCGGAGGAGTTCAGGCCCTTCGCCTGGAGCACCACGCACCTCCTCTACTTGGGAGTCTACCTCAGCCCTGCTGAGGACGCCTGGCCGGCGAACTGGCAAGAGTTGGAGGCCAAAGTCACCACTCGCTTAGGACGCTGGACAGGATTGCTCCGAGTGTTGTCCTACAGGGGTCGAGCAATGGTCATAAACCAACTGGTGGCCGCCATGTTGTGGTACCGGTTCGTCACTTTGATCCCTCCCCCTGCGTTAGTCGCCAAGATACAGAAGAAGCTCGTCGACTTCTTCTGGGACAAAAGGATGCACTGGGTCTCTGCCGCGGTTCTGAGTTTCCCGCTTAGGGAGGGCGGTCAGGCGTTGGTGTGCCTCCGCACCCAGGCTGCGACTTTCCGTCTTCGGACGCTGCAGAGATACCTGTACGTTGAGAATCCTCCGAGATGGTGTGCGCTGGCGACGTACTTTTTCCGCCAGCTGCACGGCCTCAATTACGACATGCAGCTCCTGTTTTTGGAAGTGGGCGGCAGGCGTATCAGCCTGCGGGAGCTGCCTGTCTTCTACCAGGAACTGCTATGGGTTTGGAACTACGTCGCCTCCAGGCGGAGCTCTCCCCCGTCAGGAATGGCGGCTGTCCTTCGGGAGCCACTGTTCAGGAATCCGCACCTCCACGTCCGCGAGTTCAGGTGGCTGGCGGAACGCAGGGCTGTGCCTGGCAAGGTGACTAGAGTCGGGGACCTACTCGATGGCGGAGGAGCGGGCTGGATGGCGCCGGAGGAGTTGGCACGGCGCATGTCTTGGGACAACGTCTGGCTCGCGGTCGATGCCATCGAGTCGGTGAAAGCGACGCTGCACCCCGGCGCCACGAGGTGTATCGAGGCGGCTCAAGCACATGGGGCGATCCCGTCCGAGCTTTCCCCCGTTCGGACGGAATTCCTTATCGGCGCCCTGCCCCGAAATCCCCCTTGGGAACCGGCGCCTCACAACTTGAGCCGTCTCGAGGAGATGCCCTCCGTGCCTTTTCATTCTGCACGGAGGGGTTTCCTGTATGGGCTGCTCCTGCACACTTTCCACTTTGTCATCTTCGCCCGCCGTCCGGACACGCCGTGGTGTGCCGTTTTTCCTTCTGGCGGAGGCAGAGGTCCCCAATGGAGGGCTCTCTATGTGGGAGTCCTCCCTTGTTCTATTGGGGACTTGGCCTGGAGGGTGTTGCACGGAGCAGTCCCGTGCAATATATTGTTAAATAGGTTCACGGACTCCCAGGCCGCCTGTTTGTTCTGCGGTCTGGAGGAGTCCGTTTTTCATGTTTATGTTGAATGTGAGAGGTTGCAGCCCCTCTTCCATTATTTGAAGGGGCTGCTCCTCGATTTTTGGTTGCACTTCAGTCCCACGCTCTTGATCTACGGTCACCCGGTGCGGAGGGGAGCGGACAGGTTGGAGGACCTCCTCGTGGGTCTGCTCCTGGGCCTGGTGAAAAAAGCCATCAATTGGTCCAGGCAGCGGGCAGTCGAGGGGGTCATCCAGCCAGATTGCCTCCCTCTCTTCCGCGGCCATGTTCGCGCCCGGGTGGCCCTGGAGATGGAGCACGCGGTGTCCGCCGGCGTGCTCGAGCACTTCCATGACCGGTGGGCGCCGCAGGGACTGGAGTGCATAATTGGATTGGACAACCAAATTTTAATTTGATTTGTTAAGGTTTATTTAAAGATTTTTATTTTTTATTTTTTTTTAGAGGTTTAGTTACAGTTTATTTGTTCAATTTATTTGGCCCTACCAAAAGAAGAGAAACAAGTAACAATTAACAAAAGGAAACCAACCAGTGAAGGTGCCATCTAGGGGTTACTGAAGGAACTGACCAGCACCCTCACAGTATGTCTCACAATTTAATTGCTATGTCTCTCAGTTTAGTTTCTGTATCTTTCACTGTTTAGTTTCTGCATCGCAGTTTAGTTTCTGTATTGCTCAGTTTAGTTACTGTATGGCAGTTTAGTTTCTGTAACACTCACAGTTCAGTTTCTGTATCTCTCACAGGTAAGTTTCTGTAACTCTCTTCAGTTTCTGTATCTCACACACTTTAGTTCCTGTAACTTTCAGTTTAGTTTCTGTATCTCTCACAGTTTAGTTTCTGTATCTCTCAGTTAATTTCTGTATCTCTCAGTTTAGTTTCTGTATCTCTCAGTTTAGTTTCTGTATCTCTCAGTTTAGTTTCTGTATCTCTCAGTTTAGTTTCTGTATCTCTCAGTTTAGTTTCTGTAACTTTCAGTTTAGTTTCTGTATCTCTCACAGTTTAGTTTCTGTATTTCTCAGTTTAGTTTCTGTATCTCTCAGTTTAGTTTCTGTAACTTTCAGTTTAGTTTCTGTATCTCTCACAGTTTAGTTTCTGTATCTCTCAGTTTAGTTTCTGTAACTCACACAGTTTAGTTTCTGTATTTCTCAGTTTAATTTCTGTAACTCTCAGTTTAGTTTCTGTATATCTCACAATTTATTTTCTGTATCCCTCAGTTTAGTTTCTGTATATCAGTTCAGTTTCTGTATCTCTCTGCTTAGTTTCTGCATATCACAGTTTAGTTTCTTTATCGCTCAATTTAGTTACTGTATGTCAGTTTAGTCTCTGTAACTCTCACACTTTAGTTTCTGTATCTCACACTTTAGTTTCTGTAACTCTCACAGTTTAGTATCTGTATCTCTCAGTTCAGTTTCTGTATAGCTCTCAGTTCAGTTTCTGTATATCTGAGTTTAGTTTCCGTAACTCTCAGTTCATTTTCTGTATCTCTCAGTTTAGTTTCTGTAACTTTCAGTTTAGTTTCTGTAACTCTCAGCTTAGTTTCTGTATCTCTCACAGCTTTGTTTCTGTAACTCTCTCAGTTTAGTTTCTGTATCTCTCAGTTTATTTTCTGTATCTCAGTTTAGTTTCTGTATCTGTTTATTTTCTGTATCTCAGTTTAGTTTCTATATCTCTCAGTTCAGTTTCTGTATCTCTCTCAATTTAGTTTCGTTATCGCTCAGTTTATTTTCTGTAACTCAGTTTAGTTTCTGTACCTCTCACAGTTTAGTTTCTGTATTGCAGTTCAGTTTCTGTATCTCTCTGTTTAGTTTCTGTATCTCTCTGTTCAGTTTCTGTATCTCTCAGTTTAGTTTCAGTATCTCTCAGTTCACTTTCTGTAACTCTCAGTTTAGTTTCTGTATCTCTCTGTTCAGTTTCTGTATCTCTCACAGTTTAGTTTCTGTATCTCAGTTTAGTTTCAGTATCTCTGTTTAGTTTCTGTATCTCTCAGTTTAGTTTCTGTATCTCTGTTTAGTTTCTGTATCTCTCAGTTTAGTTTCTGTATCTCAGTTTATTTTCTGTATCTCTCAGTTTAGTTTCTCTATGTCTGTTTATTTTCTGTATGTCAGTTCAGTTCCTGTATATCTGTGTAGTTTCTATATCTCTCTTTAGTTTCTGTATGTCAGTTCAGTTTCTGTATCTCAGTTTAGTTTCTGTAATTTTCAGTTTAGTTTCTGTAACTCTCAGTTTAGTATCTGTATCTCTGTTTAGTTTCTGTATCTCTCACAGTTTCATTTCTGTATCTCCCAATTTAGTTTCTGTATCTCTCGCAGTTTAGTTTCTGTATCTCTCACAGTTTAGTTTCTGTATCTCACAGTTTAGTTTCTGTATCTCACAGTTTAGTTTCTGTATCTCACAGTTTAGTTTCTGTGTATCTCTCAGTTTAGTTTCTGTGTATCTCTCAGTTTAGTTTCTGTGTATCTCTCAGTTTAGTTTCTGTGTATCTCTCAGTTTAGTTTCTGTATCTCTCAGTTTAGGTTCTGTATATGTCACGGTTGCTGTCGCAGGGCCGTGTAGGCACGGGGCCGTGCTGTCCGGGCGATGTTGGTTCTGGACCTAAGTGCAGACAGATGAGGTGAGAAGCAGATATGCAGTCTTAAATAACAGTACTTTACTAGAATCACACAGGTAAACAGTTACAAAACATTGGAGCTCAAGACAAGCTACCACATAGGCAAATGGCTAGTCAAGATAGGAACTCAAGACAAGCTACCATGAGGCAACTGGCTTGTCAAGACTGAGCTCAAGACAAGCTACCCCAGGGCAACTGGCTTGTCAAGATAGGAACTCAAGACAAGCTACCATGAGGCAACCGTCTTGTCCAAACTGAGCTCAAGAGAAGCTACCACAGGGCAACCGGCTTGTCCAAAACTGAGCACCTTATCAAGACTGAGCAACTTGTCAGCACCTTGTCAAGACCGAGAACAAAGGGAAGAACCACAGAATTTAAATACAAGCAAAACATAACGCAGATAAACAGTTATAGACATAGGAGCTCAAGAGAAGCAACCACTAAGGCAACCGGCTTGTCAAGGCAAGCGACCACGGGGCCACAGGCTTGTCCAAACTGAGCACCTTGTCAAGACTAACTCCCTTGTCAGGACTGAGCCCAGAGGGAAGAAACCACAGAACTTAAATACAAGCAAAAACAGGTGAAACCAATAAACCAGATAAAAGGCAATTAAGTAATAAACAGGAGAAACAAGTAACAATTAACAAAAGGAAACCAACCAGTGAAGGTGCCATCTAGGGGTTACTGAAGGAACTGACCGGCACCCTCACAGTATGTCTCACAATTTAATTTCTATGTCTCTCAGTTTAGTTTCTGTATCTTTCACTGTTTAGTTTCTGCATCTCAGTTTAGTTTCTGTATCGCTCAGTTTAGTTACTGTATGGCAGTTTAGTTTCTGTAACACTCACAGTTCAGTTTCTGTATCTCTCAGTTCAGTTTCTGTATCTCTCACAGTTAAGTTTCTGTAACTCTCTGTTCAGTTTCTGTATCTCACACACTTTAGTTTCTGTAACTTTCAGTTTAGTTTCTGTATCTCTCACAGTTTAGTTTCTGTATCTCACAGTTTAGTTTCTGTATCTCACAGTTTAGTTTCTGTAACTCTCGCAGTTCAGTTTCTGTATCTCTCAGTTAATTTCTGTATCTCTCAGTTTAGTTTCTGTAACTCTCAGTTTAGTTTCTGTATCTCTCAGTTTAGTTTCTGTATATCTCACAGTTTAGTTTCTGTAACTCTCAGTTTAGTTTCTGTAACTCTCACAGTTTAGTTTCTGTAACTCTCACAGTTCAGTTTCTGTAACTTTAAGTTTAGTTTCTGTAACTCACAGTTTAGTTTCTGTATCTCTCACTTTAGTTTCTGTAACTCTTAGTTTAGTTTCTGTATCTCTCAGTTTAATTTCTGTATCTCACAGTTTAGTTAGTGTAACTCAGTTTAGTTTCTGTAACTCTCACAGTTTAGCTTCTGTAACTCTCACAGTTTAGTTTCTGTAACTCTCGCAGTTTAGTTTCTGTATCTCTCACAGTTTAGTTTCTGTATCACTCACAGTTTAGTTTCTGTATCACTCAGTTTAGTTTCTGTAACTATCAGTTTAGTTTCTGTAACTCTCTCAGTTTAGTTTCTGTATATGTCACAGTTTAGTTTCTGTAACTCTCTGTTCAGTTTCTGTAACTATCAGTTTAGTTTCTGTAACTCTCAGTTTAGTTTCTGTATACCTCACAGTTTAGTTTCTGTATCTCTCACAGTTTAGTTTCTGTATCTCTCACAGTTTATTTTCTGTATTGTAATGTATTATCACATGGTTTGTCGCATGGTTTAATATGAGCATGCTCAGTTCGCTCTGGCCTAGTAAAGGAAGCACATGGACGAGGAACTCATCCTGTCGCTGTCGTTCATTTGTTCTACCCACATATATTACATTTTTGGCAATGAGGATGGGATCCCAAAGCCATTTTTAGGGATCATGGAGGGAGACAATGTTTAACCTTCGTGTGGAAAAGTTTAAGGTGAATTTGTTACGCCTAAACTGAATCTTTTTGTGCTGTTTTACTGTTAATGCTGATGCTGAATCGTCTGTGCTTCGCCTTGGCGTGTATGTAACACAGCAACAGTGGCGTTGATTCTCACAGGTACATAGGCAGCGGCTGAGTCACTGTTCAACGGGATCGGGACAATCATGGCCGCACCTACGGGATTCATCGGAAGCCTTGGCCTGCATGATCGAGCTCGCGAACCATTCAGTTCTTACATTGAGCAGATGAAGATGTTTTTTAAGGCCAATAACATTATTGAGACCGAAGGTGCAGATGAGAATGTTCAAGCTCAAAATAAATTAATTCATGAATGGAAAAAAGCAATTTTTCTAACGGAGATCGGGCCAGATGTCTACGGAACGTTGACAAACCTACTCGCGCCAGGGAAAGCGAAGGACATGTTGTTTGAAGACATTGTTGAGAATCTCAAGGACCATTTTGACCCAAAGCCATTAGAAATAGCAGAGAGCTATAAGTTTGGTACCAGAAACCAAAAACAAAGTGAAACCATCAGTGAGTACATTGTAGCTCTTAAAAACCTGTCTTTGCGCTGTAACTTTGGCACATTTTTGGATCGTGTGTTGCAAGATAAGTTTGTGTGTGGACTGGTGGATGAGCGCACACAGTCCAAGTTACTGAACACTCCAAACCTGACGTTTGACACAGCATGCAAAATTGCCCTATCTATGGAGATCGTGTCTAAGAATACTAGGGAGCTCCGTCTACCTCAAGTGACTAGTGCAGCTGAGGTCTACAGTCACAAAGCCACCGCCAAACCTAAAGTTATGAGACCAAGTCAAAAGCATGTCGGTGAGAGCAGTTCAGTGAATTGTTATCGCTGCAATGGAAATCACTCACCACAGTCCTGCCAATACAGAAATGCAAAGTGTTTTCACTGCCAGAAGCAAGGCCATATTTCAACAGCTTGCAGAGCTAGATTGAAAGCAGGAAGTAAGAACCATTCTAGTGGCAATGCAAAGCAGCGACAACAAAAGTGAACACACCTGATGTTGAAGAACTAGGCATTTACAGTATCTATGGCACTAGCGACAACACCAGCAGTCGTGAGAAAGACTTCTGTACAAAACTTTTGATCAACGAGCAATGTATTGGTATGTGTATCGACACAGTGGCGGACTGCTCTATCATGAGTAAGGACACATATGAGAGTAAGCTTAATCAAATACCACTTACAAAGAATACCGTAGAGTTAATAACCTACTCCAGAGAAGTCCTAGAGACACGTGGACAAATGGAATGTACAGTTCAGCATAATGGCCAGTCAGTAAAGCTGCCTATTATTATAGCGAGCTACAACAACAGGCCAACCTGCCTGGACAAAGACTGTTTGAGAAAGTTAAAACTAGACTGGAAAAACATCTTCAGTGTAGATGCTTCAAAGAAGCTGTTGTGTATGTACCTTTAAGAGAATAACTGGTTTCAGACTGCAGTACCGGCAGTGACCACCCCTGTATAAAAGGCGCTAGAGAGCCTCTGTTGTTTAGTTTCGTTTATGCCTTTCACCAGTAAAGATCTGTTTGTTTTCTCTCCTGCTAGTCCGTGTCTCAATCATTCACGGACTTAACACTGGCGACGAGTTAGAAACGAACTTACCTGCAACTCAGCAGCAGCTCCGACGATGTTGTTGAAGGTTGGAGCCAGAAGAAAGAAGAAAAAAAAAATAGGCCATTGAAACTCGAGAAACGGGCGTCGACCGTCAATCATCGATTTCAAAACTTGCAGGAGAGACTGTCCAGAGCCAGGCTGGGTTCCTCGGTCCGTGGTTTCCCAGCTAGTCGGGCTGGTGGCAGGTAGTGCTCTGATCCTTCCTGGGCTGCGGCGGGCTGAAGCTCGATCGGGTGGCCTTTCAACGGGGCCGGGCAGTGAGTCGGGAAGCAAGGAGGGAGAGAGAGAGTGGAGCATACAGGGCGCGGCCGGTGTTTCGAAGCCGGGCAGCGTTCGGACCTCAGAAGAGGGAGGGAAGTGTCCCAGAGGGTCCGCTCCACGACGGGAAGATAATAAAAGAAAACGAATTAATATTTAACGCGCAGGAAACCGTGGAAAGCAGCGCTAACAACAGCGGGGAAGAAGACAAAGCGCGGGAGGTGCCATTTTGTTAAATCGGGGAAGAAGGCAAAGCGCGGGAGGCGCCATTTTAGATTTGCAAGATGCCGAAGACTGGCTGTATCACTGCTTTTGATAACACATTAGAGGACTGGACCACGTATGTGGAAAGAGTCGAGGTATATTTCGAGGCAAACGATATAGCGGAGGGGAAAAAGGCATCGATATTGTTAAACTTAATGGGCGCTAGAACGTACGGCCTATTGCGGGACCTGATTACTCCAGCCAAACCGAAGGCGAAGAGTTTTAACGAAATTGTTGCTGTTCTACAGGAGCACTTAAACTCTGCACCGCTGTTGATAGCAGAAAGATTTAAATTCCACAGGAGAACTCAGCACAAAGATGAGAGCAATGCTGAGTATCTTACGGAACTACGCAAGCTATCAAAGCACTGCCAGTTCGGAGCAGGACTGGCAGATACCCTACGGGACAAATTTGTCTGTGGACTCCTGAGTGAAGGAACGCAGAAGAAGTTATTCTCAGAAAAAGAGCTGATGCTAGATAAGGCTTTCAGCGTGGCAGTATCGTATGAAGCAGCAGCCAGGGGAGCTGCAGAAATTCAACAAAAACCACAGGAATACGGCACCCATGAAATGATGCGGGGATTTGCAAAATGTTATCGCTGCGGCAGAACTAACCATGACCAGAAGGACTGCTGGTCCAAAGACAAAATATGCAGACAATGCGAGAAGATTGGACACATTGCACGAGTTTGTAGGTCTGGGAAGAAGACCAGCGACAACAAAAAGGCTACTAAGGAACCGTACAAGAAAGTACAAAAGATGACGGACAGTAGTTCTGAAGATCAGATGAGCGATAGTGAATCCGGAAACAGGAGACTAAGCTGTCTCAAACTTCACAATGTAATCGCAAAAGAGGATCACCGAACCATTTGGGTCACTCTCATGATAGCAGGGTCCCAAGTTAAAATGGAATTGGATACAGGATCAGCGCTAACTGTCATGAACCGACGAGACTACGAGCGGCTATTTTCACACATACCCTTGAGAGAGACATCCATCGGCTTGATGACGTATATGGGACAAAAAGTATACCCCAGAGGAAAAATAAGGGTGCCTGTCAAATACAATGGCAAGAAAATACGGAAATTGTATCTCTACATACTGCCAAATGGTGGACCACCGTTATTGGGATGGGAATGGATCAGGAAGATAAACTTAGATTGGCATTCCATTCATGCAATGACGGTGGACGGTAAAAAAGATGAAGACGTCACTCCTGGACGATTGTCAACAATCTTAGCTAACGCCAAAGAGGTATTTCAACAAGAACTGGGCACGTTTAAAGGCGTAACCGCCTCGATAAAAATAGAAGAGAATGCAGTTCCCAAGTTTTTCAAAGCGAGACCGGTACCATATGCAATTCGCCCAGCCGTCGAGGCAGAGCTGGAGAATCTGGAGAAGGCGGGCGTGTTGTCTAAGGTCGACTGGAGCGAGTGGGCGACACCCATCGTTCCTGTCATGAAGAAAACGTTAACCAATAAGTCCAGAGAGCCAAGGAAGATTCGCATCTGTGGGGATTTCAAGGTGACGGTGAACCCTGTCCTTCGCACAGTACAATATCCTCTTCCAAGGATAGAAGACATCTTCGCCTCGCTGTCTGGAGGGAAGCGTTTTACAAAAATTGACCTAGCACAAGCATATTTGCAGATGGAGGTTGAAGAGTCCTCTAGGAAGTATCTCACGATAAACACTCACAAAGGCCTTTACCAGTATCATCGATTGGTATTCGGAGTAGCATCGGCTCCGGCGATATGGCAAAGAGCGATGGAACAAGTCCTGCAAGGGATTCCGGGGACTCAGTGTTACTTGGACGACATCCTTGTAACAGGTGAAGATGACAGTGAACACCTTAACAACCTAGAACAGGTGCTCACTAGACTACGGGAACATGGGCTGCGAGCCAACCGCCCCAAGTGCGAATTTTTAAAGAAACAGATATCGTATTGTGGCCACGTGATTGATGAAGAGGGGTTACATAAGTCCCCTGACAAAATTGAAGCGGTTGTTAAGACCCCAGCGCCTGAAAATGTGTCGCAACTGAGGTCATTCCTCGGGTTGGTGAATTACTATCATAAGTTTTTGCCGAATTTGTCGACAATTCTGCACCCACTGAACGCCCTGCTACGAACGGGGGTAGCATGGAAATGGAGCGATGATTGTAAGCGTGCTTTTCAGAAGAGTAAGGACTTAATCACTTCAAAGGAAGTATTGGCTCACTACAACCCAGCACTGCCAATCAGGCTGGCGTGTGATGCGTCTCCCTACGGCATTGGGGCGGTACTGTCACATAAATTCCTTGATGGTTTGGAGAGGCCGATGGCTTTTGCGTCACGCTCGTTAACTTCTGCCGAGCGTAACTACGCCCAGATTGACAGAGAGGCCCTCAGCCTAGTGTGGGGGGTGAAGAAGTTCAATCACTATCTGCACGGTCAAAAATTTACTCTACTAACCGATCATCAACCTCTTGTCTCCATTTTCAACCCTCAGAAGGGCGTACCGATAATGACAGCACAACGGCTGCAGAGATGGTCCCTTTTCCTAGGGGCACACCAATATGACATCGAGTGCAAAGGAACTAAACAGCATGGAAATGCTGATGGATTGTCACGTCTACCGTTGCCGACGGTGGAAGAAGAAGACCTTGCAGTGGATCCAATGGAGTTATTCCACTTGACCATAGTCGAATGTCTCCCTGTGACGAATGCAAACATAGAAAAGGAAACACGGAATGACCCGACACTATCACGGGTCTATGATTTAACGGTGAACGGATGGCCAGCAGATGGCGAACCACTGCTGCCAGCATTCTCGCCGATAAGAGAACAGCTGTCAGTGTGCAGAGGAACCTTGATGTGTGGATCCAGAGTAGTAATTCCACCTAAGTTGATGGATAGAGTGCTCAATGAGCTTCATGAGGGTCATCTGGGTGGGGTAAAAATGAAGAGCTTAGCCAGAGCATTTGTGTGGTGGCTGGGAATCGATAGAGAAATCGAAGAGATGACCAAGAGCTGTGCAGGATGCCAGAAGGTTCAAAACGCCCCACCACAATCTCCTCTGCATCCATGGGAGTGGCCCTCATCTCCATGGCAAAGGGTGCACATTGATTTTGCTGGTCCCTTCATGGACTCGATGTTTTTAATTGCGGTGGATGCACATTCAAAGTGGCCAGAGGTAATAAAAATGTCCTCAACCACCACAGAAAAAACTATCACAGTTTTACGAACCATATTCGCCAGGAATGGGCTGCCTGAACAGATTTGCTCGACAATGGACCACAGTTTGTGTCTGAAGAGTTCCGGAGGTTGTTAAAGAACAATGGTGTTAAGCATTACACATCTGCCCCATATCATCCAGCCACTAATGGATTGGCCGAGAGGTTTGTCCAAACATTCAAGAAGGCTATCAAGGCAATGTGTAATGAAGATATACCCCTACAACACAAGGTGGACAACTTCTTGTTTGCCTACCGGAATGCGACACATGCGGTTACCAGCCAAACTCCAGCCATGATGTTCTTCAATCGAAGACTACGATGCCGCTTGGATTTGGTTAAGCCAAACGTCCGAAGAGATGTGGAGAACAGGCAGTTTCAGAATATGAATGAAAGGCCGACCAGAAGTTTTAAGATAGGTCAACCAGTTTTGGCCCGGGACTACCGCACTGAGAAATGGCAACTAGGAACGATTTGTACACGACAAGGACCTCTCATGTATACCGTGGACGTTGGGGAGAGCATTGTAAGACGCCATGTTGACCAGATTCTAGAGTCACGGGAAAACGTCAACTCCACACCACGATCTGATACACCTGGTAATGAAATCGACGTTCCAATTGCAGCTACCGCAGAACCGGTAATATTGGAAGCAGATGAACCAAACAACGACATTGATTCCGACTCAACATTGCCAGAAGAACCTGATACCCCAAAGAGGCGTTATCCAGACAGAATCAGGAAGCCTCCTCAAAGACTGAACTTATAATTGCTTAAACTTAACCAATGTATCTAGCAACAGTAATTGTGATTGTAATTCGTTATCATTTCGTTGTTAAATGAATGTTATGTACTGTTTATCTAAAAGGGGAGGAATTGTTGTGTATGTACCTTTAAGAGAATAACTGGTCTCAGACTGCAGTACCGGCAGTGACCACCCCTGTATAAAAGGCGCTAGAGAGCCTCTGTTGTTTAGTTTCGTTTATGCCTTTCACCAGTAAAGATCTGTTTGTTTTCTCTCCTGCTAGTCCGTGTCTCAATCATTCACGGACTTAACAGAAGCGACTCGACACAATGCTGAACAAGTATAAAAGCATGTTCTCAGACAGTTATGAGGGCATCACTGGTATGATGCGCATATCCGCATCAAGTCCAACATGAAGCCTGTCTATTGTAAGGCAAGGTCGGTCCCCTATGCGTTGAAAAGTCAGGTGGTGGTAGAACTAGAGAAACTGAGAGAGAGCGGAGTGCTAGTAAAAACTGACAAAAGTGAATGGGCTACCCCGATTGTGGTAGTGCCCAAAGCAGACAAAACTGTACGCTTGTGCAGTGACTACAAAGTTACTATCAACCAATCAGTTGACGATGAACGGTACACATTACCTACGTCGCAAGATTCGCAGTCCGCCACTCTCTGGGTCAAAGGTTTTCTCCAAGCTTGACCTGTCGCACGCTTCGCTCAGCTGAATGTTGACAAGGAGAGTCAACAGTATCTCACCAGCAACACACACAAGGGACTGTACTCATACACCAAGCTGACAAATGGTGTAAATCCTCCCCCAAAATCTTCCAGGCTATGATGGATAAGGTTTTGCAAGGAGTTCCAAACTACTTATGCAATCAAGATGATGTGCTGATCGCAACAAGCAGCAAGGAAGAAAATCTAGAAGTGTTAGCTTTAGTGCTTCAAAGGTTGCATGCCCACAATGTCAAATTGAAGATGAGCAAATGTGCTTTTGTGCAGCCCAAGGTTGTGTACCTTAGTCTGAAAGTTGCTGAAAATGGCTTGCAACCAGTTAAGGAAAAGGCTGATGCTGTCATCAATGCTCCAAACCCACAGAACGTGTCTGAGTTAAGATCTTTCCTTGGAATGGTCCAGTACTACGCACGTTTCTTACCTGAGTTAGTGACCCTGTTAGCGCCATTGCACGAGCTCCTCAAGAAGGATGTCCAGTGAAAGTGGACAGAAGTGCAACAGGAAGCTTACAATGTTTGTAAGAGAAGTCTCTCTAGCGATGCTCTACTTGTGCACTACGACACAGAGCGTGAGCTTAAGTTAGTGTGTGAAGCTTCTAGCTATGGTGTGGGAGCTGTCATAAGCCACATAATGGATGTTGTTTAACAGAACCATTGGTCCTTTTTTCTTCTGGGAATGTGCGTGGGAAAATGATCTTCACTGCACGTCAAATACAAGAGAAATGCAGGGAACAGCACCAACTGCTGTACATGACCTTCTTTGACCCCACAAAGGCCTTCAACACTGTCAACCGTGAGGGATTATGGAGTGCCCTTCTCAAATTCGGCTGCCCTCAAAAGTTTGTCACCATCCTCTGCCTGCTTCATGATGACATGCAAACCGTGATCCTGACCAACAGATCCACCACAGACCCAATTCACATACGGACCAGGGTCAAGCAAGGCTGTGTCATCGCACCAACGCTCTTCTCGATCATCCTTGCTGCAATGTTCCATCTCACCCTCAGAAAGCTCCCCACTGGAGTGGAGCTAATCCACAGAACAAACTGGAAACTGTTCAACCTCCGTCACCTCCAGTCCAGATACAAGGTCATCCCATCCTCTGTCATCGAATTACAGTAAGCAGATGACGCTTGCATCTGCACACTCGGAGGTCGATCTCCAAACCATCGTCAACACCTTCACCGAAGCGTACAAGAGCATGGGTCTTACACTAAACATCTGTAAGACAAAGGTCCTCTACCAACCTGCCCCCGCCACATAGTACTGCCCACCGATTATCAAAATCCACGATGAGACCTTGGACAACGTGGACCACTTTCCATACCTCAAGAGCCTACTTTGAACAAGGGCAGACATCAATGACGAAGTCGAACACCACCTTCAGTGTGCCAGTGCAGCCTTCGGTTGCCTGAGGAAGAGAGTGTTTGAAGGCAGGACCTCAAACCCGGCACCAAGCTCATGGTCTACAGAGGAGCAGTGATACCCGTCCTGCTGTGTGCTTCAGAGACATGGACCATGTACAGCAGGCACCTCAAAGCACTGGAGAGGTACCACCAACGCTGCCTCCACAAGATCCTGCAAATCCATTGGCGCACCAACGTCAGTGTTCTCACTCAGGCCAACATCCCCAGCATCGAAGCTTTGACCACGCTCGATCAGCTCCGATGGACGAGCCACATCGTCCGCATGCCCGATACGAGACTCCCAAAACAAGCGCTCTAACTCGGAGCTCCAGCACGGCAAGAGCGCCCCAGGTGGGCAGAGGAAATGCTTCAAGGACACCCTCAAAGCCTCCTTGAAAAAGTGTATCATCCCCTGATGCGTTATCAATTACTCATAAAAGACGGAGAGTTAGGAGAGTAACTAAAGGCTTTTATTAGCAAAGAACAGAGCATGCCTCTCGTGGTTGACTGGGTTCCAAGAAGGCAGGGGGCTGCAGGTCAATCACCTTTATACCTGGGCCTGTGGGTGGAGCCAGCCGAGACATGTTGAGGCATGCATAGGTACAACAGTGTGTAACAACAACAACAACAGTGAACAACAATAACAGTGGTTTACCACATTCACCCCTTGTTTAAAATTGAGTCCGGTGGGGTGAAGTGTACTAAAGGTTCGTGTAAGTAAGTCTATCAGGTGGCCTTGTATGCCGTCCTGATCGTCGTGGTGGCGGCGGTGATGGTGCAGCATCCAACGTTGAATCTGGCGTCTCATTGAGTGGTTGGGTGGTCAATGACGGGTCCTGGGGCTGCGGCATGCCGTCTAGCGGGGTTGGGTTGTGGGTAGTGGTGGATGGCAATGGTAGTGTTTCAGGGGCACCCAAGGGTGCAAGATCTCGTGTGGGGGCTGTGTCCTCCCGCCCGTCCGGGTACGCTACGTAAGCGTACTGGGGGTAGGCGTAGGTAGTGGTGGGTGGCGAGGGAGGTGTTTCAGGAGCACCCGAAGGTGCGAGGTCTCGTATGGAGACTGTGTCCTCCCGCCCGTCTGGGTACACCACGTAAGCATACTGAGGGTTGGCATGGAGGAGGCTCACCCTCTCGACCAGGGGGTCCGTCTTATGGGACCTCACGTGCTTCCGCAGTAGGACGGGTCCTGGAGAAGTCAGCCATGTCGGTAACGAGATCCCCGATGTGGACTTCCTGGGGAAGGAGAACATTCTCTCGTGAGGGGTATCATTGGTGGCTGTACAGAGCAGTGACCGAATGGAATGGAGCGCCGCAGGGAGGACTTCCTGCCAGCGAGAGGCCGGAAGGCCCTTAGATTTCAAGTTTAAAAGGACTGCCTTCCAGACCGTCGCATTCTCCCTTTCCACCTGGCCATTCCCCCGGGGGTTGTAGCTGGTGGTCCTGCTTGTAGCAATACCTCTCGAGAGCAGGTACTGCCGAAGTTCGTCGCTCATAAAGGATGAGCCCCTGTCGCTATGAATATAGCTAGGGAAACCGAACAAGGCGAAGAGGTCATTCAGACATTTAATGACCGTGGTACTGGTCATGTCTAAGCAAGGGATGGCAAACGGGAAACGGGAGTACTCGTCAATTATGTTGAGGAAGTACACATTGCGGTCGGAGGAGGGGAGGGGCCCTTTAAAATCGACGCTCAGCCGTTCAAAGGGGCGCGTGGCTTTGATCAGGCTTACTCTGTCTGGCCTATAAAAATGCGGTTTGCACTCGGCACAGGCTTGGCAGTTCCTGGTCATGGTCCTGACCTCCTCGATGGAGTAGGGCAGGTTACGGGATTTGATGAAGTGAAAAAACCTGGTGACCCCCGGGTGGCAGAGGTCATTGTGGAGGGTCTTCAGTCTATCGACCTGCGCGTTGGCGCATGTACCACGTGATAGGGCATCTGGGGGCTCATTGAGTTTCCCGGGCCGGTACAAGATATCGTAATTGTAGGTGGAGAGTTCGATTCTCCACCTCAAGATCTTGTCGTTCTTGATTTTGCCCCTCTGCTTATTATTAAACATAAAAGCTACTGAACGCTGGTCAGTGAGCAGGGTAAATCGTTTTCCGGCCAGGTAATGCCTCCAATGTCGCACAGCTTCCACAATGGCCTGGGCCTCCTTTTCGACAGAGGAGTGTCGAATCTCGGGGCCCTGGAGGGTCCTTGAGAAAAAGGCCACGGGTCTCCCCGCCTGGTTAAGGGTTGCAGCTAGGGCAAAGTCGGATGCGTCGCTCTCCACTTGGAAAGGGATGGACTCATCCACTGCATGCATTGTGGCCTTCGCAATATCTCTTTTTATGAGAGTGAAGGCTGCACAGGCCTCTGCTGTCAGGGGGAAGGAGGTGGACTTGATGAGGGGTCTGGCTTTGTCCGCATAGTTGGGCACCCACTGAGCATAGTACGAGAAAAACCCTAGGCATCTCTTCAGTGCTTTTTGGCAGTGGGGGAGGGGGAGCTCCATAAGGGGGCGCATCCTGTCGGGGTCGGGGCCGATGACTCCGTTCTCCACTACACAGCCAAGAATGGCAAGGCGCTTGGTACGAAACATACATTTGTCCTTGTTGTATGTTAGGTTCAGCCGCTGGGCCGTACGGAGGAATTTCTCTAGATTAACATCATGGTCCTGCTGGTCGCGGCCGCAGATGGTGACGTTGTCTAGATAGGGGAAAGTGGCCTGGAGCGCGTTCTGGTCAACCATCCGGTCCATCTCCCGTTGGAAGACTGAAACCCCGTTGGTGACGCCGAAGGGAACTCTGAGGAAGTGGTAGAGTCGACCGTCAGCTTCAAAAGCTGTGTACTGGCGGTCCTCAGCCCTGATGGGGAGCTGGTGGTATGCCGACTTCAGATCAATCGTCGAGAACACCCGGTATTGTGCTATCTGATTGACCATGTCAGATATGCGGGGGAGTGGGTATGCATCTAGCTGGGTGTAGCGATTGATCGTCTGGCTGTAGTCAATAACCAGGCGCTGTTTTTCGCCAGTCTTCACGACCACCACTTGTGCTCGCCATGGGCTGGTGCTACTTTCAATAATCCCTTCCTTCAGGAGTCTCGCTACCTCGGATTTAATGAAGCTCCTATCCCCGGCACTGTAACGCCTGCTTTTGGTAGCGATGGGCTTACAGTCGCGGGTGAGGTTAGCGAACAAGGAGGGGGGGGGGACTTTAAGGGTGGAGAGGCTGCAAATGGTGCGCGGCGGGCGATTTAAAAGCTGCTGGCTGCAGACTGTGAGTGGGGGGAGGGGTCCGTCGTACGCTAATGTGACACTCTTAAGGTGGCACTGAAAATCCAACCCCAGTAGAACGGCAGCGCAAAGATGGGGCAGGACCAGGAGTTTAAAATTTTTGTATTCTGTGCCCCTTACTGAAAGGGTCACTACACAGTAGCCACCGACGTCCGCTGACTGGGCTTTGGAAGCCAAAGAGATCCGATGTCGCGTCGGCAGGACCGGGAGAGAGTAACTGCGCACCGTGTCGGGGTGGATAAAGCTCTCCGTGCTCCCGCTGTCAAAAAGGCAGGTAGTGGCGCGGCCGTTTACCGTAATGTCCATCATGGACCTGGACAGTTGATGAGGGAGAGATTGGTCCAGCGTCACGGAGGCCAGCGTATGGTCGAGCGAGTCGATGTGGTCGTCGGATGAGGCGGTGGTTGAGTCCGGGTCCCCCGTGGTTGAAGTTGGCGACGTCCGAGATGGCGGACAAAATGGCGGCGCCCATGGTCCCGATCCTCACGCGGCTGGGGGAGCCCAAGATGGCGGACAAGATGGCTGCCCCCACGGTTCGCACGCGGCGCTGCTGGCGTTAGCGGTTTTACCTTTGCAGGCGCTGACATAGTGTCCTTTCTTCCCGCAGCCGGAGCAGGTAGCGTTTCTCGCCGGGCAGCGTGCTCTGGGGTGTTTTGCCTGGCCACAAAAATAACATTTCTGTGCCTTGGACATCGCAGCAGCAGTTGAAGGTGGCGGTCCCATGACCCAAGGTTGTGGCGTCCACGTTGCGGGGCGGTTAGGGGAGAAGGCGTCCATATTCCTGTGGGCTGCGTCGAGCGAGAGCGCGAGGGACACTGCCTTTCTCAGGTCCATTTCTCCCTTTTCCAAGAGTCTCTGCCGGGAGTAGTCGGACCTTAGACCCGCAACGAAAGCATCTCGGATCAGTCCCTCCGTGTGTGCTGCGGCTGATACTTCTTTGCAATCGCAGTCTCGGCCGAGTATCCGTAGTGCCCGTAGGAAGGCCTCCACCGATTCCCCGGGCTGCTGTCTGCGGGATCTTAAGAGGTGCCTGGCATAGACCGTATTTACCGGGCGTGCGTATTGCCCTTTTAGCAGATCGATAGCCGCCGCGTAGGTCGTCGCGTCCTGGATTATTGTATAAACTTGGTGGCTCACCTTTGAGGCCAGGATTTCCAACTTGTTTTCGTCCAGGGTCACAGTTGAGGCTTGCAGGTAGGCCTCGAAGCAACGCAGCCAATGCGCGAATTTGGTAGCCGAACCTGCTTCTTGGGGGTCTAGGTCCAGGCATGTTGGTCTGAGGGCTCGCAGCAGCTCCTGCTGCTCATCGTTTGGTGCAGCAGCCTGCTGCTCAGCGTTTGTTGTCGACATTTTGTTTTTGCTAATAAAATTGATGCGCTATCAATTACTCATAAAAGACGGAGAGTTAGGAGAGTAACTAAAGGCTTTTACTAGCAAAGAACAGAGCATGCCTCTCGTGGTTGACTGGGTTCCAAGAAGGCAGGGGGGCTGCAGGTCAATCACCTTTATACCTGGGCCTGTGGGTGGAGCCAGCCGAGACATGTTGAGGCATGCATAGGTACAACAGTGTGTAACAACAACAACAGTGAACAACAATAACAGTGGTTTACCACATCCCCATCGACACCTGGGAATCCCTGGCCCAAGACCGTTCAAAGTGGAGGAGAAGCATCCGGGATGGCGCCGAACAGCTTCGAGTCTCTTCGCCGGGAGCAAGTGGAAGCCAAGCACAGGCAGCGCAAGGAGTGCACGTCAACCCAAGCACCCCACCCACCCGCCCCTTCAACCACCGTCTGCCCCACCTGTGACAGAGACTGTAGGTCCCACATTGGACTCATCAGTCACCTGAGAACTCATTTTTAGTGTGGAAGCAAGTCATCCTCGGTTCCGAGGGACTGCCTAAGAAGAAGAAGAATGGATGTTGTTTAACAGAAGCATTGGTCCTTTCTTCTTATGGGAACGTGCGTTCCTCCCACTTGCTGACACGGCACAAAGTGGTGATTGACAGAGTCAGACTAGCAGAATCGCAGTGCCACATGGCAGAGATTGGCCCTTGAGTCAGGTGTGGGTTGTGATTGTGACCCTTGATAAAAAAGTTAGTGATAAATTGCCTTTACACAGACCAAACAAACCAGAGATCAAATTGCATTTTTTTTTTTTGACTGCATAATTTTCCAAACAAGACATTTAACTAACGAGTGGGAGGAAACTCTCATTCATTTTAATAGGAAGAGAGGGCAGATTGAGAGAAAACAATTTCGAGACTATTAATTACCATCTTCAACAGAGGCAGGGAAAAAAGGAGGCAGAACTATTAATTACCAGGAACATTAATGGACTATAATGGTCCAATACAACTGTGTTACAGCTCTACTGTATTGCATGAACCTGCATTTATATATCATCTTTCACGGCCTGAGGACATCCCAAAGCGCTTTACATTCAGAGACGTGAGCACAAAATCTAGGCTGACACCTCAGTGCTGCCCATCTTATTGACCCCCTCCTGGTACGGGGGGGTGAGTCAGGCTAAGGACCTGTCCGCAGAAAAAGGGCCCCCGGTACAGACAAAACCCAGAGCACGATTTGCTGGAGTAAAAAGCAGTGAAAGAAAGATCTTGAATTTCATCTGAAACATAGTCACTGTTGTAATTTAGGAAAATACGGCAGGCAATTTATGCACAGCAAGGTCCCAGAAACAGCAATGAGATAAATATCCCTGGTGTCCCGGCCAATATTTATCCCTCACTCAACATCACAAAAAAACAGATTATCTGGTCATTATCACATTGCTATTTGTGGGAACTTGCTGTGCACAAATTGGCTGCCGCGTTTCCCACATTAACAGTGACTGAACTTCAAAAGTACTTCATTGGCTGTAAAGTGCTTTGGGACGTCCTGAGGTCGTGAAAGACGCTATAGAAATGCAAGAACTTTTTTTCTTTTAAATGACCAGCTAATCTATTTTTGATTTGGTTGAGGGATAAATATTGGGCTAGGACACCGGGGAGAACTCCTCTGCTCTTCTTCAAAATAGTGCCGTGGGATCTTTTACGTCCACCTGAGAGAGCAGACAAGGCCTCGGTTTAACATCTCATCCAAAAGACGGCACCTCAGACAGTGCAGCGTTCCCTCAGTACTGCACTGGGAGTGTCAGCCTAGATTTTTCTGCTCAAGTCTGGTATGGGACTTGAATCCACAACCAGTCTGACTCAGAGGCGAGGGTGCTAACCACTGAGCCATGGCTGACACATGGAGGGAGTGTTCTATATCCTTTGCTGCTGCACATTCGCCACTTCCTGGCTTTTGCCTTCCATCAGGGCAGCTCCCTGTCAGAACATTAGCCATCTCCAGCGGAAGGCTCTGTACGCGGGGCTCCTTCCCAGCACCAGCGGGGACCTGGGGGCGGCAGCGAGTAATTATTTGAGTCGCCTCACAGATGCACTGGGTGCTGGCTCTCCTGCGCCCGGGACTAAACCCCTTCCCGTCGTCCCTCCTTCACTATTCAAAAGAGCAGCTGTTCCATTCCTGGTTGCATTTACACCGGCCATGTTTACTATTCGTCACAGAGCGAGCAGCTTGGGGTGGGTCTGCCCCTGGCCTGGCAAAATCTGGTCGTGCACAGGTCCAGGGAGCGTAAGATCACCGGGGAGGGTCTCTCTGACGAATCGTCCATGTTCTGGTCTCTGGTGCAAACAGAACATGAACTTACATTGGCTCCAATCTTCCCACTGCCAGTTGGCACCACAGGATATTGACTGTTTTATTGAACCAAATCTCCAAATTATAAAGTAAAGATTTTTATTCACATTCATTCTTTTATAGCTTGTACTGGCAATCTGTGTTTTTTATGCAGTGCCCTCCTGGTGAGAGGGAGGGTTGCGGGGGGCGGTGGGTGTTTGGGTACTTTTCCAGTGCCACCCCAATGGCCCGGACACCAAGAGCCAATGAGCGCCTGAAACAGACTAACTGATTCACTCCCTCTCATCGCTGCCTGCGGGATCTTGCTGTGTGTAAAACGGCTGCTGCGTTTGCCTCCCTAAGTCACCGTGCTTCAAAGTAATTCACACGTGCCTGCGTGTCGGTGCATGAGTGGGAGTATAGCACTGAGGGCTGTGGAGGGCACAATCGGGATATTGTGAGGCATCCAACCCACAATCTTCTGTCCATTAATATAGCAAATTATGGGCTGCATTCCCTCTCCCCCCGCACCACCACCCCCCTACCCCAGTTTCCCAATTTGTGCTCCAACAGGTGAGGCTCCACTTGGGGAGGGGGGGTGGAAGGCGCACGATCAATCAACATGTCCTTCCCATTAAAGGCGCAGTGCTGGTTTTAGTTTCTGTTTAATAATGTGACGCTCAGAATAGTGGCGTTGCTCCGGAGGGGATTTCAAGTTTTTTCTTTGAAAAAGGGGCTTACTCTTGTAAAAACATGCACATTTTAACTTTGTTCGGATAAGGGTGCTCTCAATGGGTCGGGTGCTGCAATAATCCAGGGTCAGACACGTTGACTCGGAACGTATTAGCGAGCCTATTGCATTCAGCCATGTGCAGCACTCTGCCTGGAAATCTGGGTCGCCCGTCAGTGAAGTGAGAATATGGAGTTACGCAAGTGCAGAGATCGTCCAGATCAAAATAACGATCCTGGAATGGAAAGTCTCTGTTTCTGCGTCACTCTGTTTTTTCATTAATTTCATAGCAAGAGGTATCAGGCCCATTTGTTTTACATTTGTAATTTAATTAAAACATGATGTTCGTTATTTGAACCATTCAATTAGCTGTTCCAGTCTCCCACCCCCACCCACCAACCCCCTAACGAGCCCTACTGAAGAGATACGAGAAACTCTCTGTTAACCGGCAAAATTCAGGAGTAGGTTCAGGTAAGTTTTACTTTATATTAGTGGCCGTGTAACTGGGGTTCCTGGGTCTGTGGCCGTGTAACCGGGGTTCCTGCACCTGTTGCCATGCAACAGGGACGCCTGGATCAGTGGCCGTGTAACCGGAACTCCTGCACAAGTGCCGTGTAACCGGGGTTCCTGCACCTGTGGCTGTGCAACGGGGACTCCTGGATCTGTGGCCGTGTAACCGGGACTCCTGCACAAGTGCCGTGCAACCGGGGTTCCTGCACCTATTGCCATGTAACAGGGGCTCCTGGATCTGTGGCCGTGTAACCGGGGCTCCTGCAACTGAGGCCGTGTACGGGGCTCTCGTACCTTGGTAAGTATACCTCTCTGTACTCCGGACTTTTTGAACAAACGGCACCATGCCGGTCCCATCGGTGCCGGATAAAAACGTTTCCTGTACTGCTTTCCCTTATTTCCTCTCCCAATTTTCTCTCTCTCTCCTCACCAAAGGTCTTGACTCTCACTCAGGTCCCGGAGCCTGCACCAGCGGCCATTTTTGTGCAGCAGGCCAGAGGGCGAGGGTGGAGCTTTCCGAGGCCCCGCAGGCAGCGAGCGGGGTGGGGTGGGGCGGGGCTTATCGGAGGATCGCCAGGGATTTGCTGGTGATTTTTTCCATCCACCCATTGGCGGGGCAGGGCCTCAGAGTTTGTCTCTGAGCGGTGGGTGACAGGCCAATCGATCGGTCTGCCATCTTCAACTGTTGTCCTACTCTACGCTACTCATGAATAGCAATCAGGCCCCGGCTGGTGTCTGTTTCCCCCCGCCCCCCCTCCCCTCCCCGCCCCCACTCTAATTTCGGGTGCCGAGCAGATTGTGACACCTGCTAAACACCCAGGCTGAGGTGGCTTAACTCAGTACAGAATAGGGATTGAACAGAGGACCTCCTATCCTGTAAGGCGTACTGAGCCACTATCAGCTCTGACAACCATTTCTTTTTATTGCATGCGTGTGTGCGTGGAATATTTTTCTTTTAGCTGCAAGTGCCTATGACGGGATGATAGGAAAGATTTCAGGGGAGTTACTGAACCTGACAGGACACGAGAACTGAATTAATGATAGTGGACATCCCGGCACTAACCAAAGGCACTTCAGTAACTGTGTACACCTCAACTGTGAGCTTTCATTTCCTTTGGCAGCACAATGCTTAACATGTAAAATGTCTTTGTGTGCACTGGTTTCACAGCCAATAACCCATTTATGTTAAATGTTAAAATGACTTCCCATAGAGAATTGTACAAACACATTAACCAGCAATGTACCAGAGGACAAGGCGCTCCTGCATGTGTCAGCTGTGGCTCAGTGGGTAGCACACTCGCCAGTGAGGCTGTGGATTCAAGTTCCACTCCAGAGACTTGAACACAAAACCCAGGCCGATAATCCAGTGCAGTACTGATGGAGCGCTGCACTGTCAGAGGTGCAGTTTTTCAGCTGAGACATTAAACCGAAGCCCCGTCTGTCCTTTCGGGTGAACATAAAACATCCCGCGGCGCTATTTGAAAGAAGAGCAGGGGAGTTCTCTCAGGTGTCCTGACCAATATTTGTCCCTCAACCAATATCATTGAAACAGATTATCTGGTCATTTATCTCATTGTTGTTTGTGAGACTTTGCTGTTTGCAAATTGGCTGCTGTGTTTCCTACATTACAACACTTCAAAAGTACTTCATTGGCTGTAAAGTGCATTGGGGTGTTCTGAGGTTGTGAATGGTGCTGTAGCGGTTCGTGTAGATCACCACTAAATAAGAGAGTTTGACTTTGACGAACTATAAATAAGTTGTTTATTTACAGGAACAGGCTAATTACATCAGGTAAGATAGCAGGTAAGATGGCTGACTGTAGGAGTACCGTGGTGTAGGTCTTGTCCCAACGGGGACTCCACGAGGACTGAGTTCGCAGTCCTGTGGGGAGCGTGATGACGTCATCACGCTCGCGTGCGCTTAGGCGGTCACGTGACCTGCGCCGTTGCGTCGGTGCCTCTTCCCGGTATGGAGGCTGGCCATTGAGACCGAGGTCGTGAGGCCGGGCTGTGCTGGTGCTTGCCGCGGGAGCGAAAGATCGCGTCGCTCCCGTCGGCTAGTCGTTGCAGCCGAAGACGCTAGGCCGGGCTGTGCCAGCGGCCGTCCTGGAAGGCCGAGTCAGGCCGGCCGCCGCCGCACGCATGTCACGTCGTACGTGACGTGACGTCAGCATGCTAGGGCGCGTCTTAAAGGGGCAATGGCCCCAACAGGTAAGTTAAAAGGGCAATGGCCCCAAAAGGTAAGTTAAACATACAGTAAGGTAAGTTAAAGGGAATTATGTATCTCAATGTAAGGGACAACCAGTGGTACTGCCACAGTGCTATATAAATGCAAGTCTTTCTTTTTTGCATTTGCTCATTTAGCTCTGGGTACACATAAAAACTACACCAGTTCTGTGCCAGTGTCTGAATGATATTATCAGCAGTCGCTATTCGATTTAAAAAGAATAGACGAAAATAAATAGGAAAATAAGACATTCAAATTAATCATAATTTATTTTAGTTCAATTGTTTTTAAAGAGTCTAATGATAAGAGGACCAGATGGTGTGAAAGGTTAGGATGTTGTCCTGTTCCCTTTGGGATCTGGATTTGAATCAGGCCCAGACTGATGAAATGAATATCTCCTCTCTCAGCTAGCTATAAAGGTTCCATGAGGATTGAGCCCAGGGGAGTACCAACTCGGTTCCTAATGGGAATAAGTCCAAAGCACAACACTGCTGGTGATTCGACACAAGTTGATAATGAGTCCAATTGGACAAATGTAAGTGTCTTATGAGGTGGAGTTGAGGCAGCTAATTGGTGTAGAAGAGAGAGAGAGCTTTAGACTGCAAATGACATGGACTACACTGACTAGGAAGTGTTTCATGGTAACACTGAATGCTCAAAGTGTTCCATTCTCCAGGATATAAAACCCTGCTGTAAAATCTGCGAACCTTTCAGGAAAAATGGGCGCTATTGGTAAACTCCCCATGCTGCGTTACCAGATGACCTTGAGAAATTTGAGCACAAAAGCTGATTCCAGGGATGAGGGGATTGTCCTATGAGGAGAGATTGAGTAGACTAGATCTATATTCCCTGGAGTTTAGAAGAATGAGAAGTGATCTCATTGAAACATATCAAATTCTTAAAGGGTTTGACTGGGTTGATGCTGGGAGGATGTTTCCCCTGGCTGGAGAGTCTAGGACTAGGGATCACAGTCTCAGAATAAGGTGTCGGCCGTTTAGGATTGAGATGAGGTGAAATTTCTTCACTCTAAGGGTTGTGAATCTTTGGAATTCTCTACCCCAGAGAGCTGTAAATGCTCGGTCGTTGAGTATATTCAAGATATATATATAATAAAGATATATATACATAGAATTACATAAGATATACGGCACAGAAATAGACCATTCGGCCCAACCAGTCCATGCCGGCGTTTTTGCTCCACTCGAGCCTCCTCCCGTCTTTCCTCATCTAACTCTATCAGTGTAACCCTCTATTCCCTTCTCCCTCATATGCTTGTCTAGCCTCCCCTTAGATGCGTCTATACTATTCACTTCAACCACTCCTTGTGGTAGCGACTTCCACATTCTCACCACTCTCTGGGTAAAGAAGTTTCTTCTGAATTCCCTATTGGATTTCTTGGTGACTATCTTATATTGATGGCCTCTAGTTATGCTCTTCCCCACAAGTGGAAACATTCTCCCTGTATCCACTCTTATCAAAACCTTTCATAATTTTAAAGACTTCTATTAGATCACCCCTCAGCCTTCTTTTTTCAAGAGAAAAGAGACCCAGCCTGTTCATCCTTTCCTGATATGTATACTCTCACATTTCTGGTATCATCCTGGTAAATCTTCTCTGCCCCCCTCTCCAGTACCTCTATATCCTTTTTATAATATGGCGACCAGAATTGTACACATTGGGGCAGAAATTCCTCCCCAAATGCATGAGTACGGAAGGGGTACTCACGCGTCTGGCCGGAGGAAATGCCGGTTTTCAGCATGCACAGTGCATGCGCTGAAAACCGGCATTTCCTCTCCTCTAACCCAAGAGGTGAAGAGGCTAGCGCGTGCGCTGTAGGGGGCAGCGCGTGCGTCTTGGATTTCCTCTGTTTTGGGGGATTTGCGCATGTCTAAAGGCCTCCGGTCTTTACGCTTGTAAAAAGCACACGTAAGTATTTATTTTTACAGGTAAGTGGTGTTTTAGTGTAATTTAGAATTTTTTTTCCCACAGGTTTATTATTTTAAAGAATCTACAATAAGGTAAGTTTAGTTTTAGACCCTTTTTATTAAAAAATTATTTTTTTCAAAAAAAAAATTATTGTTTAAATTATTTTTTTAAACTTATTTATACTTAATTTAATGATTGGGATGTTTTTTAAATTTTTATTTAAAGTTTAAATAGCGTTTTGGGCCCCGTAGTTTTCATGAGTTTGACAGTTCTTACTCTCAAACTCATGAATGAACCTTCCCCTCCCCTGATTGGTTGTACAGTGCTCACCTGATCCCAGCCGGCACATCGCACTAACTACGCCGCTGGATCAGGTAAGCACAGCGCGCCGACATCTGAACCGGGCCTGTGAGAGGAAATGCAAGCAGGCCCGGGCTTCAGATGTCAGCGCGCAAGGTAAGTGCAGATCGGGGGCTTGCACGCGCGGGAAGCCCCCAACCCGAATTTTTGGCCCAATACTCCAAGTGTGGTCTAACCAAGGTTCGATACAAGTTTAGCATAACTTCCCTACTTTTCAATTCTATCCCTCTAGAAATAAACCCTAGTGCTTGGTTTGCTTTTTTTTAATGGCCTTGCTAACCTGTGTCGCAACTTTTAGTGATTTGTGTATTTGTACTCTGAGATTCCTTTGTTCCTCTACCCCACCGAGACTCGCACCCTCCAAGTGATAAGTGACCTCCCTATTCTTCATACCAAAATGTAATACCTCACATTCTGATGAAGTTTCATCAACCTGAAACGTTAACTCTGTTTCTCTCTCCATGGATGCTGCCTGGCCTGCTGAGTTTTTCCAGCGTTTTCTGTTGTTACCTCACATTTATCTGTGTTTAACTTCATTTGCCAATTATTTGCCCATTCTGCAAGTTTATTAATGCCCTCCTGTAATTTGTTGCAGTCCTCCTCAGTATCCCCCCCCCCCCAATTTGGTGTCATCCGCAAATTTAGAAATTGTGTTTTTGATTCCCAAGTCTAAATCGTTAATGTAAATTGTGAACAGCAGTGGTCCCAGCACTGATCCTTGTGGAACACCACTACCCACCTTCTGCCACTGTGAATAGTTACCCTTTCACTCCCACTCTCTGCTTTCTGTCTTGAAGCCAGCCAACAATCCATTCTGCTACTTGTCCCTAGAAATGCTCATATTTCTTATTTTCTTATGTTCTTATAGAACTTGCACTGTGCGGTATTAGTGTGCAAATGGTTAGCATCAAAATATTTTGCCCGCTATTTAATGGAGATTTAACCTATTCATTTGAAGCAGATTAACATCATTACAAAAGGCGTGTGTACCGTACTTTGGTATGAAAGCATTGAGCATTCATATGCTAGTGTGGAGCAACAAAACAGCTGGAACTCAGGGCTGTGGGTTTGTTTGGAATTTCCCAGTGTGGTTTCCCATGCAAATTGTCTAACGATATTTTCTGTGAGTGCGCAGATTCCCTGAAATCTGAGTCTTTCACTCTGTGCCGTACTGAGTTAGCGTAGCCCAGGGTTAACACTTACCCTATTTAGCAGTAATACTGTACACTGGACATTATGTGGGATTTCCACTATGTCTCCTGTGAACCTGGAAAGTATCAAATGCTAACCTACTTTGTATAGGCTAAAACTGATGACCAAATTTATTTATAATTAGTTGATTAAAGCAAAGGCACATGCAGATACTGTGCACCATAAGTAGTGATTTGCAATACAGATGAACAATTGACTGTTTAAAAGAATTCTGCTGTGGCTCAGTGGGTAGCATTCTTACCTCTACAGTCTGAAGGTTGTGGGTTCAAGTCCCATTCCATGAGACTTAAATGTAAAAATCTAGGCTGATACTCCAGTGCAGGGCTAAGGGAGTGCTGCAGAGCTGGAGGTGCTGTCTTTCAGCCCAGACACTAAACCAAGGCCCTGTCTGCCCTCTCGGATAGGATGTAAAAGATCCCATAGCACTATTTCACAGAAGAGCAGTGGCGTTCTCCCCGGGTGTGCTGACCAGTATTTATCTCTCAACCAACATCACTAAAAAACAGGATCTGGTCATTATCACATTGTTGTTTGTGGCTGCTGTGTTTTCGACATTACAACAGTGACTATATTTCAAAAGTACTTCATTGGCTGTAAATCACTTTGGGACGTCCTAAAGCCATGAATGGCGCAATAGAAATACAAGTCTTTCTTTCTTATTGCAAAAAATAAGCAGATACCGATGCACCCAGCTGTACCTCAGCCTTGCAACTCGTATCTATAAGCACAGACAGTTTCTTGTGTTTTATACCTTCAAAATTGTGATGTAGAAGCAATTTCTTTGAAGATTGTCTTCAGCAGCCAACTTTGCCGAGGTTGCAAACCAAGCAAGGATTTGACAAGGTAGTCTAGTTAGCAAGTTGGCTGCATCGATCCCACAAAAAACAAGCCATGCACTTTGATTTGGGCAGCCAGTTGTTGACACGAAACAACAGCGAAAATACATTTAGGTCAGAATTCCACGTTGAATAAGTCGACATGGTTGCCGCTTGACAACTTCAATTGACTGAGGACTAGGGCAAATATCTAGCACATAATGTTCTCAGTCTCTTTAACAGCGACCAAGGCTATTTGCATTACAGCCAGCCGTCTGATTAGCCATCCACAGATTAAAATTAACATATTCTATAATCATACAGCACAGTAAGGGGCCAGTCGGCATAAATAAGGACATTTCTTAAAGTCAGCCTAGAGACATAGATTGTGCTACCACTTTAAACTGAATGATCACAGATTCACTATATATATATATATATATATATATACACATTATACACACACACACATATAAATCAAATCAAATCAACTTTTATTGTCATTGTTAGTGCACAAGTGCAGTACAACGAAATGTAGGCTTGCGGCTCCCGAGAGTGTACATTTAGATTAAGACATTTAAACATTCAACATACATTTGGCTTGTAATACATTAACATAAACATAACCATAATAAAGTTCATTGACAGATGTGCAGGCTTTAGAGTTTATTTGTGGAGTTCAGTAGGATGACAGCCCTGGGAAAGAAGCTGTTCCTAAATCTGGTCGTACGGGTGCGAATGCATCTGTAGCATCTCCCAGATGGCAGGAGGGCGAACAGACTGTGGCTGGGGTGGGTAGGGTCTTTGATGATGGACCGTGACCTCCGTAAACAGCGTTTCTGGTATATGTGCTCTATGGTATCTATGTATATATACGTATAACACTCCAGTGCAGTGCTGAGGGAGTGCTGCACTGTTGGAGGTGCCGTCTGTCAGATGAGACGTTAAACCGAGGCCCCGTCTGCCCTCTCAGGTGGAGGTAAAAGATCCCACGGCGCTATTTTGAAGAGGAGCAGGGGAGATATCCCCGTGTCCTGGGGCCAATATTTATCCCTCAATCAACATCACTAAAACAGATTATCTGGCCAATATCACATTGCTGTTTGTAGGAGCTTGCTGTGCACAAATTGGCTGTCGCGTTTCCTACATTACAACAATGACTACACTTCAAAAGTACTTCAGTGGCTGTAAAGCGTTTTGGGACATCCTGAGGTTGTGAAAGGCGCTATAGAAATGCAAGTCCTTGCTTTTGTTTTCTTTTCATACACAAATATGTATACATTATATGTGTTTGTTTATTATTTATATTATACATATATATCTACATATACATATTCATTATACGCACATACACATATTTATATAAAGGAAAGGAAAAGTAAAGGCAATGAAAACATAATTCTATTTCTGTCATGGACTGATCAGATCAAATTGCACCAAACAGCATTAATTCATCTGTGCATTGTATGTACGATTTGGTGAATATTTGCTCTCAAAGCTTTGTGTGATACTGTGCAAAATCTAATAATCCGATGTCTCATCACGTCAGTGTTGAAGAGAACCCTGCATGTCAGCCTAATACAGACCGGCGATCACATACATTTATTTCAATTGACAGACACAAGTTTAGGAAGTAAAATATTTTCTATTATTCCCACCCATTGTTTAACAGCCAGGAGGATTTCAGCACTCAGGTTGTCAGTTAAATAATTACTTTCCACGTTGACACTGGTTATTGTATCCATGAAGAGAAGCTTCCAGAATCCTGCTCGCTCATATTTACTGAAAACAATCCAACACATTACAATGACCTTCCTTCCAAATGATCCGTAGGTTTGAACTGATTTAAAATGCATGTATTTATTTCGTTAAAAATTCTCCTCCTCCAAATTTGTTCCTTCATCGGCGGAAAGGGTTGTTGGGGTAGGGTTTTACAAGTGCTGGTGGCCCACATGAAGAAGAAGACTCGACAGTGAGTATCAGCAGGCTAATTGGCTATGGATGTACAGCAACCAGCATCAGTGTCAGCCACTGGCTCAGTGTGTAGCACACTCATCTCTGAGTCAACGAGGTTGTGGGTTCAAGTCCCAACTCCAGATACTTGAGCACAAAAATCTAGGCTGGCTACTCCCAGCGCAGTACTGAGGGAGTGCTGCACTGTCGGAGGTGCTGTCTTTCGGATGAGACGTTGACCTGAGGCCCCATCACTCTCAGGCGGATGTAAAAGGTCCCACGGCACTATTTTGAAGAAGAGCAGGGGAGTTCTCCCCAGTGCCCTGGCAAATATTTACCCTCAATCAACATCATTAAAACAGATTATTTGGTCATTATCGCATTGCTGTTTGTGGGAGCTTGCTGTGTGCAAATTGGCTGCCTCATGTCTACACTTCAAAACAGTACTATCATTGGCTGGAAATTGCTTTGGGACGCCCTAAACCTAAACCTCTCTTTCCTTCTTTAAGACGCATCTTAAAACCTACCTTTTTGACCAAGCTTTTGGTCATCTGTCCCAATATCTCTTTATGTAGCCCGTTGTCAAGTTTTTGTTTGATAATGCTCTTGTGAAGCACCTTGGGACATTTTGCTATGTTTAAAAAGCTATATAAATACAAGTTGTTGATGTTGTTGTCGATGTGAGAGAGCATAATCGCCTATCAGATGGCCGGTTTTTTCTAGTATCCTATCTAGGAGTGCAACAAAGGTGTTAGGAGAGCCAACCCTCTCCAGTATTGGAGCAGCATTCAAATCTTAGAGGGACTTGGGGTTTATAGAGAGTTGTTTGGAGAAAAGGATTGCTTGACATGAAAGAGCAAACAGAGAGGTAGAGGCCTTCACCGCCTGTGTGCTAAACTGGTCATTGAGAATCGGACGGATTCTATAACGGACGGGCATCCAACTCTGCCAGATTATTGCCTAGGCATTGAAGATGATAATCTGTCCCAGAGTGTCTTGGCAGTTTTGGCAATAAAAAGAAATGGGAATTCTTTTTGACATCAGAAGAGATAGTGAGACAAAAAGACCAATAGATGAAGTAAGACTCAGGCTGAAAGTATCAAAGGTAAGACATCATTGGACTGGTTCGCCTTGCAAATGTATGAAGAAGCTATGGCCATGGTTATTGTCCCACAGTGGAACTTATTGTCCCATGGTGGAACTTCAAGTCCTATCTGCTTGAAGAATCCATGCTCTTATAGGGAAGTGAAGGTGCAGTGATTTGAAACTATTGCCTTTTAGAATTGGTGGACACAAGTTACCAGTACAAAGATTTGACATTTGGTCTAGCCTCATTGCATATGGTCCTTGCAAAATGTTTGTCCATAATAGCTGTGGAATGCTAGTCAGTAATAGCTGAGGGCCTATCTCAAAGGACTACGTCTCTTTCTTTACCCAAATGATTGACTAACGAGGGTAAAGTCACAGGAAGGAACTAGGGGAAGTGTTCAACAGAAAGCCTCAACATTCAGCCAATTACGCCTATTAATAAATCTGGAGAAGCCCCAACTGGAGTCTCCAAGGATATCACCTTTATAGGAGCCAGGTTATAGATTGTTCCAGGCCTAGTTTTACTTCCTGGATATCCAGAAAAGCTGGAAGTCCTAAGACTGAGTCACAGAACCACAGCCAATGCCTAACTTGGGTCTCAAGACTGATGGGAACAGCTACCTTTGTTGCCCCGAATCCCAGACTCTTCATGATTAAATTTGTTGGCTCATTGGCCAACCCAATGTCATGCACCTCCAACTGGTATGGGTGGATTGGCACCAGCTTCTCCTCTATGGTGGAAACAGTGAATGTCTTGGCAGATACCAGAATATAGTCCCTATCGCCAGCAACGTTTCTGACACGCGCAGCAGATGGCTCCTCATTGGAAGCGATCTGCGGCTGGCACAAGGAACCATCACAAAGGCATATTACCGGGTTAGAGCTGAGGTTAGTCATTCACGTTGCCAACCCTCCAGAATTTAAAGATTAATGTCCTGGACACTAGGAGCGTAATAAACATGGTGTATTTGTCTTTCTTTTTCTTTGAGCACTTTCATTTATTATTTATAAAAGTATTGGAGATTGGGGGAAAAAAGGGATGTTTGACTGGGGGGCGGGGCGGTTGGAGGCGGGAGGTCATGTGATGAAGCCTCCAGGAATCCATCCAACCAGAGTTGGCAGCCCCCCATTAGTCAGGCTGGTTTTACAACATGTCTTCTGTTAGATAGAAGGCCAATCCTTCTGTGATCCTGTGTAATTGGGTGGGGGTGGGGGTGGGCATGGGGGAGGAGGAAGAGGAGGAGGAGGAGGAGGGGGAGGCTCTGACCATAGCCTAAAGCCTGAGTCTCCTTTCTGTGCCAAGTTCAGAAGGAGTGCCGGACATGGTTGATCTGAACAAAAGTCGTTCGCTAGACACGAAAGCAGGTTAGCTGTGAGTAATGCAGGTCATGTACTACGCCAGAATTACACTCAACAAAGTGCAATCGAGCCGGTGTTAGCAAGCTGTAATGTGAATGCATAACCCTTAACCCTTAAACTGCTGGCAGGTCCAGGGAGAAACGCTATCGCGCTAAAACAATCACTAACATTATGGTAATAAAACTGCTTAGGTATCAGGAGTAGCTATAATAGCTTTATATTACCCCAATTATAGAACAGTAATACCTCTGAAAGCAGTGGTCTATTCCAAAGAAAGACTTGCATTTATATAGCACCTTTCACAACTACAGAATATCCCAAAGTACTTTTTGAAGTATAGCCACTGTTGTAGTGTAGGAAACGTGGCAGCCAATTTGCATACAGCAAAGTCCCACAAACAGCAATGCGGTAACAGCGTTTCCTACATTACAACAGTGACTTCACTTCAAGAATACTTCATTGGCTGTAAAGCGCTTTGAGACGTCCAGTGGTCGTGGAAGGTGCTATATAAATGCAAGTCTTTCTTTTTTAATGACCAGATAATCTGATGTTGGTTGAGGGATAAATATTGACCAGGATACTGGGGAAAACTCCCCTGCTCTTCTTCAAAATAGTGCCGTGGGATCTTTTACGTCCACCTGAGAGAGCAGACAGAGCCTCGGTTTAACGTCTCATCCGAAAGACGGCACCTCCGACAGTGCAGTGCTCCCTCAGCACCGCACTGGGAGTGTCAGCCTAGATTTCGTGCTCCAGTCTCTGGAGTGGGGTCTATGAACCCACGACGTTCTGACTCAGAGGCGAGAGTGCTGCCCACTGAACCATAGCTGACAAAAAAAAAGTGGATAAGTATAAAGAGACTCAGTTAGAAACTTCATGCTTATATACACACCAGTACGTGCTCTGGCTGTCAATCAAACGTTACAAGGACAACCCATAAGATGGTTTCCTTGCAGACATCCTGGAGCCACCTATATTAGCTCTTTAATTGACTTCTTTCACCCTTCATGGACTGCGGCTTTGTCTGAGTAGCCTACTTAATGGATTACTTTCACACCTCAGCACCCCCGGCTTTCCTGCCTAGGTAACTGGAGTAATCAAGACCTATTCCAGAGATTTCGCTCGAAACACCTTAACATTTGCCTTCTGTAGTATTTGTCATATTCTCAGCTATTCCCAGCTATCTAGGCTGCTACGCAATAATTGCCACAGTGGCCTACTTCATAAATAAGCACGGAAGGATGAGGTTACTGATGCTCCAGAGATTGGACACTGGTACATAAGACATAAGGTAACCCTTAGCAACCAAACATTTAAAAGACAGCCTGGAGGATAATGAATGAAGAAGAAATATTGAAGGAAGCTATCTTTCACGCAGTAACTTTCAAAACCCTCCTCCACTCTGGCTCTAAGACCAAGACAATAGCACACAAGGTGTAAGGTTGCAGTGCGGTACTGAGGGATTACTGCATTGTTGGAGGTGCTGTTCTTTGGATAAGATGTTGAACCAAAGCCCTATCTGCTTGTTCAAGTGCACATTAAAGATGTTCCTATTTGTAGAAGAGTTTTTTTTATTCAATCATGGGATGTGGGCATCATCACTGGCAAGGCCAGCATTTATTGCCCATCCCTTATTTTTGTTTTAGTTGAAGAAATTTCTTATTTTTTAAGAATAAAAAGTGAAAAAACAAGTTTGGTAACAAAAAAAATCACGCGCGCACACACAGAGGAAAAGCCAGGAGCCTCACAAGCTCCCTGTGTCCATGTGGAGGGCGGCCCTGAAAAGGGCCTTTGAGTTCAAGTGGTAAGTTTCAATGTCCAAAGTCCATGAGCTTGTCTCTCTTACGGCTTTTATTTTTTGGTGGGGGGGTGCGGGGGGGGGGGCGGGTGCGATACCTCCTCCCGTCCTGGCCGGCCCCCGGGGGGCGCTCTAGAACTCCTGCGACTGCTGCGAGCTCTTCTTGCCGCCGGACTTGCCTCCTCCGCCGCCGTTGGGCCCGAGCCCGACTTCCTGGGCAGCAGCACGGCCCTGGATGTTGGGCAGGACGCCGCCCTGGGCGATGGTGCCCATCCCTTATTGCCCTTGAGATGAGCCACCTTTCTTGACAACTGAGGCCATTTTAGAGGGCAGTTAATAGTCAACCACGTTGCTGTGGGACTGGAGTCACATATCGGCCAGACCGGGTAAGGACGGCAGATTTCCTTCCCTAAAGGACATTAGTGAACCAGATGGGCTTTTACGACAACCTGACAGTTTCATGGTCACCATTACTGACACTAGCTTTTTATTTAATTAACTGAATTTAAATTCTCCAGCTGCCATGGTGGGATTATGAACTCATGTCTCTATCCAGGCATATTAGTCCAGGTCTTCTGGATTACTAGTCCAGTAACATAACCACTGTGCTACCGTTCCCTATGAGTGGGACAGTTCTCCCGCTGTCCTGACCAACATTCCTCCCTCAACCAATAACAATAAGTAAAGCAGTTTCTTGTCACTGCAGTTTGTCTGGATTGATTGCCGTCGCACTGGGACGGAATAGGCTGATTTCCCTGCCTGAATTCCTGGTACACACTCTGGGTAAGCAAAGACCCATGTTGGGAGTGGTGCATTTGTAAAATCTGCCCTTGTATAGTCACACTATACTGAAAGGTATAACAAGTATGAGTTTCAACTGCGTAAACTCCAAGAGTCAATGGGGGAGAAATGCATTATAGCCCCTGATGTAAGAAAACTACTAGGCATTTGGTCTAAGCGTTAAACAAAGCTTTAATCAACTGTTTTACAACATGGAGGTCTAGTTGTGTCCTTCACTAGTTCCTGTTAAGAATGTCCTGCGCAAGCTGGGCCCGTGCCCGAGTATTTATACTCTCCCTGGACAGCGCCACCCGCAGGCCGCTCAGTAATATTTCATAAGTCTTTCTTTCATGAATGACTGATTCATGTCAGCCCAGTTTGGGATGCTAACTTTTAAAAAGTTGAAAAAATTAGCGGCAGGCGCTAATGTCTTTCAACTTTAAAAAAATTCGGTTTTGTGCTTCTGGAAGGAAGTAGAGCGCTAAATCAAGCCCTCCACTTCCTTCCTGGAGTGCAACAGGCAGCAGGCGGGGCGGTAGGTGTGCAGCACTGCCGTGTTGGAAGGCTCCTTCCCTCCCTTAAAGGGAAGGGCCATCGCCGCAGGCTCTGCAAGAGGCAAACTTACCTGGTCCCCGACGGCAGCCGCGATCCGGCCCGATCATCCCGATGCACTGCAGCAGAGTGCCAGTCTGATCAAGTGCTGGCGACGAAACAAAAAAAAACGCAAAGAGCATTTCAGATTTTTTTTTAACCTACCTCGGCCACCTCGCCTTTAAGTGTCGGCCCCACCGAAGCGCCCGGCCTCCTGATCAACACCCCCTGCAGCTGGCGGTGTCATCGCCCGGCGATGCTGCAGGGGGCAGAAATGAATTTCGGGACCGGGGCGCTACCGGGGCGATGCGCAGCCGGATGACGTCGCCATCTCTGGGTGCAGGAGATCATTCTGCTAGGGGTTACCGCCACTGCAAACCGGCAGGTGACTTTTGCGGGCGGCGGTAACATCGCCGCATCGGGTGGTAAGTCCTTAGCACCCATTATCGCGCCCCCCCCAGAGGCGCTAACGGGAGGCGCTAAGGCACCGAATTTCTAGCCCCAAGAGTTGATGTTTCAATTCATTCGAATCCAAATGAGATAGATTTCTTTCAGAAAATAATATTTTGGGACACAGTATATGAGTAACCTGAGACATGATGTGTGGTGAGTGTAGCATTGCTTGGGGGAACAGGTGACTTTGGACCTATGGTTCCCAAAGCTCTCCACCACTGGGGGTTTTCCTCGCCTCACGTCTGGGTCTGTTGTAGACTAATTGATAGAGATTGATTGCTGTGATTAGTCAACAACTCCATTGTCGTTGCATCATGCGAACAGGCCCTGACAGGCCAGACGAACCCTTGAGTATCTTTACTGTGCAGGCCAGAATGAACCTGTGATTATCTTTACTCAACAAACAACAGCCAATCCTCAAATATCTTTACTAGACAAGTGATAACCAACACTCGAGTAAGTTATGAATAATTAGCATAGTTCCGACATTATCCTGAGCCCCAGGGCGGGATGTTTGGGCAACGATCTCCAGGATCCACTTTCAGAGTAGCCCAGAGCATTTCCCTCCCTCTCCACGTGATGCATAGTTACCTTAAGGTCTCCAGACAAAAAGGTTGACAACAGTAGTCTCCAAAATATCTAGATTTGGGAAAAAACCTTGAGATGAACACAATCTTTTCAGATTGGAACATATTCCAAGTTTCCTAAAACTTGTAATTCTTTTATAAGAACATAAAAACATAAGAAGTAGGAGTAGGAGTCAGCCATTCGACCCCTTGAGCCTGCTCCACCATTCAATAAGATCATGGCTGATCTCCGACCTCAACTCCACTTTCCCACCTGATCTCCAAATCCCTTGATTCCCCTAGAGTCCAAAAATCTATCGATCTCAGCCTTGAATATACTCAAAGACTCAGCATGCACAGCCCTTTGGGGCAGAGAATTCCAAAGATTCACAACCCTCTGAGTGAAGAAATTCCTCCTCATCTCATTCCTGAATGGCTGACCCCTTATCCTGAGACTATGCCTCCTAGTTCTAGACTCTCCAGCCAGGGGAAACATATATGCCACTTCAGGTCATTGCTCCTTTGCTCAATGCCTCTCATGGGCCTCCTTGCGAGCAGTCACTGCATTGAGCATTCTTGGCAGATCACCAGCTAAACTTTTATCATGGTCCACCTGGGCCAACATGAACCAGGCACAATCAGAGGCTGCTGACTGGAGGCTTCAAAACTTCTGAGATTTTCCATTGTTGAATTGGTGGCTCTGTTGATGTCTGCAAAGCAAGGCTTCAAGCATGGGGAACAGTAGCATAGTGGTTATGTTACTGGAGTTAGTAATCCAGCTAGACCTGGATTAATTGATCTAGTACTAGAAGACATAAGTTCAAATCCCACAAAAGCACCTGGGATAAATCTTAATATAAATCTAGAATAACAAGCTGGTATCAGTAATGACTATGAATGCTACTGGATTGTTATAACAAACCCATCTGGTTCGCTAATGTCCTTTAGAGGAAAAAAATCTGCCGTCCTTACCTGGTCTGGCCTACATTTGACTCCAGACTCACAGCAATGTGGTTGACCCTTAACTGCCCTCTGAAATGGCCAAGCAAGCCCCTCAGTTGTCACCACCATCTTCTCAAGGGCAATTGGACATGGTCAATAAATGCTGGCCAGCAATGCCCGTATCATGTAAATGATTAAAAAACAAAATCCCTGCAAGAGCTGTGTTTACGACTAAGCACGACCGCAGATCTGCAAGGTGCAAAGAAATGCTCACGAATCATTGTTATTTTCCACGATTCAGCATATTTTCAGCAATACAAAAATGCAACTCTGGAGAATTTGATGAAACTGCAAACTAGAAACCTGCGTTGGTATCTGCATTCAGATACATGCTGCAACTTAAAAATGACATTGAATCCTAACTCGCACTAAGTCCCATTCGTCCATCACTCCTGTGCTCACTGATTACATTGGCTCCCAGTCCAGCAATGCCTCGATTTTAAAATTCTCATCCTTATGTTCAAATCCTTCCATGGCCTCGCTCCTCCCCATCTTTGTAATCTCCTCCAGCCCTACAACCCTCCGAGATCTCTGCGCTCCTCCATTTCTGGCCTATTGAGCATCCCCGATTTTCATCGCTCCACCATTGGCAGCCGTGCCTTCAGCTGCCTGGGCTGTAGGCTCTGGAATTCCCTCCCTAAGCCTCTCCCCCTCTCCCCCTCTCTACCTCTCTCCCTTTACGACGCTTCTTAAAACCTAACTCTTTGACCAAGCCTATCCTACTGTCTCCTAATGTGGCTTGGTGTCAAAGTTTGTTTGATAATGGTCCTATGAAGCATCTTGAGATGTTTTACTATGTTAAAGGCGCTATATAAATGCACATTTTTGTTGTGGAATCCATTTTTGCAGAAGCAATGCATTTATCGCAGTTTTCTCTGCTCTTGTCTTGAAGGCACCTCCTCACACTGGGATATAATTTCACAGTCTCAATAGCAGCTATTTTGCAAATGACCATCTCCATGCGCGACAGTGAGTGTCCGTAAGCTACTAACTGAGGAAGCGCTGTAACAGAGATAGAGAGTTGTGTATACTTTATATACATATGGATTAGTATTTCTTCTGCTTAGTCGAATGATATCAGGGCAGGCATGTTATATTGCATTATACAGAATGCATTATCCTGCCTGTTAAAGTGGAACTGTGCCCCTTTAAGTCTTATTGTTGTTAAGTAAACAAAGCCTTGCGGTCAATCAGAATTTCATTGTTTGGTGAGGGAACTGTGCAGAGTGAGATCAGTCAGAGGTTAATTGCTTTGCAGGCTTCAAATCAGTGCTAAGGGTGAAATGTTGTGCTTTTTTTTTGCAGTGCGATTGCTAAGGTTATTTTTTTTTTAAATTATAGGCTGCAGACATTCTGGGGGTGAAATTGGTTTTCGGCATTAGTGCAAAATGGACAATAGTGAATGGGCAGCCCATTTTACACCCCGCCCGGTTTTCTGACTCCTGCGATAAACGGGTGCTTGCCATTGGCGGGGAATCTTCTGCGTACATTGCAAAAAATATATCTATAGTTGGAACGTATTTTCATGAGCCAATCAACTGTGAGCGATTTCCATAGAATAACTTAGTGCATCATTAAGCATGTTAGAAATACTGATTTGATGGAGCAAAAATGCATGCACATGTACGGTTTTATTATATTGCTAGTGATACCCCATGGCATTGCTCATGCTGCGTCAGAGCATAAGCCAATTTATAACAACAGGGGATGTTCTTGCCATGGAGGGAGTGCAGCAAAGATTCACCAGACTGATACCTGGGATGGCAGGAATGACGTATGAAGAGAGATTGGGTCGATTGGGCTTGTATTCGCTAGAGTTTAGAAGAATGAGAGGGGATCTCATTGAAACTTATAAAATTCTAACAGGAGTAGACAGACTAGATGCAGGAAGGATGTTCCCGATGGCCGGGGAGTCCAGAACCAGGGGTCACAGTCTAAGGATAAGGGGTAAGCCATTTAGGACTGAGATGAGGAGGAATTTCTTCACCCAGAGAGTGGTGAACCTGTGGAATTCTCTACCACAGAAGTGCCGTTGAGGCCAATTCATTAAATATATTCAAGAAGGAGTTAGATATATTTCTTAAGGCTAAAGGGATCAAGGGATATGGGGAGAAAGCAGGGACAGGGTACTGAATTTGGATGATCAGCCATGATCTCATTGAATGGCGGAGCAGGCTCGAGGGGCCGAATGGCCTACTCCTGCTCCTATCTTCTATGTTTCTATGTTTCTATGCTCTGTTAATGTTTGCAGGGCCACATAACTTACAGTGTAATAATATCAGGGCCATGTCTGCTACAATGATGTAACTTCACCTCGTTCTGCAGATGTGTCTCTGCCTCTCTTTTTTCTCCATCGTCGTCGCTTGATCTCTCATTTGTTTTGCTCTTCCTGTCTTTGTCTGTCTATCTGTCTCTGCGCCGCTGTTTACTAGTTGGAGCGCTCTCATTCGCTAACTATCAACACAACATTGCTGATGGCAAATCAAAGCCTTTCTGTTTACCTGAGAAGCTTTCAAAATTCATTTCGCTTGTAGTTTTCTAACAACAATAACAACAACAACTTGTATTTATACAGCGCCTTTAACGTAGTAAAACGTCCCAAGGCTCTTCACAGGAGTGTTAAAAGACAGAAAATTTGACATCGAGCAACATAAAAAGAGATTAGGGCAGGTGACCAAAAGCTTGGTCAAAGAGGTAGGTTTTAAGGAGCATCTTAAAGGAGGAAAGAGAGGTAGCGAGGCGGAGAGGTTTAGGGAGGGAATTCCAGAGTTTAGGGCCCAGGCAACAGAAGGCATTTTCAAAACAGAAAAAAACCCACAATTTAGTATGAGGAAAGACATTAGCTTAGATTTTAGAAGTGGAGGTAGATATGCCTCTGCTCGGATATTCATAGAATCATAGAATAGATACAGCACAGAAGAAGGCCATTTGGCCCGTCGAGCCCGTGCTGGCTCTCTGCAAGAGCACCTCAGCTAGTCCCGCTCCCCCGCCCTTTCCCCGTAGCCCAGCAAATTTCTTTCCTTCATATACTTATCCAACTCCCTTTTGAAAGCCATGATTGAATCTGCCTCCACCACCCTTTCAGGCAGTGCATTCCAGATCCTAACCACTCACTGAGTAAAAAGTTTTTTCTTATGTCGCCTTTGGTTCTTCTGCCAATCACCTTAAATCTGTGTCCTCTGGTTCTCGACCCTTCTGCCAATGGGAACAGTTTCTCGCTCTCTACTCTGTCCAGGCCCCTCATGATTTTGAACACCTCTATCAAATCTCCTCTCAACCTTCTCTGCTCTAAGGAGAACAACCCCAGCTTCTCCAGTCTATCCACGTAACTGAAGTCCCTCATTCCTGGAATCATTTTCGTAAATCTTTTCTGCACCCTCTCTAAGGCCTTCACATCCTTCCTAAAGTGCGGTGCCCAGAATTGGACACATTACTCCAGTTGGGGCCGAACCAGTATTTTATACAGGTTCAACATAACCTTCTTTTGTACTCTATACCTCTATTCATGAAGCCCAGGATCCCGTAAGCTTTTTTAACCACTTTCTCAACCTACCTTGCCACCTTCAACGATTTGTGTACATATACCCCTAGGTCTCTCTGTTCCTGCACCCCCTTTAGGATTGTCCCCTTCATGTTATATTTCCTCTCCTCATTCTTTCTACCAAAATGTATCACTTCACACTTTTCCGCATTAAATTTCATCTGCCACGTGTCCGTCCATTCCACCAGCCTGTCTATGTCCTCTTGAAGTCTATCACTCCCCTCCTCACTGTTCACTATACTTACACGTTTTGTGTCCTCGGCAAATTTTGAAATTGTGCCCTGTACACCCACATCCAAGTCATTAATATATATAAAAACAAGCAGTGGTCCTAGTACCGACCCCTGGGGAACACCACTGTATACCTTCCTCCAGTCCGAAAAACAACCGTTCACCACTACTCTCTGTTTCCTGTCACTTAGCCAATTTCGTATCCATGCAGCCACTGTCCCTTTTATTCCGTGGGCTTCAACTTTGCTCTTGTGCGATGGTATTGCTGTACAGCTACTGATCGCCCCAGGTGCGGTATGATCTGCTTGGCATCCCTCTGTCCTTCTTCCTCTTGTTCTTTGAAAAAGCAGAGATAATAGGGGAATACCCAAGGAAAAGGCAGCACAACAGTAGGAGTGGAAAATAATTCAGCACACAGCAGTAGTCACGGAGACTCTTTAAACCCCTCAAAAGGAAATTATTATGTCCGTGAATGATTGAGACACGGACAGCAGGAGTTGAACAAAACAAGTCTTTACTGATGGAAGTCAATAGTGAAACTGAAAACAACAGAGGCTCACTAGCGCCTTTTATACAGGGGCGGTCACTGCCGGTACTGCAGTCTGAGACCAGTTATTCTCTTAAAGGTACATACACAACAATTCCTCCCCTTTTAGATAAACAGTACATAACATTCATTTAACAACTAAATGATAACTAATTACAATCACAATTACGGTTGCTAGATACATTGGTTAAGTTTAAGCAATTATAAGTTCAGTCTTTGAGGAGGCTTCCTGATTCTGTCTGGATAACGCCTCTTTGGGGTATCAGGTTCTTCTGGCAATGTTGAGTCGGGATCAATGTCATTGTTTGGTTCATCTGCCTCCAATATCACCGGTTCTGCGGTAGCTGCAATTGGTACGTCGATTTCATTGCCAGGTGTATCAGATCGTGGTGTGGAGTTGACGTTTTCCAGTGACTCTAGAATCTGGTCAGCATGGCGTCTTACAATACTCTCTCCAACGTCCACGGTATACATGAGAGGTCCTTGCCGTGTACAAATCGTTCCTGGCTGCCATTTCTCAGTGCGGTAGTCCCGGGCCAAAACTGGTTGACCTATCTTAAAACTCCTGGTCAGCCTTTCATTCATATTCTGAAACTGCCTGTTCTCCACATCTCTTCGGACATTTGGCTAAACCAAATCCAAGCGGCATCGTAGTCTTCGATTGAAGAACATCATGGCTGGAGTTTGGTTGGTAACCGCATGTGTCGCATTCCGGTAGGCAAACAAGAAGTTGTCCACCTAGTGTTGTAGGGGTATATCTTCATTACACATTGCCTTGATAGCTTTCTTGAATGTTTGGACAAACCTCTCGGCCAATCCATTAGTGGCTGGATGATATGGGGCAGATGTGTAATGCTTAACACCATTGTTCTTTAAGAACCTCCGGAACTCTTCAGACACAAACTGTGGTCCATTGTCAGAGCAAATCTGTTCAGGCAGCCCATTCCTGGTGAATATGGTTCGTAAAACTGTGATAGTTTTTTCCGTGGTGGTTGAGGACATTTTTATTACCTCTGGCCACTTTGAATGTGCATCCACCGCAATTAAAAACATCGAGTCCATGAAGGCACCAGTAAAATCAATGTGCACCCTTTGCCATGGAGATGAGGGCCACTCCCATGGATGCAGAGGAGCTTGTGGTGGGGCGTTTTGGGCCTTCTGGCATCCTGCACAGCTCTTGGTCATCTCTTTGATTTCTCTATCGATTCCCGGCCACCACACAAACGCTCTGGCTAAGTTCTTCATTTTTACCCCACCCAGATGACCCTCATGAAGCTCATTGAGCACTCTATCCATCAACTTAGGTGGAATTACTACTCTGGATCCACACATCAAGGTGCCTCTGCACACTGACAGCTGTTCTCTTCTCGGCGAGAATGCTGGCAGCAGTGGTTCACCATGTGCTGGCCATCCCTTCACCGTTAAATCATAGACCCGTGATAGTGTCGGGTCATTCCGTGTTTCCTTTTCTATGTTTGCATTCGTCACAGGGAGACATTCGACTATGGTCGAGTGGAATAACTCCATTGGATCCACTGCAAGGTCTTCTTCTTCCACCGTCGGCAACGGTAGACGTGACAATCCATCAGCATTTCCATGCTGTTTAGTTCCTTTGTACTCGATGTCATATTGGTGTGCCCCAAGGAAAAGGGACCACCTCTGCAGCCGTTGTGCTGTCATTATCGGTACGCCCTTCTGAGGGTTGAAAATGGAGACAAGAGGTTGATGATCGGTTAGTAGAGTAAATTTTTGACCGTGCAGGTAGTGATTGAACTTCTTCACCCCCCACACTAGGCTGAGGGCCTCTCTGTCAATCTGGGCGTAGTTACGCTCGGCAGAAGTTAACGAGCGTGACGCAAAAGCTATCGGCCTCTCTAAACCATCAAGGAATTTATGTGACAGTACCGCCCCAATGCCGTAGGGAGACGCATCACACGCCAGTCTGATCGGCAGTGCTGGGTTGTAGTGAGCCAATAATTCCCTTGAAGTGATTAAGTCCTTACTCTTCTGAAAGGCCCGCTTACAATCATCGCTCCATTTCCATGCTACCCCCGTTCGTAGCAGGGCGTTCAGTGGGTGCAGAATTGTCGACAAATTCGGCAAAAACTTATGGTAGTAATTCACCAATCCAAGGAATGGCCTCAGTTGCGACACATTTTCAGGTGCTGGGGCCTTAACAACCGCTTCAATTTTGTCAGGGGACTTATGTAACCCCTCTTCATCAATCACGTGGCCACAAGACGACATCTGTTTCTTAAAAAACTCGCACTTGGGGCGGTTGGCTCATAGCCCATGTTCCCGTAGTCTAGTGAGCACCTGTTCTAGGTTGTTAAGGTGTTCACTGTCATCTTCACCTGTCACAAGGATGTCGTCCAAGTAACACTGAGTCCCCGGAATCCCTTGCAGGACTTGTTCCATCGCTTTTTGCCATATCGCCGGAGCCGATGCTACTCCGAATACCAATCGATTATACTGGTAAAGACCTTTGTGAGTGTTTATCGTGAGATACTTCCTAGAGGACTCTTCAACCTACATCTGCAAATATGCTTGTGCTAGGTCAATTTTTGTAAAACGCTTCCCTCCAGACAGTGAGACGAAGATGTCTTCTATCCTTGGAAGAGGATATTGTACTGTGTGAAGGACTGGGTTCACCGTCACCTTGAAATCCCCACAGATGCGAATCTTCCTTGGCTCCCCGGACTTATTGCTTAACGTTTTCTTCATGACAGGAATGATGGGTGTCGCCCACTCGCTCCAGTCGACCTTAGACAACACGCCTGCCTTCTCCAGATTCTCCAGCTCTGCCTCGACGGCTGGGCGAATTGCATATGGTACCGGTCTTGCTTTGAAAAACTTGGGAACTGCATTCTCTTCTATTTTTATCGATGGTGTCATTCTCCAAGGTGGCCTTCGAGACACACGACAACGCAAAATCGTCGAGCAGAAACTGATAGCCAAGTTCCGCACCCATGAGGACGGCCTCAACCGAGATCTTGGGTTCATGTCACGCTACATGTAACCCCACCTGATGCAGAGTCATCCAGACTCGAGTCGGCATTGGCTTGTTCTCTCTACACAGATGCGGCCGGACCTGCTGTGATTTCCAGCCAAAAAAAATGTTTTTTGTCTGTTTTTTTGTTTTTCATACAGACCCCAGCATCTGCAATATTTGACCCCTTCTGACCCCACCTCATTGTTCTTTGATGTAATGTTTCCCTGACTGACCTGTTTGGACACCATTCACACCTTTGACTGCTGTGATTATCTCTCTGCCGAGGTGTGATAAATGGCAGTTGGAAAGGTTACCTGTAAACATCTGACATGATTCTCTGACTATATAAGCTGTGTCTTTATGCATTTCTCCACTTCACCTGAAGAAGGAGCAGCGCTCCGAAAGCTTGTGATTTCAAATAAAGCTGTTGGACTATAACCTGGTGTTGTGTGACTTCTTATATTTTTATCGAGGCGGTTACGCCTTTAAGCGTGCCCAGTTCTTGTTGAAATACCTCTTTGGCGTTAGCTAAGATTGTTGACAATCGTCCAGGAGTGACGTCTTCATTTTTTTACCGTCCACCGTCATTGCATGAATGGAGTGCCAATCTAAGTTTATCTTCCTAATCCATTCACGTCCCAATAACGGTGGTCCACCATTTGGCAGTATGTAGAGATACAATTTCCGTATTTTCTTGCCGTTGTATTCGACAGGCACCCTTATTTTTCCTCTGGGGTATACTTTTTGCCCCGTATACGTCGTCAAGACGATGGATGTCTCTTTCAAGGGTATGTGTGAGAATAGCCGCTCGTAGTCTCGTCGATTCATGACGGTTAGCGCTGATCCTATACCCAATTCCATTTTAACTTGGGACCCTGCTATCGTGAGGGTGACCCAAATGGTTCGGTGATCCTCTTTTGCGATTACATTGTGAAGTTTGAGACAGCTTAGTCTCCTGTTCCCGGATTCACTATCGCTCATCTGGTCTTCGGAACTACTGTCCGTCATCTTTTGTACTTTCTTGTACGGTCCCTTAGTAGCCTTTTTGTTGTCGCTGTTCTTCTTCCCAGACCTGCAAACTCGTGCAATGTGTCCCATCTTTCCGCATTGCCTGCATATTTTGTCTTTGGACCAGCAGTCCTTCTGGTCATGGTTAGTTCTGCCGCAGCGATAACATTTTGCAAATCCCTGTGTCATTTCGTGGGTGCCGTATTCCTGTGGCTTTTGTTGAATTTCTGCAGCTCCCCTGGCTGCTGCTTCATACGATACTGCCACGCTGAAAGCCTTATCTAGCGTCAGCTCTTTCTCTGATAGTAACTTCTTCTGTGTTCCTTCACTCAGGAGTCCACAGACAAATTTGTCCAGTAGGGTATCTGCCAGTCCTTCTCCGAACTGGCAGTGCTTTGATAGCTTGCGTAGTTCCGTAAGGTACTCAGCATTGCTCTCATCTTTATGTTGAGTTCTCCTGTGGAATTTAAATCTTTCTGCTATCAACAGCGGTGCAGGGTCTAGGTGTTCCTGTAGGACAGCAACAATTTCATTAAAACTCTTCGCCTTCGGTTTGGCTGGAGTAATCAGGTCCCGCAATAGGCCGTACGTTCTAGCGCCCATTAAGTTTAGCAATACCGATGCCTTTTTCTCATCAGCTATTTTGTTTGCCTCGAAATATACCTCGACTCTTTCCACATACGTGGTCCAGTCCTCTATTGTATTATCAAAAGCAGTGATACAGCCAGCCTTTGGCATCTTGCAAATCAAAAATGTCGCCTCCCGCGCTTTGCCTTCTTCCCCGATTTAACAAAATGGCGCCTCCCGTGCTTTGCCTTCTTCCCCGCTGATTAAGATGGCGCCTCCCGCGCTTTGCCTTCTTCCCCGCTGTTGCTAGCGTTGCTTTCCGCGGTTTCTTGCGCGTTTAATATTTCTTTTTTAAAATTATTTTCCCGTCATGGAACAACCCTGTGGGACTCTTGCCTCCCTCTTCTCGGGTCTATACGCAGTCCGGCTTCGTAGCACCGGCCGCGCCCTGTGTGCTCCACCCTCTCTCTCTCTTCTTCCCGACAACGCTGCTCGGCCCCGTTGCAAGCCACCCGCTCGAGTTCGCGACCGCCGCAGCCCAGGAAGGATCAGTGTACTACCCACCACCAGCCCGATTAGCTGAAGCACCGTCGACAGGAACCAGGCCCCGCTTCCGACAGCTTCTCCAGCAATCTTCAACTCCGCTAACACAGGGGCGGATGCCCACGGTCGACGCCTGTTTCTACTGCCTCTTACTTTCTTTTCTTTCTGGCCTCGACCTCTGCTCACTTCGCTGTAGGAATGGATCCCAGGAGGTGGTGCAGACTGTAGGTAGGTTCGTATCTGCTCGTCGCCAGTATTATGTCCGTGAGTGATTGAGACACGGACAGCAGGAGTTGAACAAAACAAGTCTTTACTGATGGAAGTCAATAATGAAACTGAAAACAACAGAGGCTCACTAGCGCCTTTTATACAGGGGTGGTCACTGCCGGTACTGCAGTCTGAGACCAGTTATTCTCTTAAAGGTACATACACAACAGAAATAAATAAAGAACCTGCAGTTATAAGGCACCTTTCACAACGCGCTTCACAGTGAAGTATTTTTTGAAGTGCAGTCGCTCTAGTAATGTAGGGAAATGCAGCAGCCAATTAGCTCACAGCAAGATCCCACAAACAGCAATGAGATAAATGACCTGTTATTCTGTTTTAATGATGTTGGTTGAGGGATAAATATTAGCCATGACGCTGGAGAGAACTTCCCTGCTCTGGGACAAATAGTGGCCGCGGGATCTTTTACATCCACCTGAGAGGGCAGATGGGATCTCGATTTAACGTCACGTCCGAAAGGCGGCACCTCCGACAGTGCAGCACTCCCTCAGCACTGCACTGGACCAGTTGCAAACACCTTAACTCTTTTACAAAAAGCTGGAACATGCATTAAAAATACTTTGTAATTGCTAGCAACATTTTTATCCCCATACGAGGCCCCTTTCCTTTAAGTGGACACACCCCAGTAAAATTACCCAATTGCTCCTTCAAGGGATGCTTATACACGATTCGCCCTTGTATCACCACCCCTGAAACCAGCCCAATATGGGAGGGGAGCTCATCCACGCTATGTAAATGATGCTGAAGTCCATCCCTAATTGGCTTGCTAGGCCATTTCAGAGGGCAGTTAAGAAACATAGAAGATAGGAGCAGGAGTAGGCCATTCGGCCCCTCGAGCCTGCTCCGCCATTTAATGAGATCATGGCTGATCACCCAAATTCAGTACCCCGTGTCATAAATCGCAACTTCTACAAGGAAGTACTACTGAACGGCCAGCTGAGGGTGCCGCCCGAGGAGTATAAATACTCGGGCGTGGGCCCAGCTTGGCCAGAGACAGTCTGGAAACAGGAAGCTAGTGATTACTAACTAGACCTCCATGTTTTGTTACAAGTCGATTAAAGCCTTGCTTTATGTACAACCAAGTGCGTAGTGAGTCTTTATTACGTCAATTTAATCGACTTGTTATCGTCTCCACGCATTGGGTGATTCGGAACAACCAGCTGCAACTCGAACCGCAGAAAGGAACCTGGGCAAGAAACTGATCCATCATGGAAAAACTCCTTAGACCCGCTCGTCTCGACCTGGACCCGAATGCATCTGCGGCAGCGAAGGTATGGAAGCATTGGTTTCGTACCTTTAGCAACTTTCTTGAAGAATGTGGGGCGGTGCCTCTAATAAGCTATGAATGCTTATTAACTACGTATCCCCTCATGTGTATGATTATATTGAGGACTGTATAGACTACGATGCTGCTATCGAAATTTTACAGCAGCTATATGTCAAGTCCCTGAATGAAATCTTTGCTCGACACCTACTGGCCACAACTCAGCAGCAGCCTGGGGAATCACTCGGTGAATTCCTCCAGAAACTTCGCAGGCTCAGCAAAGATTGTAACCTTAAAGCGGTTACAGCTGAACATTATCAAGAGGAACTAATCCGCGATTCCTTTATCAGTGGGATTGCGTCCCCTTTTATACGTCAGCGCCTGCTGGAAAATAAAACCCTCAATTTACGGGCTGCTTATGACCAGGCGTGTTCCCTGGACTTGGCCAAGAAGAATGCAGACACTTATCTCCCACCACGTGCACGGGCGGCGGCTATCACCTTTAATAAGTCTTTCGATAGGTCTCGGGCGGATGCCCCCGCTGATGATGACTCTACTCTAACGGACGACGACCCTACCCTAGAGGCCTTTGCTGATGACGACCCCGCCCTAGCAGCATCCTGGCAATCAGGAAGAAAGTGTTTCTTTTGTGGAGGTATGTTCCATTACAGAAAATTTTGCCCGGCTCGTAATGCGACCTGCAATCATTGCAGCAAGAAAGGACACTTTTCCAAGGTATGCCAGTCACGGGCCTCTGCTAACAAGAAAGGCCGCTCCTCTAAAGTATACCGGTCGAGAGCTCCTGTTAGCTTCACAGCTGCTACCTATGGAGCTGCTCCTCCCCCAAGAACCACTGCTAAGGCTACAGCTGCCGAAGGAAAAATTACCCCTCCTCCCATTACAGCTGTTTTTCCCCAAAGTTTGTCCCATGCAGCTACGAAGGTTTCAGTAAATGGGCACACTCTAAGTGCGCTAATCGACTCCTGCAGCTCTGACAGCTTCATTAGAAAGCGGGCTGTCAGCAGGTTAAAACTGCGCATTTATCCCTCGGACAGGGAGATTGCAATGGCTCTGACGACTCTGACCACCAATTCTTCTGGCTTCTGTCTTGTCAACCTCATCCTCAATGGTCGCACGTATCCCTCCACCCGGCTCGGAGTACTCGAAAACTTATGTAGCAATGTGCTTCTGGGACAGGACTTCCAGAAGCAGCACAAAAGACTCACTTTTGAATTTGGAGGGTCGAAGCCGGAGCTTACCATTTCTAAGGTGCCGTTTTGTGCGCTCTCGGCAGCCTTACTCGGTGAGCCCTCCCTGTTTGCCAATCTCTCCCCCCGCTGTAAGCCCATAGCCACCAAATCGCGGCACTTTAGCCAAGACGACCGAGCATTTATCGAGGCAGAAATCTCTCGCCTTTTAGCTGACGGTATTATCGAGCCGCGTTCATCCCCCTAGCGGGCTCAAGTCGTCATTGTGAAAAACCCTTTAAAACAACATAAGAAACGTCTGTGTATTGATTATTCACAGACTATTATTCAATGTACCGATCTGGATGCCTACCCGCTACCACGCATAGATGACATGGTCAACAACCTTGCTAAATACAAGGGCCTAGAAATTGAGTGCCCTTAGCGCCGATTTTGCGGCGCTAGAGGGCCTAGCGCTGCATTTGGCGCCGGCGCCGAAATTGCCTGGGGCCCTTACGCCGTGGTAGACCGGTAGCGCTGCGCCAGCACCGATGACGTCATCGGTGTGCGCAGCGTCCCGGTTGCCATGCCGACGGGCCCCAGCGCCGAAATTCAGTTGCGGCCGCCTCGCCCGTGACAGCCGCAACTAAGACTCTGGCAACAGAGTCTTACGAGTCTTTGCGCCGGCGCATTAAAGGCCCCGCGGCGGCCGGCCGCTTTCCCGCCGGCCGCCTGGCCGCAGCTCCCTCCCCGGACTTCCCCCCCCCCCCCCCCGGAACAGAAGCAAGCCCGGCACTTGTCCGAGGTGCCGGGCTCATTTTTTAAAAGATTTTCGCGGGCTGCGATCGGGTGCAGGCAGCTCCTCCTTAAGGGAAGGAGGAGGCCTGCACTTCCCGAGCCTGCCGCGCCGCATCGGCTGCCGCAGCGCCGGAATTGCGGCGCGAAACGGCAGTTAGCGCCGATTTACCGCCGCAAAGACCCTTCAGTAGCGCCGGCAGCCGTTTGGGCGCGGCCCTGCTGAATTTTTGGCGCGCGCAGGGGGACTTAGCGCCGGCACTAACTTCCGGCGCTAAAGCCCTGGCTAAGCCAAAACTCAATTTCTAGGCCAAGGTATTTTCAACCTTCGATTTAAAGAGCGCGTACCATCAGGTACCACTGAAAGACTCTGACAAAAAGTATACGGCCTTTGAGGCCAATGGTCAGCTTTATCAGTTTTGTCGCCTTCCATTTGGGGTCACCAATGTGGTGGCCGTCTTCCAACGGGCAATGGATGGCCTAGTCCGTCAAGAGAACTTGACAGATACCTTTCCGTATTTAGACAATATCACTATTGCTGACCATGATCAAAAGGAGCATGACGCCAATCTTCAGAGATTTTTTGACGTTCTCCGTCGTCACCACTTAACGTTAAACAAATCCAAATCGGTGAAATCGGTGCCATCAGTGAACATTCTCAGCTACTGGGTGGGCAACGGTGTTATTAAACCGGACCCAGAGTGACTTCATCCACTTCAGGAGCTCCCTCCCCCTACAAATCTCAGCTCTCTTCGTCGGGCACTTGGCATGTTTGCTTATTACGCAAAGTGGATACCTCACTTCTCCGATAAAATACAGCCCCTGCTTCATGCGAAGTCTTTTCCATTAGAAGCAATGGCTATTTCTGCCTTCAACCTCCTCAAACGACAGCTGGAGAAAGCCACGCTTCGCTCCATTGACGAAAACCTTCCTTTTGTGGTCGAATGCGATGCATCGGAGGTGGCGATCTCGGCTACCTTGAATCAAGGTGGTCGGCCCGTGGCATTCCTATCCAGAACTTTACAGGGTAGCAAGCTCCATTACCCCCCCGTCGAGAAGGAGGCTACAGCCATCATCGAGGCTGTACGCCAATGGAGTCATTTTCTTGCTCAGCGTCATTTCACGCTCATTACTGACCAGCGCTCCGTGGCCTTCATGTTGGATAACCGGAAGCGCACGAAAATCAAAAATAATAAAATTCAACTCTGGAGGATGGAGCTGGCCGCCTTTGGATATACTATCCATTACCGACCCGGCAAACCGAATGTGGCCCCAGATACCTTCACACGGGCATTTTGCTCTTCAATGTCAATGTCGACTCTGGCGGATCTGCATATGGACTTATGCCATCCTGGCGTTACCCGTATGTTGCACTTTGTGCGCTCCAAAAATCTACCATTCTCAACGGAGGACGTAAAGAAAACATGCTCCTCCTGTAGGATTTGAGCAGAATTGAAACCACAATTCTTCCGCCCATCAGATGACTTACTCATACATGCAATGCAGCCTATGCAGAGGCTCAGCATAGACTTTAAAGGGCCATTGCCTTCGTCGACGCGGAACACCTACCTACTTACGATGGTAGACGAGTATTCATGCTTTCCCTTTGCCTTCCCCTGTCCTAATATGCTTATCTCTATGGTAATTAAATGCCTCAATCAGGTCTTTCCCCTTTGCGGGACGGCCAATTTTATCCACACGGATCGGGGTCCCTCCTTTATGTCGAGTGAACTTAAAAGTTATCTCTCCCAACGGGGAATCGCCTCGAGTAAGACAACACCACATCACCCAATCGGCAATGGACAGGTTGAACGATACAATGCCATCATCTGGAACACTGTCCATCTGGCACTGAGGTCACGCAACCTACCAGACCAGCAGTGGGAAACTGTGCTCCCCGACTTGTTACACTCTATCAGGTCTCTTCTCTCCACATCCACTAATGTCACACGTCATGAGCGATTCTTCAAGTTCCGGCGTCGCTCTACACATGGAACATCTCTACCGTCATGGTTGGTGGCTCCAGGCCCTGTGCTACTCCGGAGGTTCGTCCGGTCGGCCAAGAACGACCCTCTCATTGACGAGGTGGAGTTAATGGAGGTAAACCCCATGTATGCGCACGTGCGGTACCCCGATGGCCGGGAGTCCACCGTCTCGCTCTGTTAAGTCTGTGTGTTATAGTGAGAATTACTACACAGACCACAAGAGTAAATTCAACAGGTCTTTACTGGTTGGAGGTCGGACTATACGGAATACAATATTATTACACTGTGCTTATATACCGGCGTGGTCACCACCGGTATTACGTATACAGCAGCCAAAGAAAGTAGTACCTTTCTTAAGGTGGACCAGGCTTAAGTTCTCTTAAGGTGGAACAGGTTACATACACCACACGCTCAGAGATCTGGCTCCCTGCCCAACCGGTCACACGGGCCCGAATGATGTAGGAGCCACAACGATGATGTCAACACTCTGCACCCCTATGAAGATGACGCCCTACTTGGGACATCGAGGGATCTGCTGGCAGTGCTACCAGATGAACTCAGGGAGCCGAACGCTCCCCGTAGGATGGCCACCCGAAATCAGGACGCCGGACAATCTCTGGCTACGACCCAGGATGAGGCCAGCTCTGCGCCTGTGGGGACCCGCACCCGGAGTCATGATATTCCCAGGCTTCCACAGGACGATCAAGACGACGCGGACTCTACCGACTTACCGGTACAGGTCAAGCGACCCAGGGACCAGGACACGGTCCGGGGAGACGTGCCTTCCGGTCACAAGCAGAAAGCTAAACGACTACGGCTATTTTTGGTCCGCCTTGTCCGTTAAAGGAAGACTGGACTTCCAAACCTTTTAGGGAGGAAGAATGTCATAAATCGCAACTTCTACAAGGAAGTATTACTGAACGGCCAGCTGAGGGCGCCGCCCGAGGAGTATAAATACTAGGGCGTAGGCCCAGCTTGGCCAGAGACAGTCTGGAAACAGGAAGCTAGTGGCTACTAAGTAGATCTCCATGTTTTGTTACAAGTCGTTAAAGCCTTGCTTCATGTACAACCAAGTGTGTAGTGAGTCTTTATTACGTCACCCCGTTCCTGCCTTCTCCCCATATCCCTTGATCCCTTTAACCTTAAGAAATATATCCAACTCCTTCTTGAATATATTTAATGAATTGGCCTCTACTGCCTTCTGTGGTAGAGAATTCCACAGGTTCACCACTCTCTGGGTGAAGAAATTCCTCCTCATTTCTGTCCTAAATGGCTTACCCCTTATCCTTAGGCTGTGACCCCTGGTTCTGGACTCCCCGACCATCGGGAACATCCTTCCTGCATCTAGTCTGTCTAGTCCTGTTAGAATTTTATAAGTTTCAATGAGATCCCCTCTCATTCTGCTAAACTCCAGTGAGTATAAGCCCAATCGACCCAATCTCTCCTCATACTTCATTCCTGCCATCCCAGGTATCAGCCTGGTGAATCTTCGCTGCACTCCCTCCATGGCAAGAACATCCTTCCTCAGATAAGGCGACCAAAATTGCACACAATACTCAAGATGTGGTCTCACCAAGGCCCTGTACAACTGCAGCAAGACATCCTTGTTCCTGTACTCAAATCCTCTCGCTACGAAGGCCAACATACCATTTGCCTTCTTAACCGCCTGCTGCACCTGCATGCTTAACTTCAGCGACTGGTGCACAAGGACACCCAGGTCTCGTTGCACTTCCCCTTCTCCCAATCTATTGCCATTCAGATAATAATCTGCCTTCCTGTTTTTGACCACATTGCTCTGGGTCTGGGTAAGGGCAGCAAATTTCTTTCCTAACGGACAGTAGTGAACCAGATGGGCTTGTTACAACAATTTGCTAGTTTCCTGGTCACCATGTCTCTGCATTATTAGTCCAGGCCTCTGGATTACTAATCCAGTAACATAACCGCTATGCCGCAGTACCCCTGTAAACTAATGCCCAATGAGACGCCTAATCAGAAAGACAACTCCAATAAGGCCAACGTACAACACAATGGCCCGGAACTTCCTGTGGGTGGATGCCTCCTGTTATAAATTTCAACATCAAGAAACTACTTATGAAATAACACTGGACGGCCAGCTGGTGGCGCCGTCCAAGGAGTATAAATACTCGGGCGTGGGCCCCAGCTTGCCAGGGACATTTTGTAAGACAGGGAACTAGTGAAGTACAACTAGACCTCCACGTTCTGAAACAAGTTGATTAAAGCCTTGCTTTATACTCAAACCAAGTGTGTAGTGAGCTTTATTACGTCACCCCCGATCAGCAAAAATTCTACGAATCTACCTGCTGGTCCCGGAGATACGGAGGCTTCCAATCCTGGGCCTCTCCTCCTGGAAATGTGCAGAGGCCCGCGTATCCCAGGGGTGCATGCGGTTCGCGGTGGGCCAACTCAACCAATGGAAGAAGGGGATCCCCCTTCATACTTCTGACAGTTCTTTACACACGGAGCTGTCAAAAGTATGAATGGGGATGACTTCAAAAATGCACCAACACACTGAAATAAATAAATAAAAACCATTACATATATAAAATTAATTAAAATACCATTTAACTAAATATGTTAAAGAAAAATTTAATTTTTTGAAATTTTTTTAATATGTTTTAACGGGGCTTAATATAAACTTACCTTATTGGACATGGTTTTTAAGTTATAAGTGAGTGATAACATTTTAATTTTCTACTTTTTAAAACTCTTATGCTCTTTACCAGGCGTAAAAATTCTATGGCCTTTCAGCGGGCGGAAGTTGAGCAAATAGTGCAACTCTCCACCCGCAGAGGCACTTTTCTTGGGCGTGCGGATGATCTGTCAAGCTTGACAGATCGCAAGTTCCGGGTTTTAGCGCTTGCACTGCGCATGCCCAATCCCGGAAATTGCGCGGCCCCAATGGGCGCGTACACACCTCGTACCCACCCGTGGGGGTCGAAAAATATGGGCCATTATGTAGCAATCGGCTCCCCTCTGGGAATCACTCCCAGCGTAACTATGGGCACATGGATTGTTGGACATATTTCAAAGCCAGCCATAAACTGCATTTTATTACCAGTATTTTAAACATGAATTATGTGAGTTCTTTTTACTTCTTGTTCTGGGTTTTATGTACAGTATTATTGTATCTTTTATGTTGTATTTATGTTTTCTCGTAGCAGTCAAGCATCAAAATTGTCTCTTTATAAATGAGCGTTGGCTGAAAGAGCTGTGTTTACCCTGTATAAATACTTTATGGTCAAATAAAATGGCTCTCTGTGTAATGGGGTGTATTTTGGTCCATTGCAACTCAGGTTTATACAGATGCCAACTCCATAGTCTACTACAGTCTGGGCGCCTCCCGCTTCATCACCATAGCTACGGTGGAAACCCCACTTACGTGTGTAACCTCCCAGCAGAGATATGGCGTCGAAGCAGGAGGAGACCAGGGGCAAATCCCGGTGTGTATCTCTACAGTCGAGTGATGGGATGTGCGGCAGATTATCCTCTTCCGCGCTTGGGTAAAGCACGTAGAACAAAATTGGACCCACCCAATTTTTGATCCGTGCAGGGGTGACACCCTCCCACACCCGATCTTCCTCTAAACCCTCCGCCCGAGCCACTATTTAACACCCAAGCATAAATGTCTGAGGAATGTCTGCCTTGCAGTGCACAGTGTGTACTATCTACAGGATGCACTGCAGCAACTCGCCAAGGCTTCTTCGGCAGCGCATCCCGAACCCGCGACTTCCACCACCTAGAAGGACAAGGGCAGCAGGCGCATGGGAACACCACCACCTCCAAGTTCCCCTCCAAGTCGCACACCATCCCGACTTGGACATGTATCGGCCGTTCCTTCATCATCACTGGGTCAAAATTCTGGAGCTCCCTACTTAAAAGCGCTATGGGAGTGTAAAGTCTGTGAGTTGTATAGCGAAGTAATACACAGACTACAAGAGTAACTTTAACAGGACTTTACTATTCGAAGGTCAGGGCGAATCTGCCCAATAAATTCTGCCACAGCACTTATATGTGGTCACCGTCGGTATTACAGTGTACAGCAGCCAGGATAAAGTAGTGCCACACCTAAAATAGTTCTCTTAAAGGTGGACGGTTACATATAATAGTTCTCTTAAAGGTAGAACAGTTACATACACTACAATCCTCCCTTTTTAGCTTACAACATACTTATTCCCCATTAAACATAACCTCCTAACATATATCCAACTTTACGTTAAAACAGTTCACAGATGTAATCTCTGCGGAAACAGTTCACAGATTCAGTCTCTGCGGGAAACAGTTCATAGATTTAGTCTCTGCGGGAAACAGTTCACAGATTCAATCTCGGTGGATGCGCCTTCCGTGCTTCTTGACTCGGTCCTGACAACGCCTCAGTGGTGCAGCAGTTCCCCGTGGTGTAGTCGGTTCACGTTGCTGGAGTGACTCATCCAATAGTCCTTCACTGGACTTAACAGCTTGAACTTCCGTCCTTCTGAACCAGCATTGTTGGCTTGTAAAACTTGAGTACCTTGGGAAGTTTTCTACTTCCAAACTGATTTGGCTCCGTTCGCAGGGACCCCGTGCGTGATCTAATAGTGATGATGATGGTCCAGATGATCATCATCTTCTGCTTCGTCTTTTCCTTTTCTGTGGTTCAGATGGTTATCATCTTCTGCTTCGTCTTTTCCTTTTCTGCTTCTTGGAGACTCTCGGGGTTCCATTGTCAGCTGCCAGCTGCCTGCACAGTTCCTCCCGTAGTAGCGCCACCATCTCCCGATGTTCCTTAGACTTTTTGTGATTCATCAAGGTTTCTGCACTTTGGGAGTTTTCATCACAAGCTGGGCAGAACAGGTCCTCGTAATATTCGGTGTCGCTCAACAGGTCATGGTAATATTCGGTGTCGTCCTGAGCTAAGCCAGCGGGAGGGTCTTCTATTTCCTCCTTGCCCAGCTGAACGTTAGCCGACTTTTGTTCTAAATCCCGACATCTGTCCTGAAGAGACTTCATCATGCGTTCAGCTTCATCCTGCTTTTTCTGGGCTTCCTGCAAGTCTTTTACTAATGACCTCATTTGTGATTTCAATACTTCAACTTCATTCGGAGATTGATTGATCGGACCATTCAATCCCTCTACTGAAGTAGCTGTTTCAGCATTCTGTTGTTCTGCATTGACGTGAGGCAGCGTACTTTCGGCATCCAAGAGCGGCTCTGCTGCAGTCTTCTCAGTCTGTGTTGCCACCTCAGCTATTTCAATAACCTTTGAGAGTTCCGAACCCCTTTTCTTTGAAGATTGAGGCTCGTGTTCAAGTTTTTCCCATTTCAGGGTCTTGTCCCTCAGCATATGAAGAAGTTGGCTGACTGTTAACTCTTCTGCCATCATCCATTTCCCATTAGCTGCAGGGCTGTTTATAAACTTGCCCTGGGGCTCCTTTGCTGTTTCTACTTTGCCATCATCCGCAGCCTCCACCATTCGAATTTCCACAAATGAATCGTCCGGTGATGCTGCACCCAACTTCAGTAGGAGCTCGGAAGTCATGTCGACCAAATCAGCCTTTTCTGCCTGCAACCTGCTAACAAGCGCCTTCAGTTGCTGCACATCTTGTTCCACCAGATTAGAGCACGCACCTTCAGAAACCGAATCAGCTTTGATTAGTTTGGCCTCCTCTCGCAGACGGTTTGTGTGCTCCTGCTCCCTTTTCTCCCTCAGCTGCTCCTGTTGTCTTTCCAGATTCTCCCATTCGGTGTCATAGAACTTTTTCATTGCTTTCATCTCTTGTTCGAGACGGCAACTCAATTGCTCTAATTGCTGTCATAATTTGAAATAAGTTTGAGTTCGAGCTCGGTGTTCCTCAGTAATGTATATGTCTGTAAACTGAACAGACTCAGAATTCTCTGTCAAACTATGTTGTTGTTGTTCAGTGGAGTTCTGTTCTGAAACTTTGTTTTCCTCTGGAGCATAAGCCTTTATGCACGCCTTCGTTTTTCCAACCTTAGTCAGCAAGTCCATTTTAGCCTTGTCTTTCATACTTGGGCTGGACTTATCGTCATCCGTTTCAGAGTCTGAGCTGATTGTCCGCACCGAGTCCTCACTCATTATTGCTTTTAGGTAGTGCCATTCCATGTCTATTTTCTTGATCCACTCCCGTCCTAGAAGTGGTGGTCCTCCCTCAGGTAGTACATATAAGTCCATTCCTGGGTGTTCTTTGCCCCTGTCTCTCACCTTGACTCTTATCTTTCCCATGGGGTATACTTTATGCCCCATGTATGTCTGCAATACGAACTTGGTATCTCTCAAGGGTATATGTGAGAATAGCCGGTTGTAATCCCTTCGATTTATGACTGATAGGGCTGATCCAGTGTCCAACTCCATTTTTACTTGGACTCCGGCTATTTTTAGCATGACCCAGATAGTTTGTAGGTCAGCTTCCTTACTCACATTGTGAATTCTCAGACTACCCAGTTCCTGGCCGTTTGGGTCTGAATCCGAATTCGGTTCATCTGAACTCTTCTCAGCCACCTTGTGTACTTTGTTGTACTTTTCCTGTGATGGTTTTCTTTGGTTGTTGGTCTTCTTCCCTGACTGGCATACTTTAGCTATGTGACCCAGTTTGCCACATTTTCTACATTCCTGGTTTTTAAACCAGCATTGGTTCTGATCGTGTATTGTCTTCCCACAACGATAACATTTCGTTGTACCCGAAGTAATTTGATCCACACTGAGTACCACTGCCTCTAGCTGCATTTCCGCAGTTCCTTTCACTGCGGCTTTGTGTGATGCTGCAATAAGAACAGCCCTCTCAAGTGTAAGGTCGTTCTCTTCGAGCAGTCGCTTTTGCGTTCCTTCCTTCGACAACCCGCACACGAACTTGTCTCGCAATGCCTCTGTCAGATTTCCTCCAAACTGGCAGTATTTCGCTAATCTACGCAGTTCGACCAAGTATTCCGCGTTGCTTTCCTCTTTCCGTTGCGTTCTCGCATAAAATTTGAATCGTTCCGCCAACATCAGCGGTGTGGGGTTCAAGTGATCCTTCAGAACAGCAACAATATTATCGAAAGTCTGATCCGCCGGTTTAGCTGGTGATAGAAGATGCTTCAATAACCCGTATGTCTTCGCGCCCATCGAGTTTAGCAAGGTTATAGCTTTATCATCATCTTCTATTTTATTGGCCTCACAATATATCTCGATACGTTCTACGTACGTGGCCCAATCTTCCACCTCGACATCGAAGTTGTTGATGTTACCATGCTGAGGCATCTTCACTATCTCCCACTATCTTTCTGCGAAACAACAGGATTTCTCTTTAACTTTTTAACTTTTTCTTTTTTCCAAAATGGCAGGTTCCCGCGCTTGTCTTCTTCCCCGCCTACTGGCAAAATGGCGGTTTCCCACGCTTGTCTTCTTCCCCCCTACTGGCAAAATGGCGGTTTCCCGCTCCTGACTTCTTCCTCTGGTGGGAGGGGTAAGCTTTGCCCTCGGGCGACAACCGCTGGTTTACGGGGTTTGTAGCCTGTGCGCCGGCTTCAGTTTATTCTGAAGCGCGCGCTAGAAAAGCCGATCGCGTTCCTTGTCCCCCCCCCTTCTTCTTTTTGGCAGGGGCAACCGGCGCTGGGGACAACCAGTTGGCGTCGGACAGATCCAGCTCCTGGTCCTTCACGGCAGCTGCTGCAAGCCGCTGGCCGGAACCTCGCTCGGTCTCTCTCTCGGGCTCTGTCTCTCCCGCTCGCGTGGCTCTCGCTCACTCTCTCTCGGGCTCTGTCTCTCCCGCTCGCTCGGCTCTCGCTCGCTCTCTCTCAGCGGCTTTAAACGCCTCTCCCAGACCTCCCGCAGTCCGGTCCTTTCCTCCCCGGCTGCGGCTGATTCTTCGCGGGTTATTTAGTTATTTATTTATTTATTGCCTCCGCGCCTTATGATCCCGGTCGCAGCGCCTCGCGGCCGCGGTAGTTGTCCGGCCTTTTTCGCCGTCGCGGTCTAGCCGTCTCACAACGCTCCCCAGCCCGCTTGTACCGCGGCTTCCGTGCTCCACGCTGCCCCGTCTCAGCGCCTCTGGGCCCGACTTCTGTCCGGCTCCTTTCCCCCTCGACCGTGGTCGAGTGCACCGCCCTTATCCTCCGTTTATTTGTTTCTATTTTCCCTTTACTCACAGTCACCGTGGCCGACTTGCTTCTCGTGTTGATCGGCTCACTCACCACCGTGGCAGAAGGGACAATCCGTGCCTGTTGTTGATGGAAGACTTCGTGTTTGAAATCTTCCTCCTTTCTTGGTCTGCAGACTCGAGTTTTCTCTCAGCAAAACGACGAGGGCGGGTGCCTCTTCTCGACGCTCGTTTACTTCTTCAGAAGTATTGTTGCCGCAGGGTAAGATCGAACTCGTCGCCACTGTAAAGTCTGTGGGTTGTATAGCGAAGTAATACACAGACTACAAGAGTAACTTTAACAGGACTTTACTATTCGAAGGTCAGGGCGAATCTGCCCAATAAATTCTGCCACAGCACTTATATACCGGTGTGGTCACCGTCAGTATTACAGTATACAGCAGCCAGGATAAAGTAGTGCCACACCTAAAATAGTTCTCTTAAAGGTGGACGGTTACATACAATAGTTCTCTTAAAGGTAGAACAGTTACATACACTACAGGGAGCACCCTCACCACATGGACGGCAGTGGTTTGAGAATAAGGCCCGTCATCACCTTCTCGAGAGCAACCAGGGATGGGCAGCAAATATCGGCCTTGCCAGTGATGCCCACATCCCATGAATGAATGAATAAGGACTGCAGCTTTTGGAGCTATCTGCAGACAAATGCCTAACAGATTCCTATGGCATTCCACTGCTATTTTATTCCAGCGTTATCTCACATATTGTAACTGGATTACCACCTCCACTAAAATAGTAAACAGAAGAACGTTACATGAATGCATTAAGCGTTTGTCCCTCATTAGCACCAACAGTAATTTTTAGACTTCCAAGTCGCTATGAAGCCTCAATTTGTCCAAGACTTGAATGCTGCTCTCGTATACAGGGAGGCTCTTCTAACACCTCTCTCACACCCCCGAATAGGATACAAGGAAAATCGGATCAATGACCCATCTTTCAGCTCAGCCTCTCCCTATTTCGCCATCTTTCTTTGCATCTCTCGTTATCTTATCGATATGGCCTTTGAGCTTTCTGCTCTTGCTCCTCCAGAGCTACCAATATGCTGCTCTACCCACTCTTCCTTCTCACTGCATGCTCCTTGTGTTGAAACTGTAGTGTATGTACCCGTCTACCTTTAAGGGAACTATTGAATGTAACCGTTCACCTTTAAGAGAACTACTTTAGGTGTGGCACTATTTGTTTGGCTTCTGTATACTGTAATACCGATAGTGACCACACCAGTATATAAGTGTTGTGGCAGGATTGCTGGGGCAGATTCGCCCGGACCTTCGAATAGTAAAGACCTGTTTGTTTGTTACTTCTGAAGTCTGTGTATTTATTAACTGCACAACCCACAGACTTTACAGTGGCGACGAGTCCGATCGTACCCTGCGGCAAGACTACCAAAGCAAGAAGAGCGTCGAAGAGAGGCAACCGCCCTCGTCGTGCTGCTGGAAGAAAACACGAGGCTGCAGCAGGAGAAAGGTGGAAGACTTTAGCAACAAAAGCTTCCGTCTGCAACAGGCACTGACTACCCCTCTACCACGGTACAGAGTGAGCCGATCAGCAGGGAACAAGGCGGCCGAAGAGACTGTGAGTAGGGGAAGGTGTAGAGAATATCCGGAGGATAAGGGCAGAGCACTCGACCTCGGTCGAGGGGGAGCTGAGCCGGTCAGAAGTCGGGTCCAACGGCGTCGGGTGACAGCCGGACCGCGATCGGCGGGAAAAGCCGGGCAGCGCCGCAGCCACGAAGCGCTGAGACAGGGAGTAGGCGCGGGAAGAGAAACCCAGCCACAGCCGGGGAGGGAAACACCGGTCTGCGAGAGGGCTGGGAGGCGAACAGGAACCGTGCGGGTGGGAGAGAGAGACAGAGCTGAGCAAGGGGAGAGAGACTGCACGAGAGCCAGTCCAGCGGCTGAACTGTTCTCCACCAACGGGGTACCCAGGGCCGGTAGCACCGAATGTGCGGGAGAGAGAGCGACAGAGCCGGGTACGGAGAGAGAGACTGCGCGAGAGCCAGTCCAGCGGCTGCACTGTCCTCCGTTAATGGGGTGTACCCAGTGCCGGTAGAGCCGTGCGGGCGGGAGGAAAAGACAGAGCCGAGTAAGGGGAGCTGTGCGGAAGCCAGCCAGTGGCTGAACCTGTCCGCTGTGGGGGAAGCGTACCCCTTCCACCGGGAAGAAACGCGGGAAGCCGCCATTAGGCGGAGAAGACGCCAGAAGCGGGAAGCCGCCATTGAAGTGGGCGGGGCGAGAAAGGAAGAGCGGGAAACCGCCATTTTCGTGGGAAAACTGCCATCTTAACTGACATACCGCCATTGAAGTGGGCGGGGAGAGAAGGAAAGAGCGGGAAACCGCCGATTTCGTGGGAAAACCGCCATCTTAGAAACAAACAAATAAATAAGAATACTTAAAGAAATACTGGTGCTGCTCCCAAGGGAAGAAAGATGCCTAAGCGAGGGAATATTAACGACTTTAATTCTGAAATAGAAGACTGGGCCACGTACGTGGAACGCATAGAGATCTATTGCGAAGCCAACAAAATAGAGGAAGACGACAAGGCGATAACATTGCTAAACTCGATGGGGGCAAAAACATACGGGCTCTTGAAGCATCTAATAGCACCAAATAAACCAGCGGATCAGACCTTCGAAGAGATTGTGGCTGTGCTGAAGGACCACTTGAACCCCACACCGTTGATGCTGGCTGAACGATTCAAATTCTACGCAAGAACGCAGAGGAAAGACGAAAGCAATGCGGAATACTTGGTCGAACTGCGTAGGCTAGCGAAATACTGCCAGTTCGGAGGGAATCTGACAGAAGCGCTGCGGGACAAGTTCGTATGCGGATTGTCCAAAGAAGGGACGCAGAAGCGACTACTGGAAGAGAACGACCTCACACTGGACAGGGCTGTCCTTATAGCTGCATCGCACGAAGCCGCAGCGAAAGGAACGGTGGAAATGCAACTAAAGGCGGCGGCACTCGGGGTGGACCAAATTACTTCAAGCACAACAAAATGCTACCGTTGTGGGAAGGCAACGCATGATCAGAATCAATGCTGGTTTAAGAACCAAGAGTGTAGGAAATGTGGCAAACTGGGGCACATCGCGAAGGTATGCCGGTCCGGGAAAAAGGCCAACAATCAAAGGAAGCCACCACAAGAAAAGTACAACAAGGTACACAAGGTGGCTGAGAAGAGTTCAGACGAACAGAATTCAGACTCAGACCCAAACAACCAGGAGCTGGGTAGGCTGAGAATCCACAATGTGGGTAAAGAAACGGATCTACAGACCATCTGGGTCATACTAAAAATAGCTGGAGTCCAAGTAAGAATGGAGCTGGACACTGGATCAGCTCTATCAGTCATCAACCGAAGGGACTACCACCGGCTATTCTCTCACATACCTTTAAGAAATACCAAGTTCGTATTACAGACATACACGGGGCATAACGTATACCCCGTGGGGAAAATAAGAGTCAAGGTGAGAGATAGGGGTAAAGAACACCCAAGAATGAACTTGTACGTATTACCTGAGGGAGGACCACCACTTCTAGGACGGGAGTGGATTAAGAAAATAGACATGGAAGGGCATTACCTAAAAGCCATAATGAGGGAGGACTCGGTGCAAGCTATTAGCTCAGATTCTGAAATGGATGATGATAAGACCAATTCGAATATGGAAGACAAGGCAAAAAGGGACTTGCCAACGATGGGGAAGAAAACGAAGACATGCAGAAGGACTTATGGTACCAAGAAGAATAAAGCTGCAGAGCAGAACTCCAGGTTGACAGAGAATTCTGAGCCTGTTCAAGCAAAGGATTCATCCACGACGGAAGAACACCGAGCTCGGACGCAAACTTATGTCAAAGTACGACAACAATTAGAACAGTTGAGTGACCGTCTCGTACAAGAGATGAAAAAGATGGAAAAGTTCTGGGACACCGAATGGGAGAACCTGGAAAGACAACAGAGACAGCTAGCTCAAGCAGTGAGCGACCATAGAGCCATCGTGGCCAAATACCAATCACATTCCCCTGATGCTGTTCAGGAACTAGAATATTTACAGAACGAACCAAAGGAAGAGGAATCTTCAGGAAGCCAGGATTTTATTCCAGTTCTTCTCTACGACTCCTTACAAGCAGAGTGTGAGAAGTTGAAAGAACAGTATGAACAGGCCCAGGCTACAATTCTGGAGGGGGTTAACTCGGCAGCCTCCGAAAAGCTAGTTTCAGTAGAAGCATATGAACAACTAAAGGTTGAACATGAGCAAGAAGTCCAAAGGCTGCAGGAAATTCTTGATGAGCTCAAGGCCAAGACAGACTCATCGGTAGAAGTTCCATCCATAGATGAGAAATTAGAGGTGAAAAACATGGCAGAGCATGAAAGACAGGATGTCCAAGAACTCATAAAAACATTGAAGGACACCCAAGACAAATATGAGGCGGCAATGACCGAGGTTCAACAACTTGAAGAACAGATTCAACTGGAAATCCTTTCAGTGGAAGAAAAGGAAGCTGTAAGAAAGTCAGAGACTGTAAGAATGGTCCCTGAACATGAACTGGAGAGCATCAGGGCGCAACTTTTCCAAGCGCTGAAAGCCAAAGTTCAAGAGGAACGTAAGGTGGAAGTATTGGAGAAAGAGGTGGATGAAAGGGAGAAGACTCTGATCCACCGTGTTCCCAGGGAAGAGTTAACAGTCAGCCAACTCCTTCATATGCTGAAGGACAAGACTCTGCAAGGGGAACAATCTGAACACGAGCTTCAATCTTCAGGGGGAACGAGTTCGGAGCTCTCAAAAGTCACGGAGATAGCTGAGGTGGCAACACAAATTTTACAAGGATGCCAAAAGTACGTTGAATCACGTCAAGGTGAACAGAAGAATGTGGAAACCGTTACTTCAGTAGAAGGTTTAAATAGCCTGATAACGCAATTCCCGATGGAAGGGAAGGTATTGAACTCACAAATGAGGTCCGTCATGAAGGAATGGCAGATAACCCAGGAAGAGCGGGATGAATATGAATGCATGAAGAAGTCTTTTCAAGAAAGATGTCTAGGGAAGGAGCCACCGTCAGCTAACGTCCAGACGGGTGAGGAGGAAGAAGAAGGCTCTCTCGCTGGTCTAACTCAGGACGAACCCGAATATTACCATGACCTGTTGAGTGACACTGAATATTACGAGGATGTGGTCTGCCCAGCTTGTGATGAAAACTCCCAAAGTGCTGAAATCCGGATGAAGCACTTAAGGTCTAAGGAACATAGAGAGTTGGTGGCGCTACAGCTGGCAGCCGAGAAAGGAGCTCCGAGAGTTTCAAAAAGGCAGAAAAGTAAAAGAAGAAGCAGAAGATAATAACTGTCTAAAATATTAGCACTTCTACCATTCCAGGCGGGACATTACGAAAGGAGCTAAATTAGTTGAAAAACTGGAAAATGTCAAGACAGCCAGTTGGTTGTAAAAGTCCGCACTGCTGGTTCAACAGGACGAAAGTTCAAGCTGTTACGTCAAGAAAAAGGCTATGGAGGAGTCACGCTAGCCAGGTGAACCGGCTACACCAAAGAAATGTTGTTTGGAACGAGTCAAGATCAGAGACTGAATCTATGAACTGTTTCCGCAGAGACTGAACCTGTGAACTGTTCCCACCGAGATTATATCTGTAAATTGTTTTATATGACATTGACTCCACCGAGATTATATCTGTAATTTGTTTTATAGGAAGTTGAAGATATGTATGTTTAACGGGGACTCTGTAAGTAATAAGCTAAAAAGGGAGGATTGTAGTGTATGTACCCGCCTACCTTTAAGGGAACTATTGAATGTAACCGTTCACCTTTAAGAGAACTACTTTAGGTGTGGCACTATTTGTTTGGCTTCTGTATACTGTAATACCGATAGTGACCACACCAGTATATAAGTGTTGTGGCAGGATTGCTGGGGCAGATTCGCCCGGACCTTCGAATAGTAAAGACCTGTTTGTTTGTTACTTCTGAAGTCTGTGTATTTATTAACTGCACAACCCACAGACTTTACAGAAACCAAGATTGATCGCACTGTCTCCTACTCCAAGTCATTGCTTCGCAGAATGTATCATCTTTGGAATTCCTTACTCTGTCCTTCCATCCCCCAACATTTCTTTCAAACCTCAGTAGTGTCTTAAACTATGGGCCTTCATCTTGGATCCTCAATACAAGGGGGAGAAAAAAATATGGGGGTGAATTTCCGCAGCGGATTTCCCGTTCATCCGCTATAACATTTTAATACGTTAAAGGCGCTATATAAATGCACGTTGTTGTTGTTGCTGTGGCTTCAGTGGCAGAATCGCTGAAACCCGGGAAAAAAATGGCGTAATTGGTGTTTTATGCCATTTTTCCCGGGTTTTCGCAGCTCTTCCGACAAAGGTACAGTGGACGAAAGGAAAAATCCCTGCCGAAATTTATGAAACTGCGCATCTATAATTTTAAATTAGTATAATTTAAATTGGGCAAAGGATAATAGGAAGAACTTCTTTACTCAAAGAGAGATGACTGTTTGGACTAACCTGACAACTGATTTGATAACCGATTAGAGATTGGAGCCGAAAAAATGCTAGAGAGACATTCAAAACCCAATTGGATTTTGGTGTGAGAGTTACGGCACTCTGGTTAGCTTTGATAGGTCAAAATAGATTCAGTCATCCTTGACTATTGTGCACATTTTGTTATCCAGTGTAATTGTGTGCATACTGTCAGGTCTGTAGTCTGGTACATGCATAGAAACTATCTACCCGAATGCATACACTGCACGTGCAAGTCTACAGGCTGATCCAGATTAACTGAGTCTGCAAAGTGTCCTGTTTCAGCAGTTTAAGAACTATAGTTGGGGGTTTCCCCAAGTCATTTATCGTGGACTATTGAGTGCAGACACTGGTGCCTTGCTGAGCTGTTGGCAGATCAGTGAGATGACGGTCAATGATGGAGAGTTGGGTCAATAAATCCTTTTAGCAGAAAATCTAACACCTGCCTTGGTTACCTTAACCAATAAGAGTTTCACAGCTGTCTGAAAAGAAAGCAGGGATGAAGATTTTCAAGAGATGTCTACAGAAATAAACCAAAGTAAATAATACAACTCACTTTGCTAAGATTTATTTAAATACGTTTTAATTACAATGCTCACGGAATCTATCAGTGAATTTAACGGTTGCAATTTTACACCACTGTGCACTTCTGTCCAATTAGTAAATTTCTAGCCTTTTGTCTAAACTTCTGATCAGAAAATGAAAGCAAGGATGGAACATGTAGTGAAAGACACGTGAAACTTTTGTTGTGGTTGAGAAGCCCAGTTATTGATTGCCGAGGCCCACGGCGCAGGACATCACCAAGGTTGAAAAGAGCAGGGGGAGAAGACAACAAAATGGCCCAGAAATTCGGGTCGGAGGCTTCCCGCGGGTGCAAGCCCCCGACCTGCACTTACCTAGCACGCCGGCCGTTGAGCTGTGGGCCCGCATGGGATTCTGATCCTGGGCCTCCTCCAACTGCCGGCGCGCAGTGCTTGCGTATCCCAGGGGCGCAGTTAGTTCGAAGCGTCCCCTGGGATCACGTGGGCCATGGAGAGCCAATGGTAGCAGGGAATCGATATTCATAGATTTGACAGGAAGAGCTGTCAAATCTATGAATACAATTCAGCCCCAAAACATCACTAAAACTTCAAATACATTTTTTAAAAATCACATTTTTAAAATAACTATAAATTACATAAAATAACTATTTTAAACAATAATTTAAATTTTTGAAAAAATTAATTACAGTTTCTAACGGGGCTAAAAATAAACTTACCTTTCTTTAAAGTATTTAAAAATAATAAACCTGTGGAAAAAATGTTTTAATTTTACTTAATTCACCACTTACCTTGTTAAAAGCAGGCCTTGCAACTGCTTTTTATAAGCGTAGCTGCTGGAGACTTACCCTCCCGGAGAAACCTGGCAAAAAAAACGGAAGTTCCAGGCGTACGCGCTGCCTCTCCGGCGCACGCGTTCGACCTGTGAACCCCTTCCTTTAAGGAAACGGAAGTTCCAGTTTCCCGCGCATGTGCGCAGTGCATGCATGAAACCGGCACTTTCGTTGGGCCTACGCGTGAGTACCCAGCACGTACTCACCCTTGGGGACCCGAAGTTCTGGCTCATTATCTTGTCTTTGGAGGTGCCGTTGGGAGCAGCCCCCCCACCCCCCAAGTAGGTGTTGCTGCCTCCGCAGGCAGCCATGGCAACATCACACTCTTTACATTGCTGCCACCAAAGTCAAGGGTCTGCAGCATCAGTGTGAAGTAGAAGCAGTGATGTGTTGAGTCTTACAGGCTTTAAAGAAAGAAAGACTTGCATTTATATAGCGCCTTTCACAACCACCGGATGTCCCAAAGCGTTTTGCAGCCAATGAATTACTTTCTTTTTTGAAGTGTAGTCACTGTGTTGTAATGTAGGAACTTTGGTAAGTAGCTCCAACCCCTGTCCAGATAAACCTGCCTTCGGTGTTGAAATTGTTCAGTGCAATATTAAAAGAAAGAAAGACTTGCATTTCTATAGCGCCTTTCACGACCACCGGACGTCTCAAAGCGCTTTACAGTCAATTAAGTACTTTTTGAAGTGGAGTCACTGTTGTAATGTAGGAAACGCAGCAGCCAATTTGCACACAGCAAGCTCCCACAAACAGCAATGTGATAATGACCAGATAACCGGTTTTTGTTATGTTGGTTGAGGGATAAATATTGGCCAGGACACCGGGGAGAACTCCCCTACTCTTCTTCAAAATAGCGCCATGGGATCTTTTACGTCCACCTGAGAGAGCAGACGGGGCTTCGGTTTAACATCTCATCCAAAAGACGGCACCTCCGACAGTGCAGCACTCCCTCAGTACTGCACTGGGAGTGTCAGCCTAGCTTTTTGTGCTGAAGTCCCTGGAGTGAGACTCAGAGGCGAGAGTGCTACCAACTGAGCCACAGCTGACATGTTAGCAACGAACAGGTCTGTAAGAAATCCCTCTGTCTGCTATTTTGACAAAGGAACTAGCCCTTAAAATGTACAAGCTATACACCCTTGGAGTACTGTGTACAATTCTGGTCGCCATATTATAAAATGGATACAGAGGCACTGGAGAGGGTGCAGAGAAGATTTACATGGATGATACCAGAAATACGAGGTTATACCTATCAGGAAAGGATGAACAGGCTGGGGCTCCTTTCTCTTGAAAAGAGAAGGCTGAGGGGTGACCCATTATGAAAGGGCTTTAAAATTATGAAAGGTTGTGATAGAGTAGACAGAAAGAGAGAGCAAAATTAGAGGCCATCAATGTAAGATAGTCACCAAGAAATCAAGTAGGGAATTCAGAATAAACTTCTTTACCCAGAGAGTGGTGAGAATGTGGAACTCGCTACCACAAGGAGTGGTTGAGGCAAATAGCATAGAGGCATTTAAGGGGAAGTTAGATAAGCACATGAGGGAGAAGGGAATAGAGGGTTATTCTGATAGATTTAGATGAGGAAAGACGGGAGGAGGCTTGTGTGGAACATAAACGCCGGCATGGACTGGTTGGGCCGAATGGCCTGTTTCTGTGCTGTATGTTCTACGTAATTCTATGTAAGTTAGCACCGTTAAAACACAAGACCAAAGGAGCTTCGTGCAACTGCGTAAGATAAATGGAAAAGTCATATCCATTGCATCTGGATTTTGCTTAAGGGCGCTGGGAACACTGAAGTCAGCCTGGTCCCAAGTCTTCCATATCATTCTGTTCAGGAGAGCAACAGTGGAATGTATTACTGGAGAAGTCCCCAGTTAATAATATCTCACAGTATGATTTCAGCCCACTCGTCCTGGAACTTACATTAAAAATGAAATGAAATAAAATCTTTGGTGGTGCAGCTAACTTTGTCAGCTCTCTCCTGAGATGAAGGGGGTAATTTTCAAAGCTCTCCCTGCTGGTTACTTGCGGCCTGCGTGACTGTGATTCTCTGCCAGACAAAGCCAAGTTCTCCCACTCGAACTCGAAGAGCCAGCCCTGAGACCTGTGGCTCAATGATATACGCATACTCGTGCTGCCTCCCACTGGGAGCCCTCTGATATCTCACCCAGGCAGTCCTTCCTCATGTGTGAGCAGGCAACTGGCCGTTCGGCCCAAGCAGTCCATGATGATGTTTATCCTCCACACGGACAGTGGTCCTAATCCCATGTGCCCACTCATAGAATCATAGAAATTTATGGCATAGAAGGAGGCCATTCGGCCCATCCTGTCTGTGCCAGTCAGAAAAAGAGCCATCCAGCCTAATCTCGCTTTCCAGCACTTGGTCCGTAGCCCTGTAGGTTACGGCACTTCAAGTGCATATCCAAGTACTTCTTAAATGCGATGAGGGTTTCTGCCTCTACCACTCTTACAGGCAGTGAGTTCCAGACCCCCACAACCCTCTGGGTGAAAAAAATTCTCCTCAACTCCCCTCCAATCCTTCTACCAATTACTTTAAATCTATATCCCCCTGGTTATTGACCTCTCTGCTTAGGGAAATAAGTCCTTCCTGTCCACTCTATCTAGGCCCCTCATAATTTTATACACAAGTTCCCATAGCCTGTAAACCCCCTTTTCTTCAATCGCATACCAAACCTATTCTTAAATGTTGACATCGTCACCGCTTCAGTCACTAACTGCAATCCACAGCCTCACAAAACACCTTGCAAAAAGGTTTCTCCTGCTCTCTGTCGTAACTCTCTTATATTTAATCACATATCTATGTCCACTCAATCACTGGAAACAGTCTGTTTCTATCTATGCTGTCCCATCCCTTCATAATTTGAAACATCTCTATCAAATCACCTCATAATCTCCTCTGTTCCAACAAAAGCAGCCCAATTGTTCAAGACTTCCTTCGTATTCGTATTTCCTCACCCCAGGCAGCATCCTCGTGAATCTGCGATGTACCCTCTCTACTGTATCACCATCCTTCCTATAGTGTGGAGCCCAAGACTGCACACAGTGCTCCAACTGTGATCTTACTGTGGTTTTATATAGATTTACCATCACATAATCATAATCATAATCATAATCAACTTTATTGTCATTGTTAGTGCACAAGTGCAGTACAACGAAATGTAGGCTTGCGGCTCCCGAGAATGTACATTTAGATTAAGACATTTAAACATTCAACATACATTTGGCTTGTAATACATTAACATAAACATAACCATAATAAAGTGCATTGGCAGATGTGCAGGCTTTAGAGTTTATTTGAGGAGTTCAGTAGGATGACAGCCCTGGGAAAGAAGCTGTTCCTAAATCTGGTCGTTCGGGTGCGAATGCATCTGTAGCGTCTCCCAGATGGCAGGAGGGTGAACAGACTGTGGCTGGGGTGGGTAGGGTCTTTGATGATGGTCCGTGACCTCCGTAAACAGCGTTTCTGGTATATGTGCTCTATGGTCGGTAGCCGGGTGCCGGTAATGCGTTGGGCAGTTTTGACTACCCGCTGCAGGGCTTTCCGGTCATAGTAGCTACAGCTGCCATACCATACTGTGATACAGTTTGTCAGGATGCTCTCTATTGTGCAGCGGTAAAAGTTAGAGAGGATCAGGGGTGACAGGTTACATCCCTTCAGCCTCCTTAGGAAATATAGGCGCTGCTGGGCCTTCTCCACCAGAGAGGAGGTATTGAGGGACCAGGAGAGGTCTTCCGTGATGTGGACTTTTATATTTTGTGCCGTTTACAGTGTCGGCCGTGGCTTAGTGGGTAGCACCCTTGCCTCTAAGTCAGAAGGTTGAGCGCAAAGTCTAGGCTGACACTCCAGTGCAGTAGTGTGGGAGTGCTGCACTGTTGGAGGTGCCGTCTTTCGGATGAGACGTTAAACCGAGGCCCCGTCTGCCCTCTCAGGTGGACAAAAAAGATCCCATGGCATTATTTCAAAGAAGAGCAGGGGCATTCTCTCCAGTGTCCTGGACAATATTTATCCCTCAATCAACATCACTAAAAAACAGATTATCTGGTCATTATCAAATTGCTGTTTGTGGGAGCTTGCTATGTGCAAATTGGCTGCCGCGTTTCCTACTTTACAACAGTGACTACACTTCAAAAGTTACTTCATTGGCTGTAAAGTGCTTTGGGACGTCCGGTAGTCATGAAAGGTGCTATAGAAATGCAATTCTTTCTTTCCCTTGCCACGATGGTAGTAAAATCTGTGATTTTGACTTAGCGATGGTGAATGGATGGTGATGGATGTCTGAGTCAGGACAGCCTGTGACTTGAAAAGGATCTTGGAGGTGATGGTGCTCCCAGACAGCCGCTCTTGTCCTTCTCAATGGCGGGGTCGTCAGGTAGCGAGCTGCTGTCGAAGCAAGCGTGGCAAGTTGCTGCAATGCATCATGTAGGCAGCACGTACAGCAGCCACAGCACGCCGGTGGTGGAGGGTGTGGATATTGAGTCCTCGTCTTAGCTGGGGTGGCAGGTGGAGCCCCACGATTGGACTTGGGCAAACGCCCCCCGGGCTAGGGATGGCACGGCTATGGTTTCCACTGCGGGTTGGCAATCCAGTGACCCCCACATTGCATGGTGTGTCAGAAGACGGGCGGGGATCAGGCTCGGCTGCGGTGCTACCTGCAGTCGAATACCCACCGGCACTCACTATCTAAGTCCACGTGTGAAAACTGGCCGCTAAGGCGAGCCCTTGGAACTACACAAGTTAGCACCTTCAGGAGAGGCGAGGGGCAGAGGTGTCCAACATTTGGGCAAAAACAGATGTTGCCATCTCTCCCTTTTGTCGGGGGAACTTTCTGAGATTGGTGACCGTGTATTTTAGTTTATATTAGGCGCTGGGACAGGATCTGAAAGTGCCGGGTAATTGGGCTGTCTGTAGGAGGTAATCAATAAGCTTTACCCGAAGATGTGTGATGTGGATCTATTGTTCAGTGTGAGGAGGAGGGACAGAGCGCTATTAGTGAAGTCAGTATCGACAGCTGCGGGAAGTGCTGATACAGTGATCAATGAACCTCACACTTCTTTCCCTGTTACACGTACAGAGTGTGTTCAGCTTTGTTCATCCGAATAGAAAATCTTATGAAAGCAACCACTTTCCTTTGAAACTTTATTCAGCACTTATTTCAGTGATGTATGTATCTAATTATAGGCTCTTTTGCAATTCACTTTGATCTATAAAAAATAAAGCCTAACCAAAGTGACATATTGCGAGGCCCTGTACAGGTGCTAACCTTACAGTGGCCGCTATTGGAGCATTCATCCCATTATGACATCCTTCAACAGTGACAGTCCAACATCATGTGATCTTCACCTGACACACACGTGACCTCAAGACTAACAAACTTCAGGTTTAGGTTTCCCCCAGAGACTTGAGCACAAAAATCTAGGCTCGTACTCCAGCGCAGTGTTGAGGGAGGTGCCGAGCGCAGTGTTGAGGGAGGTGCCATCTTTCGGATGAGACGTTAAACCGAGGCCCCGTCTGCTCTCTCAGGTGGATGTAAAAGATCCCACTGTGGCGTACCGATCACAGAAAGGACACAATCCGCTTTCCGGTCCGTAGACTATAAATCAGGCGTCATGCCTTTAAGAAGGATCACACCTTTAAGAAACTCGATCTGCAACATAGTTAAGCCCAGAGCGGGGGAGGAGCAGCCGAAGCTGTGCACTGATGAAAGGCAGTCGTACTTTGTGTAGTCTCGGACTCCATTTTGTGTTCAGCATGCAGCCTCAACAATTAAACCTTTTCTGTTGAACCTCTCCGAGTTCAGTATTTTTTGCTAGGAGTACGTAGACGCCTACATTGGTGACCCCGACGCTCAGGACGACTCCTAAGCGTAAACATGGCTGACACAAACGCAGTTTCTGTGAAGCTGCCGGAGTTCTGGGAGAACCTGGCCACCGCCTGGCTCCTTCAAGCCGAATCGCAATTCCGACTCCACGGCATCACCGCCGATGCAACGATGTATGACTACGTCCTCGCCTCACTGGGCAGCTCCACAATCACAAAAGTCTGGACAACACTACAAAACCCTCTGGAGGAAGGCAAGTACGCACATCTCAAGGCCGCGCTCATTAAAAAATTCACAGCCTCCCAATTCTTGCGCAACTGCCACCTCCACGACCTCCCGGGCCTCGGTGACTCCACGCCGTCAGACTTGCTCTCACACATGCTTGCTCTGACCGACGAGAAACCGCCCGGCTTCCTCTTCCGCACGCTCTTTATCCGCCAACTACCTCCCAGCATCCGCCCGGCGATCGTGGCGTCCAGCCTTACGGACCTCGAGGCCCTGGCCGAGGAAGCCGATAAGCTCCTGTCCGCAAGCTCCAACCACGCCGTCACCCCCGACCTGGCCTCCGCAGCATCGGCGCGCACTCCACCCTCTATCGCGCGGCCACACAGCTCGGCCACGAGACCCCCCAGGCCCCCACGTCCCCCAAGCCCTCCGACCCAGGGCTACTGCTACTTCCATACCCGGTTCGGCGCATGGGCACGCCGCTGCAGCCATCCCTGCATGTTTCCAACCGCCCCCACATCGGCCTACACGATGGCCGTGGGGCAAGCAGGCGCGCTGCTGTACGTTATGGACAGCACCTCCGGACGCCGTTTCCTATGCAACACGGGCGCGCAGCGCAGCATCATCCCCGCGTCCGCCCTCGAGATCCAGCGAGGCGGCCGCGGCCCTGCGCTGGCTGCCGCCAACGGCACCGACATCCGGACGTATGGCACCCGCACCATCGCCATCGACCTCGCAGGCCGCCGCTACCACTGGGTGTTTATCACCACCAAGGTGCTCTCCCCGCTCCTCGGTGCAGATTTCCTGTGCGCCCACGGCCTGTTGGTCGACATGCCTCGGCGCCGCCTCGTGGACATGAACACCATGTCACCTATCCCGGGCACCATGGCCCCCCCCAACCCGCCAAAATGGCGTGGCAGTGCCGCGCCCGCTCAACGGACGACTACTCAGCACTCCTGGCTGAGTTCCCAGCCCTCACCAACCCTACCTTCTCCGCGAAGGTTGCTAAGCGCGGGGTAGAACACTTCATCCCCACCACAGGCCCACCGGTGAATGCCCACGCCCGCAGGCTGGACCCGGCCAAGCTGGAGATCGCGCGGGCCGAGTTCGCCACAATGGAACAGCTCGGCATCATCCGCCGCTCCAACAGCCCCTGGGCCTCCCCACTCCACATCGTCACCAAACCCGACGGGGGATGGCGCCCCTGCGGGGACTACCGGCGCCTAAACGACGCCACCACGCCGGATTGGTACCCCATACCGCACATTCAAGACTTCTCGGCTAGACTGGCCGGCCGCTCAGTCTTCTCCAAAGTTGACCTGGTGCGCGGTTACCATCAGGTGCCAGTCCACCCCACGGACGTTCCCAAGACGGCCATAATCACCCCTTTTGGGCTATTCGAGTTCCTCCGAATGCCCTTTGGCCTCAAAAACGCGGCCCAGGCCTTCCAGCGGCTCATGGACTCGGTCCTCCGGGACCTGAAGTTCCTCTTTGTCTACCTGGATGACATCCTGGTAGCTAGTTCCTCCAAGCAGGAACACATCGAGCACCTCCGCACCCTGTTCCAGCGGCTCAGTGAGCACGGGCTCATCATCAGCCCAGCCAAGTGCCAATTCGGCCTAAGCAGGAATGAATTCCTCGGCCACCACATCACGCAGGACGGAGCCATTCCCCTGCCCGCCAAGGTGCAAGCCGTCCAGCAGTTCCCCCGGCCTACCACCATCAAAGGCCTCCAGGAGTTCTTGGGGATGATCAACTTTTACAACCGCTTCATTCCCGGAGCAGAACTCCCTCATGCGACCCCTATACGAAGCCCTCCGGGGTAAGAAAGACAGAATGGCGATCGAGTGGTCGGCGGACATGTTGACCGCTTTCGACTCGACCAAAAAGGCGCTCGCCGATGCCACTATGCTCGCTCACCCACAGCCCAATGCCAGGGTGGCCCTCACCACGGACGCCTCCGACCACGCGGTCGGCGCCGTGTACGAACAGTGGGTCGACGGGGCCTGGCAACCGCTGGCCTTTTTCAGCCGCCAACTGCGCCCCCCGGAGGCCAAATACAGCGCCTTTGACCACGAGCTCCTCGCACTGTACCTGGCAGTCCGCCATTTTAGATTTCTTCTGGAGGTCCACCCCTTCACCGCGTTTGTCGACCACAAACCCCTGACATTCGCGATGGCGAAATCTGCGGACCCGTGGTCAGCTAGGCAACAACGCCAGTTCGCCGCGGTGTCCGAATTCACCACGGACATCCGGCACATCTCCGGTCGAGACAATGTGGTGGGCGAGTGCCTATCCCGCCCCGCCGTCCACGACGCCCACCTGGCAGTGGACTATGCTCAACTGGCAGCGGAGCAACACACCGACCCCGATCTGCTCTCCGCGTCCACAACCCTCCCAGGGTTGCGACTGACCGATGCGCCTGCGGCCCGTCCGCCGTCACAGTCAAATGCGACACCTCCTTGGCGCAACCCCGCCCCATAGTCCCGGCGGCCTGGCGAAAACGGGTGTTCGACACCGTCCACGGCCTCTCACACCCCGGGACCCGCGCGTCCATTAGACTGGTGGCCAACCGATTTGTCTGGCGCGGCCTGCGCAAAGATGTGCGCGTCTAGTCCAGATCCTGCATAGCTTGCCAGCGTGCCAAAATCCACCAGCACGTCAAAGCCCCACTCGAGGAGTTCACCGTGCCAGAAAGAAGGTTTGACCACGTCCACATCGACCTCGTCGGCCCCCTGCCGCCATCACAAGGTCACACGCACCTGCTGACAATCGTGGACCGTACCACCCGCTGGCTTGAGGCCATTCCACTGACGTCCACCACCACCGCCGACATCGCGTGGGTGTTCATCGGTACCTGGGTCGCTCGGTTCGGCGTCCCCTCCGACATGACGTCGGATAGAGGCCCGCAGTTCACCTCTGATCTGTGGGCCGCCATCGCCCGAAACCTCGGGGTGGCCGCTCACCGCACCACGGCTTACCACCCTCAAGCCAACGGACTGTGCGAGCGATTCCACAGGTCCATGAAGGAGTCCCTCCGCGCCAGCCTCGAGGCCGAGGCTTGGATCGACCGCCTCCTGTGGGTGCTACTCGGCCTACGCTCCGCGGTCAAGGAAGACCTGCAAGCCTCGGCGGCGGAACTCGTGTATGGCCAGCCACTGCGCGTACCCGGAGAGTTCCTGCCCACTGCCACGACCCCCTGATCGGCTGACCAGCAACGTTGCGCTTTCGCCAACCGAGCACAACAGTTCGCTCCGGTACCCACTGGCCGGCACGGCGAACCAGCAACCCGCGTACCACCTAGCCTGCACATGGCCAAATTTGTTTTCGTGCGCCATGATGCCCACCGAGGACCTCTACGGCCCCCATACAATGGACCCTACAAGGTACTCCAGACGGGGAACAAGTTCTTCCTCCTCGAAGTGGGCGGCAGAACTGACAAGGTGTCGGTCGACCGGCTCAAGCTGGCGCACCTAGAGCCCGACGAACCCGTTCAAGTGGGCCAACCCCCACCACGGGGCAGACCGCCTAAGAGCCTGACGCATCCGACCGCCCCGCTCCTGACACCAACCGCCAAGAGCCGTTCCGGCTGTGCCATCAAGCCGCCACGCCAGTTCGTACACTCCCTACTAGCGGATTCTGGGGGGAGCTGTGTGGCGTGCCGATCACAGAATGGACACAATCCGCTTTCCGGTCCGTAGACTATAAATCAGGCGTCATGCCTTTGAGAAGGATCACACCTTTAAGAAACTCGATCTGCAACATAGTTAAGCCCAGAGCGGGGGAGGAGCAGTCGAAGCTGTGCACTGATGAAAGGCAGTCGTACTTTGTGTAGTCTCGGACTCCATTTTGTGTTCAGCATGCAGCCTCAACAATTAAACCTTTTCTGTTGAACCTCTCCGAGTTCAGTATTTTTTGCTAGGAGTACGTAGACTCCTACACCATGGCACTATTTCGAAGTAGAGCAGTGGAGTTCTCCCCGGTGTCCTGGGCCAATACTTACCCCTCAATCAACATCACTAAAAAACAGATTATCTGCTCATTATCAGATTGCTGTCTGTGGGAGCTTGCTGTGTGCAAATTGGCTACCGCGTTTCCTACATTACAACAGTGACTACACTTCAAAAAGTACTTCAATGGCTGTAAAGTGCTTTGGGACATCCGGTGTTCGTTAAAGGCGCTATAGAAATGCAAGTCAGTCTTTCTTTCTTTCGTTCTTTCTTTCTTTCTTTCTCTCTCTTTCTCTTTCTCTCTTTCTTTCTCTCTCTTTCTCTCTCTCTTTCTTTCTCTCTTTCTTTCTCTCTTTCAGTGGTTTAGTTGGTAATGCATTGTGGCACTGAGCTATACTGACCAGGACGATCCCTGGCTTGATCCCCAGGGTGTGCTGAGTTACTTAATTCAGCTGAGGCACCCACTAGGCCTACTGCAATTGGGCCCAGTGCCTCGTACTAGGAAGGGGTGAGAAGTTAAGGCAGCATTCCCACTCCTGATCCACTGACCCTTGCTGGAAAGTACAATGTGTGTGTGTGTGTATGTCAGGTGGGCACAATTTTGGGTGCGATGACCTGCTTGGTTAAATACCCAAGGGCTATGCTGATACATTTTTTTATTCGTTCCTGGGATGTGGGTGTCACTGGCAATGCCAGCATTTATTGACCATCCCTAATTGCCTTTGAGAAGGTGGTGGTGAGCTACCTTCTTAAACCGCTGCAGTCCGTGTGATGAAGGTACTCCCACAGTGCTGTTGGGGAGGAAGTTCCAGGATTTTGGCCCAGCAACGATGAAGGAACGGCCGATATATTTCCAAGGTGTGTGATTTGGAGGGGAACTTGGAGGTGGTGGTGTTCCCATGCAGCTGCTGCCCTTGTCCTTCTAGGTGGTAGAGGTCATGGGAAGGGAAGTGCTGCCGAAGAACATGAAAGATGGCACTTGTAGTGTCAGGTTTGTTCAGTTGGCAATCAGAAGGTTGTAGGTTCGATTCCACACCAGGATTTGAGCATGTAATCTAGTTGACACTTCAGTGTAATGCTGAGGGAGATGCTGCATTGATTTCAGAAGTTAAACTTCCCCCTCTACCTGTTCAGGTGAATGCTAAAGATCCTGTGGCATTGTCTGGAGAAATGCAGGGCATTCTCCTGATGTCCTGAACCTGCCCAACATCTCCTAATTCTTCAGGTAACAGCCTGATTATCCATTGCTGCCTGTGGGCCCATATTACATGCGGTTTGCCTACAACAACTTACATTTATTTATTGCCTTTAACGTAGTAAATAGTCCCAAGGCACTTCATGAGAGTGTAACCAGACACAAATTGACACTAAACCAAATGAGCCAAATAGGTAGGTTTTAAGGAGCATCTTAAAGGAGGGGAGAGAGGTAGAGTGGAGGAGAGGTTTAGGGAGGGAATTCCAGAGCTTCGGGCCCAGGCAGCTAAAGGCACGGCCGCCAATGGTGGAGCAATTAAAATCGGGGAGGCACAACAGGCCAGAATTGGAGGAGCCCAGCGATCTCGAAGGGTTGCAGGGAAGTGCTTTGAGATTTTTTTCAGAGATGTGATAAGGCGCTGTCTTAACTTGTCTCTGAGTGCAAGTCTTTCTCTCTTTTTGGTAAGGCTCTGAAGAGGGTCAGTGCCCGTGGAGGCAAACCCAGCCAAACTCAGAAAAGTGAAAGAGAAAAATATCAGCTTACTTTTCTGAAAGAAATGCAACTTGATAGTGCACTGGATTCACACTATCCTATCACTGCATAGTGCAATGGGATAACACACTGCCCTTTTGCATTTTGGGACTGGGTAGTACAATGGGTTAACACACTGCTCTTTCACACTCTGGGATTGAGTAGTGCAGTGGGATAACACACTGACCTTTCACACTCTAGGACTGGGTAATGCAGTGGGATAACACACTGCCCTTTCACACTCTGGGATTGAGTAGTGCAATGGGTTAACACACTGCCCTTTCACACTCTGGGGCTGGGTAATGCAATGGGTTAACACACTGCCCTTTCACACTCTGGGACTGGGTAATGCAGTGGGATAACACACTACCCTTTCAAACTCTGGGGCTGAGTAGTGCAATGAGTTAACACACTGCCCTTTCACACTCTGGGACTGGGTAATGCAATGGGTTAACACACTACCCTTTCACACTCTGGGATTGAGTAGTGGAATGAGTTAACACACTGCCCTTTCACACTCTGGGATTGAGTAGTGCAATGGGTTAACACACTACCCTTTCACACTCTGGAATTGAGTAGTGCAATGGGTTAACACACTGCCCTTTCACACTCTGGGACTGGGCAATGCAATGGGTTAACACACTGCCCTTTCACACTCTGGGACTGGGTATTGCAATGGGTTAACACACTGCCCTTTCACACTCTGGGATTGAGTAGTGCAATGGGTTAACACACTGCCCTTTCACACTCTGGGGTTGAGTAGCACAATGGATTAACACACTGCCCTTTCACACTCTGGGACTGGGTAATGCAATGGGTTAACACACTGCCCTTTCACACTCTGGGACTGGGCAATGCAATGGGTTAACGCACTGCCCTGTCACACTCTGGGACTGGGCAATGCAATGGGTTAACACACTGCCCTTTCACACTCTGGGACTGGGTAATGCAATGGGTTAACACACTGCCCTTTCACACTCTGGGATTGAGTAGTGCAATGGGTTAACACACTGCCCTTTCACACTCTGGGACTGAGTAATGCAAAGGGTTAACATACGGCCCTTTCACACTCTGGGATTGAGTAGTGCAATGGGTTAACACACTGCCCTTTCACACTCTGGGACTGGGCAATGCAATGGGTTAACACACTGCCCTTTCACACTCTGGGACTGGGCAATGCAATGGGTTAACACACTGCCCTTTCACACTCTGGGACTGGGTAATGCAATGGGTTAGCACACTGCCCTTTCACACTCTGGGATTGAGTAGTGCAATGGGATAACACACTGCCCTTTCACACTCTGGGACTGCATAGTGCAATGGGTTAACGCACTACCCTTTCACACTCTGGGATTGAGCAGTGCAATGGGTTAACACACTGCCCTTTCACACTCTGGGACTGGGCAATGCAATGGGTTAACACACTGCCCTTTCACACTCTGGGACTGGGCAATGCAATGGGTTAACACACTGTCCTTTCACACTCTGGGACTGGGGAATGCAGTGGGTTAACACATTGCCCTTTCACACTCTGCGACTGCATAGTGCAATGGGTTAACGCACTACCCTTTCACACTCTGGGATTGAGTAGTGCAATGGGTTAACACACTGCCCTTTCACACTCTGGGACTGGGTAATGCAATGGGTTAACACACTGCCCTTTCACACTCTGGGACTGGGCAATGCAATGGGTTAACACACTGCCCTTTCACACTCTGGGACTGGGTAATGCAATGGGTTAACACACTGCCCTTTCACACTCTGGGATTGAGAAGTGCAATGGGTTAACACACTGCCCTTTCACACTCTGGGACTGGGTAATGCAATGGGTTAACACACTGCCCTTTCGCACTTTGGGATTGAGTAGTGCAATGGGTTAACACACTGCCCTTTCACACTCTGGGACTGGGCAATGCAATGGATTAACACACTGCCCTTTCACACTCTGGGACTGGGCAATGCAATGGGTTAACACACTGCCCTTTCACACTCTGGGACTGGGTAATGCAATGGGTTAACACATTGCCCTTTCACACTCTGGGACTGCATAGTGCAATGGGTTAACGCACTACCCTTTCACACTCTGGGATTGAGTAGTGCAATGGGTTAACACACTGCCCTTTCACACTCTGGGGTTGAGTAATGCAATGGGTTAACACACTGCCCTTTCACACTCTGGGACTGAGTAATGCAATGGGTTAACACACTGCCCTTTCACACTCTGGGACTGGGTAATGCAATGGGTTAACGCACTTCCCTTTCACACTCTGGGACTGAGAAATGCAATGGGTTAACACACTGCCCTTTCACACTCTGGGACTGGGTAATGCAATGGGATAACACACTACGCTTTCACACTCTGGGATTGACTAGTGCAATGGGTTAACACATTGCCCTTTCACACTCTGGGATTGAGTAGTGCAATGGGTTAACGCACTGCCCTTTCACACTCTGGGACTGGGTAATGCAATGGGTTAACACACAGCCCTTTCACACTCTGTGACTGGGCAATGGAATGGGTTAACACACTGCCCTTTCACACACTGGGACTGGGTAATGCAATGGGTTAACACACTACCCTTTCACACTCTGGGATTGAGTAGTGCAATGGGCTAACACATTGCCCTTTCACACTCTGGGATTGAGTATTGCAATGGGTTAACACACTGCCCTTTCACACTCTGGGACTGGGTAATGCAATGGGTTAACACACTGCCCTTTCACACTCTGGGAATGAGTAGTGCGTTGGGTTAACACACTGCCCTTTCACACTCTGGGACTGAGTAATGCAATGGGTTAACACACTGCCCTTTCACACTCTGGGACTGGGTAATGCAATGGGATAACCCACTGCCCTTTCACACTCTGGCACTGCATAGTGCAATGGGTTAACACACTACCCTTTCACACTCTGGGATTGAGTAGTGCAATGGGTTAACACACTGCCCTTTCACACTCTGGGGTTGAGTAATGCAATGGGTTAACACACTGCCCTTTCACACTCTGGGACTGAGTAATGCAATGGGTTAACACACTGCCCTTTCACACTCTGGGACTGGGTAATGCAATGGGATAACACACTGCCCTTTCACACTCTGGGACTGCATAGTGCAATGGGTTAACACACTGCCCTTTCACACTCTGGGACTGGGTAATGCAATGGGTTAATGCACTGCCCTTTCACACTCTGCGACTGGGCAATGCAATGGGTTAACACACTGCCCTTTCACACTCTGGGACTGGGTAATGCAATGGGTTAACACACTGCCCTTTCACACTCTGGGATTGAGTAGTGCAATGGGTTAACACACTGCCCTTTCACACTCTGGGGTTGAGTAGTGCAATGGGTTAACACACTGCCCTTTCACACTCTGGGACTGGGTAATGCAATGGGTTAACACACTGCCCTTTCACACTCTGGGACTGGGCAATGCAATGGGCTAACACTCTACCCTTTCACACTCTGGGCCTGGGTAATGCAATGGGTTAACACACTGCCCTTTCACACTCTGGGACTGGGCAATGCAATTGGTTAACGCACTGCCCTTTCACACTCTGGGACTGGGCAATGCAATGGGTTAACGCACTACCGTTTCACACTCTGGGATTGAGTAGTGCAATGGGTTAACACACTGCCCTTTCACACTCTGGGGTTGAGTAATGCAATGGGTTAACACACTGCCCTTTCACACTCTGGGACTGGGCAATGCAATGGGTTAACACACTGCCCTTTCACACTCTGGGACTGGGTAATGCAATGGGTTAACACACTGCCCTTTCACACTCTGGGACTGGGTAATGCAATGGTTTAACACAGTGCCCTTTCACACTCTGGGATTGAGTAGTGCAATGGGATAACACACTACCCTTTCACACTCTGGGATTGAGTAGTGCAATGGGTTAACACATTGCCCTTTCACACTCTGGGATTGAGTAGTGCAATGGGTTAACGCACTGCCCTTTCACACTCTGGGACTAGGTAATGCAATGGGTTAACACACTGCCCTTTCACACTCTGGGACTTGGCAATGCAATGGGTTAACTCACTGCCCTTTCACACTCTGGGACTGGGTAATGCAATGGGTTAACACAGTGCCCTTTCACACTCTGGGATTGAGTAGTGCAGTGGGATAACACACTGCCCTTTCACACTCTGGGACTGGGTAATGCAATGGGTTAACACAGTGCCCTTTCACACTCTGGGATTGAGTAGTGCAATGGGTTAACACACTGCCCTTTCACACTCTGGGACTGGGTAATGCAATGGTTTAACACACTGCCCTTTCACACTCTGGGAATGAGTAGTGCGTTGGGTTAACACACTGCCCTTTCACACTCTGGGACTGAGTAAGGCAATGGGTTAAGCTGCCCTTTCACACTCTGGGACTGGGTAATGCAATGGGATAACACACTGCCCTTTCACACTCTGGGACTGCATAGTGCAATGGGTTAACACACTGCCCTTTCACACTCTGGGGTTGAGTAATGCAATGGGTTAACACACTGCCCTTTCACACTCTGGGACTGAGTAATGCAATGGGTTAATCCACTGCCCTTTCACACTCTGGGACTGGGTAATGCAATGGGATAACACACTGCCCTTTCACACTCTGGGACTGCATAGTGCAATGGGTTAACGCACTGCCCTTTCACACTCTGGGACTGGGCAATGCAATGGGTTAACACACTGCCCTTTCACACTCTGGGACTGGGTAATGCAATGGGTTAACGCACTGCCCTTTCACACTCTGCGACTGGGCAATGCAATGGGTTGACACACACTGCCCTTTCACACTCTGGGACTGGGTAATGCAATGGGTTAACACACTGCCCTTTCACACTCTGGGATTGAGTAGTGCAATGGGTTAACACACTGCCCTTTCACACTCAGGGTTTGAGTAGTGCAATGAGTTAACACACTGCCCTTTCACACTCTGGGACTGGGTAATGCAATGGGTTAACACACTGCCCTTTCACACTCTGGGACTGGACAATGCAATGCGCTAACACTCTACCCTTTCACACTCTGGGCCTGGGTAATGCAATGGGTTAACACACTGCCCTTTCACACTCTGGGACTGGGCAATGCAATTGGTTAACGCACTGCCCTTTCACACTCTGGGACTGGGCAATGCAATGGGTTAACACACTGCCCTTTCACACTCTGGGACTGGGTAATGCAATGGGTTAACACACTGCCCTTTCACACTCTGGGATTGAGTAGTGCAATGGGTTAACACATTGCCCTTTCACACTCTGGGATTGAGTAGTGCAATGGGTTCACACACTGCCCTTTCAGACTCTGGGACTGGGTAATGCAATGGGTTAACACACTGCCCTTTCACACTCTGAGATTGAGTAGTGCAACGGGTTAACACACTGTGGTCATTGGAAGGGAAGAACACCCTTGGTTTCTATGTAGGGTAACATCATAGACACAATTTTATCATGCATTTACAATGCTGCTATGCATAACAGACAGAGCAAGACTTCCCCTAATGTTGGGGCGGACCTGTGGTTGGAACTGAACTGGCAGTTTCTGGATACCTGAAGTGAGAAAGCGTCCCTTTCCCCACATCTAGACGGACATGAAAAAAAGCACATCATAGGGAAAACAGTGCTTGGTGTGTGTTCCCATGTCTACTTGGAGCTCTGCTTAGACTGGACTGGTTTTCTACTTTGGGCAAAAAGTGCTCACAGTTCACCAGAAACCAGATCCTTCCACTCCAACTGTAACATTCCATCTTAACTCCCAACCTCAAATGATTGCCCCCTTACTGCATCAGTGCTACCTTTCCATTTCTCATACCAGCCATTCTTGTGGCATCTCGGTGTGACTTTGCCAATTTAGTGGCCGTTGCTTTGGCGCATGCTGAATGCCAGCTCGTTGAAGCGATGATCCTTCTCTGATAGTCTTGGGCCTCCCCCAGTCTCCCACTGCTGCTTGTCTTCACCTTTCTCCAGACTCCAGAGACTTGGAGCACATGGTCTAGGCTGACACTTCAGCGCGGTGCTGAGGGAGTGCCGCACTGTTGGATGTTCGCAGTCAAACCTCCTTACTCCTCTGGTTCACAACAACACGTTTCAAGTAAGCACGAGACTTCGTATTGGCGTATACAGAACAGACTTTATTGATACACAGTAAAGGTGATCAGTCTTAACTGTTGAGTGGCGCTTTGGTTTCTGTATCTTTCGAGCACACTCTGAGATACTGTCGAAAACCATAATCCTTTATACACCATATTTTGACTACAGCAAAGGAAAATGCCATAGATAAGACTGTATGACATATTTATTCCCAAATCCTTTGAAAACAGGCTATTCATGTAAACAGTTTGCAGTTGTTTACTTCAGAACTACTTCCCCTAAACAAGGCTTCCTGATGTAACAGTCCCTAAACCCTTTTAAGAAAAATCTTAACCAGCTGATGGATTCATTACCCCTGTTTTATTACCCTAAAACTAAAGTTACATTTTATTACTTACACTTATTTCCTCACCTAAGCACTTTACATATCAGTTTCTCCTCACGACTCTTCAAAGTCATCCGGTTTATATTGGAAAGCCTGTTGCTTCAAGACACAAAGAAGTTTGACTGTTAACCCTTAACTCTGCAGGATGTCCAACATCGGAAGTGCTGTCTTTCGGATGAGACCTTAAACCGAGATCCCCGTCTGCCTTCTCCGGTGAACATAAAAGATCCCACGGCCACTATTTCAAAGAAGAGCCTGGGAGGTCTCCTTGGTGTCCTGGTCAACGTTTATCCCTCAGTCAACAACACGAAAACCCCCCCCAGATTATCTGGTCGTTCATCTCATTGCTGTTTGTGAGAGCTTGCTATGCGCAAATTGGCTGCCGCGTTTCCCGTCATTACAACAGTGACTACACTTCCAATGTCTTCATTGGCTCTGAAGAGTTTTTGGGACGTGAAAGGTGCTACATAAATGGAAGTCCTTCCTACATGTCCAGCCAAGTGAGACTTGCTGATGGACCACTGCTGCTCGACAGATTGAAATGCTGAAGCACTCTTCGCAAAGTCTCCTACTCTGCCCTGCGCTTGACCTGGGATGGTTCTCTCTGTTGCCTTAATGCCACCCTTCTACAGGGCCACAGCAAGATGGTGGGGGTTGGAGGGCCTGTATGAATGAATGAATTTTCACATTTGCCCCCTCTTCTTCATTGGTACTTAGCACCCTCAACGTGAAAAAATTGTCAGGGGGTTCGTGTGCTTTGAACCAGTTTGGTCCCAGAAGGAATTCTGGGAGCATAGGCAAAAATGTGCTAGACAGACTGGATGCAGGAAGGATGTTCCCGATGGCGGGGGAGTCCAGAACCAGGGGTCACAGTCTAAGGATAAGGGGTAAGCCATTTAGGACTGAGATGAGGAGGAATTTCTTCACCCAGAGAGTGGTGAACCTGTGGAATTCTCTACCACAGAAGGCAGTTGAGGCCAATTCATTAAATATATTCAAGAAGGAGTTGGATATATTTCTTAAGGCTAAAGGGATCAAGGGGTATGGGGAGAAAGCAGGGACAGGGTACTGAATTTGGATGATCAGCCATGATCTCATTGAATGGCGGAGCAGGCTCGAGGGGCCGATTGGCCTACTCCTGCTCCTATCTTCTATGTTTCTATGTTTCTACGCTCTGTTAATGTTTGCAGGGCTGTGGGGAAAGAGCAGGTGGAGTGGGACTAATTGGATACCTCTTTCAAAGAGCTGGCACAGGCACGATGGGTCGAATGCCCTTCTTCTGTGCTGTAAGGTTCTATGAATGTTAACACACCAATTTACAACACATTAATGCGTACCCAGCACGTGGATTAACTCTTACGTAGTAATTTCACCCCTTCATCTGTATCTGAAGGGAGAACGAATTGAGCTATGTTTGGGTAGATGAATTTGAGATTAGTCAGAAAGGGATGGGTTTGTTGAGGCTAAAGGCCGTTTTTTTGCCTAAAAAGTCTCAAGTTCTTACCTTATAAGAGATAGTTAATAGATAAGGAAACTGTTCCTCCGCCACAGAGATCTTCTAGCTGGAGTGTCCTAACTCACTCGGGAGCTGCTGAGCTGTCTTGCTTTGTGCTCGGCTGGTGTTGGGAGTTTCCTGGTTTAGAATCTCCCAGTTGGTTCAAGGTACCAGAAGTGATGCCAACCTGTATTGTTCCCCGCGGAGTGAGAACTAACGTCAGCTGAGCAGCTCTCCGGAAACCACAAAGTGATAGCTTTCAACAGGCAAGTTGAACCCACCATTAATTTAAAGCATTTCCTTACAAAGTAGGAAAGGCTAAAAGTGATTTAAAAAAAAAACTAGTGTCGGAATGGTGCTTTCCAATAAAAGGTCTCTCTACCGCACTTAACCTTCTCTTTTAAGCAACGATTCAGGATGTTTCCCAGCACTTAAAGTAAATGGAATGTTCAAGCAAGTGGAAAGTCTGAAATCAATCTTATCAAAGGGTTGTCTGTGACAGACCCTGTTCAAACTTTGGCGGCTCCTGCGATAGCCTCTGCTCTAGTCTTTTCTACACCTCCCTTCCCAACCCCGTGGCTGTATAAAAAAAAACGCTGACGACAAAAGCCATCCCACAAAGGGTTAATGCTCTCATGGTCGACCTCCCATTCATAGAAATGAAAATGGGGGGAGATGTGTAATGGGTGGCTGATCCGATATCGCCTGTTTCACACTTTCGCCCAAGCTCAAAATTACTCCCGTGTGCATGGGAGGTCAATACTAAGTACAGTAAATGCGCCTTTGATCTGATCCTTTTACAGGACACTTACAATTAATTCTTTTTATACTTTAGACTGTTAGCAGGATGGGGGAACTCAGCATAGAGAATGGCACAGTGCAGAAGGAAGCCATTCAGCCCATTATACATCCTGGCACTCTGAAAGAACTATCATTTGGACCCATTCCCCTGCCATTTCTACAAGCTTCCTTTTATCCAATAAGAACATAAGAACATAAGAAATAGGAGCAGGAGTAGGCCCATCGGCCCCTCGAGCCTGCTCCGCCATTCAATAAGATCATGGCTGATCTGATCCTAACCGCCAATCTACTATCACAGAACCATCTCCTGAATCTAACAGAATTAGACACACGAAATGGGAGCAGGATCAGGCTACACGGCCCCTGGGCCCGCTCCGCTACCCACAGGGCCATGACCGATCCGAACCTAGACTCATGTCCAAATTCCTGCCCGCTCCCGTAACCCTTAATTCCCTTTACTTCTAGGAAACTGTCTATTTCTGTTTTAAATTTATGTAATGATGTAGCTTCTACAGCTTTTTGGGGCAGCATATTCCATGGACCTACCACCCTCTGAGTGAAGTAGTTCCTCCTCATCTCAGTTTTGAAAGAGCAGCCCCTTATTCTAAGACTATGCCCCCTAGTTCTAGTTTCACCCATCATCGGGAACATCCTCCCCGCATCCACCTGATCCAACCCCTTCACAATCTTATATGTTTCAATAAGATCGCCTCTCATTCTTCTGAACTCCAATGAGTAGAGTCCCAATCTACTCAACCTCTCCTCATATGTCCATCCCCTCATCCCCGGGATTAACCGAGTGAACCTTCTTTGTACTGACTCGAGAGCAAGTATGTCCTTTCTTAAGTATGGACACCAAAATGTACGCAGTATTCCAGGTGCGGTCTCACCAATACCTTGTACAACTGAAGCAATACCTCCCTATTTTTATATTCTATCCCCCTAGCAATGGAAGCCAACATTCCATTGGCCTGGGATACAGGATATGAATAATTTGAGACATAACATATGGTAAATATAGCATGCTTGGGAGGAACAGGTGACTTTGGACCTCTGGTTCCCCAACTCTCCACCACTGGGGGTTTTCCTCACCTCATGTCTGGGTCTGTTGTAGACTCATTGATAGAGATCAATCGCTGTGATTGGTCAACAACTCCATTATCGTTGTATCATCCGACTAGCGGGATGGTAGAAGGCAAACTAGATGGACCTCGGTCTTTTTCCGTCTAGCAATTCCTGTGTTCCTATTTACCCACTTCCCTTTTAAAAGCTATTTTGGTTTCTGCTTTCACCACTGTTTCTGGTGGGGCATTCTCAACACCTCAATTAAATGTCCTCTTATTCATCTTTATTCATCTTCTCTTCTTAGGCAGTCCCTCGGAACCGAGGATGACTTGCTTCCACACTAAAAATGAGTTCTCAGGTGACTGATGAGTCCAATACGGGACCTACAGTCTCTGTCACAGGTGGGGCAGACGGTGGTTGAAGGGGTGGGTGGGTGGGGTGCTTGGGTTGACGTGCGCTCCTTCTGCTGTTTGCGCTTGGCTTCCACTTGCTCCCGGCGAAGAGACTCGAGGTGTTCGGCGCCTTCCCGGATGCTTCTCCTCCACTTTGTGCGGTCTTGGGCCAGGGATTCCCAGGTGTCGGTGGGGACATTGCACTTTTTCAAGGAGGCTTTGAGGGTGTCCTTGAAGTGTTTCCTCTGCCCACCTGGGGCGCTCTTGCCGTGTCGGAGCTCCGAGTAGGGCACTTGTTTTGGGAGTCTTGTATCGGGCATGCGGACGATGTGGCCCATCCATCAGAGCTGATCGAGCGTGGTCAAAGCTTCGATGCTGGGGATGTTGGCCTGAGGGAGAACACTGACGTTGGTGCGTCTATCCTGCCAATGGATTTGCAGGATCTTGCGGAGGCAGCGTTGGTGGTACCTCTCCAGTGCTTTGAGGTACCTGCTGTACATGGTCCATGTCTCTGAAGCATACAGGAGGGCGAGTATCACTACTGCTCTGTATGACCATGAGCTTGGTGCTGGGCTTGAGGTCCTGGTCTTCAAACACTCTCTTCCACAGGTGACCGAAGGCTGCACTGGCACACTGAAGGCGGTGTTGGACTTCGTCACCAACCTCTGCCCTTGTTAACAGTAGACTCCCGAGGTATGGAAAGTGGTCCATGTTGTCCAAGGCCTCAGAGAGTGGTGAAGCTGTGGAATTCTCTACCACAGAAGGCAGTTGAGGCCAACTTATTAAATATATTCAAGAAGGAGTTAGATATATTTCTTAAGGCTAAAGGGATCAAGGGATATGGGGAGAAAGCAGGGACAGGGTACTGAATTTGGATGATCAGCCATGTTCTCATTAAATGGCGGAACAGGCTCGAGGGGCCGAATGGCCGACTCCTGCTCCTATCTATGTTTCTATGTTTCGTCGTGGATTTTGATAATCGGGGGGGGGGCAGTACTGTGTGGTGGGGGCAGGTTGGTAGAGGACCTTTGACTTACGGATGTTTAGTGTAAGGCCCATGCTCTCGTACACTTCGGTGAAAGTGTTGACAATGGTTTGGAGTTCAGCCTCAGTGTGTGCGCAGACGCAAGCGTCGCCTGCATACTGTAATTCAATGACAGAGGATGGGACGACCTTGTATCTGGACTGGAGGCGACGGCGGTTGAACAGTTTCCCGTTTGTTCTGTAGTTTAGCTCCACTCCAGTGGGGAGCTTACTGAGGGTGAGATGGAGCATTGCAGCCAGGAAGATGAAGAAGAGCGTTGGTGCGATGACACAGCCTTGCTTGACTCCGGTCCGTACATGAATTGAGTCTGTGGTGGAACCGTTGGTCAGGATCACGGCTTGCATGTCGTCTTTATATAATGAAAAGAGTGCCGTGTTCTCTAGTCTCTCCACATAACTGAAACTTCTCGTTCACAGTATCACCGTCGTGATTCTCTTCACCGCCGCTCCATGGCTTTGACTTCCTTCCGAAAGTGAAATGCCAAAATTGGACACAGTGAGGTCGAATTTCTGCAAGAGTTTTCTCAATCCCCTGTCTTAATTTCTGCAGAAAATCTGCAGGAACCGCTGGAGAAAGGATCAAAAAACAGCGTGGCAGCAAACAATCAGGAGAACTCCCCGGAGGCCATGGAGAGAGGGCAGAGGAGATTTACTAGAAAGGTACCAGGGATGAGCGACTTCAGTTACGCAAAGAGTCCAGAGAAGCTGGGATTGTTCTCGTTAGAGCAGAGAAGGTTAAGGGGAGATTTAATAGAGGTGTTCAAAATTAGGAAGGGTTTTGATAGAGTAGATAGTTGTTTCCACTGGCAAGAGGGTCATTAACCAGAAGACACAGATTTAAGATCATTGACAAAAGAACCAGCAGGGGGATGAGGAAAATCTTCTTTACTCAGCGAGTTGTTACGATCTGGAAGTGGAGTCATTGACTATATTCAAGGCGCAGATAGACAGATATTTGAGCTACAGGGGAGTCAAGGGTTATGGGGAGCAGGCGGGAAAGTGGAGTTGAGGCCAAGATCAGATCAGCCAGGATCTTATTGAATGGCAGAGCAGGCTCGAGGGGCCGAATGGCCTACTCCTGCTCCTACGTCTTATGTTCTTATGGAATGCACGGCCTGAAAGGGTGGTGGATGCAGGTTTGGTAGTAACTTTCAAAAGAGAATTGGCTAAATAAGAACATAAGAACATAAGAAATAGGAGCAGGAGTAGGCCAATCGGCCCCTCGAGCCTGCTCCGCCATTCAATAAGATCATGGCTGATCTGATCCTAACTGCCAATCTACTATCACAGAACCATCTCCTGCATCTAACAGAATTAGACACATGAAATAGGAGCAGGATCAGGCTACACGGCCCCTGGGCCCGCTCCGCTACCCACAGGGCCATGACCGATCCGGACCTAGACTCATGTCCAAATTCCTGCCCGCTCCCCATAACCCTTAATTCCCTTTACTTCTAGGAAACTGTCTATTTCTGTTTCTTTCTTGAAAAGGAAAAAAAAATGGCAGGACTATGGGAAAAGGGCAGGGGGGAGTGGGACTAATTGAATAGCTCTTTCAAAGAGCCGGTACAGACACGATGGGCTGAATAGCCTCCCTCTCTGCTGTATGAAATCCCGCAAAAATTCAACCCCAGTATTCTAACTCCAGCCTAACCAATTATTTGTATGTAACCGTGCTGCTGAAATAAGCATTAATATTACAGTAATAAAATGGTGCAAATATCAGAATAGCTTTATTTCTCGAATATTAACCAACAATAAACAATGAAAACACAATTCTACTAAAAATAAAAAAAAGTTAAACACTTTACCCATACTCTCCCTCATGTCTGATTTTTCCTCCTATTCTCTCTATTTTTTAAATCTTTTCCTTAAATGTTACTATCTTTTACCACCTCACAGTCAGAGGTTTCCCAGTCCTCCCTCAAGGCACGGGCTCTTTCTTGGTGAGATTTGGTTCCATGGGCATCAGCATCTTTCCACTGCCCTGTGCAAAGTGGCCATTCTTCACCCGTACACCCTAGGCAGTGAATGCCAGCTTGCTGTTTGACTTTGGGGGCATCACAGCCAAGCCTGATTGTGTCCTCACATGTCCATTTTCTGGCAAGGTTGTGGAGGGGGGTGGGGGGTGGCGTGGGGAGGGGTGGGGGTAGCAAGTGGGATAAGGATTCCTGGCTGGGATTTTTGTTTTCGGCCCATAACTGGGTACTGAATTTGGATGATCAGCCATGATCTCATTAAATGGCGGAGCAGGCTCGAGGGGCCGAATGGCCTACTCCTGCTCCTATCTTCTATGTTTCTATACAACTGAGCAGCCGGTAGAAACGCTCCCTATAAACCCCCTCACCCATTCTCCCTCACCCACACCGTATCAGTCAAATCTGCACGTTGAACTCGGGCACGTCATAGTCTGCACAGCTCAGTGAAGTTACCAGTTGAGCTTAGGGGGGCACAGGAAGGCTAATGTAGGATTAATAAGAGCTGTGTAATGATCAACGCACTGTGTCACTGGTCTGTTTATAATAGACATGCTTGACCTGTGGCCTCGCAAGCTCTGTTAGGGTTGGCCCTACTCGTGCTGATGTTCTTAGATTGCATGGGCTGCCACTTCTAATAACTGGAAGCACAGCGAGAAGGACTAGCGTACCCAGTCATTGATAAAAAAAAAAACAAACGAATAAAACAAGCAAACACAGGCATCATAAACCCGGAGGCTGTTTCTTCCCACATCCATTTTCCCTGTCTTTTTAAAAAAAAAAATGACATATTTACTTTCTATTAAAATGCTGCGGTTATCTTAGCAGAAGGGTAATGCGATTTAAGGGACAGACTCTTCCAACGAGATGCCAATCTCTCAGTATTTAGCCAATTATTCAGAATCTTTAATTTTAATGCTGTGAAGTGACCTTTAATAAAGAGCTAATATGACAAGCAAATCTCCGTAAGAGAAAAAAAAATATTTTTAACGCTCCCGTGTTTCAGTCAGTAATGCGGTAATCATTGTGAACTCTCAGTGACCCTGAATACACTCAGCTGCTTCCTCGATGCAGCATGCAGTGAGTTGTGCAGACGGCAGTTACGTGACTCGTGATGCCCACTGTGTGACGGTATCAACGACCGTTAGTTCGTAGCCCGTTTCTGTAGCTGTTGCAGTGACTGTAGAGTGGGTGGATTGGTACAGATGGGTTGTCCATGGATTGATATGGGTGAGTATCCATGGATTGTTGTGGGTGGGTGTCCATGGATTGATATGGGTGGGTGGGTTTTCCATGAATTTTTATGAGTGGGTGGGGGAGTGGATTGTTCATGAATATTTATGAATGGGTAGGGGAGCGGGTTGTCCATGAATATTTGTGAGTGGATGGTGGGTGGGGCTCTCCATGGATTAGTCTGGGTGGGTGGTGGGTGTGCACTCCATGGATTGGTATGGGTGGGTGGTGGGTGTGCACTCCATGGATTGGTATGGGTGGAGGGTGGGTGGGTTGTCCATGGATTGGTATGGGTGGGTGGTGTGTGGGTTGTCCATGGATTGGTATGGGTGGGTTGTCCATGGATTGGTATGGGTGGGTGGTGGGTGGGTTGTCCATGGATTGGTATGGGTGGGTGGTGGGTGGGTTGTCCATGGATTGGTATGGGTGGGTTGTCCATGGATTGGTATGGGTGGGTGGTGGGTGGGTTGTCCATGGATTGGTATGGATGGGTTGTCCATTGATTGGTATGGGTGGGTGGTGGGTGGGTTGTCCATGGATTGGTATGGGTGGATGGTGGGTGGGTTCTCCATGGATTGGTATGGGTGGGTGGTGGATGGGCTGTCTACGCCATATGTGCAGGACTGAGTCTTAGAAGCCAGAAGGTCTCTGGTTCAATAGCCAGGGCAGCAGTTGGGACAAGGATCAAGAAGAGTGGCCACTTAGGCAAGGTACTGGAGAATGATGGCCACGGAAACGTACCCCACAGACTGTGGGAGAGGAGGCAAATTATTTAAATTATTATTAAAGCCATGGTGCAGACTGAAAAAGGAAAGACTTGCACTTATGTAACACCTTATCACACCTATCAGACATGACTCAAGGCACTTCACATACAGTGTATTACTTTAAATTGTTAGATAGGAGAACACAGCAGCCATCTTACATACAACAAGATCCCACATACAGCAATGAAATTAATAACAACAGCAACTACTTGCATTTATATAGCGTCTCTAATGTAGAAAAATGTCCCAAAGTGCTTCACGGAGGCGTCATCGGACAAACATGGATGCTGAACCAAGAAAGGTGATCTAAAATAAAAACAGAAAATGCTGGAAACACTCAGCAGGTCAGGCAGCATCTGTGGAGGGAGAAACAGAGTTAATGTTTCAGGTCGATGACCCTTCGTCAGAAAGGTCGGTCAAGGAGGTGTGTATTAAGGAGGGTCTTAAAGGAGGTGAGGGAGGTGGCGAGGAGGAGGAGGAGATTAGGGAGGGGGGTCTGTGGCCTCTCACTTCCTGTCTCTGGGGGGAGTCAGAGGGAGTTGATGGAAGGTTAAAGGTGACGTGATTGACAGTGGAGCAAAGGGGGAGGGAAGGATACAAGAGGATGAGTGGGTAGTTCAAAAGAGAAATATAGGAGTAGTGATGGGAGTGAGGGTGTTGAGGTAGGGGAGGAGCTGGTGGGCAGGTAAAGGGGTGGGAGATGTGATTGGGGGTAGGATTGAGGGGGTAGGAGGAGTCTTGAGTGACTGGAGAGGATGGGAAGAGAGCCAATGAGGGACACATTTTCCCTGAAATCCTTACCCCAAATGCTGCCGGCAGCCATTGGTAGCTCCTTTCTCCATCGCAGCACGCCAGGCATCACCTCCAACCAAAGGACAGAAGAGAAAGACAGCGAGAAGCAAAAATGACACAAGGGGAGAGAAGAGAAGAGGAAAGACAGAGAGAATCAGCAATCATCAGAGACAGGTAAGAGAGTGACCACCCTGTCCGACTTATCATGTGGAATGCCACAGGAGATCAGCTAGTGATTAAAACATTCCAGAAAAATAAGGACATAATGTATGGGCGAGAAATTCATATACTTCCCGCCTCCCCCCGGTAGTGTCAGCAATTCTGGTAAAATGGCGGCTGCTGCTCCTGCGCCAGCTGCAGGCAGTACCGGCGGCAGCTGCTGTATTAGTGTGCCGCTTTGTGCTGCCGGTAACCGGCAGCGCCCTGTAAAAAAAATGTCGGCGTGGCGACGTCCGGTCGGTGTGCAATGCCAACTTAACGTCACCTACGTGAACTTCGACCCTAGTGCTCAATTCAGCGCTGGGCCCTAAACACAGTGATGTGCCAAATAACTGCCTGAATCCATGAGGTTAAAGCTTAAAACTAAAGGCTTTTATTAAGTAAGAACATGGCATCAAGTTAACACAGGGCAACCATCATTCATCACCGACCCAGCCCTTGGTAGAACATTCCAGAAGAGGGGCGGGGCTAGGGAGGAGCATTAGTGGTTACACCGGTGGAACATTCCAGACATTAACAAGTACAGCAACAACAACAACAACAATACAAATGCCAGAACACAGAGTTATTTCATCATATTCATCCCCTGCTATAGATTCAGCCTGTCAGGAGGTCTGATAATCCTCTGGGAATGACGTAACTCTTGCTGAGGCTCCTCCCGGAGTACTAACTCCGGTTCATTCGAATTCCCAGAATCATCAGTATTTTCCACACTGAGGGTTTGTGTCTCTGAAGGTCCAATACCACGATTGAAAACTCTACTCTCAGAGTCGAACTCTTTTCGAGCTCCAGCAGGTGCAAGATCTTTAATAGAGACCGTATCCTCTCGCCCATCCGGATATTGAATATATGCATACTGGGGATTGGCATGGAGGAGTTGTACTTCCTCCACCAGTGGATCAATCTTGTGGCCTCTCACATGTCTGCACAACAACACAGGGCCCGTGGTCGTCAACCATGTGGGTAACATTACTCCATTAGTAGCTTTTCTTGGAAAACTAAACATCCTTTCATGAGGGCTGGCATTCGTCGCTGTACACAAAAGAGACCTTATGGAATGCAGCACGTCTGGCAGAACATCCTGCCAGCGAGAGGTCGGCAGACCTCGCGACTTCAGAGACAGTACGATAGCCTTCCACACTGTCGCATTTTCTTTCTCGACCTGCCCATTACCACGAGGGTTATAGCTGGTAGTTCTACTCGTTGCAATCCCTTTTGATAGCAAAAACTGTCGCAATTCTTCGCTCATAAAGGAAGAACCCCTATCACTATGTATATAGTTAGGCATGCCAAACAAGGAAAACAGTTGGCAGAGGCATTTAATTACAACAGCACTAGTCACATCCGGACAGGGGATAACAAAAGGGAACCGAGAGTACGCGTCTATAATATTAAGAAAATAGACATTACGGTCGCTCGATGGAAGGGGACCTTTAAAATCGAGACTCAAACGGTCGAGTTGCTTTAATAAGATGAGCTGGCTCGGACGGCTTATAGAAGTGGGGTTTGCATTCAACACAAACACGACAGGTTCTGGTCATTGTCCGGACCTCCTCAATAGAGTAGGGTAGATTGTGGGACTTAATGAAATGGTTCATTCTGGTAACCCCAGGGTGGCAGAGTGTGTCGTGGAGACTTTGAAGCTTATCTATACCTAGACTAGCACATACTCCTCGTGACAAAGCATCCGATGGCTCATTAAATACTCCAGGCCTGTACTGAATATCATAGTCATATGTTAACAGTTCCATTCGCCGTCTTAAAATCTTATCATTTTTGATCTTGCCTCTCTGCTTAGTGTTGAACATAAAGGCCACAGATCGCTGGTCAGTAATGAGCGTAAAACGTTGGCCAGCGAGATAATGTCTCCAATACCTGACTGCTTCGATAATCACCTATGCCTCCTTTTCCACTGAAGAATGTCGAACTTCTGGTCCTTGCAATGTACGAGAGAAGAAAGCTACTGGTCTACCAGCTTGGTTAAGAGTTGCTGCCAACGCAAAATCAGATGCATCACTTTCCACTTGAAAAGGGATCTTCTCATCCACGGCACATACCACTTCTCAATGTCCTGTTTGATATTAAGGAAAGCCTTCTGAGCTTCCGCCGATAGCAGAAAAGACGTCGACTTAATAAGAGGTCGGACTTTGATGTGCCTCAATAATTCCGAGACTCGATGTTAGCGAAACAAAACAAGGCTTTTATTAACTTAGAAGGTAACACGTAGTGGAGAGAGGTATCTTCCATCCGGAGGGCTGCAGTACTGGATATGAGGCCAGACTGAGCTTGCTTACATAGGGGCCAGGTATGGGCGGAGCCCTACACACAACACATTCCAATATACAATACAGTGGTGAGGAAACGGAACTGGGGGAAGGGAAATGAAACTGAAACCGACCACAGTCACAGGCAGTGATGAATGGAATATTTCATCACATTCACCCCTTCTACAGATTTAGTCTGTTCGGGGGTTTGATAGTCCTCTGCGACCGACGTGGCTGTTGCGGTGCCGTGGGTGTCGGCTGGGTGTCCCCGGTAGCCTCCTGGGTCTCTGCCGGGGGTGCCGCCAGGGTTGTTGAAGGGGTAGTTGGTGGGGGTGCCGTTGGTCGATGTTCTTCCGGGCTGATGAAAGAGTAGTGGGTGGGTAAGAGTTGCTGCGATCGTTGTCGCTGCTATCGCCGTGGTTGTTGTCGTTACCGGCTGGGGCGACGTCTTTTATGGACATGGTGTCCTCCCTTCCGTCGGCGTGCCGGACATATGCGTATTGGGGGTTGGCGTGGAGTAGGTACACTGGCTCCATGAGAGGGTCCGTCTTGTGGCCCCTCACATGCCTTCGCACGAATACCGGACCTGGGGTGGAGAGCCATGACGGCATGGATACGCCTGAGGGATGTGTGCCAGCGCCACCGGGGATCGGCTACAGACCCTCCACAACGACCTCTGCCACCCAGGGGTCACGCGGCTGTTCCACTTCATAAAGTCCCGTAACTTACCCTACTCGATTGAGGAAGTTCGGTCTCTGACCAGGAACTGCCGCACTTGCGCTGAGTGCAAGCCTCGGTTCTACCGCCCAGATAGAGCCCACTTAATCAAAGCTACACGGCCCTTTGAGCGGCTCAGCTTAGATTTCAAGGGCCCCCTCCTGTCTGTCGACCGCAATGTTAAGGGCCCCTGGCCGGTAAATGATGTCATACTCGAAGGTGGAGAGCTCGATCCGCCACCTAAGAATCTTATCATTTTTAATCTTCCCCCTCTGTTTATTATTGAACATAAACGCTACCGACCGCTGGTTGGTAAGTAGGGTGAAGCGTTTGCCGGCTAGGTAGTGGCGCCAGTGGCGCACTTCCTCCACGATGGCTTGGGCCTCCTTTTCCACGGAGGAGTGTCTGATCTCGGGCCCTTGGAGGGTCCTCGAGAAGAAAGCTACGGGCCGCCCCGCCTGGCCAAGGCGAAGTCAGACGCATCACTTTCCACTTGAAATGGAGTGTTCTCATCCACTGCCTGTAGCGTGGCCCGCTCAATATCCTGCTTAATGCTTTTGAAGGCGGCGTGGGCCTCAGCAGAGAGCGGAAAAGAGGATGCTTTCAAGAGGGGGCAGGCTTTGTCGGAGTAGTTGGGGACCCATTGGGAATAATGAGAAAATAACCCCAGGCACCTTTTCAGGGCTTTGGGAGTGTTGGGCAGGGGCAGCTCCCGTAGGGGGCGCAATCGGTCGGGGTCTGGTCCGATTTCCCCATTCTCCACCACGCTGCCTAGTATGCAGAGGCGCGTGGTGTTGAAAACGCACTTGTCCTCGTTGTAGGTGAGGTTGAGTTTTTGTGCGGTTTCCAGGAACCTCTCGAGGTTCGAGTCGTGATCCTGCTGGTTGTGACCGCAGATGGTGACGTTGTTGAGGTAGGGGAAGGTTGCCTGCAAGTGGTGGTCATCGACCATGCGGTCCATCTCCCTCTGGAAGACCGAGACCCCATTCGTCACCCCAAAGGGGACTCTGAGGAATTGGTAGAGGCGTCCGTTCGCCTCGAAGGCGGTGTACGGGCGGTCCTCTGGTCTGATAGGGAGCTGGTGGTACGCTGACTTAAGGTCGATGGTGGAGAACACCCGGTATTGGGCGATTTGGTTCACCATTTCTGATATGCGGGGTAGCGGGTAGGCGTCTAGTTGGGTGTACCTGTTGATCGTTTGGCTATAGTCGATCACCATCCGTTTCTTCTCGCTACCCCTTACCACTACCACTTGGGCACGCCACGGGCTGTTGCTGCGTTCAATAATGCGCTCTTTCAGGAGCCTGTCTACCTCGGTCGCGATAAACCGCCTGTCCTCCCAGCTGTACCTCCTGCTTTTGGTCGCTATTGGCCGGCAGTTAGGGGTAAGGTTCGCGAATAGCGAAGGCGGCTTTACCTTCAGGGTAGCCAGACCGCACACTGTGAGGGGCGGCTGGGACCCACCGTACTTGTGCGTGATGCTTTGGTGGTTGCACTGGAAATCCAGGCCCAAGATCACGCTCGCACATAGATTCTTCATGATTAATACTTTAAAATTATCATATACAGTTCCGTTAACGGACAATTGTACCGTGCAGTAACCCAGAATGGTCGATGTCTGGGTTTTATCAGCCATAGAGATGGTACCCTGAGTAGGGACCACCTTTAGGGAGAGTTGTTGTGCCAGTTCAGGGTGGATAAAACTCTCCGTGCTTCCACTGTCAATTAAACATTTAACCCTGCACCCGTTTACCTCGATGTCCACCATTGATTTGGATAGAGGGTGTGGCCTGGTCTGGTCCACTGTGACCGATGCCACTGTAGGGCCCTGATCGAGACAAGATGGCGTCCACGCTGTCTGCTCATAAGATGGCGGACCCCACGAGGTCGGGCAAGATGGCGTCCAAGATGGCCGCTCCCACGGCGCGCACGCGGCGGTGGCGGGTTTTCCGGCGGTTGGTTTTCCGGCAGGGTTCCCTCTGCACACCTTCCCGAAGTGCCCCTTCTTACCGCACTTAAAGCAGGTGGTGCCTTTCGCCGGGCACAGGTTTCTGGTGTGCTTTGGCTGCCCGCAGAAGTAGCAGTTGGGTCCCCGACGCGTCGCGGCTGTCGTAGGGCTTCTGGGGGGAGAGCGGGGCCCCGACAGTGTCGGGCTGCCGGGCGGGGAAGATGCCTTCCAAGATGGCGGCGCCCTTGGTGCACACGTGGCGGTGTGGACGGCGCGGGCTGAAGAGTAGGCGTCCGAGTTTCTCTGGGCCACATCCAGGGATTGCGCGGTGTCCGCAGCCTGTTTCAGGTCCAATCCCATTTTTTCCAGCAGTCTTTGCCGGATGTAAGTGGAGCTGAGGCCTGTGATAAAGGCATCGCGGACAAGCTCGTCAGTGTACACTGCGGCTTTTACATCTCGGCACTTGCAGTCTTTGCCAAGCATTTTCAGGGTGCCTAGGAACTCCTCCACCGATTCCCCAGGTCGCTGTGCGCGAGTAGCGAGCAGATGCCTAGCATACACCTCATTCGTAGGCTGCTGGTAATGCACCTTTAAGATGTTGCAGGCGGCCAGGTACGTGTCGGCATCTTGGATGAGGGGGTAAACCCGGTGGCTTACCCAATTCCGCAGAATTTCGAGTTTCATACTCGCAGCGTCCGTAGCGTCTTTGACGGCTGCGGAATTGTCCAGGAAGAATTCCATACACATAAACCAGTGTCCGAAGCGTGCTGATGCGTCCGGAGCATGCTGATCCAAATCCAAACGTTCGGGTTTCAGGAGTTGATCCATTGTGTTGAAAAATAAGTTAATAAAATTGATGTGCCTCAATAATTCCGAGACTCGATGTTAGCGAAACAAAACAAGGCTTTTATTAACTTAGAAGGTAACACGTAGTGGAGAGAGGTATCTTCCATCCGGAGGGCTGCAGTACTGGATATGAGGCCAGACTGAGCTTGCTTACATAGGGGCCAGGTATGGGCGGAGCCCTACACACAACACATTCCAATATACAATACAATGGTGAGGAAACGGAACTGGGGGAAGGGAAATGAAACTGAAACCGACCACAGTCACAGGCAGTGATGAATGGAATATTTCATCACAGACTTTATCTGAGTAGTTAGCCACCCACTGGGCGTAGTACGAGAAGAATCCCAGACACCTTCTTAAAGCTTTTACAGTGTGAGGTAAAGATAATTCCTTAAGTGGGCGTAATCTTTCAGGATCTGGCCCGATTACCCCATTCTCCACAACGCAACCAAGAATACACAAACGTGTAGTATTGAAGGTACACTTGTTTTCGTTGTAGGTCAGGTTTAACCTCTTTGCAGTCTCTAGGAACTTCGCGAGATTTTGATCATGCTCCCGTTGGTCACGCCCACAGATAGTGACATTGTCCAGGTACGGGAATGTTGCTTCCAATGCGTATTCATCCACCATACGATCCATCTCCCGTTGGAAGACGGATACCCCATTCGTCACTCCAAAGGGCACCCTAAGGAATTGGTACAGGCGCCCATTAGCTTTGAAGGCTGTATAAGGTCGGTCTTCTATTTTAATGGGGAGTTGATGGTAGGCAGACTTTAAATCAATGGTGGAGAACACGCGGTACTGACCTATTTGGTTCACCATCTCAGAAATACGAGGCAAAGGATAGGCGTCTAATTGGGTATACAAGTTTATAATCCGGCTATAATCGACCACAAGTCTTTTCTTTTCGTTAGTTTTAACCACCACCACCTGGGCACGCCACGGGCTATTACTGTGTTCAATGATTCCCTCCCATTGAAGCCTTTCCACTTCCTCTTTTATAAACGTTTTATCTTCTGAACTATACCGTCGACTCTTAGTCGCTATAGGCCTACAATTAGGAGCAAGGTTCGCGAACAAAGAAGGCGGACTTACTTTTAAAGTAGAAAGGCCGCAGACTGTGAGTGGAGGCTGAGATCCACCATACTTAAGGGTAACGCTCTCATGCTGACACTGGAAGTCCAAGCCTAAAATTAAGTTCACACACAACTGAGGTAATATGAGGAGTTTAAAGTCCTTATACTCCGTATCCTTAACGGTCAATGTGGCTTTACAATATCCAGTTACCTCCGAAGTAAGGGACTTGGATACCATCACAATTTCACTTCGAGTCAGATACACCTTCAATGAACAGGAGTTAACAAGGTTGGGGTGTATAAAACTTTCAGTACTGCCACAGTCTATCAAACACCCAGTTGGATGACCATTAATCTTGATGACCGTCATAGATTTCGACAAGGAACACGGTATGGTCTGGTCAACCGTAGCCGAGGCTAGAGTAAAACGATAGGTGGCAGCAGAGAAGACATCGGGTACAGGATTACCCTTACACGCTTTACTAAAATGTCCCCGTTTCTTACATTTAAAACAGGTAGCCTCTCTGGCTGGGCATCTTTGCCTGGGGTGTTTAGATTGGCCACAAAAATAACACTTAGACCCATGGGGTACAGCCGCAACAATAGGATTAAGTGGAGGCTCCATTGGTGTTATGGATGCCTCCATACTCGGAACACACGAGGCTGAGAGAGACGCATGGGCTGATGCATACACTTCTAAATTCTTCTGGGCTACATCTAACGATCGAGAAGTGGCGACGACCGTTTTTAAAACTAACGAGTCATTCTCGAGAAGTCTCTGTCTAATATAATTAGATCGGAGGCCAGATATGAAAGAATCGCGGATGGCTTCTTCCTGATACACTATGGCAGAGACAGCCTTGTAGTTGCAATCCTTAGCCAAAGCCTTAAGGTCCTGCAGGAAATCGTCCAGAGATTCCTCAGGTAATTGCCTGCGAGTAGACAAAAGATACCTGGCGTATACTTCGTTAACCGACTTAAGGTACTGGGCCTTAAGGGCTGCGAGGGCCTCTTCATATTTAGTAATATCTTCAATTATCGAGTAAGTTTGATGACTTACCAAGTTGGTTAGAAGACCCAACTTGTTAACCGTCGGATCGACCGATGCGGTGAAGTGTTCAAAACATCGAAGCCAATGCGTAAATTTCTTCGATGCGTCTGCTGAATGGGGATCACTATCCAGACGCTCTGGTTTCAAAAATCGATCCATCTTCCAAAAGTTGTTACTTAATAAAATTGATGTGCCAAATAACTGCCTGAATCCATAAGGTTAAAGCTTAAAACGAAAGGCTTTTATTAAGTAAGAACATGGCATCAAGTTAACACAGTCATCACCGACCCAGCCCTTGGTAGAACATTCCAGAAGAGGGGTGGGGCTAGGGAGAAGCATTAGTGGTTACACCGGTGGAACATTCCAGACATTAACAAGTACTACAACAACAACAACAACAATACAAATGCCAGAACACAGAGTTATTTCATCACACACGGTTAACCTGGTGTGCAAGCAGGCTGACAGATGCTGACAGGGGCAATATCTGCAGCTGTTAAAGGGACACACACATCAATCAGGTAAGTTTGAATGGAAGGGTTTGGGCTGGGGTTTTTTGGGATTTTATTGAAGTGGTGGCTTGCTGCAATAGATGTGAAAAGTTTTTTTAAAGTGTTTTGGGAGTGCTGCTGGACATTTGCAAGGGCTCGGATGGTAAGTGAACGTCTTTGAGTCAACAGAACATGCTGATAATACTCAGCAGGTCACGCAACATCCGTGGAGTTCACGTCTCAGGTCGACATGCTGCCTGACCCACTGAGTATTCCTGCATTTTATGCCATCATTTCACATTTACAGTGTCTGCTTGCAGAGGGAAGAGGAAGATGCAGAAGAGGAGCAATCAGCTGGAAGGATGCATCCCAGACAGCCCCTTTGTGGCTGGCATATCCAGGATGGAATCATCCGCCGGGCTGGGCAGGATGCATTTCTTGGGTGTGTGAAATGAGGAAGGCACAAGGGTGGAGTTGTGCTGGCGGGAGGGCGGGAAGCCTTGCGGTGCATGCCAGAGGGAGAATATCGTACGGGGATACCCGCACCTTTCAGCCCCGCTGCTGGCCAAGGGCTCAGCCATGCCCCTGCCAAGAATGGCCTGCACCGTCTCCTCCAAGGGGGGTGAGGTGATGCTAGGAATGGGAGATGTGCCTCGTCATTGGTGCAGATTGTTGGTAGGTGAGTGATTGGGGGTCCTGTATTGAGCAGTGTGTGAGGCTAGTGGGTCAGTTGGTAGGTGACGGCTTTTGAAGATACATTCATTGACCTTGACCAGTGGTCTGAGGTTATGAAGCTTCTTTGGGCACTGGAGCCAGGTGGTGGGGGCGACACTGCTGGCAGTGACGGTTTTGGTAATGCACTCCCACATTGCTCTTTCTAGAGGGCCTCCTGGCCCCTGTGGGTAGAGGGCCAGTCTTGCAGTGTTGACCTCCTGCACAAAGCTGGAGCGCTGCGTGCGAGACCCTGGGTGCCCTTTCCCTGGCCTGCTGAGCCATTTGTGTTGGTGCTGAGGCATGTTTCCCATTTGTGGAGTTTAGGAAGGTAATTCAGCTTTAAGTGCTGAATATTGACATTTGGAACTTCTTTTAAATATAGATTATTTGTTAAAAGACCGAAAGGGCTGAAAAATCTATTGAACCAGTGCATGTTATTTTCCCTTGCTTCAATGTGCATGACCCTTTAAATTTCAGAGCTCCTCGCTGGCCACAATGCATTGTGAGCGTCACAGCCTCGCACATAGACGCTCGGGGAAGCAGCAACGCCGCACCAGGGCTGGTCCCGGATCCCTCGTGCAACGCCACCTGGACACAGCGCTGCGCCTAAGGTTAGCGCTGCGCCACCTACCACCGTGCCCCCCCCACCCCACACACCAATTTACCTCGTCCAGCGCGGCGGCCATTTCGGGCGGCTGTTAACGGCAGTTGGCGAGGACACCGACTTCTTTCCGGGCGACAATGAATTTTTTTTGCCTCCCTAGATTTTAAAATTATCGGCTGGATTACGTCTGCGCGCCCTGATCCATTTGCCCTCTGACCCCACTTCCCCCGAGGACGACACTTGGTCTTGACTCCCTGTGTGCAACTCTATGGGAGATTATTGGCGTGTATAAAATAAATGGGCTGCCGACTGGGTTCCGTTTGTCGAGGGATATCGTTTGTTCGCCGGCATCGCCAACAGTCTTTTCTAGGTAATAATGAGCTGCTTTAACGTTGGGTGTCCACTGTTATACGGGCAAAGATGGCGGCCATTTTACATGCGGCATGAACCCGTGCAGGGTGATGAGGTGAATCACATGATTCTGGTGGCACTGATTGAGGAAATGTTGGCCAGGACACCGGACAGACTGCCCACTTTTAGAGCAGTACCATGGGATCTGTAATGTTCATCTGAACAGGCAGACAGGGCCTCAGTTTAATATTTCATCTGAAGGAAAGCGAGAGAGAGAGAATTTGCATTTCTATAGCCCCTTTCACGACCTCAGGATGATCCCAAAGCGCTTTACAGCCAATGAAGTCCTTTTCGCAGCATAGTCGCTGTTGTAATGTAGGAAACGCGGCAGCCATTTTGCACACAGCAAGCTCCCACAAACAGCAACGTGATACTGACCAGACGATCTGTTTTAGGTGTTGGATGAGGGATAAATATTGGCCCCAGGACACCGGGGAGAACTCCCCTGCTCTTCTTCAAAATAGTGTCGCGGGATCTTTTACGTCCACCTGAGAGGGCAGACGGGGCCTTGGTTTTAACGTCTCACCTGAAAGACGGCACCTCCGACAGAGCAGCGCTCCCTCAGCACTGCACTGGAACGTCAGCCTAGATTTTTGTGCTCAAGTCCCTGGAGTGGGACCTGAACCCACAACCTTCTGACTTAGAGCTGAGAGAGCGACCCACTGCTGAGATGTCTATTATGCTCCTATATTTAGATCCGATATGAAAGAGCAGGTGAAGCTCCAGATTTTCTTTGTTTCGATTTCCTTGATCCAAACAGCTTAACATAGCAAACATAACAACTTTTTTTGTGCCCACTAAGTGCAGTAACGAGTTAGAAGGTAAATTTATGGTGCAATATGGTTCTACTTGACCTTTTCTTTCAATTATATTGTGATGCTGTGATGAGCTGAATAAGAGGAGCCTGCATTATGGGCTATGGGTCAACGCTCAACGTCAAAACTGGACACCCACACAAGCTTCCAGTATCACTTTTAGATTGAATGCAATACTCCACTGACAGGCCTGCAGAAGGCCGAGCAGCTGTAAATGTGTCGGTAACAAGACTGCGCGAAGGGGCTTCTTTTTACCTTAGCAATTTTTAAAAAATTCACTCGCGGGATGTGGGCGTCGCTGGCAAGGCCAGCTTTTATTGCCCATCCCTAATCGCCCTCGAGAAGGTGGTGGTGAGCCGCCTTCTTGACAACTGAGTGGCTTGCTCAGCCATTTCAGAGAGGTAGTTCAGAGTCAACCACGTTGCTGTGGGCCTGGAGTCACATATAGGCCAGACCGGGTAAGGACGGCAGAGTTCCTTCCCTAAAGAACACAGTGAACAGTAGTGGGACCGGAGCCACATATAGGCCAGACCGGGTAAGGACAGCAGATTTCCTTTCCTAAAGAACACAGTGAACGAGCGTGGGACCGGAGTCACATATGGGCCAGACCGGGTAAGGACGGCAGATTTCCTTCCCTAAAGAACACAGTGAACGGTAGTGGGACCGGAGTCACATATAGGCCAGACCGGGTAAGGACGGTAGATTTTCTTTCCTAAAGAACATAGTGAACTAGCGTGGGACCGGAGTCACATATAGGCCAGACCGGGTAAGGACGACAGGTTTTCTTTCCTAATGAACACAGTGAACGGGCGTGGGACCGGAGTCACATATAGGCCAGGCCGGGTAAGGATGGTAGATTTCCTTCCCTAAAGAACATAGTGAACGAGCGTGGGACCGGAGTCACATATAGGCCAGACCGGGTAAGGACTGTAGATTTCCTTCCCTAAAGAACACAGTGAACGGGCATGGGACCGGAGTCACATATAGGCCAGACCGGGTAAGGACGACAGGTTTCCTTTCCTAAAGAACACAGTGAACGAGCGTGGGACCAGAGTCACATATAGGCCAGACCGGGTAAGGACGACAGGTTTCCTTTCCTAAAGAACACAGTGAACGAGCGTGGGACCGGAGTCACATATAGGCCAGACCGGGTAAGGACGACAGGTTTCCTTTCCTAAAGAACACAGTGAACGGGCGTGGGACCGGAGTCACATATAGGCCAGACCGGGTAAGGACAGTAGATTTCCTTTCCTAAAGAACACAGTGAACCCGGAGTCACATATAGGCCAGACTGGGTAAGGACGACAGGTTTCCTTTCCTAAAGAACACAGTGAACCAGTTGGGTATTTAAGACAATCCGGTAGTTTCATGGTCACCATTACTGATTCTAGCTTTTAATTCTGGCCTTTATTTAACTGAATTTAAATTCCTCAGCTGCCTTGGTGGGATTTGAACTCTTATCTCCAGCTCATTAGTCCAGGCCTCTGGGTAACTAGTCCAATCAACATTACCACTATGCTCTACTCCTGAAGGTGCCGACTCTTATCAGGATGCAGTTCCCTGTGCGCCAGAGTGCCCGTTCTTCCTGTGCCAGCGTCAGCTGTTGATGCGACCGGGGCAAGCTTCACAGCCGAGCCTGATTGCGAAACCAGCCCCCGCCCCCACCCCCCACCCAATCTCCACATATGTGCACTTTCTGGCAGGGGTCTCCAGACATTAGCGAGGTGGGGGGGGGGGGGATTCTGGCTGATCGTTCCTCTCTCTATGGCAAAGCAAAGCAGGGGAGGTGAGATCAACTGTAGCAGCCCTGGCTGAAATCAACTCACTCGGCATAAACTGGGACTCAAGCACCTGTGGACAAAAAGGATGGTCGCTTACACTGCCGCATGTAGCATTTATATTGCTTCTATGGTCCAGCTGCCTGTAGAGATGCCGCTAAAACCCACCTTTCTAGTGTCTGGTCTGGCAAAGCCTTAATTTTAAAATTCTCATCCTTGCTTTTAAGTCCTGTCCATGGATTCTCCCCATCCCTATCTCTGTAACCTCCTCCATCCCTACAAACCTTCGAGATCTCCACGCTCCTCCAATTCTGGCCTCCTGCGCATCCCCCGAATTCCTTCGCTTTACCAGTGGCGGCCGTGCCTTCAGCTGCCTGAGCCGCGAGCTCTGGAACTCCCTCCCTAAACCTCTCCGCCGCTCTCTCCTCCTTCAGTTATGTTGGAGAGACTGGAGAAACTGGGCTTGTTCACCTTAGAGCAGAGATTGTTAAGGAGAGATTTGATCGAGGTGTTCAAAATCATGAAGGATTTTGATAGAGTAAATAAGGAGAAACTGTTTCCAGTGGCAGAAGGGTTGGTAACCAGAGAACACAGATTTATGGTAATTGGCAAAAGAATCAGAGGCGGCATCAGGGAAATAGTTTTTACGCAGCGAGTTGTTGTGATCTGGAATGCGCGGCCTGAAAGGGCAGTGGAAGCAGATTCAACAGTGACTTTCAAAAGGGAATTGGATAAATACTTGAAGGGAAAAAATTTGGAGGTCTGTGGGGAAAGAGCGGGGGAGTGGGACTAATTGGATTGCTCTTTCAGAGAGTCGGCACAGGCACGATGGGCCCAATGGCCTCTTTCTGTGGTGAAAGATTCTATGATTCGATGCTTTAAGACGCTCCTTAAAATTTACCTCTTTGACCAAGCTTTTACTCACCTGTTCTAATATCTCCTTATGTGAGTCGGTGTCAATTTTTGTTTCATAACGCTCCTGTGAAGCGCCTTGGGATGTTTTACTACATTAATGGCGCTGTATAAATGCTATATAAAGTTGTTGTTGCTGCTGCCTAGCTCCCTGGGCTAGGGAGGGAAGGAATTTGCTCGACTATCAGAGTCAGAACATGACCAGTTTCCACAACAAGATAGCAGATTGGGACAGGTGGGCACGTGGGGTTGAGGCATGAGGTCTAGCAGCTAAGGCGGAGAGCCATGGAGATGATCTCTCGTATTCCGTTCACCTGTAGCAGGGTAGCAGGCTGGGGTGTTGGAGCGAGCTTGGGGTTGAGGAGGGAAGCCAAGCTGGGCAAGGGAGAGGTCGAGGATGGCGAGCTACAGAATAGCTTCAAATCTTAAATAAGGGGCTGCTGTTTAGAGCAGATATCAGAAAAGGAAAAACTCTATAAGCACAGGGTACTTATAATCTCCAGAGTCTCTTGACGTCAAGCAGTACTATTTTAGGAAGCGTACTTGCGAGTGGCCTAATATTTAATATAAAGATTTTCAGTCAAATAATGGAGAAAAGATTCAACCAATTCTAAGATGTCTGAATGGGTGACATCAGTTGGTTTCTAGTGAAATTACCCATCCATCAAAAAAATTTGCAGATAAAGTTAAATATACTGGTCCGTATTTATTTTAACAGCTCGGTGTCACAACAGTTAATACATGCACCGCACAGATGTAAGATTATTGGTTTGAGTCCAAGCAATCCCTGACAATTGAATCTAACAGAAACACCCGCTGTGAGTTCCATTACGACCAGGAAACCCGGCAGTGCTTTGGGGTAAAAAGATATTTCAATTTCGGGGAGAAAAAAAAAATTCAAGTACAGATCTCGCCCAACCTGAGGTGGACGGTCCGCTCCGACCCTGTAACAAGCTCTCCGAGCTTCAAGTGAGCAGAGGCTTGCAATGAACATGCAGCCGACCTCACAGCAAACCCACGTGCTGTTAGAAAGAAAGACTTTCACCACCTCAGGAAGTCCCAAAGCGCTGTACAGCCAATGAAGTGCTTTTTTTTGACGCGTAGTCACTGTCGTAATGTAGGAAAGACGGCACACAGCAAGATCCTGCAAATAGCAATGTGATAATGACCAGATAATCTGTTTTCGTGATGTTGGTTGAGGGATAAATATTGGCCCATGACACGGTGTTGGGGAGGCGGGGGGGGCGGAGGATGGGGTGGGGGGAATGGGGGCGGGAGAACTCACCTGGTCGTCTTCGAAATAGTGGCCGTGGGATCTTTTACGTCCACCTGAGAGAGCAGACGGGGCCTCAGGTCTCATCCGAAAGACGGCACCTCCGGACAGTGCAGCGCTCCCTCAGTGCCGCACTGGGGAGTGTCAGCCTGGATTATGTGGCCCAGTGTCTGGATTGGGGTCTTGAACCATTTCTAAATGTTGTCCGAACCTTGAGTTGAGATTGCTGCCCTGGAGTCACTCCTGCCCACCTGTCATTCTCCCCAGTACATTTTGTAGACCTGGTTTGCTTTATTCCGCTTCTGCTCCATCTCGTTCTTGCTTTCCAGGGATGGGAGGGGTGGGGTGGGGGGGCGGTATAGGGAACATTCTTGTTTGGAACGTCCAATAAGAAGACGTTCTTGCTAAAGGATTAGTGACTGTGAGAGCCTCCAGTTGGTTATGAGAAAATTAAAACAGGGCAGTGCATTTATTAAAATAGTGGACACAGGGATTTGATATAAATTAATATCATCATAGATACATAGAGCACAGAAGGAGGCCATTCGGCCCATTGTGCCTGTGCCGGCTCTTTGAAAGAGTCAACTGAGATCACACATCCTGAATTCACTCCATTAGTTCTAAAACATTTACAACAACAACAACTTGCATTTGTATCGCGCCTTTAATGTCGTAAAATGTCCCGAGGGCGCTTCACAGGAGCGATTATCAAACAAGATTTGACACCGAGCCACGGAAGGAGACATCAGGACAGGTGATCATAAAACTTGGTCAAAGAGGGAGGTTTCACTTTTTATTTTATAAAGAAATCAAATTTGCTGCCCATTTTTTCAGATTTCTCGCCCGTCCCAATCGATCCAGTGATGTGCCCGGTCGGGAGGAACCATCTCCTGTCTCAGAGCGTCTGGGAGACGACCCACAGCTGCCGGTCCCCCACCCTGGAGAAAACACAACTCCCAGCAGAGTGTACGCAGGCTGGTTTCCCCCTCATCTGAGCTGGGCCTTCAGACCGAGGCATCAACCGCAGGACCAGGTGCTTTTACCACAAGTAGCGAGGGAGCGTCGGTTAATTCAGGTCGGAGTGGCATCTGCAGAAACTTAAGAGCAGATTGCCTGATGAATGACGCAGTGCCATTTGAAGCAAGGGGTTGGGTGGGTGGGTGGGTGGGTGTGGGGTGGTCGGGGGGAGTGGGTGGGTGTGGGGGTGTGGGGGGTGGGTGTGGGGGGTGGGAGTGGGGAGGTCGGGGGGAGTGGGTGGGTGTGGGGTGTGGGTGTGGGGGGGTGTGGGGAGGTCGGGGGGGTGTGTGGATGTGGGGGTGTGGGGCTGTGGGGGGGTGGGTGGGTGTGGGGTGTGGGTGTGGGGGGTGGGTGTGGGGAGGTCGGGGGGAGTGGGTGGGTGTGGGGGTGTGGGTGTGTGGGGTGGGTGTGGGGAGGTCGGGGGTGTGTGTGAGGGTGTGGGTGTGGGGGGGTGGGTGTGGGGGTGTGGGTGTGGGGGGGTGGTGGGTGGGTGTAGGGGTGTGGTGGGGGGGGTGGGAAAGAATATTCCAAAAAGTCTGTTTGACTGCCAGTCGAGAATCATCCAATCGGGTAGCGAAGAGTCTTTTTGCTTTCCGATTGGCCGTGGGAAGGCAGGGCATGCGAGGATGGACGTGTCGGGTGACCAATGGCGGGTGTGTGTGGGGGCGGGGCTGTTGGAGGCAGGAGGTCATGTGATGAAACCTCCAGGAATACGTCCAATCAGAGTTGGCGACTCTATGCCCAGAGGCTGATTATTTATTTGTGATCCTCAATGGTGAGTTCTGGCAGGCTATTCTACCACGTGGAGCCTCGCCACCGAGGACACAGAGGAAACTAAATAGTGCACAAAAAACAAAAGGCTAAAAATAGCGCCAGGAGCAACTTCAACCCCAAAGAAAGGTCCTTACAAGGAAGTAAAAACCTTCCAGTTAGCAACTCAACTATCCGGAAAGACTGAACAGGCTGGGGCTCGTTTCCTGAGAAGAGAGAAGATTGAGAGGTGGTTCCACTTGTGGGAGAGACCAAAACTAGGGGTCGTAAATATAAGACAGTCACTAATAAATCCAGTCGGGAGTTCAGAAGAAACTTCTTTACCCAGAGAGTGGTGAGAATGTGGAACTCGCTACCACGGGGAGTAGTTGAGGCAAACAGCATAGATGCCTTTAAGGGGAAGCTGGATAAACACATGAGGGAGAAAGGAGCAGAAGGATCTGTTGATAGGGTGAGATGAAGTAGGGTGGGAGGAGGCTGGTGTGGAGCATAAACACCGGCATAGACCAGTTGGGCCAAATGGCCTGTTTCTGTGCTGTACATTCTATGTAAAGTATTTAATGCGTATATACATGCACACAGTGACACACGCACACACGCACAGAATGACACACACACAATGACACACACAGTGACACACACACACGCGCACACAGTGACATGCACACAGTGACACACACAGTGACACACACATGCACAGTGACACACACACACGCACACAATGACATGCACAGTGACACACACACAGTGACACACACACAGTGACACACACAGTGACACACACATACAGTGACACACGCACACATGCACAGAATGACACGCACACAATGGCACACACAGTGAAACACACACACGCGCAGACAGTGAGACGCACAGTGACACACACACGCATAGTGACACACACACACACGCACACAATGACATGCACAGTGACACGCACACAGTGACACACACAGTGACACACACACACGCACAGTGACACGCACACAATGACATGCACAGTGACACACACACAGTGACACGCACAGTGACACACACACAGTGACACACACAGTGACACACACACGCACACACAGTGACACGCACACAGTGACACACACACATGCACACAGTGACACACACACACGCACACAATGACATGCACAGTGACACACACACAGTGACACAAACACGCACACAGTAGCACACACAGTGACACACACATGCACACAGACACACACAGTGACACACACAGTGACACGCACACAGTGACACTCAGTGACACACACACTGTGACACACACAGTGACACACACACGCACACAGTGCCACTCAGTGACACGCACACAGTGACACACACACAGTGACACACACACACACTCAGTGACACTCAGTGACACACACACAGTGACACACACACGGTGACACACACACGCACACAGTGACACTCAGTGACACACACACAGTGACACACACACAGTGACACACACATGCACACAGTGACACGCAGTGACACACACACACAGTGACACACACAGTGACACACACACAGTGGCACACACATGCACACAGTGACACTCAGTGACACACACACAGTGACACACACAGTGACACACACACAGTGACACACACATGCACACAGTGACATTCAGTGACACACACACACAGTGACACACACACAGTGACACACACATGCACACAGTGACACTCAGTGACACACACAGTGACACATACGCACACAATGACACACACAGTGACACACACATGCACACAGTGACACTCAGTGACACACACACAATGACACACACACGCACACAATGACACACACAGTGACACACACATGCACACAGTGACACTCAGTGACACACACACAGTGACACACACACGCACACAGTGACACACACACAGTGACACACACACAGTGACAAACAGTGTTGCACAAAATAGCGTGAGAAATATAATCAGCGCTGAAGTTTATCTTATCTGCCGAATGACCAGCAGCACCTTGACCTTCTGTTAGAGCTTGCGTGGCGAGGACCATCCAAACTCATCACTGTCAACAAACATTCTTTCTACTTGAGCACCTCTTTGCGGCAAATGAAGATTGCATTGAAAAACACCCGGAATGTCTTTTGCTTGATTGGCCTGTGGACGATTTCAAGGTGAAATTTCTAGTTCAGTTGAGCTTCATTCATTCAGCGCGGTGCCAAATGTCACACCCAGAGCAAAGCCCACTCAATGATTCTGCTATCCTATTCCATTTAAATTTACTCCACTTTTCCTTCCTGACACCTGTTTAAATCAATATCTTCCATTGTAGGTCGCGGGGCCCAGTCTACCTCTGTGCTCACCAACTGCTTCTCAAATCCACCAAAATCAACAGAATAATTGAAATATTTTCAAGCTGATTACACCACAGCCCGAGGCAGTGCTGGTTGCTAAGGGTAAGCTCCCTGGTTGCTAGGGGGAGTAAATCATCTTGCATTATTTGATTTCTCTTATAGATATGAAATCGCTACTCCCTCGATTAAATGTCTCACAGTCTAACACCTAAGGGACCTGGGGAAGAGAAGAGAAAGCAGCAACCTTGACCCTGTCAAATAAATATCTCTAACTTTCCCTGTCCTTAGGCTTTAAGTCTTTCAGCACCAACCTGCCTGCTTATATATATATAAAAATATTTTTTTTTTGCCTGCTTTTTAAATAACAAAGTCAGCAGACAGACAGAGCTAGTGAAAACACTGCTGTCGCTGTATAAGATTATCTGGACACAGTAAATGCTCTCCATTTCCTATAACACAGCATGATGAGATGGTACAAGCCTCTAATAGCCTGGAAGATGTCGAGTCTGAATCCATTAACATTTTACCTTCTGAGAGCCGGTCGTACACTCCAGATATCCTCCAAACACGCACTGGCTATCAGACACAGCGAATTACTTACAATAACACTTAGCACACCGCTACAGCAACGCTAATAGGCCCAATATACGGAGTTCCGAGGCACATTCTGGCTGATTGGTAGTGAAAAGGGGAAAGAAATGTATATCAAAGGTTCCCCATCCCATGCGGTGCACTCGGAGTATGCAACATTGCCCGCACAACCAAAACCCGGCATGTGTGGCTCAGGTTCCGGACTAAGTGACACGTCCTGGATCGTCTCAAAGAAAACTCATGGCCCAGGTCAGGTTCCTGGTATAACAACAGAAAATGCTGGAAAAACTCAGCAGGTCAGGCAACATCCGTGGAGAGAAATTTGAGTTGACGTTACGGGTCGAACCCTTCTTCAAAACTGGAAAGAAAAGAAGATAGATCGGAGGCAGGGCTGCGATCGGACAAAAGAAGTAAAAGAGACAATAAAAGGTATTAGAAGCTAGACGAGATGGTAATAGGCTGAGGTGTACTGGCAGGGCAAGAGATAGCTGCCAGGTGTGAGAGAGAAACAAAAGGAAAGGGTTCGACCCCAAACGTCAACTCAAATTTCTCTCCACGGATGTTGCCTGACCTGCTGAGTTTTTCCAGCATTTTCTGTTGTTATTTCGGATTTCCAACATCCGCAGTATTTTACTATCGTACTCAGGTTCCTGGTCTTTGCTGGCTTGACTGACTGAGATCAGGCAAGGTTAGCTAGCAGTGGGGCGGGCTTGGGATTGCCCTCTGCACCCCCCTGGGTTAGGGAGAGCGAGAGAGAGAGAGAGAGGGGGGTGGAATACAATATCAGGGTAATGATCCGTACTGGAAAGTTACACACGCGTGCAGGGGAGTGGGGGTGGTGATGGCGGGGTAGGGGTGGGGGGAGGTGTCAGGCCGGGGCAGAATCAGGGGTTCCGCTGCGATACACACCGCGGTCGAATAGCCCACTGGCACTCAGTGTCCGCGCTCACAGAGGTGAGAGCCGCACCCCGGCACGTGTCAGCAGCACCTTCAGGAGAGGGAGGGTGAAAACAAGAGAAAATTGGAAATAAGAAAAAAGGAAGAGAAATTGCTGATTAGACATGAATCCTGTAATTGCCGAGGCTCCCAGACTGATGGTTTTTCAGAATGCTATCTGATCTGAATGAAGATAAGGGCAAATTCTGTGAGTTTTCATTTTTTATTCCAACACTTTGATTTTTTTTTTATTAATACCATATTCATAAAGCTACTGTTGAACATACTGACATCTAACCACAAACACTCGCACAGATTCCGCGACCCCTCTCTCTCTACCTCTCTCTCTCGACCTCGAAGGAAACGACATATTTTTCTCATTTGGAAAATAAAGGAACGATAATTCATTTTTTTTTGGATTGGGTAATTTTGTGCTGATCGAGGTGAGGGCTGGGAAGGAAAAGCATTTTCCATTTCAGGCCCCCAGTGCCAATCAAGCCAGGTATAACTACAACAACAACAGCTTGTATTTATATGGCGCCTTTAACGTAGTAAAATGTCCCAAGGCTCTCCACAGGAGGGCAACAAACAAAAATTTGACACCCAGCCACATATGGAGATATCAGAACCGATGACCAAAAGCTTGGTCAAAGAGGTAGATTTTAAGGAGCGTTTTAAAGGAGGAGAGAGAGGTTTAGGGAGGGAATTCCAGAGCTTCGAGCCCAGGCAGCTGAAGGCACGGCCGCCAATGGTGGAGCGATGAAAATTGGGGATGGGCAAGAGGCCAGAATCGGAGGAGCGCAGAGATCTCGGGGAGGATTGTGGCGCTGGAGGAGGTTACAGAGATAGGGAGAGGCGAGGCCATGGAGGGGTTTGAAAATAAGGATGAGAATTTTAAAATCGAGGCATTGCTGGACCGGGAGCCTATGTAGGTCAACGAGCACAGGGGGTGATGGGCAAACAAGACTTGGTGCGAGTTAGGATACGGGCAGCAGAGTTTTGGATGAACTCAAAGTTCATGGAGGACGCAAGGTGCGAGGCCGGCCCGGAGAGCGCTGGAATGGTCGAGTCTGGAGATAACAAAGGCAGAGATGAGGATTTCAGCAGCGGATGCAGGTACAGAGCAGCTGGGTGTAGAATGAGATTCTTTAGAATGTGAAAGGTGTTTCTGTCTGAAAGCTCGCTCATCACTGACCCAACAATGTGCCTTATATCAGCATCGGCAGATTGCCCCGACTTGACATTTCCATCACCCTAGACCAGATACCCTCAGTTCCTTTCTTGGTGAGACTGCTAATTCAATGCTAGCTTCGTGAGAACTAGGGCCTACTTGGAACATAAGAAGAACATAAGAACGTGGTTAAGACTGCCTCAATATTACGAGGACAGGTTGCATAGACTAGGCTTGAATTCACTCGAGTATAGAAGATTAAGGGGTGATCTAACTGAGGTGTTTAAGATGATTGAAGAAGTTGATCGGGTAGACAGAGAGAAACTATTTCCTCTGGTGCAGAGTCCAGAACAAGGGGGCAGAACCTTAACATTAGAAATAACAACAGAAAATGCTGGAAAAACTCAGCAGGCCAGGGCAGCATCCGTGGAGAGAGAAACAGAGTCAACGTTTCAGGTCGAAGACCCTGCGTCAGAGCTGGAAAAAAAGCAGGAAGAGGGACAGATTTTAAAGCAAGTGGGGGCTGGAAAAAGGGGGAGGGGATGAAAGAACAAAAGGGAAAGTGAGAGATAGGATAGAAAGCAGGAGAGATTAAGAGACATTGAGAGAGATTAAGAGATATTCTTAAAGTTAGAGCCAGGCCATTCAGGGGTGACGTCAGGAAGCACTTCTTCACACAAAGGGTAGTGGAAATCTGGAACTCTCTCCCCCAAAAAGCTGTTGAGGCTGGGGGTCAATTGAAAATTTCAAAACTGAGATTGCTAGATCTTTGTTAAGCAAGGGTATTAAATGATACAGAACCAAGGCAGGTAGATGGAGTTAAGATCAGCCATTAAATGGCAGAGAAGGCTAAAGGGTCCGAATGGCCCACTCCTGTTCCTATGTTCAAAGGGGGTGAATTTCTTTGGGCGTCTGCCACAATGTCGGCAGTAACCGCCTTTTGTGTTGGGAAAGTAGGGGTGGGGGAGCAACGGTTTTCTGGCAAACCTCTGGCGAGGTTATGGCGGAGAGGGGCAGAAGCCCGAGGAGATTCACCCTTCTCTGGTGTCGGCCGTGGCTCAGTGGGCAGCACTCTCTCTCGTCTCTGAGTCAGAAGGTTGTGGGTTCAAGTCCCACTCCAAAGACTTGAGCACAAAATCCAGGCTGACACGCCAGTGCAGTGCTGAGGGAGTGCTGCACTGTCGGAGGTGCCGTCTTTCAGGTGAGACGTTAAACCGAGGCCCCATCTACCCTCCCAGGTGGACGTAAAAGATCCCATGGCACTATTTTGAAGAAGATCAGAGGAGTTCTCCCCGGTGTCCTGGGGCCAATATTTATCCCTCAATCAACATCACTAAAACAGATGATCTGGTCATTATCACATTGCTGTTTGTGCGACCTTGCTGTGTGCAAAATGGCTGCCACGTTTCCTACATTACAACAGTGACTCCACTTCAAAAGTACATCATTGGCTGTAAAGTGCTTTGGGATGTCCTGAGGTTGTGAAAGGTGCTATAGAAATGCAAGTCTTTCTTTCGCTTAGAAGTCCAGCAACCAACGCAGAGAGAGGGAGGGAGGACGGAGATCCCGGAGCGCTCCCGGCACAGAGTTTCACAGGCTGGGAGCTCGAACCAGGAAAATCGGGGGGTGCACGCCCCCACAGTTATCCTATCCACTGCACCATCCCATGCTTCGATAAATCCCAACAGATCTGATCCGTACTGGACGAGGATCCTGGGCCGGCTGTGACGTCTCCTGAATCCTATAGCTGTGGGAAATACCCCCTCCCCGCCCCCACACCACCCCACCCCCGAATGTCCGGATCCATTGACCTGTCAGGAGGCAGGAGCCTGTGCTGCTGACATGGGGTGTTCCTTGGTGATTTGACAGGCGTGCTATGGGAAATTAAATGCCTCCTTCGATTAACGCCCGCCAGTCGAAAGTTAACGGTTGCCCATAATTCTCTTAAGAGCCGTGTAATGGTGAAAACTCAGCAAATAAAACATCATCAATGATCATTCAGTTATCCGGACTTGCAGTAAAACAGCTTCTGCTTCTGAACAAGCAGGTCGGTACTTAGAGATTTCTCAAATATCAATTTCCGTACAGATGTAATTACGTTGAAAATACTTTAGCGTGCTTTTGTAGAGTTTGAAAATGTGTGCAGAACATATTTAATTTTATTGCCCAGCATTTTTTTTTTGTGTAACCTGAGTTTATTATCCTGCTTGCACAGACTCTAATGGAAAGTAGCTGCTTAGCTGATTAGATTATTATGTCTTGTCAAGTTCATACCTTGTGCAAATATTTTAAAAATTACGTACGATTTTATTTGCCCTTTCCCTTTCCTTCGTGGCATTTTTTTCTCCTCATTTCTTCACCGCCAAGCGAGGCACCACTCTGGCGAGGCTCAGAAGCAGAAAGTAGCCGGCAGGAAAGATCCAGGCTTCAACTGAGGCCTGCTCACTGCTTGCCTGGCATCGGCAATACGGCCAAAGGCACAGCAACACCATCGGGGTGTATCTAGGGTCGGCAACTCTGGTTGGGGGCCGTATCATAGATGCATAGAAACATAGAAACATAGTCCGAGCAGGAGTAGGCCATTCGGCCCTTTGAGCCTGCTCCGCCATTCAATATGATCATGGCTGATCCTCTATCTCAATACCATATTCCCGCACTTTCCCCAGACCCCGTGACACCTTTTGTGTCTAGAAATCTATCTATCTCCTTCTTAAGTATATTCAGTGACTTGGCCTCCACAGCCCTCTGGGGTAGAGAATTCCACAGGTTCACCACCCTCTGAGTGAAGAAATTTCTCCTCATCTCAGTCCTAAGTGTCCTACCCCGTATCCTGAGACTGTGACCCCCCGTTCTAGACCCCCCCAACCAGGGGAAACATCCTCCCTGCATCCAGTCAGTCTAGCCCTGTCAGAATTGTATACGTTTCAATGAGATCCCCTCTCATTCTTCTAAACTCGAGTGAATACAGTCCTAGTCGACCCAGTCTCTCCTCACACGACAGTCCTGCCATCCCAGGAATCAGTATCCCTGGAGGTTTCATCACATGACCTCCCGGCACCAACCGCCCTGCCCCCACCATTGGTTGCCCAACAAGTTCAGCCTCACGGCGTCCAATCTTCTCACGGCCAGTAGACTCTTTATTACCCAATTTGAAGATTATTGATTGACAGTCAAGCAGCCTTTTCTCCCCATCTGCAATATGTTTATAATGGCACGGTGGCATAGTGGTTAGCACTGTTGCCTCACAGCGCCAGGGACCCGGGTTCGAATCCGGCCTCGGGTGACTGTCTGTGTGGAGTTTGCACATTCTCCCCGTGTTTGCGTGGGTTTCCTCCGGGTGCTCCGGTTTCCTCCCACAGTCCAAAGATGTGCGGGTTAGGATGATTGGCTATGATAAATTGACCCTTAGTGTTAGGGGGATTAAATACGTGGGGTTACGGGGATAGGGTGGGATATGTGTTGGTGCAGGCTCGATGGGCCGAAATGGCCTCTAGCTGCACTGTGGGGTTTTTGTGATTCTGCGAACTAATACATAAAAAAGTGCTCAAAGAAAATAATTTATAAAAAAACACACAATTTTCTTAACGTCCCTGTGGTTTTTCTCCCTGGTGTTTCCCGGCAACAGTGTCATGGAGATTAATCTTCAGTTCCTGGAGACCCCATGGCAATCCTGCGAGGGAACGGCAAACCCTCGGCGCATCCCAGAATGGTCAAAGCCACAGCGGGTGAAGCTCCGAGGGAGTTTTCCTGAACGTCTGCTGCAACTGCGGCGGAAGAGCCACCATTTCTCCGGGGTTTTCACGGATCTTTCGCCAGAGTTACGGCATGTGTATTTGTACAGTTGCGCAGAGCCTTGGTCAGACCCCCATCGGGAGTGACTGCATTCAGTTCTGGACAGCGCACCTCAGGAAGGATATATTGGCCTTGGCGGGGGAGCAGCGCAGATTCACCAGAATGATAGAGGGGTTAAATTATGAGGTCAGGTTGCTTAAACTTGGGTTGTATTCCTTGGAGTTTAGAAGATTGAGGAGTGATCTAATGGAGGTGTTAAAGATGATTAAAGGAGTTGTTTGGGTCGATAGAGAGAAACTCTTTGTTCTGGTGGGGTTGGGGGGAAATCCAGAACAAGTTGGCGCAACCTTAAAATTAGAGCTAGGCCGCTCAGGAGGGAAATCAGGACATGTCTTTTCACATAAAGGGTCGTAAAAAAATCCGGAATTCTCTCCCCCCCCCCAAAGGCTGTGGAGGCTGGGAGTCAATTGGAGCTTTCAAGACATAGTTTGATAGATTTTTGTTGGGTATCGAGGGATATGGAGCGAATGGCGAGCCTTGCCCTGTCTTCACCTGACGTTCGCACTTTCAGCGGACGTCACTGAACCGCCATCAGAACCGAGCCTGGCCGAGCAGCAATGAGGCGATGCAGCTAACAGCAGAGTTGGTGGTTGGTGATGGGGGGCGGGGGGGAAACTACTCCAGGAGGCTGTAGGAGGCCATCTTTTTAAAGGTACACCGCCGTCGGAAATATCTGGCGATGGGAGAGCAGAGTATTTAGGGACGAGAAATGATTTCAGTCCAATGTTCCCTTAAGAGGAAGTTGTCTCGGATTTGCTTGTGAAAAAGGCAATTTAGAGAGGTCCATCATGGCAATGGACACCATCAGCCTCTGCCATTGACCAACAGTGCAGCCTAGAAGAGCCTGTGACCTTATTCTTCATAACGCACTGAGGAGAACTAAAAGTATGAAGGAACCCAAAACTCCCAAATACGATCCAGAAATGATACAAACTTTTCTTTTTGATTTTGCATTAATTTATTAAAATATTGTACGCATTATACTGTATTAAGGATAATCTCATATCGGGCCTTGTATGAAACAAGATTAATTTCATTCTTTTTAATGAGAATTTTACTTTTAATGCCATGCAACCTCAATGGGAAAAAATTAAAAGTGATAAAAAAAATTGAAAGATTTTCATATCTTGATAATTAAAAAGTGAATATCACGGTCTGGATGAAATGATCAAGCAGGGTCGGATTGGGCCCACAGGCCTTATATTGCGCAGTGCTGCTCTCCACAGAGCCCGTGCTCCAGTTAATGATTCCAACAGCAAGACTTAACCCTGAACTAAGCTGCTCCAAATCAAATTAATAGGAGCTCCAATTTAACACAGGGCTTTGGGCAGAACCTCCAACCTCGGACCAGTCCCCGGGGCGTGAAATCTTTGATCACGAGCCTTGTACCTGAGGAATCGCCTTGTGCAAAAAAACAGGCCATGCTTGAAAATGGCTGGCCTTCTGCCTTTCACATTGGCTGCAGAGGGAGATTCCAAGGAGCATCAATGCATTCCTCCCTCCGCCTACCTACTTTTCCATCTCTTTCTCATTTTCCTTTCACTCTTTGTTTTTTCTCTCTCTCTTGTTTGCTCATTTTCTCTTTCTCTGTCCCCTTTCCCCCGTATTTTTCTTTCTCTTTTCACTGCCGTGGGATTTTCACTCTCTTACTCTCATATACTGGCTAACTCCTTTACTCTCGTTTTGCAGTCTCCTCCATTCTCTTGGTTTTCCATCCCTTTTACGCTCTCGTTTTTCTGTCTCCTTTACTCTCTTGTTCTGATAATTCGATCACACCTGTTTTAACAGAGGGCCCTACCCCAAGCGCCAACCTTCCCCCGCCCCCCCGCCACCACCGCTCCCCGCCTCATCGAAACATTAGTAAATCCATCCCACACTGCCAGCACTTCTTGCTGAAGAGAACCTTGGAGCTATAATTAACAGCCTTGGTACCAAGATGCTTTCTTTCCTCTCCTGCTCTGCTCTGCCTGTACGTCCATTTCTGTCTGCCTCAGCCCCTATCTCCTCAGCTAGTATCAACCTTCCCCGTGTCTTGTAAATGTCTTTAATTTCTTTTGATCTTTCTCATTACGTCTTCTATTGTCTCACGTTAATATCACGTCTGCCATTTAATTATCTTTTTGCCAGTTGAAGCGCTTTACAGGGAATTCTATCTCTTTCCTTCTGTGCATTTTACCCCTTCTCTATGTTCTGTTCCTTTTTAACTGTTGCTCATCTTGGTGTCGGCCGTGGCTCAGTGGGGCAGCGTTCTCACCTCTGAGTCAGAAAGGTCATGGGTTCAAGCCCCACTCTGGAGACTTGAGCACAGAAACCCAGGCCGACACACCCAGTGCGCGTACTGAGGGAGTGCTGCACTGTCGGAGGTGCCGTATTTCGGATGAGACGTTAAACCGAGGCCCCGTCTGCCCTCTCAGGTGGACGTTGAAGATCCCACGGCACAGCTGGATTGGTCCAATTGGCCTCAGCTCCCCTGCGATGGTAGTGGTGGGTTGTGGTAGGGGCCTTGAAAAATCAGCCGGGGTTCTAACCCCTGGTTCTCATCCAGTGACCCTTACCCCACTGCTGAGTGGAGGGCAGATGAAGATGAAGATGAGGCTGGGAATGGGCCTTGGTTGTAATGCTCCTCCAGTATTGAACAGCCTGCCAAGGCTCACAATCAAGGCTCACCCATGGCTGCTTGGGCAAAGTACCTGAAAACAATTGGCGTCAGTATAACCATGGACTAGGGTTGCCAACACTCCAGGATTGTCCTGGAGTCTCCTAAGGACACGGCCGCCAGCAACACCCTGGAGAAAAGACACGGGGCATTAAAAAACTGCACAGTTTTATTTCTTTCATTATCTTTGAACACTTTCATTTATTAGCTATAAAAATATTGGAGACGGGGCAAACGAAAGGCTGTTTCACCGGGTGAGGCGGCAGGTCACGTGTTGAATCCTCCAGGAATAGGTCCAACCAGAGTTGGCAACCCTGCCGTAACCCCAGCAAGAGGCCGCACCTTCCTGGAGCTGAGCGGAGGGTAAACTCGTGGGCGGGGGTTGGAGGCTGAAAACATATGAGCAGGAATGACGTATGAGGAGAGATTGGGACGATTGGGCTTGTACTCGCTGGAGTTTAGAAGAATGAGAGGGGATCTCATTGAAACTTATAAATTTCTAACAGGGCTAGACAGACTAGATGCAGGAAGGATGTTCCCGATGGCGGGGAGTCCAGAACCAGGGGTCACAGTCTAAGGATAAGGGGTAGGCCATTTAGGACAGAAATGAGGAGGAATTTCTTCACCCAGAGAGTGGTGAACCTGTGGAATTCTCTACCACAGAAGGCAGTAGAGGCCAATTCATTAAATATATTCAAGAAGGAGTTGGATATATTTCTTAAGGCTAAAGGGATCAAGGGGTATGGGGAGAAAGCAGGGACCGGGTACTGAATTTGGATGATCAGCCATGATCGCATTGAATGGCGGAGCAGGCTCGAGAGGCTGAATGGCCTACTCCTGCTCCTATCTTCTATGTTTCTATGTTTCTGTAAAGGGGGTGAAATTGGTCTCCGTCCAGTAGCGCGCGACTCACGCTCATAGCGAATCGCCAGCTCGTTTTCATTTCTGTTGAAGCCACTGCTGGCCAAAGGCCAATTTCACCCCCTCTCCCCCCCCGCCCCCCACCGCCCCCCTACCCCCGAAGAAACTGAAACAAGGAGCAGACGTACAGCAGTGACCAAACAAAAAGAAACTGAGCAGCGAAACAGATTTTAAAAAACATTTCATATAAACCCCGCAGTAACAGGATTTAAACGAGCGAAAGAATATCTCGAACCCACAGGAGAAAGGGATTCAGTAATGAGACTAAAGCTGAACTATCTTGTCTTCAGTGAGTGCTGTTACAGCTCCTGAATCATTGTGGAAATGAGTGTCCTTCCCCTTGCAGCATGAAGCGAGGAGAAGGAAAAACACAGTTGCTCGGTGAGTAAAATACTGTCACAGGCATCAGCTCCAATCACGCTCAGTCACACACACACACACACACACACACACACACACACACACAAAAATACTTTATTACAAAGAGCAGCCAACATGATTCACTGCTATCACTGCGAGGAATTGTATCTTTCCTCCACTTTGTCAGAACGTGGAAAGAATGAGTGTCATAAAAATCAATCTGCTTCGAGTTTAAAAAAAAAGCCTGCAGTAATATGGAAATTGCCCCCTGCATCCTAGAAATGTTATCACATGTTAAAATATTGAAACTGTCTGCTCTGTTTATCTGCATGCGGAGACGACTGTTTATTATTAAAGGAATTACCACACTGTGAAAGATGACCTGAATGGAGCTAACAGGTTGCCTTTACAACAGATGTTTTTTTGTGCGGCAGGGAAAAAAATATAGAAAATAGAAAGCAGCCTATTTTTCTCTATTTGCATTCATGCTAAGGTTGAATATGTTTTTCTATCTCCCCTCGTACAATTGATCTTATTTTCTGGTCTTCTGGTCACTGTAAGTGCTCAGAATAAATTTAAATCACATTGTAAAGAAGACATGTGCTTGGTAGGAGGACGGCGAGGGGAGGGGAGGGGAGGGGAGGGAGGGGGAAAGGCGGGGGGGGGGAGGTGGGTGGTGGTGGGTGGAGAGGAGGGGGAGTGTGTGTGTGGATTTGCTCCCATCAATTAATTCGCTCTGTACCAGTTTACTAAGTTCCAGGAACGATTTATTTCTCCCCAACGCTCTTTCCCTTCATCTCTCCTGCCCTCCAGCAGGTGTCCATTCATCCGGGCCACATGCTTCCAGTTCACGGGCCCTCCTTTTAGTTCGGGTTGCCAACTCTGGCTGGACTTATTCCTGGAGGCTTCACCGCATGACCGCCCGCCCCCCCTCACCCCACCCCACCCTACCCAGTCAAACAGTCATATTTTGCCATCTTTAATATTTTTATAGCTAAATGGAAAAGGAAATCGCCATTTTTTTAAAACTATGATTTGGCTCCCAGGTGTAGCCGGCAGCAGTTTCCAGGAGATTGCTCATCAATTCCTGGAGACTCCAGGGCAATCCTGGAGGGTTGGCAACCCCTACCTTTAGTACCGCACTCAAAATCATTAAGAAGGCCAATGGAATGTTGGCTTTCATTGCTAGGGGGATAGAATATAAAAATAGGGAGGTATTGCTTCAGTTGTACAAGGTATTGGTGAGCCCGCACCTGGAATACTGCGTACAGTTTTGGTGTCCATACTTAAGAAAAGACATACTTGCTCTCGAGTCAGTACAAAGAAGGTTCACTCGGTTAATCCCGGGGATGAGGGGATGGACATATGAGGAGAGGTTGAGTAGATTGGGACTCTACTCATTGGAGTTCAGAAGAATGAGAGGCGATCTTATTGAAACATATAAGATTGTGAAGGGGTTGGATCGGGTGGAAGCGGGGAGGATGTTCCCGATGATGGGTGAAACTAGAACTAGGGGACATAGTCTTAGAATAAGGGGCTGCTCTTTCAAAACTGAGATGAGGAGGAACTACTTCACTCAGAGGGTGGTAGGTCCATGGAATGTGCTGCCCCAAAAAGCTGTAGAAACTACATCATTACATAAATTTAAAACAGAAATAGACAGTTTCCTAGAAGTAAAGGGAATTAAGGGTTACGGGGAGCGGGCAGGAATTTGGACATGAGTCTATGTTCGGATCGGACATGGCCCTGTGGGTAGCGGAGCGAGCCCAGGGGCCGTGTAGCCTGATCCTGCTCCTATTTCGTGTGTCTAATTCTGTTAGATTCAGGAGATGGTTCTGTGATAGTAGATTGGCGGTTAGGATCAGATCAGCCATGATCTTATTGAATGGCGGAGCAGGCTCGAGGGGTCGATTGGCCTACTCCTGCTCCTATTTCTTATGTTCTTATGTTACTGAATTGAGAGGGACAAGGCAACTCAGCCCAGTCCTGATCTCGCCCAACATCTGCACAAGTCCCTTCCAGCTTGGGATTCATGGATAGTGATCCGGACCAGGTGTTCCAATTCTTTTTTTTTTGGTGTCACTTTGCCCTGGGAGGGTGCCGAGGCTAATTTCAGTACCCCATTCCACCCCTCCTGGCCTCAGATCGGCTCACTCAATACACAGTGGGGACCAAACCTGCAATCTTCTTGTTGGTGCCTCTGTACGGAGCTCTCAGCAAGGCTCTGTACAACTGAAGCTTAACATCTCCCCTTTGTATTCCAAACCCCTAGAGATAAAGGCCAACATTCCACTCGGCTTTGTGATTGCTGGATATCGCCCCAGATCCCTGTTGAGTCTGCTGGCATACTCCACCCTCTGCGAAAAGTAGTTAAATCTATACTACCCACCTGTGTCTGAGCTTGTGCCCCTGCAGTGTGGAGTTTGTGATCATCTCAAACATGGAATCAATTGAGGTTTTTATTTTGCAAAATTGCGGTGTTTTCACTGAGATTCTGTGAACATCTCGAAACCTGAGAAATTCAGCGAAAATTCAGTGAGGCCGTGACACCCAATTTCAATGTTTTTTGCAGCCAAACAAAACAGAGTCGCACATCTGGGGGATTGGGGTGGTGCCGTGGGCTAGAGGCTGACCTCCCACCTCTAGGACTTGAGTTCAATTCCAACCCATAATAATGAGATCAAACTGCCTCCATCTGCTGACTATGAAATTAACCGAGGGCAATCTCTTCCCAGTCCTTGTGGCCATAAGCTTCAGTAAAAAACTGCCCTCTAATTCCGCAATCTAGCTCAGAGAGTCCCGAAAGATGGCTGATAGGTGTACGAGGGAGTGCCACCCTGATGTTGAGATTAAAGCAAATTGTTGGCAGTCCTTGTACAGGAGGAGCTTCATTCTGTATCTAACCACTCTATACCTGACCTTCACTCAATAGCTGAGCATCACTCTGTATCTGAGCTTTAATCTGTATCTGAGCTTCACTCTGTACCTGAGCTTCACTCTGTATCTCATCACTCTGTACCTGAGCTTCACTCTGTACCTGAGAGTCACTCTGTACCTGAGCTTCACTCTGTACCTGAGCTTCACTCTGTACCTGAGAGTCACTCTGTACCTGACCTTCACTCTGTACCTGAGCTTCACTCTGTACCTGAGAGTCACTCTGCATCTGAGCTTCACTCTGTATCTGAGCATCACTCTGTACCTGAGCTTCACTCTGTACCTGAGCTTCACTCTGTACCTGAGCTTCACACTTTACCTGAGCTTCACTCTGTACCTGAGCTTCACTCTGTACCTGAGCTTCACTCTGTACCTGAGCTTCACTCTCTACGTGAGCGTCACTCTGTACCTGAGCTTCACTCTCCACGTGAGCGTCACTCTATACCTGAGCGTCACTCTGTACCTGAGCTTCACTCTGTACATGAGCGTCACTCTCTACCTGAGATTCAATCTCTACCTGAGTTTAACTCTGTATCTGAGCGTCACTCTGTATCTGAGCTTCACTCTGTATCTCTTCACTCTGTACATGACCGTCACTCTCTACCTGATCTTCAATCTCTACCTGAGCTTCACTCTGTACCTGAGTGTCACTCTGTATCTGAGCTTCGCTCTGTATCCCTTCACTCTGTACCTGAACTTCACTCTGTACCTGAGCTTCACTCTCTACCTGAGCTTCACTCTGTACCTGAGCTTCACTCTGTATCTGAGCTTCACTCTGTATCTGAGCGTCACTCTGTATCTCTTCACTCTGTACCTGAGCTTCACTCTGTATCTGAGCTTCACTCTGTATCTGAGCTTCACTCTGTACCTGAGCATCACTCTGTAACTGAGCTTCTTTCTCTACCTGTGGGTCACTCTGTATCTGAGCATCACTCTGTACCTGAGAGTCATTCTGTACCTGAGCTTCACTCTTTACCTGAGCGTCACTCTGTACCAGAGCGTCATTCTGTACCTGAGCGTCACTCTGTATCTGAGCATTACTCTCTACCTGAGCTTCACTCTGTACCTGAGCTTCACTCTGTACCTGAGCGTCACTCTGTATCTGAGCATCACTCTTTACCTGAGCGTCACTCTGTATCTGAGCTTCACTCTGTACCTGAGCTTCAATCTGTACCTGAGCTTCGCTCTGTACCTGCTCGTCACTCTGTATCTGAGCATCACTCTCTACCTGAGCGTCACTCTGTACCTAAGCATCACTCTGTACCTGAGCATCACTCTGTACCTGAGCTTCACTCTGTACCTGAGCTTCACTCTGTACCTGAGCTTCACTCTGTACCTGAGCATCGCTTTGTACCTGAGCTTCACTCTGTACCTGAGACTCACTCTGCATCTGAGCGTCACTCTGTATCTGAGCTTCACTCTGTATCTCTTCACTCTGTACCTGAGCATCACTCTTTATCTCGTCACTCTGTACCTGAGCTTCACGCTGTACCTGAGCATCACTCTGTACCTGGGCTTCACTCTGTATCTGAGCTTCACTCCGTATCTCTTCACTATGTACCTGAGCGTCACTCTGTACCTGAGCGTCACTCTGTACCTGAGCTTCACACTGTACCTAAGCGTCACTCTGTACCTGAGCCTCACTTGTACCTGACCTTCAGTCTGTACCTGAGCTTTACTCTGTACCTGAGAGTCACTCTGTATCTGAGTGTCACTCTGTACCTGAGCTTCTCTCTGTACCTGAGCCTCACTCTGTACATGACCTTCACTCTGTACCTGAGCTTCACTCTGTACCTGAGCGTCACTCTGTACCTAAGCGTCACTCTGTACCTGAGCTTCACTCTGTACCTGAGCCTCACTCTCTACCTGAGCTTCATTCTGTACCTGAGCTTCACTCTGTATCTGAGCTTCACTCTGTATCTGAGCGTCACTCTGTAGCTGAGCATCCATCTGCACCTGAGCTTCACTCTTTAACTCGTAACTCTGTACCGGAGCTTCACTCTGTACCTGAGCTTCACTCTGTATATGAGCTTCACTCTCTACCTGAGCTTCACTCTGTACCTGAGCTTCACTCTGTACCTGAGTGTCACTCTCTACCTGAGCTTCACTCTGGACCTGAGCATCATTCTGTACCTCTTCAGTCTGTACCTGAGCTTCACTCTGTACCTGAGCTTCACTCTCTACCTGAGCTTCACTCTCTACCTGAGCTTCACTCTCTAACTGAGCTTCACTCTGGACCTGAGCATCATTCTGTACCTCTTCAGTCTGCACCTGAGCATCACACTGTACCTGAGCTTCACTCTCTACCTGAGCTTCACTCTCTACCTGAGCTTCACTCTGTTCCTGAGCTTCACTCTGTACCTGAGTGTCACTCTCTACCTGAGCTTCACTCTCTACCTGAGCTTCACTCTGTATCTGAGCTTCACTCTGGAAATGAGCATCACTCTGTACCTCTTCAGTCTGTACCTGAGCTTCATTCTGTACCTGAGTGTCACTCTCTACCTGAGCTTCACTCTCTAACTGAGCTTCACTCTGAATCTGAGCTTCACTCCGGACCTGAGCATCACTCTGTACCTCTTCAGCCTGTACCTGAGCTTCACTCTGTACCTGAGTGTCACTCTCTACCTGAGCTTCACTCTCTACCTGAGCATCACTCTGTACCTGAGCTTCACTCTGTACCTGAGCATCACTCTGTACCTGAGCTTCACTCTGTACCTGAGCATCACTCTGTATCTGAGCGTCACTCTGTATCTCTTCACTCTGTACCTGAGCTTTACTCTGTACCTGAGCTTCACTCTGTATCTGAGCTTCACTCTGTACCTGAGCATCACTCTGTATCTGAGCTTCACTCTGTACCTGAGCTTCACTCTGCACCTGAGTGTCACTCTCTACCTGACCTTCACTCTGTACCTGAGAGTCAATCTGTATCTGAGCATCACTCTGTACCTGAGCATCACTCTGTACCTGACCTTCACTCTGTACCTGAGCTTCACTCTGTACCTGAGCGTCACTCTGTACCTGAGCATCACTCTGTACCTGACCTTCACTCTGTACCTGAGCTTCACTCTGTACCTGAGCTTCACTCTGTATCTGAGCTTCAGTCTGGACCTGTGAGTCACTCTAATCTGAGCTTCACTCTGCACCTGAGCTTCACTCTGTACCTGAGCTTCACTCTGTACATGAGCTTCACTCTGTACCTAAGAGTCACTCTGTATCTGAGCATCACTCTGCACCTGAGAGCCACTCTGTACCTGAGCTTCAATCTGTATCTCTTCACTCTGTACCTGAGCTTCACTCTGTACCTGAGAGTCACTCTGTATCTGAGCGTCACTCTGTACCTGAGCGTCACTCTGTACCTGAGCTTCACTCTGTAGCTGAGCTTCACTCTGTATCTCTTCACTCTGTACCTGAGCGTCACTCTGTACCTGAGCATCACTCTGTAACTGAGCTTCACTCTGTACCTGAGCGTCACTCTCTACCTGAGATTCAATCTCGACCTGAGTTTAACTCTGTATCTGAGCGTCACTCTGTATCTGAGCTTCACTCTGTATCTCTTCACTCTGTACATGACCGTCACTCTCCACCTGATCTTCAATCTCTACCTGAGCTTCACTCTGTACCTGAGTGTCACTCTGTATCTGAGCTTCACTCTGTATCTCTTCACTCTGTACCTGAACTTCACTCTGTACCTGAGCTTCACTCTCTACCTGAGCTTCACTTTGTACCTGAGCTTCACTCTGTATCTGAGCTTCACTCTGTATCTGAGCGTCACTATGTATCTCTTCACCCTGTACCTGAGCTTCACTCTGTATCTGAGCTTCACTCTGTATCTGAGCTTCACGCTGTACCTGAGCATCACTCTGTAACTGAGCATCTTTCTCTACCTGTGGGTCACTCTGTATCTGAGCATCACTCTGTACCTGAGAGTCATTCTGTACCTGAGCTTCACTCTTTACCTGAGCGTCACTCTGTACCTGAGCGTCATTTTGTACCTGAGCGTCACTCTGTATCTGAGCATCACCCTCTACCTGAGCTTCACTCTGTACCTGAGCTTCACTCTGTTCCTGAGCGTCACTCTGTATCTGAGCATCACTCTCTACCTGAGTGTCACTCTGTATCTGAGCTTCACTCTGTACCTGAGCATCAATCTGTACCTGAGCTTCGCTCTGTACCTGCTCATCACTCTGTATCTGAGCATCACTCTCTACCTGAGCGTCACTCTGAACCTAAGCATCACTCTGTACCTGAGCATCACTCTGTACCTGAGCATCACTCTGTACCTGAGCTTCACTCTGTACCTGAGCTTCACTCTGTATCTGAGCATCACTCTGTACCTGAGCATCGCTTTGTACCTGAGCTTCACTCTGTACCTGAGACTCACTCTGCATCTGAGCGTCACTCTGTATCTGAGCTTCACTCTGTATCTCTTCACTCTGTACCTGAGCATCACTCTTTATCTCGTCACTCTGTACCTGAGCTTCACTCTGTACCTGAGCATCACTCTGTACCTGGGCTTCATTCTGTATCTGAGCTTCACTCTGTATCTCTTCACTCTGTACCTGAGCGTCACTCTGTACCTGAGCGTCACTCTGTACCTGAGCTTCACACTGTACCTAAGTGTCACTCTGTACCTGAGCCCCACTTGTACCTGACCTTAACTCTTTACCTGAGCTTTACTCTGTACCTGAGAGTCACTCTGTATCTGAGTGTCACTCTGTACCTGAGCTTCTCTCTGTACCTGAGCCTCTCTCTGTACCTGAGCTTCACTCTGTACCTGAGCTTCACTCTGTACCTGAGCGTCACTCTGTACCTAAGCGTCACTCTGTAGCTGAGCTTCACTCTGTAGCTGAGCCTCACTCTCTACCTGAGCTTCACTCTGTACCTGAGCTTCACTCTGTATCTGAGCTTCACTCTGTATCTGAGCGTCACTCTGTAGCTGCGCATCCATCTGTACCTGAGCTTCACTCTTTAACTCGTAACTCTGTACCTGAGCTTCACTCTGTACCTGAGCTTCACTCTGTATCTGAGCTTCACTCTGTACCTGAGCTTCACTCTGTATCTGAGCTTCACTCTGTACCTGAGCTTCACTCTCTACCTGAGCTTCACTCTCTACCTGAGCTTCACTCTGAACCTGAGCTTCACTCTGTACCTGAGTGTTACTCTCTACCTGAGCTTCACTCTGGACCTGAGCATCACTCTGTAACTCTTCAGTCTGTACCTGAGCATCTCTCTTTACCTGAGCTTCACTCTCTACCTGAGCTTCACTCCCTACCTGAGCTTCACTCTCTACCTGAGCTTCACTCTCTACCTGAGCTTCACTCTGGACCTGTGCATCATTCTGTACCTCTTCAGTCTGTGCCTGAGCATCACACTGTACCTGAGCTTCACTCTCTACCTGAGCTTCACTCTCTACCTGAGCTTCACTCTGTTCCTGAGCTTCACTCTGTACCTGAGTGTCACTCTGTACCTGAGCTTCACTCTCTACCTGAGCTTCACACTGTATCTGAGCTTCACTCTGGAAATGAGCATCACTCTGTACCTCTTCAGTCTGTACCTGAGCTTCATTCTGTACCTGAGTGTCACTCTCTACCTGAGCTTCACTCTCTACCTGAGCTTCACTCTGCATCTGAGCTTCACTCTGGACCTGAGCATCACTCTGTACCTCTTCAGCCTGTACCTGAGCTTCACTCTCTACCTGAGCATCACTCTGTACCTGAGCTTCACTCTGTACCTGAGCATCACTCTGTACCTGAGCATCACTCTGTACCTGAGCATCACTCTGTATCTGAGCGTCACTCTGTATCTCTTCACTCTGTACCTGAGCTTTACTCTGTACCTGAGCTTCACTCTGTATCTGAGCTTCACTCTGTACCTGAGCATCACTCTGTATCTGAGCTTCACTCTGTACCTGAGCTTCACTCTGCACCTGAGTGTCACTCTGTACCTGACCTTCACTCTGTACCTGAGAGTCAATCTGTATCTGAGCATCACTCTGTACCTGAGCATCACTCTGTACCTGAGCATCACTCTGTACCTGACCTTCACTCTGTACCTGAGCGTCACTCTGTACCTGAGCGTCACTCTGTACCTGAGCATCACTCTGTACCTGACCTTCACTCTGTACCTGAGCTTCACTCTGTATCTGAGCTTCAGTCTGTACTGTGAGTCACTCTAATCTGAGCTTCACTCTGCACCTGAGCTTCACTCTGTACCTGAGCTTCACTCTGCACCTGAGCTTCACTCTGTACCTGAGAGTCACTCTGTATCTGAGCATCACTCTGTACCTGAGAGTCACTCTGTACCTGAGCTTCAATCTGTATCTCTTCACTCTGTACCTGAGCTTCACTCTGTACCTGAGAGTCACTCTGTATCTGAGCGTCACTCTGTACCTGAGCATAACTCTGCACCTGAGCTTCACTCTGCAGCTGAGCTTCACTCTGTATCTCTTCACTCTGTACCTGAGCGTCACTCTGTACCTGAGCATCACTCTGTAACTGAGCTTCACTCTGTATCTGAGCGTCACTCTGTAACTGAGCTTCGCTCTGTATCTCTTCACTCTGTACCTGAGCGTCACTCTGCACCTGAGCTTCACTCTCTACCTGAGCTTCACTCTGTACCTGAGCATCACTCTGTAACTGAGCTTCACTCTGTATCTCTTCACTTTGTACCTGTGCTTCACTCTGTACCTGAGCTTCACTCTGTACCTGAGCTTCACTCTGTACCTGAGCTTCACTCGGGAGCTGAGCGTCACTCTGTACTTGAGCTTCACTCTGTACCTGAGCTTCACTCTCTACCTGAGCTTCACTCTGTGCGTGAGCGTCAATCTTTATCTCTTCACTCTGTAACTGAGCTTCACTCTGTACCTGAGCTTCACTCTGTACCTGAGCATCACTCTGTACCTGAGAGTCACTCTGTATCTGAGAGTCAATCTGTACCTGAGCGTCACTCTGTACCTGAGCTTCACTCTGTACCTGAGCATCATTCTGTACCTGAGGTTCACTCTGTACCTGAGCATCACTCTGTACCTGAGCTTCACTCTGTACCTGAGCTTCAATCTGTACCTGAGCGTCACTCTGTATCTGAGCATCACTCTCTACCTGAGCTTCACTCTCTACCTGAGCTTCACTCTGTTCCTGAGCTTCACTCTGTACCTGAGTGTCACTCTCTACGTGAGCTTCACTCTCTACCTGAGCTTCACTCTGTATCTGAGCTTCACTCTGGAAATGAGCATCACTCTGTACCTCTTCAGTCTGTACCTGAGCTTCATTCTGTACCTGAGTGTCACTCTCTACCTGAGCTTCACTCTCTACCTGAGCATCACTCTGTATCTGAGCTTCACTCTGGACCTGAGCATCACTCTGTACCTCTTCAGCCTGTACCTGAGCTTCACTCTGTACCTGAGTGTCACTCTCTACCTGAGCTTCACTCTCAACCTGAGCATCACCCTGTACCTGAGCTTCACTCTGTACCTGAGCATCACTCTGTACCTGAGCTTCACTCTGTACCTGAGCATCACTCTGTATCTGAGCGTCACTCTGTATCTCTTCACTCTGTACCTGAGATTTACTCTGTACCTGAGCTTCACTCTGTATCTGAGCTTCACTCTGTACCTGAGCATCACTCTGTATCTGAGCTTCACTCTCTACCTGACCTTCACTCTGTACCTGAGAGTCAATCTGTATCTGAGCATCACTCTGTACCTGAGCATCACTCTGTACCTGAGCATCACTCTGTACCTGACCTTCACTCTGTACCTGAGCTTCACTCTGTACCTGAGCATCACTCTGTACCTGTGCATCACTCTGTACCTGACCTTCACTCTGTACCTGAGCTTCACTCTGTATCTGAGCTTCAGTCTGGACCTGTGAGTCACTCTAATCTGAGCTTCACTCTGCACCTGAGCTTCACTCTGTACCTGAGCTTCACTCTGTACCTGAGCTTCACTCTGTACCTGAGAGTCACTCTGTATCTGAGCATCACTCTGTACCTGAGAGTCACTCTGTACCTGAGCTTCAATCTGTATCTCTTCACTCTGTACCTGAGCTTCACTCTGTACCTGAGAGTCACTCTGTATCTGAGCGTCACTCTGTACCTGAGCGTCACTCTGTACCTGAGCTTCACTCTGTAGCTGAGCTTCACTCTGTATCTCTTCACTCTGTACCTGAGCGTCACTCTGTACCTGAGCATCACTCTGTAACTGAGCTTCACTCTGTATCTGAGCGTCACTCTGTAACTGAGCTTCACTCTGTATCTCTTCACTCTGTACCTGACCGTCACTCTGCACCTGAGCTTCACTCTCTACCTGAGCTTCACTCTGTACCTGAGCATCACTCTGTAACTGAGCTTCACTCTGTATCTCTTCACTTTGTACCTGTGCTTCACACTGTACCTGAGCTTCACTCTGTACCTGAGCTTCACTCTGTACCTGAGCTTCACTCGGGAGCTGAGCGTCACTCTGTACTTGAGCTTCACTCTGTACCTGAGCTTCACTCTCTACCTGAGATTCACTCTGTGCGTGAGCATCAATCTTTATCTCTTCACTCTGTAACTGAGCTTCACTCTGCACCTGAGCTTCACTCTGTACCTGAGCATCACTCTGTACCTGAGAGTCACTCTGTATCTGAGAGTCAATCTTTACCTGAGCGTCACTCTGTACCTGAGCTTCATTCTGTACCTGAGGTTCACTCTGTACCTGAGCATCACTCTGTACCTGAGCTTCACTCTGTACCTGAGCTTCACTCTGTACCTGAGCGTCATTCTGTATCTGAGCATCACTCTCTACCTGAGCTTCACTCTCTACCTGAGCTTCACACTGTTCCTGAGCTTCACTCTGTACCTGAGTGTCACTCTCTACCTGAGCTTCACTCTCTACCTGAGCTTCACTCTGTATCTGAGCTTCACTCTGGAAATGAGCATCACTCTGTACCTCTTCAGTCTGTACCTGAGCTTCATTCTGTACCTGAGTGTCACTCTCTACCTGAGCTTCACTCTCTACCTGAGCTTCACTCTCTATCTGAGCTTCACTCTGGACCTGAGCATCACTCTGTACCTCTTCAGCCTGTACCTGAGCTTCACTCTGTACCTGAGTGTCACTCTCTACCTGAGCTTCACTCTCTACCTGAGCATCACTCTGTACCTGAGCTTCACTCTGTACCTGAGCATCACTCTGTACCTGAGCTTCACTCTGTACCTGAGCATCACTCTGTATCTGAGCGTCACTCTGTATCTCTTCACTCTGTACCTGAGCTTTACTCTGTACCTGAGCTTCACTCTGTATCTGAGCTTCACTCTGTTCCTGAGCATCACTCTGTATCTGAGCTTCACTCTCTACCTGACCTTCACTCTGTACCTGAGAGTCAATCTGTATCTGAGCATCACTCTGTACCTGAGCATCACTCTGTACCTGAGCAGCACTCTGTACCTGACATTCACTCTGTACCTGAGCTTCACTCTGTACCTGAGCGTCACTCTGTACCTGAGCATCACTCTGTACCTGACCTTCACTCTGTACCTGAGCTTCACTCTGTACCTGAGCCTCACTCTGTATCTGAGCTTCAGTCTGTACCTGTGAGTCACTCTAATCTGAGCTTCACTCTGTTCCTGAGCTTCACTCTGTACCTGAGCTTCACTCGGGAGCTGAGCGTCACTCTGTACTTGAGCTTCACTCTGTAACTGAGCTTCACTCTGTACCTGAGCTTCACTCTGTACCTGAGCATCACTCTATACCTGAGCTTCACTCTGTACCTGAGAATCACTCTGTATCTGAGAGTCACTCTGTACCTGAGCGTCACTCTGTACCTGAGCTTCACTCTGTACCTGAGCATCATTCTGTACCTGAGCATCACTCTGTACCTGAGCATCACTCTACCTGAGCTTCACTCTGTACCTGAGCTTCACTCTGTACCTGAGCGTCACTCTGTATCTGAGCATCACTCTCTACCTGAGCTTCACTCTGTACCTGAGCTTCACTCTGTATCTGAGCTTCACTCTGTATCTGAGCGTCACTCTGTACCTAAGCATCACTCTGTACCCGAGCATCAATCTGTACCTGAGCGTCACTCTTTACCTCAGCTTCACTCTGTATCTCTTCACTCTGTGCCTGAGCATCACTCTGTACCTGACCTTCACTCTGTACCTGAGCTTCACTCTGTACCTGAGCTTCACTCTGTACCTGAGAGTCACTCTGTATCTGAGCTTCACTCTGTATCTGAGCATCACTCTGTACCTGAGCATCGCTTTGTACCTGAGCTTCAGTCTGTACCTGAGCGTCACTCTTTACCTCAGCTTCACTCTTTAACTCTTCACTCTGTACCTGAGCTTCACTCTGTACCTGAGACTCACTCTGTACCTGACCTTCACTCTCTACCTGAGCTTCACTCTGTACCTGAGCCTCATTCTCTACCTGAGCTTCACTCTGTACCTTAGCTCCACTCTCTACCTGAGCTTCACTCTGTACCTGAGAGTCAGTCGGTATCTGAGCGTCACTCTGTATCTGAGCATCACTCTCTACCTGAGCTTCACTCTCTAACTGAGTTTCACTTGGTATCTGAGCTTCACTCTTTATCTCTTCACTCTGTACCTGAGCTTCACTCTGTATCTGAGCTTCACTCTGTATCTCTTCACTCTGTACCTGAGCGTCACTCTGTATCTGAGCTTCACTCTGTATCTCTTCACTCTGTACCTGAGCATCACTCTTTATCTCGTCACTCTGTACCGGAGCTTCACTCTGTACCTGAGCATCACTCTGTACCTGGGCTTCACTCTGTATCTGAGCTTCACTCTCTACCTGAGCTTCACTCAGTACCTGAGCGTCACTCTGTATCTCTTCACTCTGTACCTGAGCGTCACTCTGTACCTGATCTTCACACTGTACCTGAGAGTCAGTCGGTATCTGAGCATCACTCTGTATCTGAGCATCACTCTCTACCTGAGCTTCACTCTCTACCTGAGTTTCACTTGGTATCTCAGCTTCACTCTGTATCTCTTCACTCTGTACCTGAGCTTCACTCTGTATCTGAGCTTCACTCTGTATCTCTTCACTCTGTACCTGAGCGTCACTCTGTATCTGAGCTTCACTATGTATCTCTTCACTCTGTACCTGAGCATCACTCTTTATCTCATCACTCTGTACCTGAGCTTCACTCTGTACCTGAGCATCACTCTGTACCTGGGCTTCACTCTGTATCTGAGCTTCACTCTCTACCTGAGCTTCACTCAGTACCTGAGCGTCACTCTGTATCTCTTCACTCTGTACCTGAGCGTCACTCTGTACCTGAGCTTCACTCTGTACCTGAGCTTCACTCGGTACATGAGCTTCACTCTGGAGCTGAGCGTCACTCTGTACTTGAGCTTCACTCTGTACCTGAGTTCCACTCTGTACCTGAGCTTCACACTGTACCTGAGAGTCATTCTGTATCTGAGAGTCACTCTGTACCTGAGCGTCACTCTGTACCTATGCTTCACTCTGCATCTGAGCGTCATTCTGTACCTGAGGTTCACTCTCTAACTGAGCATCACTCTGTACCTGAGCTTCACTCTATACCTGAGCTTCACTCTGTATCTGAGCTTCATTCTGTACCTGACCTTCACTCTGTACCTGAGCTTCACTCTGTATCTCTTCACTCTGTATTTGAGCTTCCCTCTGTACCTGAGAGTCACTCTGTATCTGAGCATCACTTTGTACCTGAGCTTCACTCTGTATCTCTTCACTCTGTACTTGAGCTTCACTCTGTACCTGAGAGTCACTCTGTATCTGAGTGTCACTCTGTACCTGAGGTTCACTCTGTACCTGAGCATCACTCTGTACCTGAGCTTCACTCTGTATCTGAGCTTCACTCTGTACCTGAGCTTCACTCTCTACCTGAGCTTCACTCTCTAGCTGAGATTCACTCTGTACCTGAGCTTCACTCTGTACCTGAGCATCACTCTGTACCTGAGCTTCACTCTGTACCTGAGCATCACTCTGTATCTGAGCGTCACTCTGTATCTCTTCACTCTGTACCTGAGCTTTACTCTGTACCTGAGCTTCACTCTGTATCTGAGCTTCACTCTGTTCCTGAGCATCACTCTGTATCTGAGCTTCACTCTTTACCTGACCTTCACTCTGTACCTGAGAGTCAATCTGTATCTGAGCATCACTCTGTACCTGAGCATCACTCTGTACCTGAGCAGCACTCTGTACCTGACCTTCACTCTGTACCTGAGCTTCACTCTGTACCTGAGCGTCACTCTGTACCTGAGCATCACTCTGTACCTGACCTTCACTCTGTACCTGAGCTTCACTCTGTACCTGAGCCTCACTCTGTATCTGAGCTTCAGTCTGTACCTGTGAGTCACTCTAATCTGAGCTTCACTCTGTAACTGAGCTTCACTCTGTACCTGAGCTTCACTCTGTACCTGAGCATCACTCTATACCTGAGCTTCACTCTGTACCTGAGAATCACTCTGTATCTGAGAGTCACTCTGTACCTGAGCGTCACTCTGTACCTGAGCTTCACTCTGTACCTGAGCATCATTCTGTACCTGAGCATCACTCTGTACCTGAGCATCACTCTACCTGAGCTTCACTCTGTACCTGAGCTTCACTCTGTACCTGAGCGTCACTCTGTATCTGAGCATCACTCTCTACCTGAGCTTCACTCTGTACCTGAGCTTCACTCTGTATCTGAGCTTCACTCTGTATCTGAGCGTCACTCTGTACCTAAGCATCACTCTGTACCCGAGCATCAATCTGTACCTGAGCGTCACTCTTTACCTCAGCTTCACTCTGTATCTCTTCACTCTGTGCCTGCGCATCACTCTGTACCTGACCTTCACTCTGTACCTGAGCTTCACTCTGTACCTGAGCTTCACTCTGTACCTGAGAGTCACTCTGTATCTGAGCTTCACTCTGTATCTGAGCATCACTCTGTACCTGAGCATCGCTTTGTACCTGAGCTTCAGTCTGTACCTGAGCGTCACTCTTTACCTCAGCTTCACTCTTTAACTCTTCACTCTGTACCTGAGCTTCACTCTGTACCTGAGACTCACTCTGTACCTGACCTTCACTCTCTACCTGAGCTTCACTCTGTACCTGAGCCTCATTCTCTACCTGAGCTTCACTCTGTACCTTAGCTCCACTCTCTACCTGAGCTTCACTCTGTACCTGAGAGTCAGTCGGTATCTGAGCGTCACTCTGTATCTGAGCATCACTCTCTACCTGAGCTTCACTCTCTAACTGAGTTTCACTTGGTATCTGAGCTTCACTCTTTATCTCTTCACTCTGTACCTGAGCTTCACTCTGTATCTGAGCTTCACTCTGTATCTCTTCACTCTGTACCTGAGCGTCACTCTGTATCTGAGCTTCACTCTGTATCTCTTCACTCTGTACCTGAGCATCACTCTTTATCTCGTCACTCTGTACCTGAGCTTCACTCTGTACCTGAGCATCACTCTGTACCTGGGCTTCACTCTGTATCTGAGCTTCACTCTCTACCTGAGCTTCACTCAGTACCTGACCGTCACTCTGTATCTCTTCACTCTGTACCTGAGCGTCACTCTGTACCTGATCTTCACACTGTACCTGAGAGTCAGTCGGTATCTGAGCATCACTCTGTATCTGAGCATCACTCTCTACCTGAGCTTCACTCTCTACCTGAGTTTCACTTGGTATCTCAGCTTCACTCTGTATCTCTTCACTCTGTACCTGAGCTTCACTCTCTATCTGAGCTTCACTCTGTATCTCTTCACTCTGTACCTGAGCGTCACTCTGTATCTGAGCTTCACTCTGTATCTCTTCACTCTGTACCTGAGCATCACTCTTTATCTCATCACTCTGTACCTGAGCTTCACTCTGTACCTGAGCATCACTCTGTACCTGGGCTTCACTCTGTATCTGAGCTTCACTCTCTACCTGAGCTTCACTCAGTACCTGAGCATCACTCTGTATCTCTTCACTCTGTACCTGAGCGTCACTCTGTACCTGAGCTTCACTCTGTACCTGAGCTTCACTCGGTACATGAGCTTCACTCTGGAGCTGAGCGTCACTCTGTACTTGAGCTTCACTCTGTACCTGAGTTCCACTCTGTACCTCAGCTTCACACTGTACCTGAGAGTCATTCTGTATCTGAGAGTCACTCTGTACCTGAGCGTCACTCTGTACCTAAGCTTCACTCTGCATCTGAGCGTCATTCTGTACCTGAGGTTCACTCTCTAACTGAGCATCACTCTGTACCTGAGCTTCACTCTATACCTGAGCTTCACTCTGTATCTGAGCTTCATTCTGTACCTGACCTTCACTCTGTACCTGAGCTTCACTCTGTATCTCTTCACTCTGTATTTGAGCTTCCCTCTGTACCTGAGAGTCACTCTGTATCTGAGCATCACTTTGTACCTGAGCTTCACTCTGTATCTCTTCACTCTGTACTTGAGCTTCACTCTGTACCTGAGAGTCACTCTGTATCTGAGTGTCACTCTGTACCTGAGGTTCACTCTGTACCTGAGCATCACTCTGTACCTGAGCTTCACTCTGTATCTGAGCTTCACTCTGTACCTGAGCTTCACTCTCTACCTGAGCTTCACTCTCTAGCTGAGATTCACTCTGTACCTGAGCTTCACTCTGTACCTGAGCATCACTCTGTAACTGAGCTTCACTCTGTATCTCTTCACTTTGTACCTGTGCTTCACTGTGTACCTGAGCTTCACTCTGTACCTGAGCTTCACTCTGTACCTGAGCTTCACTCGGGAGCTGAGCGTCACTCTGTACTTGAGCTTCACTCTGTACCTGAGCTTCACTGTCTACCTGAGCTTCACTCTGTGCGTGAGCATCACTCTTTATCTCTTCACTCTGTACCTGAGCTTCACTCTGTGCCTGAGAGTCACTCTGCATCTGAGAGTCACTCTCTACCTGAGCGTCACTCTGTACCTGAGCTTCACTCTGTACCTGAGCATCATTCTGTACCTGAGGTTCACTCTGTACCTGAGCATCACTCTGTACCTGAGCTTCACTCTGTGCCTGAGCTTCACTCTGTACCTGAGCGTCACTCTGTATCTGAGCATCAATCTGTACCTGAGCGTCACTCTTTACCTCAGCTTCACTCTGTATCTCTTCACTCTGTACCTGAGCATCACTCTGCACCTGACCTTCGCTCTGTACCTGAGCTTCACTCTGTACCTGAGCTTCACTCTGTACCTGAGAGTCACTCTGTATCTGAGCTTCACTCTGTATCTGAGCATCACTCTGTACCTGAGCATTGCTTTGTACCTGAGCTTCAGTCTGTACCTGAGCATCACTCTTTACCTCAGCTTCACTCTGTAACTCTTCACTCTGTACCTGAGCTTCACTCTGTACCTGAGACTCACTCTGTACCTGACCTTCACTCTCTACCTGAGCTTCACTCTGTACCTGAGCCTCATTCTACCTGAGCTTCACTCTGTACCTTAGCTTCACTCTCTACCTGAGCTTCACTCTGTACCTGAGAGTCAGTCGGTATCTGAGCGTCACTCTGTATGTGAGCATCACTCTCTACCTGAGCTTCACTCTCTACCTGCGTTTCACTCGGTATCTGAGCTTCACTCTGTATCTCTTCACTCTGTACGTGAGCTTCACTCTGTACCTGAGCTTCACTCTGTACCTGAGCTTCACTCGGTACATGAGCTTCACTCTGGAGCTGAGCGTCACTCTGTACTTGAGCTTCACTCTGTACCTGAGTTCCACTCTGTACCTGAGCTTCACACTGTACCTGAGAGTCACTCTGTATCTGAGAGTCACTCTGTATCTGAGCGTCATTCTGTACCTGAGGTTCACTCTCTAACTGAGCGTCATTCTGCACCTGAGGTTCACTCTCTAACTGAGCATCACTCTGTAATTGAGCTTCGCTCTGTACCTGAGCTTCACTCTGTATCTGAGCTTCATTCTGTACCTGACCTTCACTCTGTACCTTAGCTTCACTCTGTATCTCTTCACTCTGTATTTGAGCTTCCCTCTGTACCTGAGAGTCACTCTGTATCTGAGCGTCACTTTGTACCTGAGCTTCACTCTGTATCCCTTCACTCTGTACTTGAGCTTCACTCTGTACCTGAGAGTCACTCTGTATCTGAGCGTCACTCTGTACCTGAGGTTCACTCTGTACCTGAGCATCACTCTGTACCTGAGCTTCACTCTGTATCTGAGCTTCACTCTGTACCTGAGCTTCACTCTCTACCTGAGCTTCACTCTCTAGCTGAGATTCACTCTGGACCTGAGCATCATTCTGTACCTCTTCAGTCTGTACCTGAGCAACACACTGTACCTGAGCTTCACTCTCTACCTGAGCTTCACTCTCTACCTGAGCTTCACTCTGGAACTGAGCATCATTCTGTACCTCTTCAGTCTGTACCTGAGCATCACACTGTACCTGAGCTTCACTCTCTACCTGAGCTTCACTCTGTTCCTGAGCTTCACTCTGTACCTGAGTGTCACTCTCTACCTGAGCTTCACTCTCTACCTGAGCTTCACTCTGTATCTGAGCTTCACTCTGGAAATGAGCATCGCTCTGTACCTCTTCAGTCTGTACCTGAGCTTCACTCTGTACCTGAGTGTCACTCTCTACCTGAGCTTCACTCTCTACCTGAGCTTCACTCTGTATCTGAGCTTCACTCTGGAAATGAGCATCACTCTGTACCTCTTCAGTCTGTACCTGAGCTTCATTCTGTACCTGAGTGTCACTCTCTACCTGAGCTTCACTCTCTACCTGAGATTCACTCTGTATCTGAGCTTCACTCTGGACCTGAGCATCACTCTATACCTCTTCAGCCTGTACCTGAGCTTCACTCTGTACCTGAGTGTCACTCTCTACCTGAGCTTCAATCTCTACCTGAGCATCACTCTGTACCTGAGCTTCACTCTGTACCTGAGCATCAATCAGTACCTGAGCATCACTCTGTACCTGAGCATCACTCTGGATCTGAGCATCACTCTGTATCTGAGCGTCACTCTGTATCTCTTCACTCTGTACCTGAGCTTTACTCTGTACCTGAGCTTCACTCTGTATCTGAGCTTCACTCTGTACCTGAGCATCACTCTGTATCTGAGCTTCACTCTGTACCAGAGCTTCACTCTGTACCTGAGTGTCACTCTCTACCAGATCTTCACTCTGTACCTGAGAGTCAATCTGTATCTGAGCATCACTCTTTACCTGAGCATCACTCTGTACCTGAGCATCACTCTGTACCTGACCTTCACTCTGTACCTGAGCTTCACTCCCTACCTGAGCATCACTCTGTACCTGAGCATCACTCTGTACCTGACCTTCAATCTGTACCTGAGCTTCACTCTGTACCTGTGCTTCACTCTGTATCTGAGCTTCAGTCTGTACCTGTGAGTCACTCTATATCTGAGCTTCAATCTGCACCTGGGCTTCACTCTGTACCTGAGCTTCACTCTGTACCTGAGCTTCACTCTGTACCTGAGAGTCACTCTGTATCTGAGCATCACTCTGTACCTGAGAGTCAATCTGTACCTGAGCTTCAATCTGTATCTCTTCACTCTGTACCTGAGCTTCACTCTGTACCTGAGAGTCACTCTGTATCTGAGCGTCACTCTGTACCTGAGCGTCACTCTGTACCTGAGCTTCACTCTGTAGCTGAGCTTCACTCTGTATCTCTTCACTCTGTACCTGAGCGTCACTCTGTACCTGAGCATGACCCTGTAACTGAGCTTCACTCTGTACCTGAGCATCACTCTGCACCTGAGCTTCACTCTCTACCTGAGCTTCACTCTGTACCTGAGCATCACTCTGTAACTGAGCTTCACTCGGGAGCTGAGCGTCACTCTGTACTTGAGCTTCACTCTGTACCTGAGCTTCACTCGCTACCTGAGCTTCACTCTGTGCGTGAGCATCACTCTTTATCTCTTCACTCTGTACCTGAGCTTCACTCTGTACCTGAGCTTCACTCTGTACCTGAGAGTCACTCTGCATCTGAGAGTCACTCTCTACCTGAGCGTCACTCTGTACCTGAGCTTCACTCTGTACCTGAGCATCATTCTGTACCTGAGGTTCACTCTGTACCTGAGCATCACTCTGTACCTGAGCTTCACTCTGTGCCTGAGCTTCACTCTGTACCTGAGCGTCACTCTGCATCTGAGCATCAATCTGTACCTGAGCGTCACTCTTTACCTCAGCTTCACTCTGTATCTCTTCACTCTGTACCTGAGCATCACTCTGCACCTGACCTTCACTCTGTACCTGAGCTTCACTCTGCAGCTGAGCTTCACTCTGTACCTGAGAGTCACTCTGTATCTGAGCTTCACTCTGTATCTGAGCATCACTCTGTACCTGAGCATCGCTTTGTACCTGAGCTTCAGTCTGTACCTGAGCGTCACTCTTTACCTCAGCTTCACTCTGTAACTCTTCAATCTGTACCTGAGCTTCACTCTGTACCTGAGACACACTCTGTACCTGACCTTCACTCTCTACCTGAACTTCACTCTGTACCTGAGCCTCATTCTACCTGAGCTTCACTCTGTGCCTTAGCTTCACTCTCTACCTGAGCTTCACTCTGTACCTGAGAGTCAGTCGGTATCTGAGCATCACTCTGTATGTGAGCATCACTCTCTACCTGAGCTTCACTCTCTACCTGAGTTTCACTCGGTATCTGAGCTTCACTCGATATCTCTTCACTCTGTACCTGAGCTTCACTCTGTATCTGAGCTTCACTCTGTATCTCTTCACTCTGTACCTGAGCATCACTCTGTAGCTGAGCTTCACTCTGTATCTCGTCACTCTGTACCTGAGCTTCACTCTGTACCTGAGCATCACTCTGTACCTGGGCTTCACTCTGTATCTGAGCTTCACTCTCTACCTGAGCTTCACTCAGTACCTGAGGCTCACTCTGTATCTCTTCACTCTGTACCTGAGCGTCACTCTCTACCTGAGCTTCACTCTGTACCTGAGCTTCACTCGGTACATGAGCTTCACTCTGGAGCTGAGCGTCACTCTGTACTTGAGATTCACTCTGTACCTGAGCTCCACTCTGTACCTGAGCTTCACTCTGTACCTGAGAGTCACTCTGTATCTGAGAGTCACCCTGTACCTGAGCGTCACTCTGTACCTGAGCTTCACTCTGTATCTGAGCGTCATTCTGTACCTGAGGTTCACTCTGTAATTGAGCATCACTCTGTACCTGAGCTTCACTCTGTATCTCTTCACTCTGTATTTGAGCTTCCCTCTGTACCTGAGAGTCACTCTGTACCTGAGCGTCACTTTGTACCTGAGCTTCACTCTGTATCTCTTCACTCTGTACTTGAGCTTCACTCTGTACCTGAGCTTCACTCTGTACCTGAGCTTCACTCTGTACCTGAGAGTCACTCTGTATCTGAGCTTCACTCTGTATCTGAGCATCACTCTGTACCTGAGCATCGCTTTGTACCTGAGCTTCAGTCTGTACCTGAGCGTCACTCTTTACCTCAGCTTCACTCTTTAACTCTTCACTCTGTACCTGAGCTTCACTCTTTACCTGAGACTCACTCTGTACCTGACCTTCACTCTCTACCTGAGCTTCACTCTGTACCTGAGCCTCATTCTCTACCTGAGCTTCACTCTGTACCTTAGCTCCACTCTCTACCTGAGCTTCACTCTGTACCTGAGAGTCAGTCGGTATCTGAGCGTCACTCTGTATCTGAGCATCACTCTCTACCTGAGCTTCACTCTCTAACTGAGTTTCACTTGGTATCTGAGCTTCACTCTTTATCTCTTCACTCTGTACCTGAGCTTCACTCTGTATCTGAGCTTCACTCTGTATCTCTTCACTCTGTACCTGAGCGTCACTCTGTATCTGAGCTTCACTCTGTATCTCTTCACTCTGTACCTGAGCATCACTCTTTATCTCGTCACTCTGTACCTGAGCTTCACTCTGTACCTGAGCATCACTCTGTACCTGGGCTTCACTCTGTATCTGAGCTTCACTCTCTACCTGAGCTTCACTCAGTACCTGACCGTCACTCTGTATCTCTTCACTCTGTACCTGAGCGTCACTCTGTACCTGATCTTCACACTGTACCTGAGAGTCAGTCGGTATCTGAGCATCACTCTGTATCTGAGCATCACTCTCTACCTGAGCTTCACTCTCTACCTGAGTTTCACTTGGTATCTCAGCTTCACTCTGTATCTCTTCACTCTGTACCTGAGCTTCACTCTCTATCTGAGCTTCACTCTGTATCTCTTCACTCTGTACCTGAGCGTCACTCTGTATCTGAGCTTCACTCTGTATCTCTTCACTCTGTACCTGAGCATCACTCTTTATCTCATCACTCTGTACCTGAGCTTCACTCTGTACCTGAGCATCACTCTGTACCTGGGCTTCACTCTGTATCTGAGCTTCACTCTCTACCTGAGCTTCACTCAGTACCTGAGCATCACTCTGTATCTCTTCACTCTGTACCTGAGCGTCACTCTGTACCTGAGCTTCACTCTGTACCTGAGCTTCACTCGGTACATGAGCTTCACTCTGGAGCTGAGCGTCACTCTGTACTTGAGCTTCACTCTGTACCTGAGTTCCACTCTGTACCTGAGCTTCACACTGTACCTGAGAGTCATTCTGTATCTGAGAGTCACTCTGTACCTGAGCGTCACTCTGTACCTAAGCTTCACTCTGCATCTGAGTGTCATTCTGTACCTGAGGTTCACTCTCTAACTGAGCATCACTCTGTACCTGAGCTTCACTCTATACCTGAGCTTCACTCTGTATCTGAGCTTCATTCTGTACCTGACCTTCACTCTGTACCTGAGCTTCACTCTGTATCTCTTCACTCTGTATTTGAGCTTCCCTCTGTACCTGAGAGTCACTCTGTATCTGAGCATCACTTTGTACCTGAGCTTCACTCTGTATCTCTTCACTCTGTACTTGAGCTTCACTCTGTACCTGAGAGTCACTCTGTATCTGAGTGTCACTCTGTACCTGAGTTTCACTCTGTACCTGAGCATCACTCTGTACCTGAGCTTCACTCTGTATCTGAGCTTCACACTGTACCTGAGCTTCACTCTCTAACTGAGCTTCACTCTCTAGCTGAGATTCACTCTGTACCTGAGCTTCACTCTGTACCTGAGCATCACTCTGTAACTGAGCTTCACTCTGTATCTCTTCACTTTGTACCTGTGCTTCACTGTGTACCTGAGCTTCACTCTGTACCTGAGCTTCACTCTGTACCTGAGCTTCACTCGGGAGCTGAGTGTCACTCTGTACTTGAGCTTCACTCTGTACCTGAGCTTCACTGTCTACCTGAGCTTCACTCTGTGCGTGAGCATCACTCTTTATCTCTTCACTCTGTACCTGAGCTTCACTCTGTACCTGAGCTTCACTCTGTGCCTGAGAGTCACTCTGCATCTGAGAGTCACTCTCTACCTGAGCGTCACTCTGTACCTGAGCTTCACTCTGTACCTGAGCATCATTCTGTACCTGAGGTTCACTCTGTACCTGAGCATCACTCTGTACCTGAGCTTCACTCTGTGCCTGAGCTTCACTCTGTACCTGAGCGTCACTCTGTATCTGAGCATCAATCTGTACCTGAGCGTCACTCTTTACCTCAGCTTCACTCTGTATCTCTTCACTCTGTACCTGAGCATCACTCTGCACCTGACCTTCGCTCTGTACCTGAGCTTCACTCTGTACCTGAGCTTCACTCTGTACCTGAGAGTCACTCTGTATCTGAGCTTCACTCTGTATCTGAGCATCACTCTGTACCTGAGCATTGCTTTGTACCTGAGCTTCAGTCTGTACCTGAGCATCACTCTTTACCTCAGCTTCACTCTGTAACTCTTCACTCTGTACCTGAGCTTCACTCTGTACCTGAGACTCACTCTGTACCTGACCTTCACTCTCTACCTGAGCTTCACTCTGTACCTGAGCCTCATTCTACCTGAGCTTCACTCTGTACCTTAGCTTCACTCTCTACCTGAGCTTCACTCTGTACCTGAGAGTCAGTCGGTATCTGAGCGTCACTCTGTATGTGAGCATCACTCTCTACCTGAGCTTCACTCTCTACCTGAGTTTCACTCGGTATCTGAGCTTCACTCTGTATCTCTTCACTCTGTACGTGAGCTTCACTCTGTACCTGAGCTTCACTCTGTACCTGAGCTTCACTCGGTACATGAGCTTCACTCTGGAGCTGAGCGTCACTCTGTACTTGAGCTTCACTCTGTACCTGAGTTCCACTCTGTACCTGAGCTTCACACTGTACCTGAGAGTCACTCTGTATCTGAGAGTCACTCTGTATCTGAGCGTCATTCTGTACCTGAGGTTCACTCTCTAACTGAGCGTCATTCTGCACCTGAGGTTCACTCTCTAACTGAGCATCACTCTGTAATTGAGCTTCGCTCTGTACCTGAGCTTCACTCTGTGTCTGAGCTTCATTCTGTACCTGACCTTCACTCTGTACCTTAGCTTCACTCTGTATCTCTTCACTCTGTATTTGAGCTTCCCTCTGTACCTGAGAGTCACTCTGTATCTGAGCGTCACTTTGTACCTGAGCTTCACTCTGTATCCCTTCACTCTGTACTTGAGCTTCACTCTGTACCTGAGAGTCACTCTGTATCTGAGCGTCACTCTGTACCTGAGGTTCACTCTGTACCTGAGCATCACTCTGTACCTGAGCTTCACTCTGTATCTGAGCTTCACTCTGTACCTGAGCTTCACTCTCTACCTGAGCTTCACTCTCTAGCTGAGATTCACTCTGGACCTGAGCATCATTCTGTACCTCTTCAGTCTGTACCTGAGCAACACACTGTACCTGAGCTTCACTCTCTACCTGAGCTTCACTCTCTACCTGAGCTTCACTCTGGAACTGAGCATCATTCTGTACCTCTTCAGTCTGTACCTGAGCATCACACTGTACCTGAGCTTCACTCTCTACCTGAGCTTCACTCTGTTCCTGAGCTTCACTCTGTACCTGAGTGTCACTCTCTACCTGAGCTTCACTCTCTACCTGAGCTTCACTCTGTATCTGAGCTTCACTCTGGAAATGAGCATCGCTCTGTACCTCTTCAGTCTGTACCTGAGCTTCACTCTGTACCTGAGTGTCACTCTCTACCTGAGCTTCACTCTCTACCTGAGCTTCACTCTGTATCTGAGCTTCACTCTGGAAATGAGCATCACTCTGTACCTCTTCAGTCTGTACCTGAGCTTCATTCTGTACCTGAGTGTCACTCTCTACCTGAGCTTCACTCTCTACCTGAGATTCACTCTGTATCTGAGCTTCACTCTGGACCTGAGCATCACTCTATACCTCTTCAGCCTGTACCTGAGCTTCACTCTGTACCTGAGTGTCACTCTCTACCTGAGCTTCAATCTCTACCTGAGCATCACTCTGTACCTGAGCTTCACTCTGTACCTGAGCATCAATCAGTACCTGAGCATCACTCTGTACCTGAGCATCACTCTGGATCTGAGCATCACTCTGTATCTGAGCGTCACTCTGTATCTCTTCACTCTGTACCTGAGCTTTACTCTGTACCTGAGCTTCACTCTGTATCTGAGCTTCACTCTGTACCTGAGCATCACTCTGTATCTGAGCTTCACTCTGTACCAGAGCTTCACTCTGTACCTGAGTGTCACTCTCTACCAGATCTTCACTCTGTACCTGAGAGTCAATCTGTATCTGAGCATCACTCTTTACCTGAGCATCACTCTGTACCTGAGCATCACTCTGTACCTGACCTTCACTCTGTACCTGAGCTTCACTCCCTACCTGAGCATCACTCTGTACCTGAGCATCACTCTGTACCTGACCTTCAATCTGTACCTGAGCTTCAGTCTGTACCTGAGCGTCACTCTTTACCTCAGCTTCACTCTTTAACTCTTCACTCTGTACCTGAGCTTCACTCTTTACCTGAGACTCACTCTGTACCTGACCTTCACTCTCTACCTGAGCTTCACTCTGTACCTGAGCCTCATTCTCTACCTGAGCTTCACTCTGTACCTTAGCTCCACTCTCTACCTGAGCTTCACTCTGTACCTGAGAGTCAGTCGGTATCTGAGCGTCACTCTGTATCTGAGCATCACTCTCTACCTGAGCTTCACTCTCTAACTGAGTTTCACTTGGTATCTGAGCTTCACTCTTTATCTCTTCACTCTGTACCTGAGCTTCACTCTGTATCTGAGCTTCACTCTGTATCTCTTCACTCTGTACCTGAGCGTCACTCTGTATCTGAGCTTCACTCTGTATCTCTTCACTCTGTACCTGAGCATCACTCTTTATCTCGTCACTCTGTACCTGAGCTTCACTCTGTACCTGAGCATCACTCTGTACCTGGGCTTCACTCTGTATCTGAGCTTCACTCTCTACCTGAGCTTCACTCAGTACCTGACCGTCACTCTGTATCTCTTCACTCTGTACCTGAGCGTCACTCTGTACCTGATCTTCACACTGTACCTGAGAGTCAGTCGGTATCTGAGCATCACTCTGTATCTGAGCATCACTCTCTACCTGAGCTTCACTCTCTACCTGAGTTTCACTTGGTATCTCAGCTTCACTCTGTATCTCTTCACTCTGTACCTGAGCTTCACTCTCTATCTGAGCTTCACTCTGTATCTCTTCACTCTGTACCTGAGCGTCACTCTGTATCTGAGCTTCACTCTGTATCTCTTCACTCTGTACCTGAGCATCACTCTTTATCTCATCACTCTGTACCTGAGCTTCACTCTGTACCTGAGCATCACTCTGTACCTGGGCTTCACTCTGTATCTGAGCTTCACTCTCTACCTGAGCTTCACTCAGTACCTGAGCATCACTCTGTATCTCTTCACTCTGTACCTGAGCGTCACTCTGTACCTGAGCTTCACTCTGTACCTGAGCTTCACTCGGTACATGAGCTTCACTCTGGAGCTGAGCGTCACTCTGTACTTGAGCTTCACTCTGTACCTGAGTTCCACTCTGTACCTGAGCTTCACACTGTACCTGAGAGTCATTCTGTATCTGAGAGTCACTCTGTACCTGAGCGTCACTCTGTACCTAAGCTTCACTCTGCATCTGAGTGTCATTCTGTACCTGAGGTTCACTCTCTAACTGAGCATCACTCTGTACCTGAGCTTCACTCTATACCTGAGCTTCACTCTGTATCTGAGCTTCATTCTGTACCTGACCTTCACTCTGTACCTGAGCTTCACTCTGTATCTCTTCACTCTGTATTTGAGCTTCCCTCTGTACCTGAGAGTCACTCTGTATCTGAGCATCACTTTGTACCTGAGCTTCACTCTGTATCTCTTCACTCTGTACTTGAGCTTCACTCTGTACCTGAGAGTCACTCTGTATCTGAGTGTCACTCTGTACCTGAGTTTCACTCTGTACCTGAGCATCACTCTGTACCTGAGCTTCACTCTGTATCTGAGCTTCACACTGTACCTGAGCTTCACTCTCTAACTGAGCTTCACTCTCTAGCTGAGATTCACTCTGTACCTGAGCTTCACTCTGTACCTGAGCATCACTCTGTAACTGAGCTTCACTCTGTATCTCTTCACTTTGTACCTGTGCTTCACTGTGTACCTGAGCTTCACTCTGTACCTGAGCTTCACTCTGTACCTGAGCTTCACTCGGGAGCTGAGTGTCACTCTGTACTTGAGCTTCACTCTGTACCTGAGCTTCACTGTCTACCTGAGCTTCACTCTGTGCGTGAGCATCACTCTTTATCTCTTCACTCTGTACCTGAGCTTCACTCTGTACCTGAGCTTCACTCTGTGCCTGAGAGTCACTCTGCATCTGAGAGTCACTCTCTACCTGAGCGTCACTCTGTACCTGAGCTTCACTCTGTACCTGAGCATCATTCTGTACCTGAGGTTCACTCTGTACCTGAGCATCACTCTGTACCTGAGCTTCACTCTGTGCCTGAGCTTCACTCTGTACCTGAGCGTCACTCTGTATCTGAGCATCAATCTGTACCTGAGCGTCACTCTTTACCTCAGCTTCACTCTGTATCTCTTCACTCTGTACCTGAGCATCACTCTGCACCTGACCTTCGCTCTGTACCTGAGCTTCACTCTGTACCTGAGCTTCACTCTGTACCTGAGAGTCACTCTGTATCTGAGCTTCACTCTGTATCTGAGCATCACTCTGTACCTGAGCATTGCTTTGTACCTGAGCTTCAGTCTGTACCTGAGCATCACTCTTTACCTCAGCTTCACTCTGTAACTCTTCACTCTGTACCTGAGCTTCACTCTGTACCTGAGACTCACTCTGTACCTGACCTTCACTCTCTAACTGAGCTTCACTCTGTACCTGAGCCTCATTCTACCTGAGCTTCACTCTGTACCTTAGCTTCACTCTCTACCTGAGCTTCACTCTGTACCTGAGAGTCAGTCGGTATCTGAGCGTCACTCTGTATGTGAGCATCACTCTCTACCTGAGCTTCACTCTCTACCTGAGTTTCACTCGGTATCTGAGCTTCACTCTGTATCTCTTCACTCTGTACGTGAGCTTCACTCTGTACCTGAGCTTCACTCTGTACCTGAGCTTCACTCGGTACATGAGCTTCACTCTGGAGCTGAGCGTCACTCTGTACTTGAGCTTCACTCTGTACCTGAGTTCCACTCTGTACCTGAGCTTCACACTGTACCTGAGAGTCACTCTGTATCTGAGAGTCACTCTGTATCTGAGCGTCATTCTGTACCTGAGGTTCACTCTCTAACTGAGTGTCATTCTGCACCTGAGGTTCACTCTCTAACTGAGCATCACTCTGTAATTGAGCTTCGCTCTGTACCTGAGCTTCACTCTGTGTCTGAGCTTCATTCTGTACCTGACCTTCACTCTGTACCTTAGCTTCACTCTGTATCTCTTCACTCTGTATTTGAGCTTCCCTCTGTACCTGAGAGTCACTCTGTATCTGAGCGTCACTTTGTACCTGAGCTTCACTCTGTATCCCTTCACTCTGTACTTGAGCTTCACTCTGTACCTGAGAGTCACTCTGTATCTGAGCGTCACTCTGTACCTGAGGTTCACTCTGTACCTGAGCATCACTCTGTACCTGAGCTTCACTCTGTATCTGAGCTTCACTCTGTACCTGAGCTTCACTCTCTACCTGAGCTTCACTCTCTAGCTGAGATTCACTCTGGACCTGAGCATCATTCTGTACCTCTTCAGTCTGTACCTGAGCAACACACTGTACCTGAGCTTCACTCTCTACCTGAGCTTCACTCTCTACCTGAGCTTCACTCTGGAACTGAGCATCATTCTGTACCTCTTCAGTCTGTACCTGAGCATCACACTGTACCTGAGCTTCACTCTCTACCTGAGCTTCACTCTGTTCCTGAGCTTCACTCTGTACCTGAGTGTCACTCTCTACCTGAGCTTCACTCTCTACCTGAGCTTCACTCTGTATCTGAGCTTCACTCTGGAAATGAGCATCGCTCTGTACCTCTTCAGTCTGTACCTGAGCTTCACTCTGTACCTGAGTGTCACTCTCTACCTGAGCTTCACTCTCTACCTGAGCTTCACTCTGTATCTGAGCTTCACTCTGGAAATGAGCATCACTCTGTACCTCTTCAGTCTGTACCTGAGCTTCATTCTGTACCTGAGTGTCACTCTCTACCTGAGCTTCACTCTCTACCTGAGATTCACTCTGTATCTGAGCTTCACTCTGGACCTGAGCATCACTCTATACCTCTTCAGCCTGTACCTGAGCTTCACTCTGTACCTGAGTGTCACTCTCTACCTGAGCTTCAATCTCTACCTGAGCATCACTCTGTACCTGAGCTTCACTCTGTACCTGAGCATCAATCAGTACCTGAGCATCACTCTGTACCTGAGCATCACTCTGGATCTGAGCATCACTCTGTATCTGAGCGTCACTCTGTATCTCTTCACTCTGTACCTGAGCTTTACTCTGTACCTGAGCTTCACTCTGTATCTGAGCTTCACTCTGTACCTGAGCATCACTCTGTATCTGAGCTTCACTCTGTACCAGAGCTTCACTCTGTACCTGAGTGTCACTCTCTACCAGATCTTCACTCTGTACCTGAGAGTCAATCTGTATCTGAGCATCACTCTTTACCTGAGCATCACTCTGTACCTGAGCATCACTCTGTACCTGACCTTCACTCTGTACCTGAGCTTCACTCCCTACCTGAGCATCACTCTGTACCTGAGCATCACTCTGTACCTGACCTTCAATCTGTACCTGAGCTTCACTCTGTACCTGTGCTTCACTCTGTATCTGAGCTTCAGTCTGTACCTGTGAGTCACTCTATATCTGAGCTTCAATCTGCACCTGAGCTTCACTCTGTACCTGAGCTTCACTCTGTACCTGAGCTTCACTCTGTACCTGAGAGTCACTCTGTATCTGAGCATCACTCTGTACCTGAGAGTCACTCTGTACCTGAGCTTCAATCTGTATCTCTTCACTCTGTACCTGAGCTTCACTCTGTACCTGAGAGTCACTCTGTATCTGAGCGTCACTCTGTACCTGAGCGTCACTCTGTACCTGAGCTTCACTCTGTAGCTGAGCTTCACTCTGTATCTCTTCACTCTGTACCTGAGCGTCACTCTGTACCTGAGCATGACTCTGTAACTGAGCTTCACTCTGTACCTGAGCATCACTCTGCACCTGAGCTTCACTCTCTACCTGAGCTTCACTCTGTACCTGAGCATCACTCTGTAACTGAGCTTCACTCGGGAGCTGAGCGTCACTCTGTACTTGAGCTTCACTCTGTACCTGAGCTTCACTCGCTACCTGAGCTTCACTCTGTGCGTGAGCATCACTCTTTATCTCTTCACTCTGTACCTGAGCTTCACTCTGTACCTGAGCTTCACTCTGTACCTGAGAGTCACTCTGCATCTGAGAGTCACTCTCTACCTGAGCGTCACTCTGTACCTGAGCTTCACTCTGTACCTGAGCATCATTCTGTACCTGAGGTTCACTCTGTACCTGAGCATCACTCTGTACCTGAGCTTCACTCTGTGCCTGAGCTTCACTCTGTACCTGAGCGTCACTCTGTATCTGAGCATCAATCTGTACCTGAGCGTCACTCTTTACCTCAGCTTCACTCTGTATCTCTTCACTCTGTACCTGAGCATCACTCTGCACCTGACCTTCACTCTGTACCTGAGCTTCACTCTGCAGCTGAGCTTCACTCTGTACCTGAGAGTCACTCTGTATCTGAGCTTCACTCTGTATCTGAGCATCACTCTGTACCTGAGCATCGCTTTGTACCTGAGCTTCAGTCTGTACCTGAGCATCACTCTTTACCTCAGCTTCACTCTGTAACTCTTCAATCTGTACCTGAGCTTCACTCTGTACCTGAGACACACTCTGTACCTGACCTTCACTCTCTACCTGAACTTCACTCTGTACCTGAGCCTCATTCTACCTGAGCTTCACTCTGTGCCTTAGCTTCACTCTCTACCTGAGCTTCACTCTGTACCTGAGAGTCAGTCGGTATCTGAGCATCACTCTGTATGTGAGCATCACTCTCTACCTGAGCTTCACTCTCTACCTGAGTTTCACTCGGTATCTGAGCTTCACTCGATATCTCTTCACTCTGTACCTGAGCTTCACTCTGTATCTGAGCTTCACTCTGTATCTCTTCACTCTGTACCTGAGCGTCACTCTGTAGCTGAGCTTCACTCTGTATCTCGTCACTCTATACCTGAGCTTCACTCTGTATCTGAGCTTCATTCTGTACCTGACCTTCACTCTGTACCTGAGCTTCACTCTGTATCTCTTCACTCTGTATTTGAGCTTCCCTCTGTACCTGAGAGTCACTCTGTATCTGAGCATCACTTTGTACCTGAGCTTCACTCTGTATCTCTTCACTCTGTACTTGAGCTTCACTCTGTACCTGAGAGTCACTCTGTATCTGAGTGTCACTCTGTACCTGAGTTTCACTCTGTACCTGAGCATCACTCTGTACCTGAGCTTCACTCTGTATCTGAGCTTCACACTGTACCTGAGCTTCACTCTCTACCTGAGCTTCACTCTCTAGCTGAGATTCACTCTGTACCTGAGCTTCACTCTGTACCTGAGCATCACTCTGTAACTGAGCTTCACTCTGTATCTCTTCACTTTGTACCTGTGCTTCACTGTGTACCTGAGCTTCACTCTGTACCTGAGCTTCACTCTGTACCTGAGCTTCACTCGGGAGCTGAGTGTCACTCTGTACTTGAGCTTCACTCTGTACCTGAGCTTCACTGTCTACCTGAGCTTCACTCTGTGCGTGAGCATCACTCTTTATCTCTTCACTCTGTACCTGAGCTTCACTCTGTACCTGAGCTTCACTCTGTGCCTGAGAGTCACTCTGCATCTGAGAGTCACTCTCTACCTGAGCGTCACTCTGTACCTGAGCTTCACTCTGTACCTGAGCATCATTCTGTACCTGAGGTTCACTCTGTACCTGAGCATCACTCTGTACCTGAGCTTCACTCTGTGCCTGAGCTTCACTCTGTACCTGAGCGTCACTCTGTATCTGAGCATCAATCTGTACCTGAGCGTCACTCTTTACCTCAGCTTCACTCTGTATCTCTTCACTCTGTACCTGAGCATCACTCTGCACCTGACCTTCGCTCTGTACCTGAGCTTCACTCTGTACCTGAGCTTCACTCTGTACCTGAGAGTCACTCTGTATCTGAGCTTCACTCTGTATCTGAGCATCACTCTGTACCTGAGCATTGCTTTGTACCTGAGCTTCAGTCTGTACCTGAGCGTCACTCTTTACCTCAGCTTCACTCTGTAACTCTTCACTCTGTACCTGAGCTTCACTCTGTACCTGAGACTCACTCTGTACCTGACCTTCACTCTCTACCTGAGCTTCACTCTGTACCTGAGCCTCATTCTACCTGAGCTTCACTCTGTACCTTAGCTTCACTCTCTACCTGAGCTTCACTCTGTACCTGAGAGTCAGTCGGTATCTGAGCGTCACTCTGTATGTGAGCATCACTCTCTACCTGAGCTTCACTCTCTACCTGAGTTTCACTCGGTATCTGAGCTTCACTCTGTATCTCTTCACTCTGTACGTGAGCTTCACTCTGTACCTGAGCTTCACTCTGTACCTGAGCTTCACTCGGTACATGAGCTTCACTCTGGAGCTGAGCGTCACTCTGTACTTGAGCTTCACTCTGTACCTGAGTTCCACTCTGTACCTGAGCTTCACACTGTACCTGAGAGTCACTCTGTATCTGAGAGTCACTCTGTATCTGAGCGTCATTCTGTACCTGAGGTTCACTCTCTAACTGAGCGTCATTCTGCACCTGAGGTTCACTCTCTAACTGAGCATCACTCTGTAATTGAGCTTCGCTCTGTACCTGAGCTTCACTCTGTGTCTGAGCTTCATTCTGTACCTGACCTTCACTCTGTACCTTAGCTTCACTCTGTATCTCTTCACTCTGTATTTGAGCTTCCCTCTGTACCTGAGAGTCACTCTGTATCTGAGCGTCACTTTGTACCTGAGCTTCACTCTGTATCCCTTCACTCTGTACTTGAGCTTCACTCTGTACCTGAGAGTCACTCTGTATCTGAGCGTCACTCTGTACCTGAGGTTCACTCTGTACCTGAGCATCACTCTGTACCTGAGCTTCACTCTGTATCTGAGCTTCACTCTGTACCTGAGCTTCACTCTCTACCTGAGCTTCACTCTCTAGCTGAGATTCACTCTGGACCTGAGCATCATTCTGTACCTCTTCAGTCTGTACCTGAGCAACACACTGTACCTGAGCTTCACTCTCTACCTGAGCTTCACTCTCTACCTGAGCTTCACTCTGGAACTGAGCATCATTCTGTACCTCTTCAGTCTGTACCTGAGCATCACACTGTACCTGAGCTTCACTCTCTACCTGAGCTTCACTCTGTTCCTGAGCTTCACTCTGTACCTGAGTGTCACTCTCTACCTGAGCTTCACTCTCTACCTGAGCTTCACTCTGTATCTGAGCTTCACTCTGGAAATGAGCATCGCTCTGTACCTCTTCAGTCTGTACCTGAGCTTCACTCTGTACCTGAGTGTCACTCTCTACCTGAGCTTCACTCTCTACCTGAGCTTCACTCTGTATCTGAGCTTCACTCTGGAAATGAGCATCACTCTGTACCTCTTCAGTCTGTACCTGAGCTTCATTCTGTACCTGAGTGTCACTCTCTACCTGAGCTTCACTCTCTACCTGAGATTCACTCTGTATCTGAGCTTCACTCTGGACCTGAGCATCACTCTATACCTCTTCAGCCTGTACCTGAGTTCACTCTGTACCTGAGTGTCACTCTCTACCTGAGCTTCAATCTCTACCTGAGCATCACTCTGTACCTGAGCTTCACTCTGTACCTGAGCATCAATCAGTACCTGAGCATCACTCTGTACCTGAGCATCACTCTGGATCTGAGCATCACTCTGTATCTGAGCGTCACTCTGTATCTCTTCACTCTGTACCTGAGCTTTACTCTGTACCTGAGCTTCACTCTGTATCTGAGCTTCACTCTGTACCTGAGCATCACTCTGTATCTGAGCTTCACTCTGTACCAGAGCTTCACTCTGTACCTGAGTGTCACTCTCTACCAGATCTTCACTCTGTACCTGAGAGTCAATCTGTATCTGAGCATCACTCTTTACCTGAGCATCACTCTGTACCTGAGCATCACTCTGTACCTGACCTTCACTCTGTACCTGAGCTTCACTCCCTACCTGAGCATCACTCTGTACCTGAGCATCACTCTGTACCTGACCTTCAATCTGTACCTGAGCTTCACTCTGTACCTGTGCTTCACTCTGTATCTGAGCTTCAGTCTGTACCTGTGAGTCACTCTGTATCTGAGCTTCAATCTGCACCTGAGCTTCACTCTGTACCTGAGCTTCACTCTGTACCTGAGCTTCACTCTGTACCTGAGAGTCACTCTGTATCTGAGCATCACTCTGTACCTGTGAGTCACTCTGTATCTGAGCTTCAATCTGCACCTGAGCTTCACTCTGTACCTGAGCTTCACTCTGTACCTGAGCTTCACTCTGTACCTGAGCTTCACTCTGTACCTGAGAGTCACTCTGTATCTGAGCTTCACTCTGTACCTGAGCTTCACTCGCTACCTGAGCTTCACTCTGTGCGTGAGCATCACTCTTTATCTCTTCACTCTGTACCTGAGCTTCACTCTGTACCTGAGCTTCACTCTGTACCTGAGAGTCACTCTGCATCTGAGAGTCACTCTCTACCTGAGCGTCACTCTGTACCTGAGCTTCACTCTGTACCTGAGCATCATTCTGTACCTGAGGTTCACTCTGTACCTGAGCATCACTCTGTACCTGAGCTTCACTCTGTGCCTGAGCTTCACTCTGTACCTGAGCGTCACTCTGTATCTGAGCATCAATCTGTACCTGAGCGTCACTCTTTACCTCAGCTTCACTCTGTATCTCTTCACTCTGTACCTGAGCATTACTCTGCACCTGACCTTCACTCTGTACCTGAGCTTCACTCTGCAGCTGAGCTTCACTCTGTACCTGAGAGTCACTCTGTATCTGAGCTTCACTCTGTATCTGAGCATCACTCTGTACCTGAGCATCGCTTTGTACCTGAGCTTCAGTCTGTACCTGAGCATCACTCTTTACCTCAGCTTCACTCTGTAACTCTTCAATCTGTACCTGAGCTTCACTCTGTACCTGAGACACACTCTGTACCTGACCTTCACTCTCTACCTGAACTTCACTCTGTACCTGAGCCTCATTCTACCTGAGCTTCACTCTGTGCCTTAGCTTCACTCTCTACCTGAGCTTCACTCTGTACCTGAGAGTCAGTCGGTATCTGAGCATCACTCTGTATGTGAGCATCACTCTCTACCTGAGCTTCACTCTCTACCTGAGTTTCACTCGGTATCTGAGCTTCACTCGATATCTCTTCACTCTGTACCTGAGCTTCACTCTGTATCTGAGCTTCACTCTGTATCTCTTCACTCTGTACCTGAGCGTCACTCTGTAGCTGAGCTTCACTCTGTATCTCGTCACTCTGTACCTGAGCTTCACTCTGTACCTGAGCATCACTCTGTACCTGGGCTTCACTCTGTATCTGAGCTTCACTCTCTACCTGAGCTTCACTCAGTACCTGAGGCTCACTCTGTATCTCTTCACTCTGTATCTGAGCTTCACTCTCTACCTGAGCTTCACTCTGTACCTGAGCTTCACTCGGTACATGAGCTTCACTCTGGAGCTGAGCGTCACTCTGTACTTGAGATTCACTCTGTACCTGAGCTCCACTCTGTACCTGAGCTTCACTCTGTACCTGAGAGTCACTCTGTATCTGAGAGTCACCCTGTACCTGAGCGTCACTCTGTACCTGAGCTTCACTCTGTATCTGAGCGTCATTCTGTACCTGAGGTTCATTCTGTAATTGAGCATCACTCTGTACCTGAGCTTCACTCTGTATCTCTTCACTCTGTATTTGAGCTTCCCTCTGTACCTGAGAGTCACTCTGTACCTGAGCGTCACTTTGTACCTGAGCTTCACTCTGTATCTCTTCACTCTGTACTTGAGCTTCACTCTGTACCTGAGAGTCACTCTGTATCTGAGCTTCACTCTCTAGCTGAGCATCACTCTGTACCTGAGCTTCACTCTGTACCTGAGCTTTACTCTCTACCTGAGCTTCACTCTCTAGCTGATCTTGACTCTCTGGCTGAGCTCCACTCTGTACCTGAGCTTCACTCTCTACCTGAGCTTCATTCTGTACCTGAGCGTCACTCTGTATCTGAGCTTCATTCTGTTCCTGAGCTTCACTCTGTACCTGAGCTTCACTCTCTACTTGCGCTTCACTCTGTACCTGAGCTTCACTCTGTACCTGATCGTCACTCTATACCTGAGCATCACTCTGTACCTGTTCATCACTCTGTACCTGAGATTCACTCTGTACCTGAGCTTCACTCTCTACCTGAGCTTCACCCTGTACATGAGCATCACTGTGTACCTGAGCTTCACTCTGTACCTGAGCATCACTCTCTACCTGACCTTTACTCTGTACCTGAGCTTCACTCTGTACCTGAGCTTCACTCTCTACCTGAGCTTCACTCTGTACCTGAGCATCACTCTATACCTGAGCTTCACTCTGTACCTGACCGTCACTCTCTACCTGAGCTTTACTCTCTACCTGAGCTTCACTCTGTACCTGAGCATCACTCTATACCTGAGCTTCACTCTGTACCTGACCATCACTCTCTACCTGAGCTTCACTCTCTATCCGAGCTTCACTCTGTACCTGAGTGACACTTTGTATCTGAGCTTCATTCTGTTCCTGATCTTCACTCTGTACCTGAGTTTCACTCTGTACCTGCGCTTCACTCTGTACCTGAGCGTCACTCTGTACCTGAGCATCACTCTGTATCTCTTCACTCTGTACCTGAGTTTCACTCTGTACCTGCGCTTCACTCTGTACCTGAGCGTCACTCTGTACCTGATCGTCACTCTGTACCTGAGCATCACTCTGTACCTGATCATCACTCTGTACCAGAGCTTCACTCTGTACCTGAGCTTCACTCTGTACCTGAGCTTCACTCTGTGTCTCTTCACTCTGTAAATGAGCGTCACCCTCTACCTGAGCTTCACTCTGTACCTGAGCATCAATCTGTACCTGAGCTTCACTCTGTATCTCTTCACTCTCTACCTGACCTTTACTCTGTACCTGAGCTTCACTCTGTACCTGAGAGTCATTCTCTATCTGAGCTTCACTCTGTATCTGAGCGTCACTCTGTACCTGAGAATCAATCTGTACCTGAGCTTCACTCTGTATCTGAGCTTCACTCTGTATCTGAGCGTCACTTTGTACCTAAGCATCACTCTGTATCGGAGCTTCACTCTGTACCTGAACTTAACTCTCTACCTGAGCTTCACTCTGTATCTGAGCTTCACTCTGTATCTGAGCATCACTCTGTACCTGAGCTTCACTTGTATCTCTTCACTCTGTACCTGAGCTTCACTCTGAACCTGAGCTTCACTCTGTATCTGAGCTTCACTCTGTATCTGAGCGTCACTCTGTACCTAAGAATCACTCTGTACCTGAGCTTCACTCTGTATCTGAGCATCACTCTTTATCTTGGAACTCTGTATCTGAGCTTCACTCTGTATCTGAGCTTCACTCTGTACCTGAGCATCACTCTGTACTGGACCTTCACTCTGTACCTGAGCATCACTCTGTACTGGACCTTCACTCTGTACCTGAGCTTCACTCTGTGCCTGAGCATCACTCTGTACCGGACCTTCACTCTGCACCTGAGCTTCACTCTGTACCTGAGCATCACTCTGTACATGAGCATCACACTGTATCTGAGCTTCACTCTGTACCTGAGCTTCATTCTCTGCCTGAGCTTAACTCTGTACCTGAGCGTCACTCTTTATCTCTTCGCCTTGTTCCTGAGCTTCGCTCTGTACCTGCGCGTCACTCTTTACCTCTTCAGTCTCTACCTGAGCTTCACTCTGTACCTGAGATTCACTCTGTATCTCTTTACTCTGTACCTGAGCTTCACTCTGTACCTGAGCTTCACTCTGTACCTGAGAGTCACTCTGTATCTGAGAGTCACCCTGTACCTGAGCGTCACTCTGTACCTGAGCTTCACTCTGTATCTGAGCGTCATTCTGTACCTGAGGTTCACTCTGTAATTGAGCATCACTCTGTACCTGAGCTTCACTCTGTATCTCTTCACTCTGTATTTGAGCTTCCCTCTGTACCTGAGAGTCACTCTGTATCTCTTCACTCTGCACCTGAGCTTCACTGTGTACCTGAGCTTCACTGTGTACCTGAGCTTCACTCTGTACCTGAGAGTCACTCTGTATCTGAGCATCACTCTGTACCTGAGAGTCACTCTGTACCTGAGCTTCAATCTGTATCTCTTCACTCTGTACCTGAGCTTCACTCTGTACCTGAGAGTCACTCTCTATCTGAGCGTCACTCTGTACCTGAGCGTCACTCTGTACCTGAGCTTCACTCTGTAGCTGAGCTTCACTCTGTATCTCTTCACTCTGTACCTGAGCGTCACTCTGTACCTGAGCATGACTCTGTAACTGAGCTTCACTCTGTACCTGAGCGTCACTCTGCACCTGAGCTTCACTCTCTACCTGAGCTTCACTCTGTACCTGAGCATCACTCTGTAACTGAGCTTCACTCTGTACCTCTTCACTTTGTACCTGTGCTTCACTCTGTACCTGAGCTTCACTCTGTACCTGAGCTTCACTCTGTACCTGAGCTTCACTCGGGAGCTGAGCGTCACTCTGTACTTGAGCTTCACTCTGTACCTGAGCTTCACTCTCTACCTGAGCTTCACTCTGTGCGTGAGCATCACTCTTTATCTCTTCACTCTGTACCTGAGCTTCACTCTGTACCTGAGCTTCACTCTGTGCCTGAGAGTCACTCTGCATCTGAGAGTCACTCTCTACCTGAGCGTCACTCTGTACCTGAGCTTCACTCTGTACCTGAGCATCATTCTGTACCTGAGGTTCACTCTGTACCTGAGCATCACTCTGTACCTGAGCTTCACTCTGTGCCTGAGCTTCACTCTGTACCTGAGCGTCACTCTGTATCTGAGCATCAATCTGTACCTGAGTGTCACTCTTTACCTCAGCTTCACTCTGTATCTCTTCACTCTGTACCTGAGCATCACTCTGCACCTGACCTTCGCTCTGTACCTGAGCTTCACTCTGTACCTGAGCTTCACTCTGTACCTGAGAGTCACTCTGTATCTGAGCTTCACTCTGTATCTGAGCATCACTCTGTACCTGAGCATTGCTTTGTACCTGAGCTTCAGTCTGTACCTGAGCGTCACTCTTTACCTCAGCTTCACTCTGTAACTCTTCACTCTGTACCTGAGCTTCACTCTGTACCTGAGACTCACTCTGTACCTGACCTTCACTCTCTACCTGAGCTTCACTCTGTACCTGAGCCTCATTCTACCTGAGCTTCACTCTGTACCTTAGCTTCACTCTCTACCTGAGCTTCACTCTGTACCTGAGAGTCAGTCGGTATCTGAGCGTCACTCTGTATGTGAGCATCACTCTCTACCTGAGCTTCACTCTCTACCTGAGTTTCACTCGGTATCTGAGCTTCACTCTGTATCTCTTCACTCTGTACGTGAGCTTCACTCTGTACCTGAGCTTCACTCTGTACCTGAGCTTCACTCGGTACATGAGCTTCACTCTGGAGCTGAGCGTCACTCTGTACTTGAGCTTCACTCTGTACCTGAGTTCCACTCTGTACCTGAGCTTCACACTGTACCTGAGAGTCACTCTGTATCTGAGAGTCACTCTGTATCTGAGCGTCATTCTGTACCTGAGGTTCACTCTCTAACTGAGCGTCATTCTGCACCTGAGGTTCACTCTCTAACTGAGCATCACTCTGTAATTGAGCTTCGCTCTGTACCTGAGCTTCACTCTGTATCTGAGCTTCATTCTGTACCTGACCTTCACTCTGTACCTTAGCTTCACTCTGTATCTCTTCACTCTGTATTTGAGCTTCCCTCTGTACCTGAGAGTCACTCTGTATCTGAGCGTCACTTTGTACCTGAGCTTCACTCTGTATCCCTTCACTCTGTACTTGAGCTTCACTCTGTACCTGAGAGTCACTCTGTATCTGAGCGTCACTCTGTACCTGAGGTTCACTCTGTACCTGAGCATCACTCTGTACCTGAGCTTCACTCTGTATCTGAGCTTCACTCTGTACCTGAGCTTCACTCTCTACCTGAGCTTCACTCTCTAGCTGAGATTCACTCTGTACCTGAGCTTCACTCTGGAACTGAGCATCATTCTGCACCTCTTCAGTCTGTACCTGAGCAACACACTGTACCTGAGCTTCATTCTCTACCTGAGCTTCACTCTCTACCTGAGCTTCACTCTGGAACTGAGCATCATTCTGTACCTCTTCAGTCTGTACCTGAGCATCACACTGTACCTGAGCTTCACTCTCTACCTGATCTTCACTCTCTACCTGAGCTTCACTCTGTTCCTGAGCTTCACTCTGTACCTGAGTGTCACTCTCTACCTGAGCTTCACTCTCTACCTAAGCTTCACTCTGTATCTGAGCTTCACTCTGGAAATGAGCATCGCTCTGTACCTCTTCAGTCTGTACCTGAGCTTCACTCTGTACCTGAGTGTCACTCTCTACCTGAGCTTCACTCTCTACCTGAGCTTCACTCTGTATCTGAGCTTCACTCTGGAAATGAGCATCACTCTGTACCTCTTCAGTCTGTACCTTAGCTTCATTCTGTACCTGAGTGTCACTCTCTACCTGAGCTTCACTCTCTACCTGAGATTCACTCTGTATCTGAGCTTCACTCTGGACCTGAGCATCACTCTATACCTCTTCAGCCTGTACCTGAGCTTCACTCTGTACCTGAGTGTCACTCTCTACCTGAGCTTCACTCTCTACCTGAGCATCACTCTGTACCTGAGCTTCACTCTGTACCTGAGCATCAATCAGTACCTGAGCATCACTCTGTACCTGAGCATCACTCTGGATCTGAGCATCACTCTGTATCTGAGCGTCACTCTGTATCTCTTCACTCTGTACCTGAGCTTTACTCTGTACCTGAGCTTCACTCTGTATCTGAGCTTCACTCTGTACCTGAGCATCACTCTGCATCTGAGCTTCACTCTGTACCAGAGCTTCACTCTGTACCTGAGTGTCACTCTCTACCAGATCTTCACTCTGTACCTGAGAGTCAATCTGTATCTGAGCATCACTCTTTACCTGAGCATCACTCTGTACCTGAGCATCACTCTGTACCTGACCTTCACTCTGTACCTGAGCTTCACTCCCTACCTGAGCATCACTCTGTACCTGAGCATCACTCTGTACCTGAGCTTCACTCTGTATCTGAGCTTCACTCTGTACCTGAGCATCACTCTGTATCTGAGCTTCACTCTGTACCAGAGCTTCACTCTGTACCTGAGTGTCACTCTCTACCAGATCTTCACTCCCTACCTGAGCGTCACTCTGTACCTGAGCATCACTCTGTACCTGACCTTCAATCTGTACCTGAGCTTCACTCTGTACCTGTGCTTCACTCTGTATCTGAGCTTCAGTCTGTACCTGTGAGTCACTCTATATCTGAGCTTCAATCTGCACCTGAGCTTCACTCTGTACCTGAGCTTCACTCTGTACCTGAGCTTCACTCTGTACCTGAGAGTCACTCTGTATCTGAGCATCACTCTGTACCTGAGAGTCACTCTGTACCTGAGCTTCAATCTGTATCTCTTCACTCTGTACCTGAGCTTCACTCTGTACCTGAGAGTCACTCTGTATCTGAGCGTCACTCTGTAGCTGAGCTTCACTCTCTATCTCTTCACTCTGTACCTGAGCGTCACTCTGTACCTGAGCATGACTCTGTAACTGAGCTTCACTCTGTACCTGAGCATCACTCTGCACCTGAGCTTCACTCTCTACCTGAGCTTCACTCTGTACCTGAGCATCACTCTGTAACTGAGCTTCACTCGGGAGCTGAGCGTCACTCTGTACTTGAGCTTCACTCTGTACCTGAGCTTCACTCGCTACCTGAGCTTCACTCTGTGCGTGAGCATCACTCTTTATCTCTTCACTCTGTACCTGAGCTTCACTCTGTACCTGAGCTTCACTCTGTACCTGAGAGTCACTCTGCATCTGAGAGTCACTCTCTACCTGAGCGTCACTCTGTACCTGAGCTTCACTCTGTACCTGAGCATCATTCCATACCTGAGGTTCACTCTGTAACTGAGCATCACTCTGTACCTGAGCTTCACTCTGTGCCTGAGCTTCACTCTGTACCTGAGCGTCACTCTGTATCTGAGCATCAATCTGTACCTGAGCGTCACTCTTTACCTCAGCTTCACTCTGTATCTCTTCACTCTGTACCTGAGCATCACTCTGCACCTGACCTTCACTCTGTACCTGAGCTTCACTCTGTAGCTGAGCTTCACTCTGTACCTGAGAGTCACTCTGTATCTGAGCTTCACTCTGTATCTGAGAGTCAGTCGGTATCTGAGCATCACTCTGTATGTGAGCATCACTCTCTACCTGAGCTTCACTCTCTACCTGAGTTTCACTCGGTATCTGAGCTTCACTCTGTATCTCTTCACTCTGTACCTGAGCTTCACTCTGTATCTGAACTTCACTCTGTATCTCTTCACTCTGTACCTGAGCGTCACTCTGTAGCTGAGCTTCACTCTGTATCTCGTCACTCTGTACCTGAGCTTCACTCTGTACCTGAGCATCACTCTGTACCTGGGCTTCACTCTGTATCTGAGCTTCACTCTCTACCTGAGCTTCACTCAGTACCTGAGGCTCACTCTGTATCTCTTCACTCTGTACCTGAGCATCACTCTGTACCTGAGCTTCACTCTGTACCTGAGCTTCACTCGGTACATGAGCTTCACTCTGGAGCTGAGCGTCACTCTGTACTTGAGCTTCACTCTGTACCTGAGCTCCACTCTGTACCTGAGCTTCACTCTGTACCTGAGAGTCACTCTGTATCTGAGAGTCACCCTGTACCTGAGCGTCACTCTGTACCTGAGCTTCACTCTGTATCTGAGCGTCATTCTGTACCTGAGGTTCACTCTGTAATTGAGCATCACTCTGTACCTGAGCTTCACTCTGTATCTCTTCACTCTGTATTTGAGCTTCCCTCTGTACCTGAGAGGCACTCTGTACCTGAGCGTCACTTTGTACCTGAGCTTCACTCTGTATCTCTTCACTCTGTACTTGAGCTTCACTCTGTACCTGAGAGTCACTCTGTATCTGAGCTTTACTCTCTAGCTGAGCATCACTCTGTACCTGAGCTTCACTCTGTACCTGAGCTTCACTCTGTACCTGAGCTTTACTCTCTACCTGAGCTTCACTCTCTACCTGAGCTTCACTCTGTACCTGAGCATCACTCTATACCTGAGCTTCACTCTGTACCTGACCGTCACTCTCTACCTGAGCTTTACTCTCTACCTGAGCTTCACTCTGTACCTGAGCATCACTCTATACCTGAGCTTCACTCTGTACCTGACCATCACTCTCTACCTGAGCTTCACTCTCTATCCGAGCTTCACTCTGTACCTGAGTGACACTTTGTATCTGAGCTTCATTCTGTTCCTGATCTTCACTCTGTGCCTGAGTTTCACTCTGTACCTGCACTTCACTCTGTACCTGAGCGTCACTCTGTACCTGAGCATCACTCTGTATCTCTTCACTCTGTACCTGAGTTTCACTCTGTACCTGCGCTTCACTCTGTACCTGAGCGTCACTCTGTACCTGATCGTCACTCTGTACCTGAGCATCACTCTGTACCTGATCATCACTCTGTACCAGAGCTTCACTCTGTACCTGAGCTTCACTCTGTACCTGAGCTTCACTCTGTGTCTCTTCACTCTGTAAATGAGCGTCACCCTCTACCTGAGCTTCACTCTGTACCTGAGCATCAATCTGTACCTGAGCTTCACTCTGTATCTCTTCACTCTCTACCTGACCTTTACTCTGTACCTGAGCTTCACTCTGTACCTGAGAGTCATTCTCTATCTGAGCTTCACTCTGTATCTGAGCGTCACTCTGTACCTGAGAATCAATCTGTACCTGAGCTTCACTCTGTATCTGAGCTTCACTCTGTATCTGAGCGTCACTTTGTACCTAAGCATCACTCTGTACCGGAGCTTCACTCTGTACCTGAACTTAACTCTCTACCTGAGCTTCACTCTGTATCTGAGCTTCACTCTGTATCTGAGCATCACTCTGTACCTGAGCTTCACTTGTATCTCTTCACTCTGTACCTGAGCTTCACTCTGAACCTGAGCTTCACTCTGTATCTGAGCTTCACTCTGTATCTGAGCGTCACTCTGTACCTAAGAATCACTCTGTACCTGAGCTTCACTCTGTATCTGAGCATCACTCTTTATCTTGGAACACTGTATCTGAGCTTCACTCTGTATCTGAGCTTCACTCTGTACCTGAGCATCACTCTGTACTGGACCTTCACTCTGTACCTGAGCATCACTCTGTACTGGACCTTCACTCTGTACCTGAGCTTCACTCTGTGCCTGAGCATTACTCTGCACCGGACCTTCACTCTGTACCTGAGCTTCACTCTGTACCTGAGCATCACTCTGTACTGGACCTTCACTCTCTACCTGAGCTTCACTCTGTACATGAGCATCACACTGTATCTGAGCTTCACTCTGTACCTGAGCTTCATTCTCTGTCTGAGCTTAACTCTGTACCTGAGCGTCACTCTTTATCTCTTCGCCTTGTTCCTGAGCTTCGCTCTGTACCTGCGCATCACTCTTTACCTCTTCAGTCTCTACCTGAGCTTCACTCTGTACCTGAGATTCACTCTGTATCTCTTCACTCTATACCTGAGCTTCACTCTGTACCTGAGCTTCACTCTGTACCTGAGCTTCACTCTGTACCTGAGAGTCACTCTGTATCTGAGAGTCACCCTGTACCTGAGCGTCACTCTGTACCTGAGCTTCACTCTGTATCTGAGCGTCATTCTGTACCTGAGGTTCACTCTCTAATTGAGCATCACTCTGTACCTGAGCTTCACTCTGTATCTCTTCACTCTGTATTTGAGCTTCCCTCTGTACCTGAGAGTCACTCTGTACCTGAGCGTCACTCTGTACCTGAGCATCACTCTGTATCTCTTCACTCTGTACCTGAGTTTCACTCTGTACCTGCGCTTCACTCTGTACCTGAGCGTCACTCTGTACCTGATCGTCACTCTGTACCTGAGCATCACTCTGTACCTGATCATCACTCTGTACCAGAGCTTCACTCTGTACCTGAGCTTCACTCTGTACCTGAGCTTCACTCTGTATCTCTTCACTCTGTAAATGAGCGTCACCCTCTACCTGAGCTTCACTCTGTACCTGAGCATCAATCTGTACCTGAGCTTCACTCTGTATCTCTTCACTCTCTACCTGACCTTTACTCTGTACCTGAGCTTCACTCTGTACCTGGGAGTCATTCTCTATCTGAGCTTCACTCTGTATCTGAGCGTCACTCTGTACCTGAGAATCAATCTGTACCTGAGCTTCACTCTGTATCTGAGCTTCACTCTGTATCTGAGCGTCACTTTGTACCTAAGCATCACTCTGTACCGGAGCTTCACTCTGTACCTGAACTTAACTCTCTACCTGAGCTTCACTCTGTATCTGAGCTTCACTCTGTATCTGAGCATCACTCTGTACCTGAGCTTCACTTGTATCTCTTCACTCTGTACCTGAGCTTCACTCTGAACCTGAGCTTCACTCTGTATCTGAGCTTCACTCTGTATCTGAGCGTCACTCTGTACCTAAGAATCACTCTGTACCTGAGCTTCACTCTGTATCTGAGCATCACTCTTTATCTTGGAACACTGTATCTGAGCTTCACTCTGTATCTGAGCTTCACTCTGTACCTGAGCATCACTCTGTACTGGACCTTCACTCTGTACCTGAGCATCACTCTGTACTGGACCTTCACTCTGTACCTGAGCTTCACTCTGTGCCTGAGCATTACTCTGCACCGGACCTTCACTCTGTACCTGAGCTTCACTCTGTACCTGAGCATCACTCTGTACTGGACCTTCACTCTCTACCTGAGCTTCACTCTGTACATGAGCATCACACTGTATCTGAGCTTCACTCTGTACCTGAGCTTCATTCTCTGTCTGAGCTTAACTCTGTACCTGAGCGTCACTCTTTATCTCTTCGCCTTGTTCCTGAGCTTCGCTCTGTACCTGCGCATCACTCTTTACCTCTTCAGTCTCTACCTGAGCTTCACTCTGTACCTGAGATTCACTCTGTATCTCTTCACTCTATACCTGAGCTTCACTCTGTACCTGAGCTTCACTCTGTACCTGAGAGTCACTCTGTATCTGAGAGTCACCCTGTACCTGAGCGTCACTCTGTACCTGAGCTTCACTCTGTATCTGAGCGTCATTCTGTACCTGAGGTTCACTCTGTAATTGAGCATCACTCTGTACCTGAGCTTCACTCTGTATCTCTTCACTCTGTATTTGAGCTTCCCTCTGTACCTGAGAGTCACTCTGTACCTGAGCGTCACTCTGTACCTGAGCATCACTCTGTATCTCTTCACTCTGTACCTGAGTTTCACTCTGTACCTGCGCTTCACTCTGTACCTGAGCGTCACTCTGTACCTGATCGTCACTCTGTACCTGAGCATCACTCTGTACCTGATCATCACTCTATACCAGAGCTTCACTCTGTACCTGAGCTTCACTCTGTACCTGAGCTTCACTCTGTGTCTCTTCACTCTGTAAATGAGCGTCACCCTCTACCTGAGCTTCACTCTGTACCTGAGCATCAATCTGTACCTGAGCTTCACTCTGTATCTCTTCACTCTCTACCTGACCTTTACTCTGTACCTGAGCTTCACTCTGTACCTGGGAGTCATTCTCTATCTGGGCTTCACTCTGTATCTGAGCGTCACTCTGTACCTGAGAATCAATCTGTACCTGAGCTTCACTCTGTATCTGAGCTTCACTCTGTATCTGAGCGTCACTTTGTACCTAAGCATCACTCTGTACCGGAGCTTCACTCTGTACCTGAACTTAACTCTCTACCTGAGCTTCACTCTGTATCTGAGCTTCACTCTGTATCTGAGCTTCACTCTGTACCTGAGCTTCACTTGTATCTCCTCACTCTGTACCTGAGCTTCACTCTGAACCTGAGCTTCACTCTCTATCTGAGCTTCACTCTGTATCTGAGCGTCACTCTGTACCTAAGAATCACTCTGTACCTGAGCTTCACTCTGTATCTGAGCATCACTCTTTATCTTGGAACTCTGTATCTGAGCTTCACTCTGTATCTGAGCTTCACTCTGTACCTGAGCATCACTCTGTACTGGACCTTCACTCTGTACCTGAGCATCACTCTGTACTGGACCTTCACTCTGTACCTGAGCATCACTCTGTACTGGACCTTCACTCTGTACCTGAGCTTCACTCTGTACCTGAGCATCAATCTGTACCTGAGCTTCACTCTGTATCTCTTCACTCTCTACCTGACCTTTACTCTGTACCTGAGCTTCACTCTGTACCTGAGAGTCATTCTCTATCTGAGCTTCACTCTGTATCTGAGCGTCACTCTGTACCTGAGAATCAATCTGTACCTGAGCTTCACTCTGTATCTGAGCTTCACTCTGTATCTGAGCGTCACTTTGTACCTAAGCATCACTCTGTATCGGAGCTTCACTCTGTACCTGAACTTAACTCTCTACCTGAGCTTCACTCTGTATCTGAGCTTCACTCTGTATCTGAGCATCACTCTGTGCCTGAGCTTCACTTGTATCTCTTCACTCTGTACCTGAGCTTCACTCTGAACCTGAGCTTCACTCTGTATCTGAGCTTCACTCTGTATCTGAGCTTCACTCTGGAAATGAGCATCGCTCTGTACCTCTTCAGTCTGTACCTGAGCTTCACTCTGTACCTGAGTGTCACTCTCTACCTGAGCTTCACTCTCTACCTGAGCTTCACTCTGTATCTGAGCTTCACTCTGGAAATGAGCATCACTCTGTACCTCTTCAGTCTGTACCTGAGCTTCATTCTGTACCTGAGTGTCACTCTCTACCTGAGCTTCACTCTCTACCTGAGATTCACTCTGTATCTGAGCTTCACTCTGGACCTGAGCATCACTCTATACCTCTTCAGCCTGTACCTGAGCTTCACTCTGTACCTGAGTGTCACTCTCTACCTGAGCTTCACTCTCTACCTGAGCATCACTCTGTACCTGAGCTTCACTCTGTACCTGAGCATCAATCAGTACCTGAGCATCACTCTGTACCTGAGCATCACTCTGGATCTGAGCATCACTCTGTATCTGAGCGTCACTCTGTATCTCTTCACTCTGTACCTGAGCTTTACTCTGTACCTGAGCTTCACTCTGTATCTGAGCTTCACTCTGTGCCTGAGCATCACTCTGTATCTGAGCTTCACTCTGTACCAGAGCTTCACTCTGTACCTGAGTGTCACTCTCTACCAGATCTTCACTCTGTACCTGAGCATCACTCTGCACCTGACCTTCAATCTGTACCTGAGCTTCACTCTGTACCTGTGCTTCACTCTGTATCTGAGCTTCACTCTGTACCTGAAAGTCACTCTGTATCTGAGCATCACTCTGTACCTGAGAGTCACTCTGTACCTGAGCTTCAATCTGTATCTCTTCACTCTGTACCTGAGCTTCACTCTATACCTGAGAGTCACTCTGTATCTGAGCGTCACTCTGTACCTGAGCGTCACTCTGTACCTGAGCTTCACTCTGTAGCTGAGCTTCACTCTGTATCTCTTCACTCTGTACCTGAGCGTCACTCTGTACCTGAGCATGACTCTGTAACTGAGCTTCACTCTGTACCTGAGCATCACTCTGCACCTGAGCTTCACTCTCTACCTGAGTTTCACTCTGTACCTGAGCATCACTCTGTAGCTGAGCTTCACTCGGGAGCTGAGCGTCACTCTGTACTTGAGCTTCACTCTGTACCTGAGCTTCACTCGCTACCTGAGCTTCACTCTGTGCGTGAGCATCACTCTTTATCTCTTCACTCTGTACCTGAGCTTCACTCTGTACCTGAGCTTCACTCTGTACCTGAGAGTCACTCTGCATCTGAGAGTCACTCTCTACCTGAGTGTCACTCTGTACCTGAGCTTCACTCTGTACCTGAGCATCATTCTGTACCTGAGGTTCACTCTGTACCTGAGCATCACTCTGTACCTGAGCTTCACTCTGTGCCTGAGCTTCACTCTGTACCTGAGCGTCACTCTGTATCTGAGCATCAATCTGTACCTGAGCGTCACTCTTTACCTCAGCTTCACTCTGTATCTCTTCACTCTGTACCTGAGCATCACTCTGCACCTGACCTTCACTCTGTACCTGAGCTTCACTCTGTAGCTGAGCTTCACTCTGTACCTGAGAGTCACTCTGTATCTGAGCTTCACTCTGTATCTGAGCATCACTCTGTACCTGAGCATCGCTTTGTACCTGAGCTTCAGTCTGTACCTGAGCGTCACTCTTTACCTCAGCTTCACTCTGTAACTCTTCACTCTGTACCTGAGCTTCACTCTGTACCTGAGACTCACTCTGTACCTGACCTTCACTCTCTACCTGAGCTTCACTCTGTACCTGAGCCTCATTCTACCTGAGCTTCACTCTGTACCTTAGCTTCACTCACTACCTGAGCTTCACTCTGTACCTGAGAGTCAGTCGGTATCTGAGCATCACTCTGTATGTGAGCATCACTCTCTCCCTGAGCTTCACTCTGTACCTGAGTTTCACTCTGTACCTGCGCTTCACTCTGTACCTGAGCGTCACTCTGTACCTGATCGTCACTCTGTACCTGAGCATCACTCTGTACCTGATCATCACTCTGTACCAGAGCTTCACTCTGTACCTGAGCTTCACTCTGTACCTGAGCTTCACTCTGTGTCTCTTCACTCTGTAAATGAGCGTCACCCTCTACCTGAGCTTCACTCTGTACCTGAGCATCAATCTGTACCTGAGCTTCACTCTATATCTCTTCACTCTCTACCTGACCTTTACTCTGTACCTGAGCTTCACTCTGTACCTGAGAGTCATTCTCTATCTGAGCTTCACTCTGTATCTGAGCGTCACTCTGCACCTGAGAATCAATCTGTACCTGAGCTTCACTCTGTATCTCAGCTTCACTCTGTATCTGAGCGTCACTTTGTACCTAAGCATCACTCTGTATCGGAGCTTCACTCTGTACCTGAACTTAACTCTCTACCTGAGCTTCACTCTGTATCTGAGCTTCACTCTGTATCTGAGCATCACTCTGTACCTGAGCTTCACTTGTATCTCTTCACTCTGTACCTGAGCTTCACTCTGAACCTGAGCTTCACTCTGTATCTGAGCTTCACTCTGTATCTGAGCGTCACTCTGTACCTAAGAATCACTCTGTACCTGAGCTTCACTCTATATCTGAGCATCACTCTTTATCTTGGAACTCTGTATCTGAGCTTCACTCTGTATCTGAGCTTCACTCTGTACCTGAGCATCACTCTGTACTGGACCTTCACTCTGTACCTGAGCATCACTCTGTACTGGACCTTCACTCTGTACCTGAGCTTCACTCTGTGCCTGAGCATCACTCTGTACCGGACCTTCACTCTGTACCTGAGCTTCACTCTGTACCTGAGCATCACTCTGTACATGAGCATCACACTGTATCTGAGCTTCACTCTGTACCTGAGCTTCATTCTCTGCCTGAGCTTAACTCTGTACCTGAGCGTCACTCTTTATCTCTTCGCCTTGTTCCTGAGCTTCGCTCTGTACCTGCGCGTCACTCTTTACCTCTTCAGTCTCTGCCTGAGCTTCACTCTGTACCTGAGATTCACTCTGTACCTGAGCTTCACTCTGTACCTGAGCTTCACTCTGTACCTGAGCTTCACTCTGTACCTGAGAGTCACTCTGTATCTGAGAGTCACCCTGTACCTGAGCGTCACTCTGTACCTGAGCTTCACTCTGTATCTGAGCGTCATTCTGTACCTGAGGTTCACTCTGTAATTGAGCATCACTCTGTACCTGAGCTTCACTCCGTATCTCTTCACTCTGTATTTGAGCTTCCCTCTGTACCTGAGAGTCACTCTGTACCTGAGCGTCACTTTGTACCTGAGCTTCACTCTGTATCTCTTCACTCTGTACTTGAGCTTCACTCTGTACCTGAGAGTCACTCTGTATCTGAGCTTCACTCTCTAGCTGAGCATCACTCTGTACCTGAGCTTCACTCTGTACCTGAGCTTCACTCTGTACCTGAGCTTTACTCTCTACCTGAGCTTCACTCTCTAGCTGATCTTGACTCTCTGGCTGAGCTCCACTCTGTACCTGAGCTTCACTCTCTACCTGAGCTTCATTCTGTACCTGAGCGTCACTCTGTATCTGAGCTTCATTCTGTTCCTGAGCTTCACTCTGTACCTGAGCTTCACTCTCTACCTGCGCTTCACTCTGTACCTGAGCGTCACTCTGTACCTGATCGTCACTCTATACCTGAGCATCACTCTGTACCTGTTCATCACTCTGAACCTGAGATTCACTCTGTACCTGAGCTTCACTCTCTACCTGAGCTTCACCCTGTACATGAGCATCACTGTGTACCTGAGCTTCACTCTGTACCTGAGCATCACTCTCTACCTGATCTTTACTCTGTACCTGTGCTTCACTCTGTACCTGAGCTTCACTCTCTACCTGAGCTTCACTCTGTACCTGAGCATCACTCTATACCTGAGCTTCACTCTGTACCTGACCGTCACACTCTACCTGAGCTTTACTCTCTACCCGAGCTTCACTCTGTACCTGAGCATCACTCTATACCTGAGCTTCACTCTGTACCTGACCATCACTCTCTACCTGAGCTTCACTCTCTATCCGAGCTTCACTCTGTACCTGAGTGACACTTTGTATCTGAGCTTCATTCTGCTCCTGATCTTCACTCTGTACCTGAGTTTCACTCTGTACCTGCGCTTCACTCTGTACCTGAGCGTCACTCTGTACCTGAGCATCACTCTGTATCTCTTCACTCTGTACCTGAGTTTCACTCTGTACCTGCGCTTCACTCTGTACCTGAGCGTCACTCTGTACCTGATCGTCACTCTGTACCTGAGCATCACTCTGTACCTGATCATCACTCTGTACCAGAGCTTCACTCTGTACCTGAGCTTCACTCTGTACCTGAGCTTCACTCTGTGTCTCTTCACTCTGTAAATGAGCGTCACCCTCTACCTGAGCTTCACTCTGTACCTGAGCATCAATCTGTACCTGAGCTTCACTCTGTATCTCTTCACTCTCTACCTGACCTTTACTCTGTACCTGAGCTTCACTCTGTACCTGAGAGTCATTCTCTATCTGAGCTTCACTCTGTATCTGAGCGTCACTCTGTACCTGAGAATCAATCTGTACCTGAGCTTCACTCTGTATCTGAGCTTCACTCTGTATCTGAGCGTCACTTTGTACCTAAGCATCACTCTGTATCGGAGCTTCACTCTGTACCTGAACTTAACTCTCTACCTGAGCTTCACTCTGTATCTGAGCTTCACTCTGTATCTGAGCATCACTCTGTACCTGAGCTTCACTTGTATCTCTTCACTCTGTACCTGAGCTTCACTCTGAACCTGAGCTTCACTCTGTATCTGAGCTTCACTCTGTATCTGAGCGTCACTCTGTACCTAAGAATCACTCTGTACCTGAGCTTCACTCTGTATCTGAGCATCACTCTTTATCTTGGAACTCTGTATCTGAGCTTCACTCTGTATCTGAGCTTCACTCTGTACCTGAGCATCACTCTGTACTGGACCTTCACTCTGTACCTGAGCTTCACTCTGTGCCTGAGCATCACTCTGTACCGGACCTTCACTCTGTACCTGAGCTTCACTCTGTACCTGAGCATCACTCTGTACATGAGCATCACACTGTATCTGAGCTTCACTCTGTACCTGAGCTTCATTCTCTGCCTGAGCTTAACTCTGAACCTGAGCGTCACTCTTTATCTCTTCGCCTTGTTCCTGAGCTTCGCTCTGTTCCTGCGCGTCACTCTTTACCTCTTCAGTCTCTACCTGAGCTTCACTCTGTACCTGAGATTCACTCTGTACCTGAGCTTCACTCTGTACCTGAGCTTCACTCTGTACCTGAGCTTCACTCTGTACCTGAGCTTCACTCTGTACCTGAGAGTCACTCTGTATCTGAGAGTCACCCTGTACCTGAGCGTCACTCTGTACCTGAGCTTCACTCTGTATCTGAGCGTCATTCTGTACCTGAGGTTCACTCTGTAATTGAGCATCACTCTGTACCTGAGCTTCACTCTGTATCTCTTCACTCTGTATTTGAGCTTCCCTCTGTACCTGAGAGTCACTCTGTACCTGAGCGTCACTTTGTCCCTGAGCTTCACTCTGTATCTCTTCACTCTGTACTTGAGCTTCACTCTGTACCTGAGAGTCACTCTGTATCTGAGCTTCACTCTCTAGCTGAGCATCACTCTGTACCTGAGCTTCACTCTGTACCTGAGCTTCACTCTGTACCTGAGCTTTACTCTCTACCTGAGCTTCACTCTCTAGCTGATCTTGACTCTCTGGCTGAGCTCCACTCTGTACCTGAGCTTCACTCTCTACCTGAGCTTCATTCTGTACCTGAGCGTCACTCTGTATCTGAGCTTCATTCTGTTCCTGAGCTTCACTCTGTACCTGAGCTTCACTCTCTACCTGCGCTTCACTCTGTACCTGAGCGTCACTCTGTACCTGACCGTCACACTCTACCTGAGCTTTACTCTCTACCTGAGCTTCACTCTGTACCTGAGCATCACTCTATACCTGAGCTTCACTCTGTACCTGACCATCACTCTCTACCTGAGCTTCACTCTCTATCCGAGCTTCACTCTGTACCTGAGTGACACTTTGTATCTGAGCTTCATTCTGCTCCTGATCTTCACTCTGTACCTGAGTTTCACTCTGTACCTGCGCTTCACTCTGTACCTGAGCGTCACTCTGTACCTGAGCATCACTCTGTATCTCTTCACTCTGTACCTGAGTTTCACTCTGTACCTGCGCTTCACTCTGTACCTGAGCGTCACTCTGTACCTGATCGTCACTCTGTACCTGAGCATCACTCTGTACCTGATCATCACTCTGTACCAGAGCTTCACTCTGTACCTGAGCTTCACTCTGTACCTGAGCTTCACTCTGTGTCTCTTCACTCTGTAAATGAGCGTCACCCTCTACCTGAGCTTCACTCTGTACCTGAGCATCAATCTGTACCTGAGCTTCACTCTGTATCTCTTCACTCTCTACCTGACCTTTACTCTGTACCTGAGCTTCACTCTGTACCTGAGAGTCATTCTCTATCTGAGCTTCACTCTGTATCTGAGCGTCACTCTGTACCTGAGAATCAATCTGTACCTGAGCTTCACTCTGTATCTGAGCTTCACTCTGTATCTGAGCGTCACTTTGTACCTAAGCATCACTCTGTATCGGAGCTTCACTCTGTACCTGAACTTAACTCTCTACCTGAGCTTCACTCTGTATCTGAGCTTCACTCTGTATCTGAGCATCACTCTGTACCTGAGCTTCACTTGTATCTCTTCACTCTGTACCTGAGCTTCACTCTGAACCTGAGCTTCACTCTGTATCTGAGCTTCACTCTGTATCTGAGCGTCACTCTGTACCTAAGAATCACTCTGTACCTGAGCTTCACTCTGTATCTGAGCATCACTCTTTATCTTGGAACTCTGTATCTGAGCTTCACTCTGTATCTGAGCTTCACTCTGTACCTGAGCATCACTCTGTACTGGTCCTTCACTCTGTACCTGAGCATCACTCTGTACTGGACCTTCACTCTGTACCTGAGCTTCACTCTGTGCCTGAGCATCACTCTGTACCGGACCTTCACTCTGTACCTGAGCTTCACTCTGTACCTGAGCATCACTCTGTACATGAGCATCACACTGTATCTGAGCTTCACTCTGTACCTGAGCTTCATTCTCTGCCTGAGCTTAACTCTGAACCTGAGCGTCACTCTTTATCTCTTCGCCTTGTTCCTGAGCTTCGCTCTGTACCTGCGCGTCACTCTTTACCTCTTCAGTCTCTACCTGAGCTTCACTCTGTACCTGAGATTCACTCTGTACCTGAGCTTCACTCTGTACCTGAGCTTCACTCTGTACCTGAGCTTCACTCTGTACCTGAGCTTCACTCTGTACCTGAGAGTCACTCTGTATCTGAGAGTCACCCTGTACCTGAGCGTCACTCTGTACCTGAGCTTCACTCTGTATCTGAGCGTCATTCTGTACCTGAGGTTCACTCTGTAATTGAGCATCACTCTGTACCTGAGCTTCACTCTGTATCTCTTCACTCTGTATTTGAGCTTCCCTCTGTACCCGAGAGTCACTCTGTACCTGAGCGTCACTTTGTCCCTGAGCTTCACTCTGTATCTCTTCACTCTGTACTTGAGCTTCACTCTGTACCTGAGAGTCACTCTGTATCTGAGCTTCACTCTCTAGCTGAGCATCACTCTGTACCTGAGCTTCACTCTGTACCTGAGCTTCACTCTGTACCTGAGCTTTACTCTCTACCTGAGCTTCACTCTCTAGCTGATCTTGACTCTCTGGCTGAGCTCCACTCTGTACCTGAGCTTCACTCTCTACCTGAGCTTCATTCTGTACCTGAGCGTCACTCTGTATTTGAGCTTCATTCTGTTCCTGAGCTTCACTCTGTACCTGAGCTTCACTCTCTACCTGCGCTTCACTCTGTACCTGAGCGTCACTCTGTACCTGATCATCACTCTATACCTGAGCATCACTCTGTACCTGTTCATCACTCTGTACCTGAGATTCACTCTGTACCTGAGCTTCACTCTCTACCTGAGCTTCACCCTGTACATGAGCATCACTGTGTACCTGAGCTTCACTCTGTACCTGAGCATCACTCTCTACCTGACCTTTACTCTGTACCTGAGCTTCACTCTGTACCTGAGCTTCACTCTCTACCTGTGCTTCACTCTGTACCTGAGCATCACTCTATACCTGAGCTTCACTCTGTACCTGACCGTCACTCTCTACCTGAGCTTTACTCTCTACCTGAGCTTCACTCTGTACCTGAGCATCACTCTATACCTGAGCTTCACTCTGTACCTGACCATCACTCTCTACCTGAGCTTCACTCTCTATCCGAGCTTCACTCTGTACCTGAGTGACACTTTGTATCTGAGCTTCATTCTGTTCCTGATCTTCACTCTGTACCTGCGCTTCACTCTGTACCTGAGCGTCACTCTGTACCTGAGCATCACTCTGTATCTCTTCACTCTGTACCTGAGTTTCACTCTGTACCTGCGCTGCACTCTGTACCTGAGCGTCACTCTGTACCTGATCGTCACTCTGTACCTGAGCATCACTCTGTACCTGATCGTCACTCTGTACCAGAGCTTCACTCTGTACCTGAGCTTCACTCTGTACCTGAGCTTCACTCTGTGTCTCTTCACTCTGTAAATGAGCGTCACCCTCTACCTGAGCTTCACTCTGTACCTGAGCATCAATCTGTACCTGAGCTTCACTCTGTATCTCTTCACTCTGTACCTGACCTTTACTCTATACCTGAGCTTCACTCTGTACCTGAGAGTCATTCTCTATCTGAGCTTCACTCTGTATCTGAGCGTCACTCTGTACCTGAGAATCAATCTGTACCTGAGCTTCACTCTGTATCTGAGCTTCACTCTGTATCTGAGCGTCACTTTGTACCTAAGCATCACTCTGTACTGGAGCTTCACTCTGTACCTGAACTTAACTCTCTACCTGAGCTTCACTCTGTATCTGAGCTTCACTCTGTATCTGAGCATCACTCTGTACCTGAGCTTCACTTGTATCTCTTCACTCTGTACCTGAGCTTCACTCTGAACCTGAGCTTCACTCTGTATCTGAGCTTCACTCTGTATCTGAGCGTCACTCTGTACCTAAGAATCACTCTGTACCTGAGCTTCACTCTGTTTCTGAGCATCACTCTTTATCTTGGAACTCTGTATCTGAGCTTCACTCTGTATCTGAGCTTCACTCTGTACCTGAGCATCACTCTGTACTGGACCTTCACTCTGTACCTGAGCATCACTCTGTACTGGACCTTCACTCTGTACCTGAGCTTCACTCTGTGCCTGAGCATCACTCTGTACCGGACCTTCACTCTGTACCTGAGCTTCACTCTGTACCTGAGCATCACTCTGTACTGGACCTTCACTCTCTACCTGAGCTTCACTCTGTACATGAGCATCACACTGTATCTGAGCTTCACTCTGTACCTGAGCTTCATTCTCTGCCTGAGCTTAACTCTGTACCTGAGCGTCACTCTTTATCTCTTCGCCTTGTTCCTGAGCTTCGCTCTGTACCTGCGCGTCACTCTTTACCTGTTCAGTCTCTACCTGAGCTTCACTCTGTACCTGAGATTCACTCTGTATCTCTTCACTCTGTACCTGAGCTTCACTCTGTACCTGAGCTTCACTCTGTACCTGAGCTTCACTCTGTACCTGAGCTTCACTCTGTACCTGAGCTTCACTCTGTACCTGAGAGTCACTCTGTATCTGAGAGTCACCCTGTACCTGAGCGTCACTCTGTACCTGAGCTTCACTCTGTATCTGAGCGTCACTCTGTACCTGAGGTTCACTCTGTAATTGAGCATCACTCTGTACCTGAGCTTCACTCCGTGTCTCTTCACTCTGTATTTGAGCTTCCCTCTGTACCTGAGAGTCACTCTGTACCTGAGCTTCACTTTGTACCTGAGCTTCACTCTGTATCTCTTCACTCTGTACTTGAGCTTCACTCTGTACCTGAGAGTCACTCTGTATCTGAGCTTCACTCTCTAGCTGAGCATCACTCTGTACCTGAGCTTCACTCTGTACCTGAGCTTCACTCTGTACCTGAGCTTTACTCTCTACCTGAGCTTCACTCTCTAGCTGATCTTGACTCTCTGGCTGAGCTCCACTCTGTACCTGAGCTTCACTCTCTACCTGAGCTTCATTCTGTACCTGAGCGTCACTCTGTATCTGAGCTTCATTCTGTTCCTGAGCTTCACTCTGTACCTGAGCTTCACTCTCTACCTGCGCTTCACTCTGTACCTGAGCGTCACTCTGTACCTGATCGTCACTCTATACCTGAGCATCACTCTGTACCTGTTCATCACTCTGTACCTGAGATTCACTCTGTACCTGAGCTTCACTCTCTGCCTGAGCTTCACCCTGTACATGAGCATCACTGTGTACCTGAGCTTCACTCTGTACCTGAGCATCACTCTCTACCTGACCTTTACTCTGTACCTGAGCTTCACTCTGTACCTGAGCTTCACTCTCTACCTGAGCTTCACTCTGTACCTGAGCATCACTCTATACCTGAGCTTCACTCTGTACCTGACCGTCACTCTCTACCTGAGCTTTACTCTCTACCTGAGCTTCACTCTTTACCTGAGCATCACTCTATACCTGAGCTTCACTCTGTACCTGACCATCACTCTCTACCTGAGCTTCACTCTCTATCCGAGCTTCACTCTGTACCTGAGTGACACTTTGTATCTGAGCTTCATTCTGTTCCTGATCTTCACTCTGTACCTGAGTTTCACTCTGTACCTGCGCTTCACTCTGTACCTGAGCGTCACTCTGTACCTGAGCATCACTCTGTATCTCTTCACTCTGTACCTGAGTTTCACTCTGTACCTGCGCTTCACTCTGTACCTGAGCATCACTCTGTACCTGATCGTCACTCTGTACCTGAGCATCACTCTGTACCTGATCATCACTCTGTACCAGAGCTTCACTCTGTACCTGAGCTTCACTCTGTACCTGAGCTTCACTCTGTGTTTCTTCACTCTGTAAATGAGCGTCACCCTCTACCTGAGCTTCACTCTGTACCTGAGCATCAATCTGTACCTGAGCTTCACTCTCTATCTCTTCACTCTCTACCTGACCTTTACTCTGTACCTGAGCTTCACTCTGTACCTGAGAATCATTCTCTATCTGAGCTTCACTCTGTATCTGAGCGTCACTCTGTACCTGAGAATCAATCTGTACCTGAGCTTCACTCTGTATCTGAGCTTCACTCTGTATCTGAGCGTCACTTTGTACCTAAGCATCACTCTGTACCGGAGCTTCACTCTGTACCTGAACTTAACTCTCTACCTGAGCTTCACTCTGTATCTGAGCTTCACTCTGTATCTGAGCATCACTCTGTACCTGAGCTTCACTTGTATCTCTTCACTCTGTACCTGAGCTTCACTCTGAACCTGAGCTTCACTCTGTATCTGAGCATCACTCTGTACCTGAGCTTCACTTGTATCTCTTCACTCTGTACCTGAGCTTCACTCTGAACCTGAGCTTCACTCTGTATCTGAGCTTCACTCTGTATCTGAGCGTCACTCTGTACCTAAGAATCACTCTGTACCTGAGCTTCACTCTGTATCTGAGCATCACTCTTTATCTTGGAACTCTGTATCTGAGCTTCACTCTGTATCTGAGCTTCACTCTGTACCTGAGCATCACTCTGTACTGGACCTTCACTCTGTACCTGAGCATCACTCTGTACTGGACCTTCACTCTGTACCTGAGCTTCACTCTGTGCCTGAGCATCACTCTGTACCGGACCTTCACTCTGTACCTGAGCTTCACTCTGTACCTGAGCATCACTCTGTACTGGACCTTCACTCTCTACCTGAGCTTCACTCTGTACATGAGCATCACACTGTATCTGAGCTTCACTCTGTACCTGAGCTTCATTCTCTGCCTGAGCTTAACTCTGTACCTGAGCGTCACTCTTTATCTCTTCGCCTTGTTCCTGAGCTTCGCTCTGTACCTGCGCGTCACTCTTTACCTCTTCAGTCTCTACCTGAGCTTCACTCTGTACCTGAGATTCACTCTGTATCTCTTCACTCTGTACCTGAGCTTCACTCTGTACCTGAGCTTCACTCTGTACCTGAGCTTCACTCTGTACCTGAGAGTCACTCTGTATCTGAGAGTCACCCTGTACCTGAGCGTCACTCTGTACCTGAGCTTCACTCTGTATCTGAGCGTCATTCTGTACCTGAGGTTCACTCTGTAATTGAGCATCACTCTGTACCTGAGCTTCACTCCGTATCTCTTCACTCTGTATTTGAGCTTCCCTCTGTACCTGAGAGTCACTCTGTACCTGAGCGTCACTTTGTACCTGAGCTTCACTCTGTATCTCTTCACTCTGTACTTGAGCTTCACTCTGTACCTGAGAGTCACTCTGTATCTGAGCTTCACTCTCTAGCTGAGCATTACTCTGTACCTGAGCTTCACTCTGTACCTGAGCTTCACTCTGTACCTGAGCTTTACTCTCTACCTGAGCTTCACTCTCTAGCTGATCTTGACTCTCTGGCTGAGCTCCACTCTGTACCTGAGCTTCACTCTCTACCTGAGCTTCATTCTGTACCTGAGCGTCACTCTGTATCTGAGCTTCATTCTGTTCCTGAGCTTCACTCTGTACCTGAGCTTCACTCTCTACCTGCGCTTCACTCTGTACCTGAGCGTCACTCTGTACCTGATCGTCACTCTATACCTGAGCATCACTCTGTACCTGTTCATCACTCTGTACCTGAGATTCACTCTGTACCTGAGCTTCACTCTCTACCTGAGCTTCACCCTGTACATGAGCATCACTGTGTACCTGAGCTTCACTCTGTACCTGAGCATCACTCTCTACCTGACCTTTACTCTGTACCTGAGCTTCACTCTGTACCTGAGCTTCACTCTCTACCTGAGCTTCACTCTGTACCTGAGCATCACTCTATACCTGAGCTTCACTCTGTACCTGACCGTCACTCTCTACCTGAGCTTTACTCTCTACCTGAGCTTCACTCTGTACCTGAGCATCACTCTATACCTGAGCTTCACTCTGTACCTGACCATCACTCTCTACCTGAGCTTCACTCTCTATCCGAGCTTCACTCTGTACCTGAGTGACACTTTGTATCTGAGCTTCATTCTGTTCCTGATCTTCACTCTGTACCTGAGTTTCACTCTGTACCTGCGCTTCACTCTGTACCTGAGCGTCACTCTGTACCTGAGCATCACTCTGTATCTCTTCACTCTGTACCTGAGTTTCACTCTGTACCTGCGCTTCACTCTGTACCTGAGCGTCACTCTGTACCTGATCGTCACTCTGTACCTGAGCATCACTCTGTACCTGATCATCACTCTGTACCAGAGCTTCACTCTGTACCTGAGCTTCACTCTGTACCTGAGCTTCACTCTGTGTCTCTTCACTCTGTAAATGAGCGTCACCCTCTACCTGAGCTTCACTCTGTACCTGAGCATCAATCTGTACCTGAGCTTCACTCTGTATCTCTTCACTCTCTACCTGACCTTTACTCTGTACCTGAGCTTCATTCTGTACCTGAGAGTCATTCTCTATCTGAGCTTCACTCTGTATCTGAGCGTCACTCTGTACCTGAGAATCAATCTGTACCTGAGCTTCACTCTGTATCTGAGCTTGACTCTGTATCTGAGCGTCACTTTGTACCTAAGCATCACTCTGTACCGGAGCTTCACTCTGTACCTGAACTTAACTCTCTACCTGAGCTTCACTCTGTATCTGAGCTTCACTCTGTATCTGAGCATCACTCTGTACCTGAGCTTCACTTGTATCTCTTCACTCTGTACCTGAGCTTCACTCTGAACCTGAGCTTCACTCTGTATCTGAGCTTCACTCTGTATCTGAGCGTCACTCTGTACCTCAGAATCACTCTGTACCTGAGCTTCACTCTGTATCTGAGCATCACTCTTTATCTTGGAACTCTGTATCTGAGCTTCACTCTTTATCTGAGCTTCACTCTGTACCTGAGCATCACTCTGTACTGGACCTTCACTCTGTACCTGAGCATCACTCTGTACTGGACCTTCACTCTGTACCTGAGCTTCACTCTGTGCCTGAGCATCACTCTGTACCGGACCTTCACTCTGTACCTGAGCTTCACTCTGTACCTGAGCATCACTCTGTACTGGACCTTCACTCTCTACCTGAGCTTCACTCTGTACATGAGCATCACACTGTATCTGAGCTTCACTCTGTACCTGAGCTTCGTTCTCTGCCTGAGCTTAACTCTGTACCTGAGCGTCACTCTTTATCTCTTCGCCTTGTTCCTGAGCTTCGCTCTGTACCTGCGCGTCACTCTTTACCTCTTCAGTCTCCACCTGAGCTTCACTCTGTACCTGAGATTCACTCTGTATCTCTTCACTCTGTACCGGAGCTTCACTCTGTACCTGAGCTTCACTCTGTACCTGAGCTTCACTCTGTACCTGAGCTTCACTCTGTACCTGAGCTTCACTCTGTACCTGAGCATCACTCTGTACTGGACCTTCACTCTCTACCTGAGCTTCACTCTGTACCTGAGCGTCACTCTGTACCTGAGCTTCACTCTGTACCTGGGCTTCACTCTGTACCTGAGCTACACTCTGTACCTGAGCGTCAATCTGTATCTGAGCTTCACTCTGTATCTGAGCTTTTCTCTGTAGCTGAGCATCACTCTGTAACTGAGCTTCACACTGTATCTCTTCACTTTGTACCTCAGCTTCACTCTGTTCTTGAGCTTCACTGTGTATCTGAGGGTCTCTCTGTACCTGAGCGTCACTCTGTACCTGATCTTCACTCTGTACCTGACCTTTACTCTGTACCTGAGCTTCACTCTGTAACTGAGCTTCACTCAGTATCTGAGCGTCACTCTGTACCTGAGCTTCACTCTGTACCTGAGCTTTACTCTGTACCTGACCTTTACTCTGTACCTGAGCTTCACTCTGTATCTGAGCTTCACTCAGTATCTGAGCGTCACTCTGTATCTGAGCTTCACTCTGTACCAGAGCATCAATCTGTACCTGAGCGTCACTCTTTATCTCAGAACTCTGTACCTGAACTTCACTCTGTACTTGAGCTTCACTCTGTACCTGAGCTACACTCTGTATCTCAGCATCACTATGTACCTGAGCTTCACTGTGTACCTGAGCTTCAATGTGCACCTGAGCTTCACTCTGTACCTGTGCTTCACTCTGTACCTGAGCGTCACTCTGTACCTGAGCATCACTCTGTACCTGACCTTCACTCTGTACCTGACCGTCACTCTCTACCTGAGCTTCACTCGCCACCTGAGCTTCACTCAGTACCTGAGCATCACTCTGTATCTCTTCACTCTGTACCTGAGCGTCACTCTGTACCTGAGCTTCACTCTGTACCTGAGCATCACTCGGTACATGAGCGTCACTCTGGAGCTGAGCGTCACTCTGTACTTGAGCTTCACTCTGTACCTGAGCTCCACGCTGTACCTGAGCTTCACTCTGTACCTGAGAGTCACTCTGTATCTGAGAGTCACTCTGTACCTGAGCGTCACTCTGTACCTGAGCTTCACTCTGTATCTGAGCGTCATTCTGTACCTGAGTTTCACTCTGTACCTGAGCATCACTCTGTACCTGAGCTTCACTCTGTACCTGAGCTTCACTCTGTATCTGAGCTTCATTCTGTACCTGACCTTCACTCTGTACCTGACCTTCACTCTGTATCTCTTCACTCTGTATTTGAGCTTCCCTCTGTACCTGAGAGTCACTCTGTATCTGAGCATCACTTTGTACCTGAGCTTCACTCTGTATCTCTTCACTCTGTACTTGAGCTTCACTCTGTACCTGAGAGTCACTCTGTATCTGAGCGTCACTCTGTACCTGAGGTTCACTCTGTACCTGAGCATCACTCTGTACCTGAGCTTCACTCTGTATCTGAGCTTCACTCTGTACCTGAGCTTCACTCTCTACCTGAGCTTCACTCTCTAGCTGAGATTCACTCTGTACCTGAGCATCACTCTGTACCTGAGCTTCACTCTCTACCTGAGCTTCAAGCTGTACCTGAGCGTCACTCTGTATCTGAGCTTCATTCTGTTCCTGAGCTTCAATCTGTACCTGAGCTTCACTCTGTACCTGCGCTTCACTCTGTACCTGAGCGTCACTCTGTACCTGATCGTCACTCTGTACTTGAGCATCACTCTGTACCTGTTCATCACTCTGTACCTGAGCTTCACTCTGTACCTGAGCTTCACTCTCTACCTGAGCCTCACCCTGTACATGAGCTTCACTCTGTACCTGAGCTTTACTCTCTACCTGAGCTTCACTCTGTACCTGAGCATCACTCTGTACCTGAGCTTCACTCTGTACCTGACCGTCACTCTCTACCTGAGCTTCACTCTCTACCTGAGCTTCACTCTGTACCTGAGCATCAATCTATACCTGAGCTTCATTCTGTACCTGACCGTCACTCTCTACTTGAGCTTCACTCTCTACCCGAGCTTCACTCTGTACCTGAGCGACACTTTGTATCTGAGCTTCATTCTGTTCCTGATCTTCACTCTGTACCTGAGTTTCACTCTGTACCTGCGCTTCACTCTGTACCTGAGCATCATTCTGTACCCGATCGTCACTCTGTACCTGAGCATCACTCTGTACCTGATCATCACTCTGTACCTGAGCTTCACTCTGTACCTGAGCTTTACTCTGTACCTGAGCTTCACTCTGTGTCTCTTCACTCTGCAAATAAGCATCACCCTCTACCTGAGCTTCACTCTGTACCTGAGCATCAATCTGTACCTGAGCTTCACTCTGTATCTCTTCACTCTCTCCCTGACCTTTACTCTGTACCTGAGATTCACTCTGTACCTGAGAGTCATTCTCTATCTGAGCGTCACTCTGCATCTGAGCATCACTCTGTATCTGAGCTTCACTCTGTATCTGAGCATGACTCTGTACCTGAGCTTCACTGTGTATCTGAGCTTCACTCTGTATCTCTTCACTCTGTACCTAAGCATCACTCTGTACCGGAGCTTCACTCTGTACCTGAACTTCACTCTCTACCTGAGCTTCACTCTGTACCTGAGCTTCACTCTGTATCTCTTCACTCTGTACCTGAGCTTCACTCTGTACTGGACCTTCACTCTGTACCTGAGCTTCACTCTGTACCTGAGCTTCACTCTGTACCTGAGAGTCACTCTGTATCTGAGAGTCACCCTGTACCTGAGCGTCACTCTGTACCTGAGCTTCACTCTGTATCTGAGCGTCATTCTGTACCTGAGGTTCACTCTGTAATTGAGCATCACTCTGTACCTGAGCTTCACTCCGTATCTCTTCACTCTGTATTTGAGCTTCCCTCTGTACCTGAGAGTCACTCTGTACCTGAGCGTCACTTTGTACCTGAGCTTCACTCTGTATCTCTTCACTCTGTACTTGAGCTTCACTCTGTACCTGAGAGTCACTCTGTATCTGAGCTTCACTCTCTAGCTGAGCATCACTCTGTACCTGAGCTTCACTCTGTACCTGAGCTTCACTCTGTACCTGAGCTTTACTCTCTACCTGAGCTTCACTCTCTAGCTGATCTTGACTCTCTGGCTGAGCTCCACTCTGTACCTGAGCTTCACTCTCTACCTGAGCTTCATTCTGTACCTGAGCGTCACTCTGTATCTGAGCTTCATTCTGTTCCTGAGCTTCACTCTGTACCTGAGCTTCACTCTCTACCTGCGCTTCACTCTGTACCTGAGCGTCACTCTGTACCTGATCGTCACTCTATACCTGAGCATCACTCTGTACCTGTTCATCACTCTGTACCTGAGATTCACTCTGTACCTGAGCTTCACTCTCTACCTGAGCTTCACCCTGTACATGAGCATCACTGTGTACCTGAGCTTCACTCTGTACCTGAGCATCACTCTCTACCTGACCTTTACTCTGTACCTGAGCTTCACTCTGTACCTGAGCTTCACTCTCTACCTGAGCTTCACTCTGTACCTGAGCATCACTCTATACCTGAGCTTCACTCTGTACCTGACCGTCACTCTCTACCTGAGCTTTACTCTCTACCTGAGCTTCACTCTGTACCTGAGCATCACTCTATACCTGAGCTTCACTCTGTACCTGACCATCACTCTCTACCTGAGCTTCACTCTCTATCCGAGCTTCACTCTGTACCTGAGTGACACTTTGTATCTGAGCTTCATTCTGTTCCTGATCTTCACTCTGTACCTGAGTTTCACTCTGTACCTGCGCTTCACTCTGTACCTGAGCGTCACTCTGTACCTGAGCATCACTCTGTATCTCTTCACTCTGTACCTGAGTTTCACTCTGTACCTGCGCTTCACTCTGTACCTGAGCGTCACTCTGTACCTGATCGTCACTCTGTACCTGAGCATCACTCTGTACCTGATCATCACTCTGTACCAGAGCTTCACTCTGTACCTGAGCTTCACTCTGTACCTGAGCTTCACTCTGTGTCTCTTCACTCTGTAAATGAGCGTCACCCTCTACCTGAGCTTCACTCTGTACCTGAGCATCAATCTGTACCTGAGCTTCACTCTGTATCTCTTCACTCTCTACCTGACCTTTACTCTGTACCTGAGCTTCATTCTGTACCTGAGAGTCATTCTCTATCTGAGCTTCACTCTGTATCTGAGCATCACTCTGTACCTGAGAATCAATCTGTACCTGAGCTTCACTCTGTATCTGAGCTTGACTCTGTATCTGAGCGTCACTTTGTACCTAAGCATCACTCTGTACCGGAGCTTCACTCTGTACCTGAACTTAACTCTCTACCTGAGCTTCACTCTGTATCTGAGCTTCACTCTGTATCTGAGCATCACTCTGTACCTGAGCTTCACTTGTATCTCTTCACTCTGTACCTGAGCTTCACTCTGAACCTGAGCTTCACTCTGTATCTGAGCTTCACTCTGTATCTGAGCGTCACTCTGTACCTCAGAATCACTCTGTACCTGAGCTTCACTCTGTATCTGAGCATCACTCTTTATCTTGGAACTCTGTATCTGAGCTTCACTCTTTATCTGAGCTTCACTCTGTACCTGAGCATCACTCTGTACTGGACCTTCACTCTGTACCTGAGCATCACTCTGTACTGGACCTTCACTCTGTACCTGAGCTTCACTCTGTGCCTGAGCATCACTCTGTACCGGACCTTCACTCTGTACCTGAGCTTCACTCTGTACCTGAGCATCACTCTGTACTGGACCTTCACTCTCTACCTGAGCTTCACTCTGTACATGAGCATCACACTGTATCTGAGCTTCACTCTGTACCTGAGCTTCGTTCTCTGCCTGAGCTTAACTCTGTACCTGAGCGTCACTCTTTATCTCTTCGCCTTGTTCCTGAGCTTCGCTCTGTACCTGCGCATCACTCTTTACCTCTTCAGTCTCCACCTGAGCTTCACTCTGTACCTGAGATTCACTCTGTATCTCTTCACTCTGTACCTGAGCTTCACTCTGTACCTGAGCTTCACTCTGTACCTGAGCTTCACTCTGTACCTGAGCTTCACTCTGTACCTGAGCTTCACTCTGTACCTGAGCATCACTCTGTACTGGACCTTCACTCTCTACCTGAGCTTCACTCTGTACCTGAGCGTCACTCTGTACCTGAGCTTCACTCTGTACCTGGGCTTCACTCTGTACCTGAGCTACACTCTGTACCTGAGCGTCTATCTGTATCTGAGCTTCACTCTGTATCTGAGCTTTTCTCTGTAGCTGAGCATCACTCTGTAACTGAGCTTCACACTGTATCTCTTCACTTTGTACCTCAGCTTCACTCTGTTCTTGAGCTTCACTGTGTATCTGAGGGTCTCTCTGTACCTGAGCGTCACTCTGTACCTGATCTTCACTCTGTACCTGACCTTTACTCTGTACCTGAGCTTCACTCTGTAACTGAGCTTCACTCAGTATCTGAGCGTCACTCTGTACCTGAGCTTCACTCTGTACCTGAGCTTTACTCTGTACCTGACCTTTACTCTGTACCTGAGCTTCACTCTGTATCTGAGCTTCACTCAGTATCTGAGCGTCACTCTGTATCTGAGCTTCACTCTGTACCAGAGCATCAATCTGTACCTGAGCGTCACTCTTTATCTCAGAACTCTGTACCTGAACTTCACTCTGTACTTGAGCTTCACTCTGTACCTGAGCTACACTCTGTATCTCAGCATCACTATGTACCTGAGCTTCACTGTGTACCTGAGCTTCAATGTGCACCTGAGCTTCACTCTGTACCTGTGCTTCACTCTGTACCTGAGCGTCACTCTGTACCTGAGCATCACTCTGTACCTGACCTTCACTCTGTACCTGACCGTCACTCTCTACCTGAGCTTCACTCGCCACCTGAGCTTCACTCAGTACCTGAGCATCACTCTGTATCTCTTCACTCTGTACCTGAGCGTCACTCTGTACCTGAGCTTCACTCTGTACCTGAGCATCACTCGGTACATGAGCGTCACTCTGGAGCTGAGCGTCACTCTGTACTTGAGCTTCACTCTGTACCTGAGCTCCACGCTGTACCTGAGCTTCACTCTGTACCTGAGAGTCACTCTGTATCTGAGAGTCACTCTGTACCTGAGCGTCACTCTGTACCTGAGCTTCACTCTGTATCTGAGCGTCATTCTGTACCTGAGTTTCACTCTGTACCTGAGCATCACTCTGTACCTGAGCTTCACTCTGTACCTGAGCTTCACTCTGTATCTGAGCTTCATTCTGTACCTGACCTTCACTCTGTACCTGACCTTCACTCTGTATCTCTTCACTCTGTATTTGAGCTTCCCTCTGTACCTGAGAGTCACTCTGTATCTGAGCATCACTTTGTACCTGAGCTTCACTCTGTATCTCTTCACTCTGTACTTGAGCTTCACTCTGTACCTGAGAGTCACTCTGTATCTGAGCGTCACTCTGTACCTGAGGTTCACTCTGTACCTGAGCATCACTCTGTACCTGAGCTTCACTCTGTATCTGAGCTTCACTCTGTACCTGAGCTTCACTCTCTACCTGAGCTTCACTCTCTAGCTGAGATTCACTCTGTACCTGAGCATCACTCTGTACCTGAGCTTCACTCTCTACCTGAGCTTCAAGCTGTACCTGAGCGTCACTCTGTATCTGAGCTTCATTCTGTTCCTGAGCTTCAATCTGTACCTGAGCTTCACTCTGTACCTGCGCTTCACTCTGTACCTGAGCGTCACTCTGTACCTGATCGTCACTCTGTACTTGAGCATCACTCTGTACCTGTTCATCACTCTGTACCTGAGCTTCACTCTGTACCTGAGCTTCACTCTCTACCTGAGCCTCACCCTGTACATGAGCTTCACTCTGTACCTGAGCTTTACTCTCTACCTGAGCTTCACTCTGTACCTGAGCATCACTCTGTACCTGAGCTTCACTCTGTACCTGACCATCACTCTCTACCTGAGCTTCACTCTCTACCTGAGCTTCACTCTGTACCTGAGCATCAATCTATACCTGAGCTTCATTCTGTACCTGACCGTCACTCTCTACTTGAGCTTCACTCTCTACCCGAGCTTCACTCTGTACCTGAGCGACACTTTGTATCTGAGCTTCATTCTGTTCCTGATCTTCACTCTGTACCTGAGTTTCACTCTGTACCTGCGCTTCACTCTGTACCTGAGCATCATTCTGTACCCGATCGTCACTCTGTACCTGAGCATCACTCTGTACCTGATCATCACTCTGTACCTGAGCTTCACTCTGTACCTGAGCTTCACTCTGTACCTGAGCTTCACTCTGTGTCTCTTCACTCTGCAAATAAGCATCACCCTCTACCTGAGCTTCACTCTGTACCTGAGCATCAATCTGTACCTGAGCTTCACTCTGTATCTCTTCACTCTCTCCCTGACCTTTACTCTGTACCTGAGATTCACTCTGTACCTGAGAGTCATTCTCTATCTGAGCGTCACTCTGCATCTGAGCATCACTCTGTATCTGAGCTTCACTCTGTATCTGAGCATGACTCTGTACCTGAGCTTCACTGTGTATCTGAGCTTCACTCTGTATCTCTTCACTCTGTACCTAAGCATCACTCTGTACCGGAGCTTCACTCTGTACCTGAACTTCACTCTCTACCTGAGCTTCACTCTGTACCTGAGCTTCACTCTGTATCTCTTCACTCTGTACCTGAGCTTCACTCTGTACTGGACCTTCACTCTGTACCTGAGCTTCACTCTGTACCTGAGCATCACTCTGTACCGGACCTTCACTCTGTACCTGAGCTTCACTCTGTACCTGAGCATCACTCTGTACTGGACCTTCACTCTCTACCTGAGCTTCACTCTGTACATGAGCATCACACTGTATCTGAGCTTCACTCTGTACCTGAGCTTCCCTCTCTACCTGAGCTTCACTCTGTACCTGAGCGTCACTCTTTATCTCTTCGCTTTGTACCTGAGCTTCGCTCTGTACCTGCGCGTCACTCTTTATCTCTTCACTCTCTACCTGAGCTTCACTCTGTACCTGAGCTTCACTCTGTATCTCTTCACTCTGTACCTGAGCTTCACTCTGTACCTGAGAGTCACTCAGTATCTGAGCGTCACTCTGTACCAGAGCGTCACTCTGTACTTGAGCTTCACTCTGTACCTGAGCATCACTCTGTACTTGAGGTTCACTCTGTACCTGAGCATCACTCTGTACCTGTGCTTCACTCTGTATCCAAGCTTCACTCTGTACCTGAGCTTCACTCTGTACCTGAGCTTCACTCTGTATCTCTTCACTCTGTATCTGTGCGTCACTCTGTACCTGAGCATCACTCTATACCTGAGGTACACTCTGTACCTGAGCGTCACTCTGTACCTGAGCTACACTCTGTACCTGAGCATCAATCTGTATCTGAGCTTCACTCTGTATCTGAGCATCACTCTGTAACTGAGCTTCACTCTGTATCTGAGCTTTACTCTGCACCTGAGCTTCACTCTCTACCTGAGCTTCACTCTGTACCTGAGCATCACTCTGTAACTGAGCTTCACACTGTATCTCTTCACTTTGTACCTCAGCTTCACTCTGTACCTGAGCTTCACTGTGTTTCTGAGGGTCTCCCTGTACCTGAGCGTCACTCTGTACCTGATCTTCACTCTGTACCTGACCTTTACTCTGTACCTGAGCTTCACTCTGTAACTGACCTTTACTCTGTACCTGAGCGTCACTCTGTACCTGAGCATCAATCTGTACCTGAGCGTCACTCTTTATCTCGGAACTCTGTACCTGAACTTCACTCTGTACTTGAGCTTCACTCTGTAGCTGAGCTACACTCTGTATCTGAGCATCAGTCTGTACCTGAGCTTCACTCTGTACCTGAGCTTCACTCTGTACTTGAGCTTCACTCTGTATCTGAGCATCACTCTCTACCTGAGCTTCACTCTGTACCTGAGCTTCACTCCGTACCTGACCTTCATTCTGTACCTGAGATTCACTCTGTATCTGAGCATCACTCTCTACCTGAGCTTCACTCTGTATCTGAGCATCACTCTCTACCTGAGCTTCACTCTGTACCTGAGCTTCACTCTGTATCTGAGTGTCACTCTGTATCTGAGCATCACTCTGTACCTGAGCGTCACTCTGTACCTGAGTGTCACTCTGTACCTGAGCGTCACTCTGTACCTGAGCTTCACTCTGTACCTGAGATTAACTCTGTACCTGAGTGTCACTCTGTACCTGAGCGTCACTCTGTACCTGAGCGTCACTCTGTACCTGAGCTTCACTCTTTACTGAGCATCACTCTGTACTTGAGCTTCACTCTGTACCTCTTCTCTCTGTTTCTGAGCGTCACTCTGTAATGAGCGTCACTCTGTACCTGAGCTTCACTCTTTACTGAGCATCACTCTGTACTTGAGCTTCACTCTGTACCTGAGCTTCACTCTGTACCTGAGCATCACTCTCTACCTGAGCATCACTCTGTATCTGAGCATCACTCTGAATCTGAGCTTCCCTCTGTACCTGAGAGTCACTCTGTATCTGAGCGTCACTTTGTACCTGAGCTTCACTCTGTATCTCTTCACTCTGTACTTGAGCTTCATTCTGTACCTGAGAGTCACTCTGTATCTGAGCGTCACTCTGTACCTGAGGTTCACTCTGTACCTGAGCATCACTCTGTACCTGAGCTTCACTCTGTATCAGAGCTTCACTCTGCACCTGAGCTTCACTCTCTACCTGAGCTTCACTCTCTAGCTGAGCTTCACTCTGTACCTGAGCTTCACTCTGTACCTGAGCTTCACTCTCTACCTGAGCTTCATTCTGTACCTGAGCGTCACTCTGTATCTGAGCTTCATTCTGTTCCTGAGCTTCACTCTGTACCTGAGCTTCACTCTGCACCTGCGCTTCACTCTGTACCTGAGCGTCACTCTGTACCTGGTCATCACTCTGTACCTGAGCATCACTCTGTACCTGTTCATCACTCTGTACCTGAGATTCACTCTGTACCTGAGCTTCACTCTCTACCTGAGCTTCACCCTGTACATGAGTATTACTCTGTACCTGAGCTTCACTCTGTATCTCTTCACTCTCTACCTGACCTTTACTCTGTACCTGAACTTCACTCTGTACCTGAGCTTCACTCTCTACCTAAGCTTCACTCTGTAACTGAGCATCACTCTATACCTGAGCTTCACTCTGTACCTGACCGTCACTCTCTACCTGAGCTTCTCTCTCTACCTGAGCTTCACTCTGTACCTGAGCATCACTCTATACCTGAGCTTCACTCTGTACTTGACCGTCACTCTCTACCTGAGCTTCACTCTCTACCCGAGCTTCACTCTGTACCTGAGCGACACTTTGTATCTGAGCTTCATTCTGTTCCTGATCTTCACTCTGTACCTTAGTTTCACTCTGTACCTGCGCTTCACTCTGTACCTGAGCATCACTCTGTACCTGATCGTCACTCTGTACCTGAGCATCACTCTGTACCTGATCATCACTCTGTACCAGAGCTTCACTCTGTACCTGAGCTTCACTCTGTACCTGAGCTTCACTCTGTGTCTCTTCACTGTGTAAATAAGCATCACCCTCTACCTGAGCTTCATTCTGTACCTGACCTTCACTCTGTACCTGACCTTCACTCTGTATCTCTTCACTCTGTATTTGAGCTTCCCTCTGTACCTGAGAGTCACTCTGTATCTGAGCATCACTTTGTACCTGAGCTTCACTCTGTATCTCTTCACTCTGTACTTGAGCTTCACTCTGTACCTGAGAGTCACTCTGTATCTGAGCGTCACTCTGTACCTGAGGTTCACTCTGTACCTGAGCATCACTCTGTACCTAAGCTTCAATCTGTATCTGAGCTTCACTCTGTACCTGAGCTTCACTCTCTACCTGAGCTTCACTCTCTAGCTGAGCTTCACTCTGTACCTGAGCATCACTCTCTACCTGAGCTTCACTCTCTACCTGAGCTTCATTCTGTACCTGAGCATCACTCTGTATCTGAGCTTCATTCTGTTCCTGAGCTTCACTCTGTACCTGAGCTTCACTCTGTACCTGCGCTTCACTCTGTGCCTGAGCGTCACTCTGTACCTGATCGTCACTCTGTACTTGAGCATCACTCTGTACCTGTTCATCACTCTGTACCTGAGCTTCATTCTGTACCTGAGCTTCACTCTCTACCTGAGCCTCACCCTGTACATGAGCTTCACTCTGTACCTGAGCTTCACTCTCTACCTGAGCTTCACTCTGTACCTGAGCATCACTCTATACCTGAGCTTCACTCTGTATCTTACCGTCACTCTCTACCTGAGCTTCACTCTCTACCTGAGCTTCACTCTGTACCTGAGCATCAATCTATACCTGAGCTTCATTCTGTACCTGACCGTCACTCTCTACTTGAGCTTCACTCTCTACCCGAGCTTCACTCTGTACCTGAGCGACACTTTGTATCTGAGCTTCATTCTGTTCCTGATCTTCACTCTGTACCTGAGTTTCACTCTGTACCTGCGCTTCACTCTGTACCTGAGCATCACTCTGTACCTGATCGTCACTCTGTACCTGAGCATCACTCTGTACCTGATCATCACTCTGTACCTGAGCTTCACTCTGTACCTGAGCTTCACTCTGTACCTGAGCTTCACTCTGTGTCTCTTCACTCTGCAAATAAGCATCACCCTCTACCTGAGCTTCACTCTGTACCTGAGCATCACTCTGTACCTGAGCTTCACTCTGTATCTCTTCACTCTCTACCTGACCTTTACTCTGTACCTGAGATTCACTCTGTACCTGAGAGTCATTCTCTATCTGAGCGTCACTCTGTATCTGAGCATCACTCTGTATCTGAGCTTCACACTGTATCTGAGCATCACTCTGTACCTGAGAATCAATCTGTACCTGAGCTTCACTCTGTATCTGAGCTTCACTCTGTATCTCTTCACTCTGTACCTAAGCATCACTCTGTACCGGAGCTTCACTCAGTACCTGAACTTCACTCTCTACCTAAGCTTCACTCTGTATCTGAGCTTCACTCTGCATCTGAGCGTCACGCTGTACCTAATAATCACTCTGTACCTGAGCTTCACTCTGTATCTGTGCGTCACTCTTTATCTTGGAACTCTGTATCTGAGCTTCACTCTGTACCTGAGCTCACTCTGTACCTGAGCATCACTCAGTACTGGACCTTCACTCTGTACCTGAGCATCACTCTGTACTGGACCTTCACTCTGTACCTGAGCTTCACTCTGTACCTGAGCTTCACTCTGTTTCGGACCTTCACTCTGTACCTGAGCTTCACTCTGTACCTGAGCATCACTCTGTACTGGACCTTCACTCTCTACCTGAGCTTCACTCTGCACATGAGCATCACACTGTATCTGAACTTCACTCTGTACCTGAGCTTCACTCTCTACCTGAGCTTCACTCTGTACCTGAGCGTCACTCTTTATCTCTTCGCTTTGTACCTGAGCTTCGCTCTGTACCTGCGCGTCACTCTTTATCTCTTCACTCTCTACCTGAGCTTCACTCTGTACCTGAGCTTCACTCTGTATCTCTTCACTCTGTACCTGAGCTTCACTCTGTACCTGAGAGTCACTCAGTATCTGAGCGTCACTCTGTACCAGAGCGTCACTCTGTACTTGAGCTTCACTCTGTACCTGAGCGTCACTCTGTACCTGAGGTTCACTCTGTACCTGAGCATCACTCTGTACCTGAGCTTCACTCTGTATCCAAGCTTCACTCTGTACCTGAGCTTCACTCTGTACCTGAGCTTCACTCTGTATCTCTTCACTCTGTATCTGTGCATCACTCTGTACCTGAGCGTCACTCTGTACCTGAGGTACACTCTGTACCTGAGCGTCACTCTGTACCTGAGCTACACTCTGTACCTGAGCGTCAATCTGTATCTGAGCTTCACTCTGTATCTGAGCATCACTCTGTAACTGAGCTTCACTCTGTATCTGAGCTTTACTCTGCAGCTGAGCTTCACTCTCTACCTGAGCATCACTCTGTAACTGAGCTTCACACTGTATCTCTTCACTTTGTACCTCAGCTTCACTCTGTACCTGAGCTTCAATGTGTTTCTGAGGGTCTCTCTGTACCTGAGCGTCACTCTGTACCTGATGTTCACTCTGTACCTGACCTTTACCCTGTACCTGAGCTTCACTCTGTAACTGAGCTTCACTCAGTATCTGAGCGTCACTCTGTATCTGAGCTACACTCTGTACCTGAGCATCAATCTGTACCTGAGCGTCACTCTTTATCTCGGAACTCTGTACCTGAACTTTATTCTGTACTTGAGCTTCACTCTGTACCTGAGCTACACTCTGTATCTGAGCATCAGTCTGTACCTGAGCTTCACTCTGTACCTGAGCTTCACTCTGTACCTGAGCTTCACTCTGTATCTGAGCATCACTCTCTACCTGAGCTTCACTCTGTACCTGAGCTTCACTCTGTACCTGACCTTCATTCTGTACCTGAGAGTCATTCTGTATCTGAGCATCACTCTCTACCTGAGCTTCACTCTGTATCTGAGCATCACTCTCTACCTGAGCTTCACTCTGTACCTGAGCTTCACTCTGTATCTGAGTGTCACTTTGTATCTGAGCATCACTCTGTACCTGAGCGTCACTCTGTACCTGAGTGTCACTCTGTACCTGAGCGTCACTCTGTACCTGAGCTTCACTCTGTACCTGAGCTTCACTCTGTATCTGAGTGTCACTTTGTATCTGAGCATCACTCTGTACCTGAGCGTCACTCTGTACCTGAGTGTCACTCTGTACCTGAGCGTCACTCTGTACCTGAGCTTCACTCTGTACCTGAGATTCACTCTGTACCTGAGCGTCACTCTGTACCTGAGCATCACTCTGTACCTGAGCGTCACTCTGTACCTGAGCGTCACTCTGTACTTGAGCTTCACTCTGTACCTCTTCTCTCTGTATCTGAGCGTCACTCTGTAATGAGCGTCACTCTGTACCTGAGCTTCACTCTTTACTGAGCATCACTCTGTACTTGAGCTTCACTCTGTACCTGAGCTTCACTCTGTACCTGAGCATTACTCTCTACCTGAGCATCACTCTGTATCTGAGCATCACTCTGTATCTGAGCTTCCCTCTGTACCTGAGAGTCACTCTGTATCTTAGCGTCACTTTGTACCTGAGCTTCACTCTGTATCTCTTCACTCTGTACTTGAGCTTCATTCTGCACCTGAGAGTCACTCTGTATCTGAGCGTCACTCTGTACCTGAGGTTCACTCTGTACCTGAGCAGCACTCTGTACCTGAGCTTCACTCTGTATCAGAGCTTCACTCTGTACCTGAGCTTCACTCTCTACCTGAGCTTCACTCTCTAGCTGAGCTTCACTCTGTACCTGAGCATCACTCTGTACCTGAGCTTCACTCTCTACCTGAGCTTCATTCTGTACCTGAGCGTCACTCTGTATCTGAGCTTCATTCTGTTCCTGAGCTTCACTCTGTACCTGAGCTTCACTCTGTACCTGCGCTTCACTCTGTACCTGAGCGTCACTCTGTACCTGGTCATCACTCTGTACCTGAGCATCACTCTGTACCTGTTCATCACTCTGTACCTGAGCTTCACTCTGTACCCGAGCTTCACTCTCTACCTGAGCTTCACCCTGTACATGAGTACCACTCTGTACCTGAGCTTCACTCTGTATCTCTTCACTCTCTACCTGACCTTTACTCTGTACCTGAGCTTCACTCTGTACCTGAGCTTCACTCTCTACCTGAGCTTCACTCTGTACCTGAGCATCACTCTATACCTGAGCTTCACTCTGTACCTGACCGTCACTCTCTACCTGTGCTTCACTCTCTACCTGAGCTTCACTCTGTACCTGAGCATCACTCTATACCTGAGCTTCACTCTCTACCCGAGCTTCACTCTGTACTTGAGCGACACTTTGTATCTGAGCTTCATTCTGTTCCTGATCTTCAGTCTGTACCTTAGTTTCACTCTGTACCTGCGCTTCACTCTGTACCTGAGCATCACTCTGTACCTGATCGTCACTCTGTACCTGAGCATCACTCTGTACCTGATCATCACTCTGTACCTGAGCTTCACTCTGTACCTGAGCTTCACTCTGTACCTGAGCTTCACTCTGTGTCTCTTCACTCTGTAAATAAGCATCACCCTCTACCTGAGCTTCACTCTGTACCTGAGCATCACTCTGTACCTGAGCTTCACTCTGTATCTCTTCACTCTCTATCTGACCTTTACTCTGTACCTGAGATTCACTCTGTACCTGAGAGTCATTCTCTATCTGAGCATCACTCTGTATCTGAGCATCACTCTGTATCTGAGCTTCACTCTGTATCTGAGCGTCACTCTTGTAAAGTCTGTGGGTTGTGCAGTAAATAAATACACAGACTTTCGAAGTACAAACAAACAGGTCTTTACTATTCAGAGGTCAGGGCGAATCTGCCCCAGTTATCCTATCACAACACTTATATACTGGTGTGGTCACTGTCGGTATTACAGTATACAGAAGCCAAACAAGTAGTGCCACACTTAAAGTAGTTCCCTTAAAGGTGAACGGTTACATTCAATAGTTCCCTTAAAGGTAGACGGGTACATACACTACAATCCTCCCTTTTTAGCTTATTACTTACAGAGTCCCCGTTAAACATACATATCTTCAACTTCCCATAAAACAAATTACAGATATAACCTCGGTGGAGTCAATGTCATATAAAACAATTTACAGATATAATCTCGGTGGAAACAGTTCACAGGTTCAGTCTTTGCGGAAACAGTTCATAGATGCAGTCTCTGATCTTGACTCGTTCCGAACAACATCTCTTTGGTGTAGCCGGTTCACCTGGCTAGCGTGACTCCTCCATAGCCTTTTTCTTGACGTAACAGCTTGAACTTTCGTCCTGTTGAACCAGCAGTGCGGACTTTTACAACCAACTGGCTGTCTTGACCTTTTCCAGTTTTCCAACTAATTTAGCTCCTTTCGTAGTGTCCCGCCTGAGATGGTAGAAGTGCTAATATTTTAGACAGTTATTATCTTCTGCTTCTTCTTTTTCTTTTCTGCCTTTTTGAAACTCTCGGAGCTCCTTTCTCAGCTGCCAGCTGTAGCGCCACCAACTCTCTATGTTCTTTAGACCTTAAGTGCTTCATCCGGATTTCAGCACTTTGGGAGTTTTCATCACAAACTGGGCAGACCACATCCTCATAATATTCAGTGTCACCCAACAGGTCATGGTAATATTCGGGTTCGTCCTGAGTTAGGCCAGCGAGAGAGCCTTCCTCTTCCTCCTCACCCATCTGGACGTTAGCTGACGGTGGTTCCTTCCCTAGATATCTTTCTTGAAAAGCCTTCTGCATGCATTCATATTCATCCCGCTCTTCCTGGGTTATCTGCCATTCCTTTACGACGGACCTCATTTGTGAGTTCAATACCTTCCCTTCCATCGGGAATTGCGTTATCAGGCTATTTGATCCTTCTACTGAAGTAACGGGTTCCACATTCTTCTGTTCACCTTGACGTGATTCAACGTACTTTTGGCATCCTTGTGAAATCTGTGTTGCCACCTCAGCTATCTCCGTGACTTTTGGGAGCTCCAAACTCCTTCCCCCTGAAGATTGAAGCTCGTGTTCAAATTGTTCCCCTTGCAGAGTCCTGTCCTTCAGCATATGAAGAAGTTGGCTGACCGTTAACTCTTCCCTGGGAACACGGTGGATCAGAGTCTTCTCCATTTCATCCACCTTGTTCTCCAATGCTTTCACCTTCGCTCCCTCTTGTACTTTGGTTTCCAGTGCTCGGAGAAGTTGCGCCTTGATGCTCTCTCGCTCATGTTCAGGGCCCATTCTTACAGTCTCGGTGTTTCTCACAGTTTCCTTTTTTTTTACTGAAAGGATTCCCAGTTGAATCTGTTCTTCAAGTCGTTGAACCTCGGTCATTGCCGCCTCATATTTGTCTTGGGTTTCCTTCAATATTATTATGAGTTCTTGGGCATCTTGTCTTTCATGTTCTGCCATGTCTTTCACCTCTACTTTCTCATCGATGAATGGAACCTTTACCGATGAGTCTGTCTTGGCCTTGAGCTCATCCAGAATTTCCTGCAGCCTTTGGACTTCCTGCTCATGTTCAACCTTTAGTTGTTCATATGCTTCTACTGAAACTAGCTTTTCGGAGGTTGCTGAGTTAACCCCTTCCAGAATGGTAGTCTGGACCAGTTCATACTGTTCTTTCAACTTGTTACACTCTGCTTGCAATGAGTCGTAGAGATGAACTGGGATAAAATCCTGGCTTCCTGAAGATTCCTCTTCCTTTGGTTCGTTCTGTAAATATTCTAGTTTCTGAACAGCATCAGGGGAATGTGATTGGTATTTGGCCACGATGGTTCTATGGTCGCTCTCTGCTTGAGCTAGCTGTCTCTGTTGTCTTTCCAGGTTCTCCCATTCGCTGTCCCAGAACTTTTCCATATTTTTCATCTCTTGTATGAGACGGTCACTCAACTGTTCTAATTGTTGTCGTACTTTGACATAAGTTTGAGTCCGAACTCGGTGTTCTTCCGTCGTGGATGAATCCTTTGCTTGAACAGGCTCAGAATTCTCTGTCAACCTGGAGTTCTGCTCTGCAGCTTTATTCTTCTTGGTAACATAAGTCCTTCTGCATGTCTGCGTTTCCTTCCCCATCGTCGGCAAGTCCCTTTTAGCCTTGTCTTCCATATTTGCATTGGTCTTATCGTCATCCATTTCAGAATCTGAGCTGATAGCTTGCACCGAGTCCTCCCTCATTATGGCTTTTAGGTAGTGCCATTCCATATCTATTTTCTTAATCCACTCCCGTCCTAGAAGTGGTGGTCCTCCTCCAGTTACTACGTACAAATTCATTCTTGGGTGTTCTTTACCTCTATCTCTCACCTTGACTCTTATTTTCCCCATGGGGTATACGTTCTGCCCCGTGTATGTCTGTAATACGAACTTGGTATTTCTTAAAGGTATGTGAGAGAATAGCCGGTGGTAGTCCCTTCGGTTGATGACTGATAGAGCTGATCCAGTGTCCAGCTACATTCTTACTTGGACTCCAGCTATTTTTAGTACGACCCAGATCGTTTGTAGATCCGTCTCTTTCCCCACATTGTGGATTCTCAGACTACCCAGCTCCTGGTTGTTTGGGTCTGAGTCTGAATTCTGTTCGTCTGCACTCTTCTCAGCCACCTGATGTACCTTGTTGTACTTTTCTTGTGGTGGCTTCCGTTGATTGTTGGTCTTTTTCCCGGACCGGCATGCCTTCGCGATGTGACCCAGTTTGCCACATTTCCTACACTCTTGGTTCTTAAACCAGCATTGATTCTGGTCGTGCGTTGTCTTCCCACAACGGTAGCATTTTGTTGTGCTCGCAGTAATTTGGTCCACCCCGAGTGCCGCCGCCTTTAGCTGCATTTCCGCCGTCCCTTTCGCTGCGGCTTCGTGTGATGCAGCTATGAGGACAGCCCTGTCCAGTGTGCGGTCGTTTTCTTCCAGTAGTCACTTCTGCGTTCCTTCTTTGGACAATCCGCATACGAACTTGTCCCGCAGTGCCTCTGTCAGATTCCCTCCGAACTGGCAGTATTTCACCAGCCTACGCAGCTCGACCAAGTATTCCGCATTGCTTTCATCTTTCCTCTGCATTCTTGCGTAGAATTTGAATCATTCAGCCAGCATCAACGGTGTGGGGTTCAAATGGTCCTTCAGCACAGCCACAATTTCTTCGAAGGTCTGATCCGCTGGTTTAGCTGGTGCTATTAGATGCTTCAAGAGCCCGTATGTTTTTGCCCCCATCGAGTTTAGCAATGTTATCGCCTTGTCGTCTTCCTCTATTTTGTTGGCTTTGCAATAGATCTCTATGCGTTCCACGTACGTGGCCCAGTCTTCTATTTCAGAATTAAAATCGTTAATATTCCCTCGCTTAGGCATCTTTCTTTCTTTGAAGCAGCACCGTATTTCTTTAAGTATTATTTATAATCTTTTTTTTTCCTAAAATGGCGGTTTTCTTGCGAAAATGGCGGTTTCCCGCTCTTCCTTTCTCTCCCCGCCCACTTCAATGGCGGTTTCCCGCCTCTGTCGTCTTCTCCGCCTAATGGCGGCTTTCCGCGCTTCTCCCTGGTGTAAGGGGTACGCTTTCCCCACAGCGGACAGGTTCAGCCGCTGGGCTGGCTCTCGCACAGCTCCCCTTACTCGGCTCTGTCTTTTCCTCCCGCCCGCATGGCTCTACCGGTGCTGGGTACACCCCGTTAACGGAGGACAGTTCAGCCGCTGGACTGGCTCTCGCGCAGTCTCTCTCTCCCCGTGCTCGGCTCTGTCTCTCCCTCTCCCGCACGTTCGGTTCTACCGGCTCTGTGTACACCCCGTTAATGGAGGACAGTTCAGCCGCTGGACTGGCTCTCGCGCAGTCTCTCTCTCCCCGTGTTCGGCTCTGTCTCTCCCTCTCCCGCACGTTCGGTTCTACCGGCTCTGGGTACCCCGTAGGTGGAGAACAGTTTAGCCGCTGGACTGGCTCTCGTGCAGTCTCTCTCCCCGTTCTCGGCTCCTGTTCGCTCTCCCACTCCCGCACGTTCGGTTTTTGCCGGCTCTGAGTACCCCGTTGGTGGAGAACAGCTCAGCCGCTGGACTGGCTCCTCGCAGTCGCTCTCTCCGCACCCGGCTCTCACCCGCACGGTTCCCGTTCGCCTCCCCAGCCCTCTCGCAGACCGGTGTTTCTCTCCCCGGCTGCGGCTGGGTTTCTCTTCCCGCGCCTACTCGCAGGCTCAGCGCTTCGTGGCCCTGGTCGCTGCCCGGATTTTTCCCGCCGATCGCGGTCCGGCTGTCCCCCGACGCCGTTGGACCCGACTTTTGGCCGGTACAGCTCCCCCTCGACCGAGGTCGAGTGCTCTGCCCTTATCCTCCGGATACTTCTACACCTTCCCCTACTCACAGTCTCTTCGGCCGCCTTGTTCCCTGCTGATCGGCTCACTCCGTACCGTGGTAGAAGGGTAGTCAGTGCCTGTTGTTGCTGGAAGCTTTTGTTGCGAAAGTCTTCCACCTTTCTCCCGCTGCAGCCTCGTGTTTTCTTCCAGCAGCACGACGAGGGCGGCTGCCTCTCTTCGAAGCTCTTCTTTCTTTGGTAATCTTGCCGCAGGGTACGATCGGACTCGTCGCCACTGTAAAGTCTGTGGGTTGTGCAGTTAATAAATACACAGACTTTCGAAGTACAAACAAACAGGTCTTTACTATTCAGAGGTCAGGGCGAATCTGCCCCAGTTATCCTGTCACAACACTTATATACTGGTGTGGTCACTGTCGGTATTACAGTATACAGAAGCCAAACAAGTAGTGCCACATTTAAAGTAGTTCCCTTAAAGGTGAACGGTTACATTCAATAGTTCCCTTAAAGGTAGACGGGTACATACACTACAACTCTGTACCTGAGAATCAATCTGTACCTGAGCTTCACTCTGTATCTGAGCTTCACTCTGTACCTGAGCTTCACTCTGTATCTTTTCACTCTGTACCTGAGCTTCACTCTGAACCTGAGCGTCACTCTGTATCTGAGCTTCACTCTGTATCTGAGCGTCACTCTGTACCTAAGAATCACTCTGTACCTGAGCTTCACTCTGTATCTGAGCGTCACTCTTTATCTTGGAACTCTGTATCTGAGCTTCACTCTGTACCTGAGCATCACTCTGTACCGGACCTTCACTCTCTACCTGAGCTTCACTCTGTGCATGAGCATCACACTGTATCTGAGCTTCACTCTGTACCTGAGCTTCGCTCTCTACCTGAGCTTCACTCTCTACCTGAGCTTCACTCTGTACCTGAGCATCACTCTTTATCTCTTTGCTTTGTACCTGAGCTTCGCTCTGTACCTGCGCGTCACTCTTTATCTCTTCACACTCTACCTGAGCTTCACTCTGTACATGAGCTTCACTCTGTATCTCTTCACTCTGTACCTGAGCTTCACTCTGTACCTGAGAGTCACTCAGTATCTGAGCGTCACTCTGTACCAGAGCGTCACTCTGTACCTGAGCTTCAGTCTGTACCTGAGCGTCACTCTGTACCTGAGCGTCACTCTGTACCTATGGTTCACTCTGTACCTGAGCATCACTCTGTACCTGAGCTTCACTCTGTATCCAAGCTTCACTCTGTACCTGAGCTTCACTCTGTACCTGAGCTTCACTCTGTATCTCTTCACTTTGTATCTGTGCGTCACTCTGTACCTGAGCGTCACTCTGTACCTGAGCTACACTCTGTACCTGAGCGTCACACTGTACCTGAGCTACACTCTGTACCTGAGCGTCAATCTGTATCTGAGCTTCACTCTGTATCTGAGCATCACTCTGTAACTGAGCTTCACTCTGTATCTGAGCTTTACTCTGCACCTGAGCTTCACTCTCTACCTGAGCTTCACTCTGTAGCTGAGCATCACTCTGTAACTGAGCTTCACACTGTATCTCTTCACTTTGTACCTCAGCTTCACTCTGTACCTGAGCTTCACTGTGTTTCTGAGGATCTCTCTGTACCTGAGCGTCACTCTGTACCTGATCTTCACTCTGTACCTGACCTTTACTCTGTACCTGAGCTTCACTCTGTAACTGAGCTTCACTCAGTATCTGAGCGTCACTCTGTATCTTAACTTCACTCTGTACCTGAGCATCAATCTGTACCTGAGCATCACTCTTTATCTCGGAACTCTGTACCTGAACTTCACTCTGTACCTGAGCTTCACTCTGTACCTGAGCTACACTCTGTATCTCAGCATCAGTCTGTACCTGAGCTTCACTCTGTACCTGAGCTTCACTCTGTACCTGAGCTTCACTCTGTATCTGAGCATCACTCTCTACCTGAGCTTCACTCTGTACCTGAGCTTCACTCTGTACCTGACCTTCATTCTGTACCTGAGCGTCAATCTGTATCTGAGCATCACTCTCTACCTGAGCTTCACTCTGTATCTGAGCATCACTCTCTACCTGAGCTTCACTCTGTACCTGAGCTTTACTCTGTATCTGAGTGTCACTCTGTATCTGAGCATCACTCTGTACCTGAGCGTCACTCTGTACCTGAGTGTCACTCTGTACCTGAGCGTCACTCTGTACCTGAGCTTCACTCTGTACCTGAGATTCACTCTGTACCTGAGCTTCATTCCGTACCTGAGCGTCACTCTGTACCTGAGCGTCACTCTGTACCTGAGCTTCACTCTTTACTGAGCATCACTCTGTACTTGAGCTTCACTCTGTACCTCTTCTCTATGTATCTGAGCGTCACTCTGTAATGAGCGTCACTCTGTACCTGAGCTTCACCCTTTACTGAGCATCACTCTGTACTTGAGCTTCACTCTGTACCTGAACTTCACTCTGTACCTGAGCATCACTCTCTACCTGAGCATCACTCTGTATCTGAGCATCACTCTGTATCTGAGCTTCACTCTGTACCTGAGCTTCACTCTGTACCGGAGCTTAAATGTGCACCTGAGTTTCAATCTGTACCTGAGCTTCACTCTGTACCTGAGCTTCACTCTGTGCCTGAACTTCACTCTGTACCTGAGAATTTCTCTGTATCTGAGCGTTAATCTGTACCTGAGCGTCACTCTGTACCTAAGCGTCACTCTGTATCTGAGCTTCACTCGGCACCTGAGAGTCACTCGTTATGTGAGCTTCACTCTGTACCTGAGCTTCACTCTTTGCCTGAGAGTCACTCTGTACCTGAGCCTCACTCTCTACCTGAGCATCACTCTCTACCTGAGCATCACTCTGTACCTGAGCTTCACTCTCTACCTGAGCTTCACTCTGTACCTGAGCTTTAATGTGCACCTGAGCTTCACTCTGTACCTGAGATTCACTCTTTACCTGAGAGTCACTCTGCATCTGAGTATCACTCCGCATCTGAGCATCACTCTGTACCTGAGCGTCACTCTGTACCTGAGGTTCACTCTGTACCTGAGCTTCACTCTGTATCCAAGCTTCACTCTGTACCTGGGCTTCACTCTGTACCTGAGCTTCACTCTGTATCTCTTCACTCTGTATCTGAGCGTCACTCTGTACCTGAGCGTCACTCTGTGCCTGAGCTACACTCTGTACCTGAGCGTCAATCTGTATCTGAGCTTCACTCTCTACCTGAGCATCACTCTGTAACTGAGCTTCACACTGTATCTCTTCACTTTGTACCTCAGCTTCACTGTGTTTCTGAGCGTCTCTCTGTACCTGAGCATCACTCTGTACCTGATCATCACTCTCTACATGAGCTTCACTCTGTACCTGAGCTTCACTCTCTACCTGAGCTTCACTCTCTACCTGAGCTTCACTCTGTACCTGAGCGTCACAATGTATTTGAGCTTCATTCTGTATCTGAGCATCACTCTGTACCTGAGCTTCACTCTGTATCTGAGCTTCACTCTGTACCTGAGCATCATTCTGTAACTGAGCTTCTTTCTCTAGCTGAGCTCCACTCTGTACCTGAGTGTCACTCTGTACCTGAGGTTCACTTGGCACCTGAGAGTCACTCGTTATGTGAGCTTCACTCTGTACTTGAGCTTCACTCTTTACCTGAGAGTCACTCTGTACCTGAGCCGCACTCTCTACCTGAGCATCACTCTCTACCTGAGCATCACTCTGTACCTGAGCTTCACTCTCTACCTGAGCTTCACTCTGTACCTGAGCATTAATGTGCACCTGAGCTTCACTCTGTACCTGAGCTTCACTCTTTACCTGAGAGTCACTCTGCATCTGAGTATCTGCATCTGAGCATCACTCTGTACCTGAGCTTCACTCTGTGCCTGAGCTTCACTCTGTCCCTGAGAGTCACTCAGTATCTGAGCGTCACTCTGGACCTGAGCATCACTCTATACCTGAGCTTCACTCTGTATCTGAGCTTCACTCTGTACCTGAGCTTCACACTGTATCTCTTCACTCTGTACCTGAGCTTCACTCTGTATCTCTTCACTCTGTACCTGAGCTTCACTCTGTACCTGAGCATCAATCTGTACCTGAGCGTCACTCTGTACCTGAGCTTCACTCTGTACCTGAGCTTCACTCGGTACCTGAGCGTCACTCTCTAACTGAGCTTCACTCTGTACCTGAGCTTCACTCTCTACCCGAGCTTCACTCTGTACCTGAGCGTCACTCTGTACCTGAGCTTCGCTCTGTACCTGTGCGTCACTCTTTATCTCTTCACTCTCTACCTGAGCTTCTCTCTGTACCTGAGCTTCACTCTGTATCTCTTCACTCTGTACCTGAGCTTCACTCTGTACCTGAGAGTCACTCAGTATCTGAGCGTCACTCTGTACCTGAGCTTCACTCTGTACCTGAGCATCACTCTGTACCTGAGGTTCACTCTGTACCTGAGCTTCACTCTGTATCCAAGCTTCACTCTGTACCTGGGCTTCACTCTGTACCTGAGCTTCACTCTGTATCTCTTCACTCTGTATCTGAGCGTCACTCTGTGCCTGAGTGTCACTCTATACCTGAGCTACACTCTGTACCTGAGCGTCAATCTGTATCTGAGCTTCACTCTCTACCTGAGCATCGCTCTGTAACTGAGCTTCACACTGTATCTCTTCACTTTGTACCTCAGCTTCACTGTGTTTCTGAGCGTCTCTCTGTACCTGAGCATCACCCTGTACCTGATCATCACTCTCTACATGAACTTCACTCTGTACCTGAGCTTCACTCTCTACCTGAGCTTCACTCTCTGCCTGAGCTTCACTCTGCACCTGAGCGTCACAATGTATTTGAGCTTCATTCTGTATCTGAGCATCACTCTGTACCTGAGCTTCATTCTGTAATTGAGCTTCTTTCTCTACCTGAGCTCCACTCTGTACCTGAGTGTCACGCTGTACCTGAGCTTCACTCTGTGTCTCTTCACTCTGTACCTGAGCTTCACTCTGTATCTCTTCACTCTGTACCTGACCTTTACGCTGTACCTGAGCTTCACTCTGTACCTGAGAGTCACTCAGTATCTGAGCGTCACTCTGTACCTGAGCTTCACTCTGTATCTGAGCTTCACTCAGTATCTGAGCATCACTCTGTATCTGAGCTTCACTCTGTATCTGAGCTTCACTCTCTATCTAAGCATCACTCTGTACCTGAGCATCAATCTGTACCTGAGCGTCACTCTTTATCTCGGAACACTGTACCTGAACTTCACTCTGTACCTGAGCATCACTCTTTACTGAGCTTCACTCTGTACCTGAGCTACACTCTGTATCTGAGCATCACTCTGTACCTGAGCTTCACTCTGCACCTGAGCTTCACTCTGTACCTGAGCTTCACTCTGTATCTCTTCACTCTGTAAATGAGTGTCACTCTCTACCTGAGCTTCACTCTGTATCTGAGCTTCACTCTGTACCTGACCTTCACTCTGTACCTGAGCTTCACTCTCTACCTGAGTGTCACTCTGTATCTGAGCATCACTCTGTACCTGAGCGTCACTCTGTACCTGAGTGTCACTCTGTACCTGAGCGTCACTCTGTACCTGAGCTTCACTCTGTACCTGATATTCACTCTTTGCCTGAGCATCACTCTGTACCTGAGCTTCACTCTGTACCTGAGCTTCACTATGTACCTGAGCTTCACTCTGTATCTGAGCATCACTCTGTACCTGAGCTTCACCCTGTACCTGAGCTTCACTCTGTATCTGAGCTTCACTCTGCACCTGAGCTTTACTCTGTACCTGAGCTTCACTCCGTATCTGAGCTTCACTCTGTACCTGAGCATCATTCTGAAACTGAGCTTCATTCTCTACCTGAGCTTCACTCTGTAGCTGAGAGTGATTCTGTACCTGAGCTCCACTCTGTACCTGAGCGTCATTCTTTACCTGATCGTCACTCTGTACCTGAGCTTCACTCTGTACCTGAGCATAACTCTGTACCTGAGCTTCAATCTGTACCTGAGTGTCACTCTGTACCTGAGCTTCACTCTGTGTCTCCTCACTCTGTACCTGAGCTTCACTCTGTATCTCTTCACTCTGTACCTGACCTTTACTCTGTACCTGAGCTTCACTCTGTACCTGCGAGTCACTCAGTATCTGAGCGTCACTCTGTATCTGAGCTTCACTCTGTATCTGAGCTTCACTCTGTATCTAAGCATCACTCTGTACCTGAGCTTCAATGTGCACCTGAGCTTCACTCTGTATCTCTTCACTCTGTACCTGAGTGTCACTCTCTACCTGAGCTTCACTCTGTACCTGAGCTTCACTCTGTATCTGAGCTTCACTCTGTACCTGAGCTTCACTCTGTATCTGAGTGTCGCTCTGTATCTGAGCATCACTCTGTACCTGAGCATCACTCTGTACCTGAGTGTCACTCTGTACTTGAGCGTCACTCTGTACCTGAGCTTCACTCTGTACCTGAGCTTCACTCTGTACCTGAGATTCACTCTTTACCTGAGCGTCACTCTGTACCTGAGCTTCACTCTCTACCTGAGCTTCACTCTGTACCTGAGCCTCACTCTTTATCTCTTCACTCTGTACCTGAGCTTCACTCTGTACCTGAGCTTCACTCTGTATCTCTTCACTCTGTATCTGAGCGTCACTCTGTAATGAGCGTCACTCTGTACCTGAGCTTCACTCTGTACCTGAGCGTCACTCTGTACCTGAGTTTCAATCTGTACCTGAGCATCACTCTGTACCTGAGCTTCACTCTGTATCCAAGCTTCACTCTGTACCTGGGCTTCACTCTGTACCTTAGCTTCACTCTGTATCTCTTCACTCTGTATCTGAGCATCACTCTGTGCCTGAGCGTCACTCTATACCTGAGCTACACTCTGTACCTGAGCGTTAATCTGTATCTGAGCTTCACTCTCTACCTGAGCATCACTCTGTAACTGAGCTTCACACTGTATCTCTTCACTTTGTACCTCAGCTTCACTGTGTTTCTGAGCGTCTCTCTGTACCTGAGCATCACCCTGTACCTGATCATCACTCTCTACATGAGCTTCACTCTGTACCTGAGCTTCACTCTCTACCTGAGCTTCACTCTCTGCCTGAGCTTCACTCTGTACCTGAGCGTCACAATGTATTTGAGCTTCATTCTGTATCTGAGCATCACTCTGTACCTGAGCTTCATTCTGTAATTGAGCTTCTTTCTCTACCTGAGCTCCACTCTGTACCTGAGTGTCACGCTGTACCTGAGCTTCACTCTGTATCTCTTCACTCTGTACCTGAGCTTCACTCTGTATCTCTTCACTCTGTACCTGACCTTTACGCTGTACCTGAGCTTCACTCTGTACCTGAGAGTCACTCAGTATCTGAGCGTCACTCTGTACCTGAGCTTCACTCTGTATCTGAGCTTCAATCAGTATCTGAGCGTCACTCTGTATCTGAGCTTCACTCTGTATCTGAGCTTCACTCTCTATCTAAGCATCACTCTGTACCTGAGCATCAATCTGTACCTGAGCGTCACTCTTTATCTCAGAACACTGTACCTGAACTTCACTCTGTACCTGAGCATCACTCTTTACTGAGCTTCACTCTGTACCTGAGCTACAGTCTGTATCTGAGCATCACTCTGTACCTGAGCTTCACTCTGTACCTGAGCTTCACTCAGTACCTGAGCTTCACTCTGTATCTCTTCACTCTGTACCTGAGTGTCACTCTCTACCTGAGCTTCACTCTGTATCTGAGCTTCACTCTGTACCTGACCTTCACTCTGTACCTGAGCTTCACTCTCTACCTGAGTGTCACTCTGTATCTGAGCATCACTCTGTACCTGAGCGTCACTCTGTACCTGAGTGTCACTCTGTACCTGAGCGTCACTCTGTACCTGAGCTTCACTCTGTACCTGAGATTCAGTCTTTACCTGAGCATCACTCTGTACCTGAGCTTCACTCTGTACCTGAGCTTCACTATGTACCTGAGCTTCACTCTGTATCTGAGCATCACTCTGTACCTGAGCTTCACTCTGTACCTGAGCTTCACTCTGTGTCTGAGCTTCACTCTGCACCTGAGCTTTACTCTGTACCTGAGCTTCACTCCGTATCTGAGCTCCACTCTGTACCTGAGCATCATTCTGAAACTGAGCTTCATTCTCTACCTGAGCTTCACTCTGTAGCTGAGAGTGATTCTGTACCTGAGCTCCACTCTGTACCTGAGCGTCATTCTTTACCTGATCGTCACTCTGTACCTGAGCTTCACTCTGTACCTGAGCAGAACTCTGTACCTCAGCTTCAATCTGTACCTGAGTGTCACTCTGTACCTGAGCTTCACTCTGTGTCTCTTCACTCTGTACCTGAGCTTCACTCTGTATCTCTTCACTCTGTACCTGACCTTTACTCTGTACCTGAGCTTCACTCTGTACCTGCGAGTCACTCAGTATCTGAGCGTCACTCTGTATCTGAGCTTCACTCTGTATCTGAGCTTCACTCTGTATCTAAGCATCACTCTGTACCTGAGCTTCAATGTGCACCTGAGCTTCACTCTGTATCTCTTCACTCTGTACCTGAGTGTCACTCTCTACCTGAGCTTCACTCTGTACCTGAGCTTCACTCTGTATCTGAGCTTCACTCTGTACCTGAGCTTCACTCTGTATCTGAGTGTCGCTCTGTATCTGAGCATCACTCTGTACCTGAGCGTCACTCTGTACCTGAGTGTCACTCTGTACTTGAGCGTCACTCTGTACCTGAGCTTCACTCTGTACCTGAGCTTCACTCTGTACCTGAGCGTCACTCTCTACCTGACCTTCACTCTGTACCTGAGCCTCACTATTTATCTCTTCACTCTGTACCTGAGCTTCACTCTGTACCTGAGCTTCACTCTGTATCTCTTCACTCTGTATCTGAGCGTCACTCTGTAATGAGCGTCACTCTGTACCTGAGCTTCACTCTGTACCTGAGCGTCACTCTGTACCTGAGTTTCACTCTGTACCTGAGCATCACTCTGTACCTGAGCTTCACTCTGTGTCTCTTCACTCTGTACCTGAGCTTCACTCTGTACCTGAGAGTCACTCTGTATCTGAGCGTCACTCTGTATCTGAGCATCACTCTGCACCTGAGCTTTACTCTGTACCTGAGCTTCACTCCGTATCTGAGCTTCACTCTGTACCTGAGCTTCATTCTGAAACTGAGCTTCATTCTCTACCTGAGCTTCACTCTGTAGCTGAGAGTTATTCTGTACCTGAGCTCCACTCTGTACCTGAGCGTCATTCTTTACCTGATCGTCACTCTGTACCTGAGCATCACTCTGTACCTGAGCATAACTCTGTACCTGAGCTTCAATCTGTACCTGAGTGTCACTCTGTACCTGAGCTTCACTCTGTGTCTCCTCACTCTGTACCTGAGCTTCACTCTGTATCTCTTCACTCTGTACCTGACCTTTACTCTGTACCTGAGCTTCACTCTGTACCTGCGAGTCACTCAGTATCTGAGCGTCACTCTGTATCTGAGCTTCACTCTGTATCTGAGCTTCACTCTGTATCTAAGCATCACTCTGTACCTGAGCTTCAATGTGCACCTGAGCTTCACTCTGTATCTCTTCACTCTGTACCTGAGTGTCACTCTCTACCTGAGCTTCACTCTGTACCTGAGCTTCACTCTGTATCTGAGCTTCACTCTGTACCTGAGCTTCACTCTGTATCTGAGTGTCGCTCTGTATCTGAGCATCACTCTGTACCTGAGCATCACTCTGTACCTGAGTGTCACTCTGTACTTGAGCGTCACTCTGTACCTGAGCTTCACTCTGTACCTGAGCTTCACTCTGTACCTGAGATTCACTCTTTACCTGAGCGTCACTCTGTACCTGAGCTTCACTCTCTACCTGAGCTTCACTCTGTACCTGAGCCTCACTCTTTATCTCTTCACTCTGTACCTGAGCTTCACTCTGTACCTGAGCTTCACTCTGTATCTCTTCACTCTGTATCTGAGCGTCACTCTGTAATGAGCGTCACTCTGTACCAGAGCTTCACTCTGTACCTGAGCGTCACTCTGTACCTGAGTTTCAATCTGTACCTGAGCATCACTCTGTACCTGAGCTTCACTCTGTATCCAAGCTTCACTCTGTACCTGGGCTTCACTCTGTACCTTAGCTTCACTCTGTATCTCTTCACTCTGTATCTGAGCATCACTCTGTGCCTGAGCGTCACTCTATACCTGAGCTACACTCTGTACCTGAGCGTTAATCTGTATCTGAGCTTCACTCTCTACCTGAGCATCACTCTGTAACTGAGCTTCACACTGTATCTCTTCACTTTGTACCTCAGCTTCACTGTGTTTCTGAGCATCTCTCTGTACCTGAGCATCACCCTGTACCTGATCATCACTCTCTACATGAGCTTCACTCTGTACCTGAGCTTCACTCTCTACCTGAGCTTCACTCTCTGCCTGAGCTTCACTCTGTACCTGAGCGTCACAATGTATTTGAGCTTCATTCTGTATCTGAGCATCACTCTGTACCTGAGCTTCATTCTGTAATTGAGCTTCTTTCTCTACCTGAGCTCCACTCTGTACCTGAGTGTCACGCTGTACCTGAGCTTCACTCTGTGTCTCTTCACTCTGTACCTGAGCTTCACTCTGTATCTCTTCACTCTGTACCTGACCTTTACGCTGTACCTGAGCTTCACTCTGTACCTGAGAGTCACTCAGTATCTGAGCGTCACTCTGTACCTGAGCTTCACTCTGTATCTGAGCTTCAATCAGTATCTGAGCGTCACTCTGTATCTGAGCTTCACTCTGTATCTGAGCTTCACTCTCTATCTAAGCATCTCTCTGTACCTGAGCATCAATCTGTACCTGAGCGTCACTCTTTATCTCAGAACACTGTACCTGAACTTCACTCTGTACCTGAGCATCACTCTTTACTGAGCTTCACTCTGTACCTGAGCTACAGTCTGTATCTGAGCATCACTCTGTACCTGAGCTTCACTCAGTACCTGAGCTTCACTCTGTATCTCTTCACTCTGTACCTGAGTGTCACTCTCTACCTGAGCTTCACTCTGTATCTGAGCTTCACTCTGTACCTGACCTTCACTCTGTACCTGAGCTTCACTCTCTACCTGAGTGTCACTCTGTATCTGAGCATCACTCTGTACCTGAGCGTCACTCTGTACCTGAGTGTCACTCTGTACCTGAGCGTCACTCTGTACCTGAGCTTCACTCTGTACCTGAGATTCAGTCTTTACCTGAGCATCACTCTGTACCTGAGCTTCACTCTGTACCTGAGCTTCACTATGTACCTGAGCTTCACTCTGTATCTGAGCATCACTCTGTACCTGAGCTTCACTCTGTACCTGAGCTTCACTCTGTGTCTGAGCTTCACTCTGCACCTGAGCTTTACTCTGTACCTGAGCTTCACTCCGTATCTGAGCTCCACTCTGTACCTGAGCATCATTCTGAAACTGAGCTTCATTCTCTACCTGAGCTTCACTCTGTAGCTGAGAGTGATTCTGTACCTGAGCTCCACTCTGTACCTGAGCGTCATTCTTTACCTGATCGTCACTCTGTACCTGAGCTTCACTCTGTACCTGAGCAGAACTCTGTACCTCAGCTTCAATCTGTACCTGAGTGTCACTCTGTACCTGAGCTTCACTCTGTGTCTCTTCACTCTGTACCTGAGCTTCACTCTGTATCTCTTCACTCTGTACCTGACCTTTACTCTGCACCAAAGCTTCACTCTGTACCTGCGAGTCACTCAGTATCTGAGCGTCACTCTGTATCTGAGCTTCACTCTGTATCTGAGCTTCACTCTGTATCTAAGCATCACTCTGTACCTGAGCTTCAATGTGCACCTGAGCTTCACTCTGTATCTCTTCACTCTGTACCTGAGTGTCACTCTCTACCTGAGCTTCACTCTGTACCTGAGCTTCACTCTGTATCTGAGCTTCGCTCTGTACCTGAGCTTCACTCTGTATCTGAGTGTCGCTCTGTATCTGAGCATCACTCTGTACCTGAGCGTCACTCTGTACCTGAGTGTCACTCTGTACTTGAGCGTCACTCTGTACCTGAGCTTCACTCTGTACCTGAGCTTCACTCTGTACCTGAGCGTCACTCTCTACCTGACCTTCACTCTGTACCTGAGCCTCACTATTTATCTCTTCACTCTGTACCTGAGCTTCACTCTGTACCTGAGCTTCACTCTGTATCTCTTCACTCTGTATCTGAGCGTCACTCTGTAATGAGCGTCACTCTGTACCTGAGCTTCACTCTGTACCTGAGCGTCACTCTGTACCTGAGTTTCGCTCTGTACCTGAGCATCACTCTGTACCTGAGCTTCACTCTGTGTCTCTTCACTCTGTACCTGAGCTTCACTCTGTACCTGAGAGTCACTCTGTACCTGAGCATCACTCGTTATCTCGGAACACTGTACCTGAGCTTCACTCTGTACCTGAGCTTCATTCTGTATCTCTTCACTCTGTACCTGAGCTTCACTCTGTATCTGAGCTTCACTCTGTATCTGAGCTTCACTCTGTACCTGAGCATCATTCTGTAACTGAGCTTCTTTCTCTACCTGAGCTCCACTCTGTACCTGAGTGTCACTCTGTACCTGAGCTTCACTCTGTATCTCTTCACTCTGTACCTGACCTTTACTCTGTACCTGAGATTCATTCTGCACCTGAGAGTCACTCTGTACCTGAGCGTCACTCTGCACCTGAGCTTCACTCTTTACTGAGCATCACTCTGTACTTGAGCTTCACTCTGTACCTCTTCTCTCCGTATCTGAGCGTCACTCTGTAATGAGCGTCACTCTGTACCTGAGCTTCACTCTTTACTGAGCATCACTCTGTACTTGAGCTTCACTCTGTACCTGAGCTTCACTATGTACCTGAGCTTCACTCTATATCTGAGCATCACTCTGTACCTGAGCTTCACTCTGTACCTGAGCTTCACTCTGTGTCTGAGCTTCACTCTGCACCTGAGCTTTACTCTGTACCTGAGCTTCACTCCGTATCTGAGCTTCACTCTGTACCTGAGCATCATTCTGAAACTGAGCTTCATTCTCTACCTGAGCTTCACTCTGTAGCTGAGAGTGATTCTGTACCTGAGCTCCACTCTGTACCTGAGCGTCATTCTTTACCTGATCGTCACTCTGTACCTGAGCTTCACTCTGTACCTGAGCATAACTCTGTACCTGAGCTTCAATCTGTACCTGAGTGTCACTCTGTACCTGAGCTTCACTCTGTGTCTCTTCACTCTGTACCTGAGCTTCACTCTGTATCTCTTCACTCTGTACCTGACCTTTACTCTGTACCTGAGCTTCACTCTGTACCTGCGAGTCACTCAGTATCTGAGCGTCACTCTGTATCTGAGCTTCACTCTGTATCTGAGCTTCACTCTGTATCTAAGCATCACTCTGTACCTGAGCTTCAATGTGCACCTGAGCTTCACTCTGTATCTCTTCACTCTGTACCTGAGTGTCACTCTCTACCTGAGCTTCACTCTGTACCTGAGCTTCACTCTGTATCTGAGCTTCACTCTGTACCTGAGCTTCATTCTGTATCTGAGTGTCGCTCTGTATCTGAGCATCACTCTGTACCTGAGCGTCACTCTGTACCTGAGTGTCACTCTGTACTTGAGCGTCACTCTGTACCTGAGCTTCACTCTGTACCTGAGCTTCACTCTGTACCTGAGATTCACTCTTTACCTGAGCGTCACTCTGTACCTGAGCTTCACTCTCTACCTGAGCTTCACTCTGTACCTGAGCCTCACTCTTTATCTCTTCACTCTGTACCTGAGCTTCACTCTGTACCTGAGCTTCACTCTGTATCTCTTCACTCTGTATCTGAGCGTCACTCTGTAATGAGCGTCACTCTGTACCTGAGCTTCACTCTGTACCTGAGCGTCACTCTGTACCTGAGTTTCACTCTGTACCTGAGCATCACTCTGTACCTGAGCTTCACTCTGTGTCTCTTCACTCTGTACCTGAGCTTCACTCTGTACCTGAGAGTCACTCTGTACCTGAGCGTCACTCGTTATCTCGGAACACTGTACCTGAGCTTCACTCTGTACCTGAGCTTCATTCTGTATCTCTTCACTCTGTACCTGAGCTTCACTCTGTATCTGAGCTTCACTCTGTATCTGAGCTTCACTCTGTACCTGAGCATCATTCTGTAACTGAGCTTCTTTCTCTACCTGAGCTCCACTCTGTACCTGAGTGTCACTCTGTACCTGAGCTTCACTCTGTATCTCTTCACTCTGTACCTGACCTTTACTCTGTACCTGAGATTCACTCTGCACCTGAGAGTCACTCTGTACCTGAGCGTCACTCTGTACCTGAGCTTCACTCTTTACTGAGCATCACTCTGTACTTGAGCTTCACTCTGTACCTCTTCTCTCTGTATCTGAGCGTCACTCTGTAACGAGCGTCACTCTGTACCTGAGCTTCACTCTTTACTGAGCATCACTCTGTACTTGAGCTTCACTCTGTACCTGAGCTTCACTCTGTACCTGAGCATCACTCTCTACCTGAGCATCACTCTGTATCTGAGCATCACTCTGTATCTGAGCTTCACTCTGTACCTGAGCTTCACTCTGTACCTGAGCTTTAATGTGCACCTGAGCTTCACTCTGAACCGGAGCTTCACTCTGTTCCTGAACTTCACTCTGTACCTGAGAATTTCTCTGTATCTGAGCGTCAATCTGTACCTGAGCGTCACTTTGTACCTAAGCGTCACTCTGTATCTGAGCTTCACTTGGCACCTGAGAGTCACTCGTTATGTGAGCTTCACTCTGTACCTGAGCTTCACTCTTTACCTGAGAGTCACTCTGTACCTGAGCCTCACTCTCTACCTGAGCATCACTCTCTACCTGAGCATCACTCTGTACCTGAGCTGCACTCTCTACCTGAGCTTCACTCTGTACCTGAGCTTTAATGTGCACCTGAGCTTCACTCTGTACCTGAGCTTCACTCTTTACCTGAGAGTCACTCTGCATCTGAGTATCTGTATCTGAGCATCACTCTGTACCTGAGCTTCACTCTGTACCTGAGCTTCATTCTGTCCCTGAGAGTCACTCAGTACCTGAGCGTCACTCTGGACCTGAGCATCACTCTATACCTGAGCTTCACTCTGTATCTGAGCTTCACTCTGTACCTGAGCTTCACTCTGTATCTCTTCACTCTGTACCTGAGCTTCACACTGTATCTCTTCACTCGGTACCTGAGCTTCACTCTGTATCTGAGCTTCACTCTGCACCTGAGCTTTACTCTGTACCTGAGCTTCACTCCGTACCTGAGCTTCACTCTGTACCTGAGCATCATTCTGTAACTGAGCTTCATTCTCTACCTGAGCTTCACTCTGTAGCTGAGAGTGATTCTGTACCTGAGCTCCACTCTGTACCTGAGCGTCACTCTTTACCTGATCGTCACTCTGTACCTGAGCTTCACTCTGTACCTGAGCATCACTCTGTACCTGAGCTTCACTCTGTGTCTCTTCACTCTGTACCTGAGCTTCACTCTGTATCTCTTCACTCTGTACCTGACCTTTACTCTGTACCTGAGCTTCACTCTGTACCTGCGAGTCACTCAGTATCTGAGCGTCACTCTGTATCTGAGCTTCACTCTGTATCTAAGCATCACTCTGTACCTGAGCTTCAATGTGCACCTGAGCTTCACTCTGTATCTCTTCACTCTGTACCTGAGTGTCACTCTCTACCTGAGCTTCACTCTGTACCTGAGCTTCACTCTGTATCTGAGCTTCACTCTGTACCTGAGCTTCACTCTGTATCTGAGTGTCGCTCTGTATCTGAGCATCACTCTGTACCTGAGCGTCAATCTGTACCTGAGTGTCACTCTGTACCTGAGCGTCACTCTGTACCTGAGCTTCACTCTGTACCTGAGCTTCACTCTGTACCTGAGATTCACTCTTTACCTGAGCGTCACTCTGTACCTGAGCTTCACTCTCTACCTGAGCTTCACTCTGTACCTGAGCCTCACTCTTTATCTCTTCACTCTGTACCTGAGCTTCACTCTGTACCTGAGCTTCACTCTGTATCTCTTCACTCTGTAACTGAGCGTCACTCTGTAATGAGCATCACTCTGGACCTGAGCTTCTCTCTGTACCTGAGCGTCACTCTGTACCTGAGTTTCACTCTGTACCTGAGCATCACTCTGTACCTGAGCTTCACTCTGTGTCTCTTCACTCTGTACCTGAGCTTCACTCTGTACCTGAGAGTCACTCTGTATCTGAGCATCACTCTGTATCTGAGCATCACTCTGTACCTGAGCGTCAATCTGTACCTGAGCGTCACTCTTTTTCTCGGAACACTGTACCTGAGCTTCACTCTGTACCTGAGCTTCATTCTGTATCTCTTCACTCTGTACCTGAACTTCACTCTGTATCTGAGCTTCACTCTATATCTGAGCTTCACTCTGTACCTGAGCATCATTCTGTAACTGAGCTTCGTTCTCTAGCTGAGCTCCACTCTGTACCTGAGTGTCACTCTGTACCTGAGCTTCACTCTGTATCTCTTCACTCTGTACCTGACCTTTACTCTGTACCTGAGCTTCACTCTGTACCTGAGAGTCACTCTGTACCTGAGCGTCACTCTGTACCTGAGCTTCACTCTTTACTGAGCATCACTCTGTACTTGAGCTTCACTCTGTACCTCTTCTCTCTGTATCTGAGCGTCACTCTGTAATGAGCATCACTCTGTACCTGAGCTTCACTCTTTACTGAGCATCACTCTGTACTTGAGCTTCACTCTGTTACTGGGCTTCACTCTGTACCTGAGCATCACTCTCTACCTGAGCATCACTCTGTATCTGAGCATCACTCTGTATCTGAGCTTCACTCTGTACCTGAGCTTCACTCTGTACCTGAGCTTTAATGTGCACCTGAGCTTCACTCTGTACCTGAGCTTCACTCTGTACCTGAGCTTCACTCTGTACCTGAACTTCACTCTGTACCTGAGAATTTCTCTGTATCTGAGTGTCAATCTGTACCTGAGCGTCACTCTGTACCTAAGCGTCACTCTGTATCTGAGCTTCACTTGGCACCTGAGAGTCACTCGTTATGTGAGCTTCACTCTGTACCTGAGCTTCACTCTTTACCTGAGATTCACTCTGTACCTGAGCCTCACTCTCTACCTGAGCATCACTCTCTACCTGAGCATCACTCTGTATCTGAGCATCACTCTGTATCTGAGCTTCACTCTGTACCTGAGCTTCACTCTGTACCTGAGCTTTAATGTGCACCTGAGCTTCACTCTGTACCTGAGCTTCACTCTTTACCTGAGAGTCACTCTGCATCTGAGTATCTGTATCTGAGCATCACTCTGTACCTGAGCTACACTCTTTACCTGAGCTTCACTCTGTCCCTGAGAGTCACACAGTACCTGAGCGTCACTCTGGACTTGAGCATCACCCTATACCTGAGCTTCACTCTGTATCTGAGCTTCACTCTGTACCTGAGCTTCACTCTGTATCTCTTCACTCTGTACCTGAGCTTCACACTGTATCTCTTCACTCTGTACCTGAGCTTCACTCTGTATCTCTTCACTCTGTACCTGAGCTTCACTCTGTACCTGAGCATCAATCTGTACCTGAGCGTCATCTGTACCTGAGTTTACTCTGTACCTGAGCTTCACTCTGTACCTGAGCTTCACTCTGTCCCTGAGAGTCACTCAGTACCTGAGCGTCACTCTGGACCTGAGCATCACTCTATGCCTGAGCTTCACTCTGTATCTGAGCTTCACTCTGTACCTGAGCTTCACTCTGTATCTCTTCACTCTGTACCTGAGCTTCGCACTGTATCTCTTCACTCTGTACCTGAGCTTCACTCTGTATCTGAGCTTCACTCTGCACCTGAGCTTTACTCTGTACCTGAGCTTCACTCCGTACCTGAGCTTCACTCTGTACCTGAGCATCATTCTGTAACTGAGCTTCATTCTCTACCTGAGCTTCACTCTGTAGCTGAGAGTGATTCTGTACCTGAGCTCCACTCTGTACCTGAGTGTCACTCTTTACCTGATCGTCAGTCTGTACCTGAGCTTCACTCTGTACCTGAGCATCACTCTGTACCTGAGCTTCAATCTGTACCTGAGTGTCACTCTGTACCTGAGCTTCACTCTGTGTCTCTTCACTCTGTACCTGAGCTTCACTCTGTATCTCTTCACTCTGTACCTGACCTTTACTCTGTACCTGAGCTTCACTCTGTACCTGCGAGTCACTCAGTATCTGAGCGTCACTCTGTATCTGAGCTTCACTCTGTATCTGAGCTTCACTCTGTATCTAAACATCACTCTGTACCTGAGCTTCAATGTGCACCTGAGCTTCACTCTGTATCTCTTCACTCTGTACTTGAGTGTCACTCTCTACCTGAGCTTCACTCTGTACCTGAGCTTCACTCTGTATCTGAGCTTCACTCTGTACCTGAGCTTCACTCTGTTACTGAGTGTCGCTCTGTATCTGAGCATCACTCTGTACCTGAGTGTCAATCTGTACCTGAGTGTCACTCTGTACCTGAGCGTCACTCTGTACCTGAGCTTCACTCTGTACCTGAGCTTCACTCTCTACCTGAGCTTCACTCTCTACCTGAGCTTCACTCTGTACCTGAGCCTCACTCTTTATCTCTTCACTCTGTACCTGAGCTTCACTCTGTACCTGAGCTTCACTCTGTATCTCTTCACTCTGTAACTGAGCGTCACTCTGTAATGAGCGTCACTCTGTACCTGAGCTTCACTCTGTACCTGAGCGTCACTCTGTACCTTAGTTTCACTCTGTACCTGAGCATCACTCTGTACCTGAGCTTCACTCTGTGTCTCTTCACTCTGTACCTGAGCTTCACTCTTTACCTGAGAGTCACTCTGTATCTGAGCGTCACTCTGTATCTGAGCATCACTCTGTACCTGAGCATCAATCTGTACCTGAGCATCACTCTTTATCTCGGAACACTGTACCTGAGCTTCACTCTGTACCTGAGCTTCATTCTGTATCTCTTCACTCTGTACCTGAGCTTCACTCTGTATCTGAGCTTCACTCTGTACCTGAGCATCATTCTGTAATTGAGCTTCTTTCTCTACCTGAGCTCCACTCTGTACCTGAGTGTCACTCTGTACCTGAGCTTCACTCTGTATCTCTTCACTCTGTACCTGACCTTTACTCTGTACCTGAGCTTCACTCTGTACCTGAGAGTCACTCTGTACCTGAGCGTCACTCTGTACCTGAGCTTCACTCTTTACTGAGCATCACTCTGTACTTGAGCTTCACTCTGTACCTCTTCTCTCTGTATCTGAGCGTCACTCTGTAATGAGCGTCACTCTGTACCTGAGCTTCACTCTTTACTGAGCATCACTCTGTACTTGAGCTTCACTCTGTACCTGGGCTTCACTCTGTACCTGAGCATCACTCTCTACCTGAGCATCACTCTGTATCTGAGCATCACTCTGTATCTGAGCTTCACTCTGTACCTGAGCTTCACTCTGTACCTGAGCTTTAATGTGCACCTCAGTTTCACTCTGTACCTGAGCTTCACTCTGTACCTGAGCTTCACTCTGTACCTGAACTTCACTCTGTACCTGAGAATTTCTCTGTATCTGAGCGTCACTCTGTACCTAAGCGTCACTCTGTATCTGAGCTTCACTTGGCACCTGAGAGTCACTCGTTATGTGAGCTTCACTCTGTACCTGAGCTTCACTCTTTACCTGGGAGTCACTCTGTACCTGAGCCTCACTCTCTACCTGAGCATCACTCTCTACCTGAGCATCACTCTGTACCTGAGCTGCACTCTCTAGCTGAGCTTCACTCTGTACCTGAGCTTTAATGTGCACCTGAGCTTCACTCTGTACCTGAGCTTCACTCTTTACCTGAGAGTCACTCTGCATCTGAGTATCTGTATCTGAGCATCACTCTGTACCTGAGCTACACTCTGTACCTGAGCTTCACTCTGTCCCTGAGAGTCACTCAGTACCTGAGCGTCACTCTGGACCTGAGCATCACCCTATACCTGAGCTTCACTCTGTATCTGAGCTTCACTCTGTACCTGAGCTTCACTCTGTATCTCTTCACTCTGTACCTGAGCTTCACACTGTATCTCTTCACTCTGTACCTGAGCTTCACTCTGTATCTCTTCACTCTGTACCTGAGCTTCACTCTGTACCTGAGCATCAATCTGTACCTGAGCGTCACTCTGTACCTGAGTTTACTCTGTACCTGAGCTTCACTCGGTACCTGAGCGTCACTCTCTACCTGAGCTTCACTCTGTACCTGAGCTTCACTCTCTACCCGAGCTTCACTCTGTACCTGAGCGTCACTCTGTACCTGAGCTTCACTCTGTATCTGAGCTTCACTTTCTACCTGAGCTTCACTCTGTATCTCTTCACTCTGTACCTGAGCTTCACTCTGTATCTCATCACTCTGTACCTGAGCTTCACTCTGTACCTGAGCATCAATCTGTACCTGAGCGTCACTCTGTACCTGAGCTTCACTCTGTACCTGAGCTTCACTCGGTACCTGAGCATCACTCTCTACCTGAGCTTCACTCTGTACCTGAGCTTCACTCTCTACCTGAGCTTCACTCTGTACCTGAGCGTCACTCTGTACCTGAGCTTCGCTCTGTACCTGCGCGTCACTCTTTATCTCTTCACTCTCTACCTGAGCTTCACTCTGTACCTGAGCTTCACTCTGTATCTCTTCACTCTGTACTTGAGCTTCACTCTGTACCTGAGCATCAATCTGTACCTGAGCATCACTCTGTACCTGAGCTTCACTCTGTACCTGAGCTTCACTCGGTACCTGAGCGTCACTCTCTAACTGAGCTTCACTCTGTAACTGAGCTTCACTCTCTACCCAAGCTTCACTCTGTACCTGAGCGTCACTCTGTACCTGAGCTTCGCTCTGTACCTGCGCGTCACTCTTTATCTCTTCACTCTCTACCTGAGCTTCACTCTGTACCTGAGCTTCACTCTGTATCTCTTCACTCTGTACCTGAGCTTCACTCTGTACCTGAGAGTCACTCAGTATCTGAGCGTCACTCTGTACCAGAGCGTCACTCTGTACCTGAGCTTCACTCTGTACCTGAGCGTCAATCTGTACCTGAGTGTCACTCTGTACCTGAGCGTCACTCTGTACCTGAACTTCACTCTGTACCTGAGCTTCACTCTCTACCTGAGCTTCACTCTCTACCTGAGCTTCACTCTGTACCTGAGCCTCACTCTTTATCTCTTCACTCTGTACCTGAGCTTCACTCTGTACCTGAGCTTCACTCTGTATCTCTTCACTCTGTAACTGAGCGTCACTCTGTAATGAGCGTCACTCTGTACCTGAGCTTCACTCTGTACCTGAGCGTCACTCTGTACCTTAGTTTCACTCTGTACCTGAGCATCACTCTGTACCTGAGCTTCACTCTGTGTCTCTTCACTCTGTACCTGAGCTTCACTCTTTACCTGAGAGTCACTCTGTATCTGAGCGTCACTCTGTATCTGAGCATCACTCTGTACCTGAGCATCAATCTGTACCTGAGCATCACTCTTTATCTCGGAACACTGTACCTGAGCTTCACTCTGTACCTGAGCTTCATTCTGTATCTCTTCACTCTGTACCTGAGCTTCACTCTGTATCTGAGCTTCACTCTGTACCTGAGCATCATTCTGCAATTGAGCTTCTTTCTCTACCTGAGCTCCACTCTGTACCTGAGTGTCACTCTGTACCTGAGCTTCACTCTGTATCTCTTCACTCTGTACCTGACCTTTACTCTGTACCTGAGCTTCACTCTGTACCTGAGAGTCACTCTGTACCTGAGCGTCACTCTGTACCTGAGCTTCACTCTTTACTGAGCATCACTCTGTACTTGAGCTTCACTCTGTACCTCTTCTCTCTGTATCTGAGCGTCACTCTGTAATGAGCGTCACTCTGTACCTGAGCTTCACTCTTTACTGAGCATCACTCTGTACTTGAGCTTCACTCTGTACCTGGGCTTCACTCTGTACCTGAGCATCACTCTCTACCTGAGCATCACTCTGTATCTGAGCATCACTCTGTATCTGAGCTTCACTCTGTACCTGAGCTTCACTCTGTACCTGAGCTTTAATGTGCACCTCAGTTTCACTCTGTACCTGAGCTTCACTCTGTACCTGAGCTTCACTCTGTACCTGAACTTCACTCTGTACCTGAGAATTTCTCTGTATCTGAGCGTCAATCTGTACCTGAGCGTCACTCTGTACCTAAGCGTCACTCTGTATCTGAGCTTCACTTGGCACCTGAGAGTCACTCGTTATGTGAGCTTCACTCTGTACCTGAGCTTCACTCTCTACCTGGGAGTCACTCTGTACCTGAGCCTCACTCTCTACCTGAGCATCACTCTCTACCTGAGCATCACTCTGTACCTGAGCTGCACTCTCTAGCTGAGCTTCACTCTGTACCTGAGCTTTAATGTGCACCTGAGCTTCACTCTGTACCTGAGCTTCACTCTTTACCTGAGAGTCACTCTGCATCTGAGTATCTGTATCTGAGCATCACTCTGTACCTGAGCTACACTCTGTACCTGAGCTTCACTCTGTCCCTGAGAGTCACTCAGTACCTGAGCGTCACTCTGGACCTGAGCATCACCCTATACCTGAGCTTCACTCTCTATCTGAGCTTCACTCTGTACCTGAGCTTCACTCTGTATCTCTTCACTCTGTACCTGAGCTTCACACTGTATCTCTTCACTCTGTACCTGAGCTTCACTCTGTATCTCTTCACTCTGTACCTGAGCTTCACTCTGTACCTGAGCATCAATCTGTACCTGAGCGTCACTCTGTACCTGAGTTTACTCTGTACCTGAGCTTCACTCGGTACCTGAGCGTCACTCTCTACCTGAGCTTCACTCTGTACCTGAGCTTCACTCTCTCCCCGAGCTTCACTCTGTACCTGAGCGTCACTCTGTACCTGAGCTTCACTCTGTATCTGAGCTTCACTTTCTACCTGAGCTTCACTCTGTATCTCTTCACTCTGTACCTGAGCTTCACTCTGTATCTCATCACTCTGTACCTGAGCTTCACTCTGTACCTGAGCATCAATCTGTACCTGAGCGTCACTCTGTACCTGAGCTTCACTCTGTACCTGAGCTTCACTCGGTACCTGAGCATCACTCTCTACCTGAGCTTCACTCTGTACCTGAGCTTCACTCTCTACCTGAGCTTCACTCTGTACCTGAGCGTCACTCTGTACCTGAGCTTCGCTCTGTACCTGCGCGTCACTCTTTATCTCTTCACTCTCTACCTGAGCTTCACTCTGTACCTGAGCTTCACTCTGTATCTCTTCACTCTGTACCTGAGCTTCACTCTGTACCTGAGCATCAATCTGTACCTGAGCATCACTCTGTACCTGAGCTTCACTCTGTACCTGAGCTTCACTCGGTACCTGAGCGTCACTCTCTAACTGAGCTTCACTCTGTAACTGAGCTTCACTCTCTACCCAAGCTTCACTCTGTACCTGAGCGTCACTCTGTACCTGAGCTTCGCTCTGTACCTGCGCGTCACTCTTTATCTCTTCACTCTCTACCTGAGCTTCACTCTGTACCTGAGCTTCACTCTGTATCTCTTCACTCTGTACCTGAGCTTCACTCTGTACCTGAGAGTCACTCAGTATCTGAGCGTCACTCTGTACCAGAGCGTCACTCTGTACCTGAGCTTCACTCTGTACCTGAGCGTCACTCTGTACCTGAGGTTCACTCTGTACCTGAGCTTCACTCTGTATCCAAGCTTCACTCTGTACCTGGGCTTCACTCTGTACCTGGGCTTCATTCTGTATCTCTTCACTCTGTATCTGAGCGTCACTCTGTGCCTGAGCATCACTCTATAGCTGAGCTACACTCTGTACCTGAGCGTCAATCTGTATCTGAGCTTCGCTCTCTACCTGAGCATCACTCTGTAACTGAGCTTCACACTGTATCTCTTCACTCTGTACCTGAGCTTCACTCTCTGCCTGAGCGACTCTCTGTACCTGAGCATCACCCTGTACCTGATCATCACTCTCTACATGAGCTTCACTCTGTACCTGAGCTTCACTCTCTACCTGAGCTTCACTCTCTACCTGAGCTTCACTCTGTACCTGAGCGTCACAATGTATTTGAGCTTCATTCTGTATCTGAGCATCACTCTGTACCTAAGCTTCATTCTGTAATTGAGCTTCTTTCTCTACCTGAGCTCCACTCTGTACCTGAGTGTCACGCTGTACCTGAGCTTCACTCTGTATCTCTTCACTCTGTACCTGACCTTTACGCTGTACCTGAGCTTCACTCTGTACCTGAGAGTCACTCAGTATCTGAGCGTCACTCTGTACCTGAGCTTCACTCTGTATCTGAGCTTTACTCAGTATCTGAGCGTCACTCTGTATCTGAGCTTCACTCTGTATCTGAGCTTCACTCTCTATCTAAGCATCACTCTGTACCTGAGCATCAATCTTTACCTGAGCGTCACTCTTTATCTCGGAACACTGTACCTGAACTTCACTCTGTACCTGAGCATCACTCTTTACTGAGCTTCACTCTGTACCTGAGCTACACTCTGTACCTGAGCATCACTCTGTACCTGAGCTTCACTCTGTACCTGAACTTCACTCTGTACCTGAGCATCACTCTTTACTGAGCTTCACTCTGTACCTGAGCTTCACTCTGTATCTGAGCTTCACTCTGTACCTGACCTTCACTCTGTACCTGAGCTTCACTCTCTACTTGAGTGTCAATCTGTATCTGAGCATCACTCTGTACCTGAGCGTCACTCTGTACCTGAGTGTCACTCTGTACCTGAGCGTCACTCTGTACCTGAGCTTCACTCTGTACCTGAGATTCACTCTTTACCTGAGCATCACTCTGTACCTGAGCTTCACTCTGTACCTGAGCTTCACTATGTACCTGAGCTTCACTCTGTATCTGAGCATCACTCTGTACCTGAGCTTCACTCTGTAGCTGAGCATCACTCTGTATCTGAGCTTCGATCTGCACCTGAGCTTTACTCTGTACCTGAGCTTCAAACCGTATCTGAGCTTCACTCTGTACCTGAGCATCATTCTGAAACTGAGCTTCATTCTCTACCTGAGCTTCACTCTGTACCTGAGCTTCACTCTGTATCTGAGCATCACTCTGTACCTGAGCTTCTCTCTGTACCAGAGCTTCACTCTGTATCTGAACTTCACTCTGCACCTGAGCTTTACTCTGTACCTGAGCTTCACTCCATATCTGAGCTTCACTCTGTACCTGAGCATCATTCTGTAACTGAGCATCATTCTCTACCTGAGCTTCACTCTGTAGCTGAGAGTGATTCTGTACCTGAGCTCCACTCTGTACCTGAGCGTCATTCTTTACCTGATCGTCACTCTGTACCTGAGCTTCACTCTGTACCTGAGCATAACTCTGTACCTCAGCTTCAATCTGTACCTGAGTGTCACTCTGTACCTGAGCTTCACTCTGTGTCTCTTCACTCTGTACCTGAGCTTCACTCTGTATCTCTTCACTCTGTACCTGACCTTTACTCTGTACCTGAGCTTCACTCTGTACCTGCGAGTCACTCAGTATCTGAGCGTCACTCTGTATCTGAGCTTCACTCTGTATCTGAGCTTCACTCTGTATCTAAGCATCACTCTGTACCTGAGCTTCAATGTGCACCTGAGCTTCACTCTGTATCTCTTCACTCTGTACCTGAGTGTCACTCTCTACCTGAGCTTCACTCTGTACCTGAGCTTCACTCTGTATCTGAGCTTCACTCTGTACCTGAGCTTCACTCTGTATCTGAGTGTCGCTCTGTATCTGAGCGTCACTCTGTACCTGAGCGTCACTCTGTACCTGAGTGTCACTCTGTACCTGAGCGTCACTCTGTACCTGAGCTTCACTCTGTACCTGAGCTTCACTCTGTACCTGAGATTCACTCTTTACCTGAGCGTCACTCTGTACCTGAGCTTCACTCTCTACCTGAGCTTCACTCTGTACCTGAGCCTCACTCTTTATCTCTTCACTCTGTACCTGAGCTTCACTCTGCACCTGAGCTTCACTCTGTATCTCTTCACTCTGTATCTGAGCGTCACTCTGTAATGAGCGTCACTCTGTACATGAGCTTCACTCTGTACCTGAGCGTCACTCTGTACCTGAGTTTCACTCTGTACCTGAGCATCACTCTGTACCTGAGCTTCACTCTGTGTCTCTTCACTCTGTACCTGAGCTTCACTCTGTACCTGAGAGTCACTCTGTATCTGAGCGTCACTCTGTATCTGAGCATCACTCTGTACCTGAGCGTCAATCTGTACCTGAGCGTCACTCTTTTTCTCGGAACACTGTACCTGAGCTTCACTCTGTACCTGAGCTTCATTCTGTATCTCTTCACTCTGTACCTGAACTTCACTCTGTATCTGAGCTTCACTCTGTATCTGAGCTTCACTCTGTACCTGAGCATCATTCTGTAACTGAGCTTCTTTCTCTACCTGAGCTCCACTCTGTACCTGAGTGTCACTCTGTACCTGAGCTTCACTCTGTATCTCTTCACTCTTTACCTGACCTTTACTCTGTACCTGAGCTTCACTCTGTACCTGAGAGTCACTCTATACCTGAGCGTCACTCTGTACCTGAGCTTCACTCTTTACTGAGCATCACTCTGTACTTGAGCTTCACTCTGTACCTCTTCTCTCTGTATCTGAGCGTCACTCTGCAATGAGCGTCACTCTGTACCTGAGCTTCACTCTTTACTGAGCATCACTCTGTACTTGAGCTTCACGCTGTACCTGGGCTTCACTTTGTACCTGAGCATCACTCTCTACCTGAGCATCACTCTGTATCTGGGCATCACTCTGTATCTGAGCTTCACTCTGTACCTGAGCTTCACTCTGTACCTGAGCTTTAATGTGCACCTGAGCTTCACTCTGTACCTGAGCTTCACTCTGTACCTGAGCTTCACTCTGTACCTGAACTTCACTCTGTACCTGAGAATTTCTCTGTATCTGAGCGTCAATCTGTACCTGAGCGTCACTCTGTACCTAAGCGTCACTCTGTATCTGAGCTTCACTTGGCACGTGAGAGTCACTCGTTATGTGAGCTTCACTCTGTACCTGAGCTTCACTCTTTACCTGAGAGTCACTCTGTACCTGAGCCTCACTCTCTACCTGAGCATCACTCTCTACCTGAGCATCACTCTGTACCTGAGCTGCACTCTCTACCTGAGCTTCACTCTGTACCTGAGCTTTAATGTGCACCTGAGCTTCACTCTGTACCTGGCCTCACTCTTTACCTGAGAGTCACTCTGCATCTGAGTATCTGTATCTGAGCATCACTCTGTACCTGAGCTTCACTCTGTACCTGAGCTTCACTCTGTCCCTGAGAGTCACTCAGTACCTGAGCGTCACTCTGGACCTGAGCATCACTCTATACCTGAGCTTCACTCTGTATCTGAGCTTCACTCTGTACCTGAGCTTCACTCGGTATCTCTTCACTCTGTACCTGAGCTTCACACTGTATCTCTTCACTCTGTACCTGAGCTTCACTCTGTATCTCTTCACTCTGTACCTGAGCTTCACTCTGTACCTGAGCATCAATCTGTACCTGAGCGTCACTCTGTACCTGAGCTTCACTCTGTACCTGAGCTTCACTCGGTACCTGAGCGTCACTCTCTACCTGAGCTTCACTCTGTACCAGAGCTTCACTCTCTACCCGAGCTTCACTCTGAACCTGAGCGTCACTCTGTACCTGAGCTTCACTCTGTACCTGAGCTTCACTCTCTACCTGAGCTTCACTCTGTATCTCTTCACTCTGTACCTGAGCTTCACTCTGTATCTCTTCACTCTGTACCTGAGCTTCACTCTGTACCTGAGCATCAATCTGTTCCTGAGCGTCACTCTGTACCTGAGCTTCACTCTGTACCTGAGCTTCACTCGGTACCTGAGCGTCACTCTCCACCTGAGCTTCACTCTGTACCTGAGCTTCACTCTCTACCCGAGCTTCACTCTGTACCTGAGCGTCACTCTGTACCTGAGCTTCGCTCTGTACCTGCGCGTCACTCTTTATCTCTTCACTCTCTACCTGAGCTTCACTCTGTACCTGACCTTCACTCTGTATCTCTTCACTCTGTACCTGAGCTTCACTCTGTACCTGAGAGTCACTCACTATCTGAGCGTCACTCTGTACCAGAGCGTCACTCTGTACCTGAGCTTCACTCTGTACCTGAGCGTCACTCTGTACCTGAGGTTCACTCTGTACCTGAGCTTCACTCTGTATCCAAGCTTCACTCTGTACCTGGGCTTCACTCTGTACCTGAGCTTCACTCTGTATCTCTTCACTCTGTATCTGAGCGTCACTCTGTGCCTGAGCGTCACTCTGTACCTGAGCGACACTCTGTACCTGAGCGTCAAACTGTATCTGAGCTTCACTCTCTACCTGAGCATCACTCTGTAACTGAGCTTCACACTGTATCTCTTCAGTCTGTACCTGAGCTTCACTCTGTGCCTGAGCGTCTCTCTGTACCTGAGCATCACTCTGTACCTGATCATCACTCTCTGCATGAGCTTCACTCTGTACCTGAGCTTCACTCTCTACCTGAGCTTCACGCTCTACCTGAGCTTCACTCTGTACCTGAGCGTCACAATGTATTTGAGCTTCATTCTGTATCTGAGCATCACTCTGTACCTGAGCTTCATTCTGTAATTGAGCTTCTTTCTCTACCTGAGCTCCACTCTGTACCTGAGTGTCATGCTGTAGCTGAGCTTCACTCTGTATCTCTTCACTCTGTACCTGACCTTTACTCTGTACCTGAGCTTCACTCTGTACCTGAGAGTCACTCAGTATCTGAGCGTCACTCTGTACCTGAGCTTCACTCTGTATCTGAGCTTCACTCAGTATCTGAGCGTCACTCTGTATCTGAGCTTCACTCTGTATCTGAGCTTCACTCTCTATCTAAGCATCACTCTGTACCTGAGCATCAATCTGTACCTGAGCGTCACTCTTTATCTCGGAACAGTGTACCTGAACTTCACTCTGTACATGAGCATCACTCTTTACTGAGCTTCACTCTGTACCTGAGCGACACTCTGTATCTGAGCATCACTCTGTACATGAGCTTCACTCTGTACCTGAGCTTCACTCTGTACCTGAGCTTCACTCTGTATCTCTTCACTCTGTACCTGAGTGTCACTCTCTACCTGAGCTTCACTCTGTATCTGAGCTTCACTCTGTACCTGATCTTCACTCTGTAACTGAGCATCACTCTCTACCTGAGTGTCACTCTGTATCTGAGCATCACTCTGTACCTGAGCGTCACTCTGTACCTGAGTGTCACTCTGTACCTGAGCGTCTCTCTGTACCTGAGCTTCACTCTGTACCTGAGATTCACTCTTTACCTGAGCATCACTCTGTACCTGAGCTTCACTCTGTACCTGAGCTTCACTATTTACCTGAGCTTCACTCTGTATCTGAGCATCACTCTGTACCTGAGCTTCACTCTCTACCTGAGTGTCACTCTCTATCTGAGCATCACTCTGTACCTGAGCGTCACTCTGTACCTGAGTGTCACTCTGTACCTGAGCGTCACTCTGTATCTGAGCTTCACTCTGTACCTGAGATTCACTCTTTACCTGAGCATCACTCTGTACCTGAGCTTCACTCTGTACCTGAGCTTCACTATGTACCTGAGCTTCACTCTGTATCTGAGCATCACTCTGTACCTGAGCTTCACTCTGTACCTGAGCTTCACTCTGTATCTGAGCTTCACTCTGCACCTGAGCTTTACTCTGTACCTGAGCTTCACTCCGTATCTGAGCTTCACTCTGTACCTGAGCATCATTCTGTAACTGAGCTTCATTCTCGACCTGAGCTTCACTCAGTAGCTGAGAGTGATTCTGTACCTGAGGTCCACTCTGTACCTGAGCGGCACTCTTTACCTGATCGTCACTCTGTACCTGAGCTTCACTCTGTACCTGAGCATCACTCTGTACCTGAGCTTCAATCTGTACCTGAGTGTCACTCTGTACCTGAGCTTCACTCTGTGTCTCTTCACTCTGTACCTGAGCTTCACTCTGTACCTGCGACTCACTCAGTGTCTGAGCGTCACTCTGTATCTGAGCTTCACTCTGTATCTGAGCTTCACTCTGTATCTAAGCATCACTCTGTACCTGAGCTTCAATGTGCACCTGAGCTTCACACTGTATCTCATCACTCTGTACCTGAGTGTCACTCTCTACCTGAGCTTCACTCTGCACCTGAGCTTCACTCTGTATCTGAGCTTCACTCTGTACCTGTGCTTCACTCTGTATCTGAGTGTCGCTCTGTATCTGAGCATCACTCTGTACCTGAGCGTCACTCTGTACCTGAGTGTCACTCTGTACCTGAGCATCACTCTGTACCTGAGCTTCACTCTGTACCTGAGCTTCACTCTGTACCTGAGATTCACTCTTTACCTGAGCGTCACTCTGTACCTGAGCTTCACTCTCTACCTGAGCTTCACTCTGTACCTGAGCCTCACTCTTTATCTCTTCACTCTGTACCTGAGCTTCACTCTGTACCTGAGCTTCACTCTGTACCTCTTCACTCTGTATCTGAGCGTCACTCTGTAATGAACGTCACTCTGTACCTGAGCTTCACTCTGTACCTGAGCGTCACTCTGTACCTGAGTTTCACTCTGAACCTGAGCATCACTCTGTACCTGAGCTTCACTCTGTGTCTCTTCACTCTGTACCTGAGCTTCACTCTGTGCCTGAGAGTCACTCTGTATCTGAGCGTCACTCTGTATCTGAGCATCACTCTGTACCTGAGCGTCAATCTGTACCTGAGCGTCACTCTTTATCTCGGAACTCTGTACCTGAGCTTCGCTCTGTACCTGAGCATCACTCTGTACCTGAGCTTCACTCTGGAGCTGGGCTTCAATGTGCACCTGTGCTTCACTCTGTAGCTGAGCGTCACTCTGTATCTCTTCTCTCTGTATCTCTTCACTCTGTACCTGAGTGTCACTCTCTACCTGAGCTTCACTCTGTACCTGAGCTTCACTCTGTATCTCTTCACTCTGTACCTGAGCTTCACTCTGTACCTGAGCTTCACTCTGTACCTGAGCTTCAATGAGCACCTGAGCTTCACTCTCTACTTGAGCTTCACTCTGTACCTGAGCCTCACTCTGTAGCTGAGCATCACTCTGAATCTGAGCTTCATTCTGTACCTGAGATTCACTCGGTATCTGAGTGTCACTCTGTACCTGAGCGTCACTCTGTACCTGACCTTCATTCTGTACCTGAGCTTCACTTTGTACCTGAGAGTCACTCTGTATCTGAGCGTCACCCTGTATCTGAGCATCACTCTGTACCTGAGCTTCACTCTGTACCTGAGCTTCACTCTGAACCTGAGCTTCACTCTGTATCTGAGCGTCACTATGTATCAGAACATCACTTTGTACCTGAGCATCACTCTGTACCTGAGCGTCACTCTGTACCTGAGCTTCAGTCTGTACCTGAGCTTCACTCTTTACCTGAGCGTCACTCTGTACCTGAGCTGCACTCTGTGCCTGAGCTTCACTCTGTACCTCTTCACTCTGTATGTGAGCGTCACTCTGTACCTGAGCATCACCCTGTACCTGAGCATCACTCTGTACCTGAGCGTCACTCTGTACCTGAGATTCACTCTGTACCTGAGCATCACTCTGTACCTGAGCTTCACTCTGTACCTGAGCCTCACACTGTATCTGAGATTCACTCTGTACCTGAGCTTCACTCTGTACCTGAGCTTCATTCTGTATCTCTTCACTCTGTACTTGAGCTTCACTCTGTACCTGAGAGTCACTCTGTATCTGAGCATCACTCTGTACCTGAGCGTCACTCTGCACCTGAGCTTCAATCTGTACCTGATCATCACTCTGTACCTGAAACTCACTCTGCACCTGAGCTTCACTCTGTACCTGAGATTCACTCTGTATCTGAGCGTCACTCTGTATCTGAGGATCACTCTGTTCCTGAGCTTCACTCTGTGCCTTAGCTTCACTCTGTTTCTGAGCGTCAATCTGTACCTGAGCGTCTCTCTGTACTTGAGGATCACTCTGTACCTGAGCTTCACTCTGTACATGAGCATCACTCTCTACCTGAGCATCACTCTGTACCTGAGCTTCACTCTGTACTTGAGCTTCACTCTGTACCTGAGCTTCAATCTGTATCTGAGCGTCACTCTCTACCTGAGCTTCACTCTTTACCTGAGCGGCACTCTGTATCTCTTCACTCTGTACCTGAGCTTCACTCTGAACCTAAGCATCACTCTGTACCTGAGCTTCACTCTGTACCTGAGCTTCACTCTGCACCTCAGCTTCACTCTCTACCTGAGCTTCACTCTTTACCTGAGCGGCACTCTGTATGTCTTCACTCTCTACCTAAGCTTCACTCTGAACCTGAGCATCACTCTGTACCTGAGCTTCACTCTGTATCTGAGCTTCACTCTGCACCTCAGCTTCACTCTCTACTTAAGCATCACTCTGTACCTGAGCATCACTCTGTATCTCTTCACTTTGTACCTGAGCTTCACTCTGTACCTGAGCTTCACTCTGTTTCTGAGCATATCTCTGTACCTGAGCGTCACTCTGTACCGGAGCATCACTCGATACCTGAGCTTCACTCTGTGCCTGACCATCACTCTCTACCCGAGCTTCATTCTGTACCTGAGCGTCACTCTGTATCTGAGTTTCATTGTGTATCTGAGCACCACTCTGTACCTGAGCTTCACTCTGTACCAGAGCGTCACTCTGTACCTGAGCATCACTCTGTACCTGAGCTTCACTCGGTACCTGAGCATCACTCTGTACCTGAGCGTCACACTGTACCTGAGCTTCACTGATTACCTGAGCTTCATTCATTCACTCTTTATCTCTTCACTCTGCACCTTAGCGTCACTCTCTACCGGAGCTTCACTCTGTACTTGAGCATCACTCCCTACCTGAACTTCCCTCTGTATCTCTTCACTCTGTACCTGAGCTTCACTCTGTACCTGAGCTTCACTCTGTACCTGAGCATCACTCTGTATCTGACCTTCACTCTGTACCTGAGCCTCACTCTGTATCTGAGCATCACTCTGAAGCTGAGCATCACTCTGTACCTAAGTGTCACTCTGTAACTGAGCTTCATTCTCTACCTGAGGGTCGCTCTGTACCTGAGCTTTATGCTGTATCTGAGTTTCACTCTGTTTATCTTCACTCTGTACCTGAGCTTCACTCTGTATCTGAACTTTACTCTGTACCTGAGAGTGACTCTGTACCTGAGCTTCACTCTGTACCTGAGCATCACTCTGTACCTGAGCTTCAATCTGTACCTGAGCATCACTCTGTACCTGAGTGTCACTCTGTTCCTGAGCATCATTCTGTACCTGAGCGTCACACTCTACCTGAGCTTCAGTCTTTACCTTAGCTTCACTCTATGTCTCTTCACTCTGCACCTCAGCGTCACTCTCTACCTGAGCTTCACTCTGTACCTGAGCATCACTCTCTACCGGAGCTCACTCTGTACATGAGCATCACTCTACCTGAGCTTCACTCTGTATCTCTTCACTCTGTACCTGAGCTTCACTCTCTACTTGAGCATCACTCTGTACATGACCTTCACTCTGTACCTGAGCGTCACTCTGTATCGGAGCGTCACTCTGTACCTGAGCTTCACTCTGTACCTGAGCTTCACTCTGTACTGGAGCATTACTCTGTAACTGAGCTTCACTCTGTACCTGAGCTTCACTCTGTACCTGAGCTTCATTCTGTACCTGAGGTTCACTCTGCACCTGAGCTTCACTCTGGACCTGAGCTTCACTCTGTACTGGAGCACTACTCTGTACCTGAGCTTCACTCTGTACCTGAGGTTCACTCTGTACCTGAGCTTCACTCTGTACCTGAGCTTCACTCTGTACCTGTGCTTCACTCTGTACTGGACCATTACTCTGTACCTGAGCTTCACTCTGTACCTGAGCTTCACTTTGTACCTGAGCATCACTCTGTACCTGAGATTCACTCTGTACCTGAGCATCACTGTGTTTCTGAGCATCACTCTCTACCTGAGCATCACTCTGTATCTGAGATTCACTCTGTATCTCTTCACTCTGTGTCTGAGCTTCATTCTGCATCTGAGCTTCACTCAGTATCTGAGCGTAACTCTGTACCTGAGCATCACTCTGTATCTGAGCTTCACTCTGTATCTGAGCTTCATTCTGTACCTGAGCGTCACTCTGTATCTGAGCTTCAGTCTGTATCTCTTCACTCTGTATCTGAGCTTCACTCTGTATCTGAGCTTCACTCTGTATCGGAGTTTCACTCTTTACCTGAGCATCACTCTGTACCTGAGCGTCACTCTGTACCTGAGCATGACTCTGTACCTGAACGTCACACTGTACCTGTGCTTCACTCAGTACCTGAGCTTCACTCTGTACTTGAGCATCACTCAGTATCTGAGCTTCACAGTGCACCGGAGCTTCACTCTGTACCTGAGCTTCACTCTGTACCTGAGCATCACTCTGTACTTGAGCTTCACTATGTACCTGAGCTTCACTCTGTATCTCTTCACTCTGTACCTGAGCTTCACTCTGTACCTGAGCTTCACTCTGTATCTCTTCACTCTGTACCTGAGCATCACTCTGTACCTGAGCTTCACTGTGCACCTGAACTTCATGCTGTATCTGAGATTCACTCTGTACCTGAGCTTCACTTTGTATCTCTTCACTCTGTACCTGAGCATCACTCTGTATCTGAGCTTCACTGTGCACCTGAACTTCACTCTGTACCTGAGATTCACTCTGTACCTGAGCTTCACTCTGTATCTGAGCTTCAGTCTCTACCTGAGCTTCACTCTGTACCTGAGCCTCACTCTGTGTCTCTTCACTCTGTACCTGGGCTTCACTCTGTACCTGAGCTTCAATCTGTATCTGAGCATCACTGTGTGCCTGAGCATTACTCTGTACCTGAGCTTAACTCTGTACCTGAGCTTCACTCTGTATCTGAGCATCACTCTGTACCTGAGCTTCATTCCGTACCTGAGCTTCACTCTTCACCTGAGTGTCACTCTGTATCTGAGCATCACTCTGTACCAGGGCTTCACTCTGAACCTGTGTGTCACTCTGTATCTCTTCAATCTGTACCTGAGCATCACTCTGTATCTGAACGTCACTCTGTACCTGAGCTTCATTCTGTATTGAGCTTCACTCTGTATCTGAGCGTCAATCAGTACCTGAGCATCCATCTGTACCTGAGCTTCACTCTGTACCTGATAGTCACTCTGTACCTGAGCGTCACTCTGTATCTGAGCTTCAATCTGTGCCTGAGCGTCACTCTGTACCTGAGCTTCACTCTGTCCCTGATCATCACTCTCTATCTGAGCTTCACTCTGTCCCTGATCATCACTCTGTATCTGAGCTTCACTCTGTACCTGAGCTTCACTCTGTATCTGAGCGTCTCTCTGTACCTGAGCATCACTCTGTACCAGAGCTTCACTGTGCACCTGAGCTTCACTCTGTACATGAGCTTCACTCTGTACCTGAGCATCACTCTGTACCTGAGCATCACTCTGTACCTGAGCTTCACTGTGCACCTGAGCTTCACTCTGTATCTGAACTTCACTCTGTATCTCTTCACTCTGTACCTGAGCATCACTCTGTACTTGAGCATCATTCTGTACCTCAGCTTCAATGTGCACCTGAGCTTCACTCTGTATCTCTTCACTCTGTACCTGAGCTTCACTCTGTATCTGAGCTTCAGTCTGTACCTGATCATCACTCTCTAACTGAGCTTCACTCTGTACCTGAGCTTCACTCTGTACCTGAGCTTCACTCTGTACCTGAGCTTCACTCTGTAACTAAGCACCACTCTGTACCTGAGCTTCACTCTGTACCTGAGCTTCACTCTGTACCTGAACATCACTCTGTACCTGAGCATCGCTCTGTACCTGAGCTTCAGTCTGTACCTGAGCGTCACTCTGTCACTCTTCACTCTGTACCTGAGCTTCACTCAGTACCTGAGAGTCACTCTGTATCTGAGATTCACTCTGTATCTCTTCACTCTGTGTCTGAGCTTCATTCTGCATCTGAGCTTCACTCAGTATCTGAGCGTAACTCTGTACCTGAGCAACACTCTGTATCTGAGCTTCACTCTGTATCGGAGCTTCACTCTTTACCTGAGCATCACTCAGTACCTGAGCGTCACTCTGTACCTGAGCATGACTCTGTACCTGAACGTCACACTGTACCTGTGCTTCACTCAGTACCTGAGCTTCACTCTGTACCTGAGCATCACTCAGTATCTGAGCTTCACAGTGCACCTGAGCTTCACACTGTACCTGAGCTTCACTCTGTACCTGAGCATCACTCTGTACTTGAGCTTCACTCTGTATCTCTTCACTCTGTACCTGAGCATCACTCTGTACCTGAGCTTCACTGTGCACCTGAACTTCACTCTGTACCTGAGATTCACTCTGTACCTGAGCTTCACTCTGTATCTCTTCACTCTGTACCTGAGCATCACTCTGTACCTGAGCTTCACTGTGCACCTGAACTTCACTCTGTACCTGAGATTCAGTCTGTACCTGAGCTTCACTCTGTATCTGAGCTTCACTCTGTACCTGAGCATCACTCTGTACCTGAGCTTCACTGTGCACCTGAGCTTCACTCTGTACCTGAGCTTCACTCTGCACCTGAGCTTCACTCTGTATCTGAGCTTCAATCTGCACCTGAGCTTTACTCTGTACCTGAGCTTCACTCCGTATCTGAGCTTCACTCTGTACCTGAGCATCATTCTGTAACTGAGCTTCATTCTCTACCTGAGCTTCACTCAGTAGCTGAGAGTGATTCTGTACCTGAGCTCCACTCTGTACCTGAGCGTCACTCTTTACCTGATCGTCACTCTGTACCTGAGCTTCACTCTGTACCTGAGCATCACTCTTTACCTGAGCTTCAATCTGTACCTGAGTGTCACTCTGTACCTGAGCTTCACTCTGTGTCGCTTCACTCTGTACCTGAGCTTCACTCTGTATCTCTTCACTCTGCACCTGACCTTTGCTCTGTACCTGAGCTTCACTCTGTACCTGCGAGTCACTCAGTATCTGAGCGTCACTCTGTATCTGAGCTTCACTCTGTATCTGAGCTTCACTCTGTATCTAAGCATCACTCTGTACCTGAGCTTCAATGTGCACCTGAGCTTCACTCTGTATCTCTTCACTCTGTACATGAGTGTCACTCTCTACCTGAGCTTCACTCTGTACCTGAGCTTCACTCTGTATCTGAGCTTCACTCTGTACCTGAGCTTCACTCTCTATCTGAGTGTCGCTCTGTATCTGAGCATCACTCTGTACCTGAGCATCACTCTGTACCTGAGTGTCACTCTGTAGCTGGGCATCACTCTGTACCTGAGCTTCACTCTTTACCTGAGCTTCACTCTGTACCTGAGATTCATTCTTTACCTGAGCGTCACTCTGTACCTGAGCTTCACTCTCTACCTGAGCTTCACTCTGTACCTGAGGCTCACTCTTTATCTCTTCACTCTGTACCTGAGCTTCACTCTGTACCTGAGCTTCACTCTGTATCTCTTCACTCTGTATCTGAGCATCACTCTGTAATGAGCGTCACTCTGTACCTGAGCTTCACTCTGTACCTGAGCATCACTCTGTACCTGAGTTTCACTCTGAACCTGAGCATCACTCTGTACCTGAGCTTCACTCTGTGTCTCTTCACTCTGTAGCTGAGCTTCACTCTGTGCCTGAGAGTCACTCTGTATCTGAGCATCACGCTGTATCTGAGCATCACTCTGTACCTGAGCGTCAATCTGTACCTGAGCATCACTCTTTATTTCGGAACTCTGTACCTGAGCTTCACTCTGTATCTGAGCTTCACTCTGTACCTGAGCTTCACTCTCTATCTGAGTGTCGCTCTGTATCTGAGCTTCACTCTTTACCTGAGCTTCACTCTGTACCTGAGATTCATTCTTTACCTGAGCGTCACTCTGTACCTGAGCTTCACTCTCTACCTGAGCTTCACTCTGTACCTGAGGCTCACTCTTTATCTCTTCACTCTGTACCTGAGCTTCACTCTGTACCTGAGCTTCACTCTGTATCTCTTCACTCTGTATCTGAGCATCACTCTGTAATGAGCGTCACTCTGTACCTGAGCTTCACTCTGTACCTGAGCATCACTCTGTACCTGAGTTTCACTCTGAACCTGAGCATCACTCTGTACCTGAGCTTCACTCTGTGTCTCTTCACTCTGTAGCTGAGCTTCACTCTGTGCCTGAGAGTCACTCTGTATCTGAGCATCACGCTGTATCTGAGCATCACTCTGTACCTGAGCGTCAATCTGTACCTGAGCATCACTCTTTATTTCGGAACTCTGTACCTGAGCTTCACTCTGCACCTGAGCATCACTCTGTACCTGAGCTTCACTCTGTACCTGGGCTTCAATGTGCACCTGTGCTTCACTCTGTACCTGAGCTTCACTCTGTATCTCTTCTCTCTGTATCTCTTCACTCTGTACCTGAGCTTCACTCTGTATCTCTTCACTCTGTACCTGAGATTCACTCTGTACCTGAGCTTCACTCTGTACCTGAGCTTCAATGTGCACCTGAGCTTCACTCTCTACCTGAGCTTCACTCTGTACCTGAGCCTCACTCTGTAGCTGAGCATCACTCTGAATCTGAGCTTCATTCTGTACCTGAGAGTCACTCGGCATCTGAGTGTCACTCTGTACCTGAGCGTCACTCTGTACCTGAGCTTCACTCTGTGCATGAGCATCACTCTGCACCTGACCTTCATTCTGTACCTGAGCTTCACTTTGTTCCTGAGAGTCACTCTGTATCTGAGCGTCACTCTGTATCTGAGCATCACTCTGTACCTGAGCTTCACTCTGTACCTGAGCTTCACTCTGAACCTGAGCTTCACTCTGTATCTGAGCGTCACTATGTATCAGAGCATCACTTTGTACCTGAGCATCACTCTGTACCTGAGCGTCACTCTGTACCTGAGCTTCAGTCTGTACCTGAGCTCCACTCTTTACCTGAGCATCACACTGTACCTGAGCTGCACTCTGTACCTGAGCTTCACTCTATACCTCTTCACTCTGTATGTGAGCGTCACTCTGTACCTGAGCGTCACCCTGTACCTGAGCATCACTCTGTACCTGAGCGTCACTCTGTACCTGAGATTCACTCTGTACCTGAGCATCACTCTGTACCTGAGCTTCACTCTGTACCTGAGCCTCACACTGTATCTGAGATTCACTCTGTACCTGAGCTTCACTCTGTACCTGAGCTTCACTCTGTATCTCTTCACTCTGTACTTGAGCTTCACTCTGTACCTGAGATTCACTCTTTACCTGAGCGTCACTCTGTACCTGAGCTTCACTCTCTACCTGAGCTTCACTCTGTACCTGAGCTTCAATGGGCACCTGAGCTTCACTCTCTACCTGAGCTTCACTCTGTACCTGAGCCTCACTCTGTAGCTGAGCATCACTCTGAATCTGAGCTTCATTCTGCACCTGAGAGTCACTCGGTATCTGAGTGTCACTCTGTACCTGTGCGTCACTCTGTACCTGAGCTTCACTCTGTACATGAGCATCACTCTGTACCTGACCTTCATTCTGTACCTGAGCTTCACTTTGTACCTGAGAGTCATTCTGTATCTGAGCGTCACTCTGTATCTGAGCATCACTCTGTACCTGAGCTTCACTCTGTACCTGAGCTTCACTCTGAACCTGAGCATCACTCTGTATCTGAGCGTCACTATGTATCAGAGCATGACTTTGTACCTGAGCAACACTCTGTACCTGAGCGTCACTCTGTACCTGAGCTTCAGCCTGTACCTGAGCTTCACTCTTTACCTGAGCGTCACTCTGTACCTGAGCTGCACTCTGTGCCTGAGCTTCACTCTGTACCTCTTCACTCTGTATGTGAGCGTCACTCTGTACCTGAGCGTCACCCTGTTCCTGAGCATCACTCTGTACCTGAGCATTACTCTGTACCTGAGATTCACTCTGTACCTGAGCATCACTCTGTACCTGAGCTTCACTCTGTACCTGAGCCTCACACTGTATCTGAGATTCACTCTGTACCTGAGCTTCACTCTGTACCTGAGCTTCATTCTGTATCTCTTCACTCTGTACTTGAGCTTCACTCTGTACCTGAGAGTCACTCTGTATCTGAGCATCACTCTGTACCTGAGCGTCACTCTGTACCTGAGCTTCAATCTGTACCTGAGCATCACTCTGTACCTGAAACTCACTCCGTACCTGAGCTTCACTCTGTACCTGAGATTCACTCTGTATCTGAGTGTCACTCTGTATCTGAGAATCACTCTCTACCTGAGCTTCACTCTGTACCTGAGCTTCACTCTGTTCCTGAGCTTCACTCTGTACCTGAGCTTCACTCTGTACTTGAGCTTCACTCTGTACCTGAGCTTCAATCTGTACCTGAGCGTCACTCTCTGCCTGAGCTTCACTCTTTACCTGAGCGGCACTCTGTATCTCTTCACTCTGTACCTGAGCTTCACTCTGAACCTAAGCATCACTCTGTACTGGAGCTTCACTCTGTACCTGAGCTTCACTCTGCACCTCAGCTTCACTCTCTACCTGAGCTTCACTCTTTACCTGAGCGGCACTCTGTATCTCTTCACTCTCTACCTAAGCTTCACACTGAACCTGAGCATCACTCTGTACCTGAGCTTCACTCTGTATCTGAGCTTCACTCTGCACCTCAGCTTCACTCTCTACCTAAGCATCACTCTGTACCTGAGCATCACTCTGTATCTCTTCACTTTGTACCTGAGCTTCACTCTGTACCTGAGCTTCACTCTGTTTCTGAGCATATCTCTGTACCTGAGCGTCAATCTGTACCTGAGCATCACTCTGTACCTGATCATCACTCGATACCTGAGCTTCACTCTGTGCCTGACCATCACTCTCTACCTGAGCTTCATTCTGTACCTGAGCGTCACTCTGTATCTGAGTTTCATTGTGTATCTGAGCACCACTCTGTACCTGCGCTTCACTCTGTACCAGAGCGTCACTCTGTACCTGAGCATCACTCTGTACCTGAGCTTCACTCTGTACCTGAGCATCACTCTGTACCTGAGCGTCACACTGTACCTGAGCTTCACTGATTACCTGAGCTTCATTCATTCACTCTGTATCTCTTCACTCTGCACCTTAGCGTCACTCTCTACCTGAGCTTCACTCTGTACTTGAGCATCACTCTCTACCTGAGCTTCCCTCTGTATCTCTTCACTCTGTACCTGAGCTTCACTCTGTACCTGAGCTTCACTCTGTACCTGAGCATCACTCTGTATCTGACCTTCACTCTGTACATGAGCCTCACTCAGTATCTGAGCATCACTCTGAACCTGAGCATCACTGTGTACCTGAGTGTCACTCTGTAACTGAGCTTCATTCTCTACCTGAGGGTCGCTCTGTACCTGAGCTTTATGCTGTATCTGAGTTTCACTCTGTTTATCTTCACTCTGTACCTGAGCTTCACTCTGTATCTGAACATTACTCTGTACCTGAGAGTCACTCTGTACCTGAGCTTCACTCTGTACCTGAGCATCACTCTGTACCTGAGCTTCAATCTGTACCTGAGCATCACTCTGTACCTGAGTGTCACTCTGTTCCTGAGCATCATTCTGTACCTGAGCGTCACACTCTACCTGAGCTTCAGTCTTTACCTGAGCTTCACTCTGTGTCTCTTCACTCTGCACCTCAGCGTCACTCTCTAACTGAGCTTCACTCTGTACCTGAGCATCACTCTCTACCGGAGCTCACCCTGTACATGAGCATCACTCTACCTGAGCTTCACTCTGTATCTCTTCACTCTGTACCTGAGCTTCACTCTCTACCTGAGCATCACTCTGTACATGACCTTCACTCTGTACCTGAGCGTCACTCTGTATCGGAGCGTCACTCTGTATCTGAGCTTCACTCTGTACCTGAGCTTCACTCTGTACTGGAGCATTACTCTGTAACTGAGCTTCACTCTGTACCTGAGCTTCACTCTGTACCTGAGCTTCATTCTGTACCTGAGGTTCACTCTGCACCTGAGCTTCACTCTGTACCTGAGCTTCACTCTGTACTGAAGCATTACTCTGTACCTGAGCTTCACTCTGTACCTGAGGTTCACTCTGTACCTGAGCTTCACTCTGTACCTGAGCTTCACTCTGTACCTGAGCATCACTCTGTACCTGAGCATCACTGTGTTTCTGAGCATCACTCTCTACCTGAGCATCACTCTGTATCTGAGATTCACTCTGTATCTCTTCACTCTGTGTCTGAGCTTCATTCTGCATCTGAGCTTCACTCAGTATCTGAGCGTAACTCTGTACCTGAGCATCACTCTGTATCTGAGCTTCACTCTGTATCTGAGCTTCATTCTGTACCTGAGCATCACTCTGCATCTGAGCTTCAGTCTGTATCTCTTCACTCTGTATCTGAGCTTCACTCTGTATCTGAGCTTCACTCTGTATCGGAGCTTCACTCTTTACCTGAGCATCACTCTGTACCTGAGCGTCACTCTGTACCTGAGCATGACTCTGTACCTGAACGTCACACTGTGCCTGTGCTTCACTCAGTACCTGAGCTTCACTCTGTAGCTGAGCATCACTCAGTATCTGAGCTTCACAGTGCACCTGAGCTTCACTCTGTACCTGAGCTTCACTCTGTACCTGAGCATCACTCTGTACTTGAGCTTCACTATGTACCTGAGCTTCACTCTGTATCTCTTCACTCTGTACCTGAGCTTCACTCTGTACCTGAGCTTCACTCTGTATCTCTTCACTCTGTACCTGAGCATCACTCTGTACCTGAGCTTCACTGTGCACCTGAACTTCACGCTGTACCTGAGATTCACTCTGTACCTGAGCTTCACTCTGTATCTCTTCACTCTGTACCTGAGCATCACTCTGTACCTGAGCCTCACACTGTATCTGAACTTCACTCTGTACCTGAGCTTCACTCTGTACCTGAGCTTCACTCTGTATCTCTTCACTCTGTACTTGAGCTTCACTCTGTACCTGAGATTCACTCTTTACCTGAGCGTCACTCTGTACCTGAGCTTCACTCTCTACCTGAGCTTCACTCTGTACCTGAGCTTCAATGTGCACCTGAGCTTCACTCTCTACCTGAGCTTCACTCTGTACCTGAGCCTCACTCTGTAGCTGAGCATCACTCTGAATCTGAGCTTCATTCTGCACCTGAGAGTCACTCGGTATCTGAGTGTCACTCTGTACCTGAGCATCACTCTGTACAATAGCATCACTCTGTACCTGACCTTCATTCTGTACCTGAGCTTCACTTTGTACCTGAGAGTCATTCTGTATCTGAGCGTCACTCTGTATCTGAGCATCACTCTGTACCTGAGCTTCACTCTGTACCTGAGCTTCACTCTGAACCTGAGCATCACTCTGTATCTGAGCGTCACTATGTATCAGAGCATCACTTTGTACCTGAGCAACACTCTGTACCTGAGCGTCACTCTGTACCTGAGCTTCAGCCTGTACCTGAGCTTCACTCTTTACCTGAGCGTCACTCTGTACCTGAGCTGCACTCTGTGCCTGAGCTTCACTCTGTACCTCTTCACTCTGTATGTGAGCGTCACTCTGTACCTGAGCGTCACCCTGTTCCTGAGCATCACTCTGTACCTGAGCGTTACTCTGTACCTGAGATTCACTCTGTACCTGAGCATCACTCTGTACCTGAGCTTCACTCTGTACCTGAGCCTCACACTGTATCTGAGATTCACTCTGTACCTGAGCTTCACTCTGTACCTGAGCTTCATTCTGTATCTCTTCACTCTGTACTTGAGCTTCACTCTGTACCTGAGAGTCACTCTGTATCTGAGCATCACTCTGTACCTGAGCGTCACTCTGTACCTGAGCTTCAATCTGTACCTGAGCATCACTCTGTACCTGAAACTCACTCCGTACCTGAGCTTCAGTCTGTACCTGAGATTCACTCTGTATCTGAGTGTCACTCTGTATCTGAGAATCACTCTCTACCTGAGCTTCACTCTGTACCTGAGCTTCACTCTGTTCCTGAGCTTCACTCTGTACCTGAGCTTCACTCTGTTCCTGAGCTTCACTCTGTACCTGAGCTTCACTCTGTACTTGAGCTTCACTCTGTACCTGAGCTTCAATCAGTACCTGAGCGTCACTCTCTGCCTGAGCTTCACTCTTTACCTGAGCGGCACTCTGTATCTCTTCACTCTGTACCTGAGCTTCACTCTGAACCTAAGCATCACTCTGTACCTGAGCTTCACTCTGTACCTGAGCTTCACTCTGCACCTCAGCTTCACTCTCTACCTGAGCTTCACTCTTTACCTGAGCGTCACTCTGTATCTCTTCACTCTCTACCTAAGCTTCACACTGAACCTGAGCATCACTCTGTACCTGAGCTTCACTCAGTATCTGAGCTTCACTCTGCACCTCAGCTTCACTCTCTACCTAAGCATCACTCTGTACCTGAGCATCACTCTGTATCTCTTCACTTTGTACCTGAGCTTCACTCTGTACCTGAGCTTCACTCTGTTTCTGAGCATATCTCTGTACCTGAGCGTCAATCTGTACCTGAGCATCACTCTGTACCTGATCATCACTCGATACCTGAGCTTCACTCTGTGCCTGACCATCACTCTCTACCTGAGCTTCATTCTGTACCTGAGCGTCACTCTGTATCTGAGTTTCATTGTGTATCTGAGCACCACTCTGTACCTGCGCTTCACTCTGTACCAGAGCGTCACTCTGTACCTGAGCGTCACACTGTACCTGAGCGTCACTGATTACCTGAGCTTCATTCATTCACTCTGTATCTCTTCACTCTGCACCTTAGCGTCACTCTCTACCTGAGCTTCACTCTGTACTTGAGCATCACTCTCTACCTGAGCTTCCCTCTGTATCTCTTCACTCTGTACCTGAGCTTCACTCTGTACCTGAGCTTCACTCTGTACCTGAGCATCACTCTGTATCTGACCTTCACTCTGTACCTGAGCCTCACTCTGTATCTGAGCATCACTCTGAACCTGAGCATCACTGTGTACCTGAGTGTCACTCTGTAACTGAGCTTCATTCTCTACCTGAGCATCACTCTGTACCTGAGCCTCACACTGTATCTGAACTTCACTCTGTACCTGAGCTTCACTCTGTACCTGAGCTTCACTCTGTATCTCTTCACTCTGTACTTGAGCTTCACTCTGTACCTGAGATTCACTCTTTACCTGAGCGTCACTCTGTACCTGAGCTTCACTCTCTACCTGAGCTTCACTCTGTACCTGAGCTTCAATGTGCACCTGAGCTTCACTCTCTACCTGAGCTTCACTCTGTACCTGAGCCTCACTCTGTAGCTGAGCATCACTCTGAATCTGAGCTTCATTCTGCACCTGAGAGTCACTCGGTATCTGAGTGTCACTCTGTACCTGAGCGTCACTCTGTACAATAGCATCACTCTGTACCTGACCTTCATTCTGTACCTGAGCTTCACTTTGTACCTGAGAGTCATTCTGTATCTGAGCGTCACTCTGTATCTGAGCATCACTCTGTACCTGAGCTTCACTCTGTACCTGAGCTTCACTCTGAACCTGAGCATCACTCTGTATCTGAGCGTCACTATGTATCAGAGCATCACTTTGTACCTGAGCAACACTCTGTACCTGAGCGTCACTCTGTACCTGAGCTTCAGCCTGTACCTGAGCTTCACTCTTTACCTGAGCGTCACTCTGTACCTGAGCTGCACTCTGTGCCTGAGCTTCACTCTGTACCTCTTCACTCTGTATGTGAGCGTCACTCTGTACCTGAGCGTCACCCTGTTCCTGAGCATCACTCTGTACCTGAGCGTTACTCTGTACCTGAGATTCACTCTGTACCTGAGCATCACTCTGTACCTGAGCTTCACTCTGTACCTGAGCCTCACACTGTATCTGAGATTCACTCTGTACCTGAGCTTCACTCTGTACCTGAGCTTCATTCTGTATCTCTTCACTCTGTACTTGAGCTTCACTCTGTACCTGAGAGTCACTCTGTATCTGAGCATCACTCTGTACCTGAGCGTCACTCTGTACCTGAGCTTCAATCTGTACATGAGCATCACTCTGTACCTGAAACTCACTCCGTACCTGAGCTTCAGTCTGTACCTGAGATTCACTCTGTATCTGAGTGTCACTCTGTATCTGAGAATCACTCTCTACCTGAGCTTCACTCTGTACCTGAGCTTCACTCTGTTCCTGAGCTTCACTCTGTACCTGAGCTTCACTCTGTTCCTGAGCTTCACTCTGTACCTGAGCTTCACTCTGTACTTGAGCTTCACTCTGTACCTGAGCTTCAATCAGTACCTGAGCGTCACTCTCTGCCTGAGCTTCACTCTTTACCTGAGCGGCACTCTGTATCTCTTCACTCTGTACCTGAGCTTCACTCTGAACCTAAGCATCACTCTGTACCTGAGCTTCACTCTGTACCTGAGCTTCACTCTGCACCTCAGCTTCACTCTCTACCTGAGCTTCACTCTTTACCTGAGCGTCACTCTGTATCTCTTCACTCTCTACCTAAGCTTCACACTGAACCTGAGCATCACTCTGTACCTGAGCTTCACTCTGTATCTGAGCTTCACTCTGCACCTCAGCTTCACTCTCTACCTAAGCATCACTCTGTACCTGAGCATCACTCTGTATCTCTTCACTTTGTACCTGAGCTTCACTCTGTACCTGAGCTTCACTCTGTTTCTGAGCATATCTCTGTACCTGAGCGTCAATCTGTACCTGAGCATCACTCTGTACCTGATCATCACTCGATACCTGAGCTTCACTCTGTGCCTGACCATCACTCTCTACCTGAGCTTCATTCTGTACCTGAGCGTCACTCTGTATCTGAGTTTCATTGTGTATCTGAGCACCACTCTGTACCTGCGCTTCACTCTGTACCAGAGCGTCACTCTGTACCTGAGCGTCACACTGTACCTGAGCGTCACTGATTACCTGAGCTTCATTCATTCACTCTGTATCTCTTCACTCTGCACCTTAGCGTCACTCTCTACCTGAGCTTCACTCTGTACTTGAGCATCACTCTCTACCTGAGCTGCCCTCTGTATCTCTTCACTCTGTACCTGAGCTTCACTCTGTACCTGAGCTTCACTCTGTACCTGAGCATCACTCTGTATCTGACCTTCACTCTGTACCTGAGCCTCACTCTGTATCTGAGCATCACTCTGAACCTGAGCATCACTGTGTACCTGAGTGTCACTCTGTAACTGAGCTTCATTCTCTACCTGAGGGTCGCTCTGTACCTGAGCTTTATGCTGTATCTGAGTTTCACTCTGTCTATCTTCACTCTGTACCTGAGCTTCACTCTGTATCTGAACATTACTCTGTACCTGAGAGTCACTCTGTACCTGAGCTTCACTCTGTACCTGAGCATCACTCTGTACCTGAGCTTCAATCTGTACCTGAGCATCACTCTGTACCTGAGTGTCACTCTGTTCCTGAGCATCATTCTGTACCTGAGCGTCACACTCTACCTGAGCTTCAGTCTTTACCTGAGCTTCACTCTGTGTCTCTTCACTCTGCACCTCAGCGTCACTCTCTACCTGAGCTTCACTCTGTACCTGAGCATCACTCTCTACCGGAGCTCACTCTGTACATGAGCAGCACTCTACCTGAGCTTCACTCTGTATCTCTTCACTCTGTACCTGAGCTTCACTCTCTACCTGAGCATCACTCTGTACATGACCTTCACTCTGTACCTGAGCGTCACTCTGTATCGGAGCGTCACTCTGTATCTGAGCTTCACTCTGTACCTGAGCTTCACTCTGTACTGGAGCATTACTCTGTAACTGAGCTTCACTCTGTACCTGAGCTTCACTCTGTACCTGAGCTTCATTCTGTACCTGAGGTTCACTCTGCACCTGAGCTTCACTCTGTACTGAAGCATTACTCTGTACCTGAGCTTCACTCTGTACCTGAGGTTCACTCTGTACCTGAGCTTCACTCTGTACCTGAGCTTCACTCTGTACCTGAGCTTCACTCTGTACCTGAGCATCACTCTGTACCTGAGATTCACTCTGTACCTGAGCATCACTGTGTTTCTGAGCATCACTCTCTACCTGAGCATCACTCTGTATCTGAGATTCACTCTGTATCTCTTCACTCTGTGTCTGAGCTTCATTCTGCATCTGAGCTTCACTCAGTATCTGAGCGTAACTCTGTACCTGAGCATCACTCTGTATCTGAGCTTCACTCTGTATCTGAGCTTCATTCTGTACCTGAGCGTCACTCTGCATCTGAGCTTCAGTCTGTATCTCTTCACTCTGTATCTGAGCTTCACTCTGTATCTGAGCTTCACTCTGTATCGGAGCTTCACTCTTTACCTGAGCATCACTCTGTACCTGAGCGTCACTCTGTACCTGAGCATGACTCTGTACCTGAACGTCACACTGTGCCTGTGCTTCACTCAGTACCTGAGCTTCACTCTGTAGCTGAGCATCACTCAGTATCTGAGCTTCACAGTGCACCTGAGCTTCACTCTGTACCTGAGCTTCACTCTGTACCTGAGCATCACTCTGTACTTGAGCTTCACTATGTACCTGAGCTTCACTCTGTATCTCTTCACTCTGTACCTGAGCTTCACTCTGTACCTGAGCTTCACTCTGTATCTCTTCACTCTGTACCTGAGCATCACTCTGTACCTGAGCTTCACTGTGCACCTGAACTTCACGCTGTACCTGAGATTCACTCTGTACCTGAGCTTCACTCTGTATCTGAGCTTCACTCTGTACCTGAGAATCACTCTGTACCTGAGCTTCACTCTGTATCTCTTCACTCTGTACCTGAGCTTCACTCTATAACTGAGTGTCACTCTCTACCTGAGCTTCACTCTGTACCTGAGCTTCACTCTGTGTCTCTTCACTCTGTACCTGAGCTTCACTCTGTACCTGAGCTACAATCTGTATCTGAGCATCACTGTGTGCCTGAGCATTACTCTGTACCTGAGCTTAACTCTGTACCTGAGCTTCACTCTGTATCTGAGCATCACTCTGTACCTGATCTTCATTACCAGGGCTTCGCTCTCAACCTGTGTGTCACTCTGTATCTCTTCAGTCTGTACCTGAGCATCACTCTGTACCTGAGCATCACTCTGTACTTGAGCATCGCTCTGTCCTGAGCTTCACTCCGTACCTGAGCGTCACTCTGTATCTGAGCTTCACTCTGTATCTGAGCTTCACTCTCTATCTGAGCTCCACTCTGGACCTGAGCTTCACTCTGTACCTGAGCTTCACTCCATACCTGAGCGTCACTCCGTACCTGAGCTTCACTCTGTACTTGAGCTTCACTCTGTACCTGAGCATCACTCTTTACCTGAGCTTCACTCTGTACCTGAGCATCACTCTGTATCTCTTCACTCTGTACCTGAGCTTCACTCTGTACCTGAGCTTCACTCTGTACCTGAGCGTCACTCTGTACCTGAGCTTCACTCTGTACCTGAGCATCACCCTGTACCTGAGCTTCACTCTGTACCTGAGCATCACTCTGTACCTGAGCTTCACTCTGAACCTGAGCTTCATTCTACATCTCTTCACTCTGTACCTGAGCTTCACTCTGTATCTGAGCTTCACTCTGTACCTGAGCGTCACTCTGTACCTGAGCATCGCTGTGTACCTGAGCTTCAGTCTGTACCTGAGCGTCACTCTGTCACTCTTCACTCTGTACCTGAGCTTCACTCTGTATCTCTTCACTCTGTACCTGAGCTTCACTCTGTATATTTTCACTCTGTATTTGAGCTTCACTCTGTATATCTTCAGTCTGTAGCTGAGCTTCACTCTATACCTGAGTGTCACTCTCTACCTGAGCTTCACTCTGTACCTGAGCTTCACTCTGTGTCTCTTCACTCTCTACCTGAGCATCACTCTGTGCCTGTGCATCACTCTGTAACTGAGCTTCACTCTGTAGCTCTTCACTTTGTACCTGAGCTTCACTATTGTTCTCAGCGTCACTCTGTATCTGAGCATCACTGTGTACCTGAGCATTACTCTGTACCTGAGCTTCACTCTGTACCTGAGCTTCAATCTGTATCTGAGCATCACTGTCTGCCTGAGCATTACTCTGTACCTGAGCTTCACTCTGTACCTGAGCTTCACTCTGTACCTGAGCATCACTCTGTAACTGAGCTTCATTCCGTACCTGAGCTTCACTCTTCACCTGAGCGTCACTCTGTATCTGAGCGTCACTCTGTACCAGAGCTTCATTCTGAACCTGTGTGCACTCTGTATCTCTTCACTCTGTACCTGAGCGTCACTCTGTATCTGAGCGTCACTCTGTACCTGAGCTTCATTCTGTAAATGAGCTTCACTCTGTATCTGAGCTTCAATCTGTACCTGAGCTTCACGCTGTATATCTTCTCTCTGTACCTGAGATTCACTCTGTATCTGAGCATCACTCTGTACCTGAGCATCACTCTGTACCTGAGCTTCACTCTGTACCTGAGCGTCATTCTGTACCTGAGCATCGCTCTGTACCTGAGCTTCAGTCTGTACCTGAGAGTCACTCTTCACTCTGTACCTGAGCTTCACTCTGTATCTCTTCACTCTGTACCTGAGCTTCACTCTGTATCTGAGCTTCACTCTGTATCTCTTCAGTCTGTACCTGAGCTTCACTCTGTACCTGAGCATCACTCTCGACCTGAGCTTCACTCTATACCTGAGCGTCACTCTGTACCTGAGCTTCACTCTATACCTGAGCTTCACTGTGTACCTGAGCTTCACTCTGTAACTGAGAGTCCCTCTGTATCTGAGCATCTCTCTGTACCTGAGCATCACTCTGTACCTGAGCATCACTCTGTACCTGAGCTTCACTCTCTACCTGATAATGAGCTTTACACTGTAACTGAGTGTCACTCTGTATCTGAGCGTCACTTTGTACCTGAGCTTCACTCTGTATCTCTTCACTCTGTAACTGAGTGTCACTCTGTATCTGAGCGTCAGTCTGTATCTGAGCGTCACTCTGTATCTGAGCGTCACGCTGTATCTCTTCACTCTGTACCTGAGCTTCAATCTCCATCTGAGCAATCACTCTGTACCTGAGCTTCACTCTGTATCTGAGCATTTCTCTGCACCTGAGCGTCACTCTGCGTCTGAGCATCACTCTGTACCTGAGCTTCTCTCTGTATCTGAACGTCACTGTGTACCTGAGCATTGCTCTGTACATGAGCTTCACTCTGTATCTCTTCACTCTGTACCTGAGCGTCACTCTGTACCTGAGTTTCACTCTGTACCTGAGAGTCACTCTGTACCTGGGATTCACTCTGTACCTGAGCTTCACTATGGTTCTGGGCGTCACTCTGTACCTGAGCTTCACTCTGTACCTGAGCGTCACTCTGTTCCTGAGCTTCACTCTGTACCTGAGCGTCACTCTGTATCTGAGCATCACTGTGTACCTGAGCATTACTCTATACCTGAGCTTCACTCTGTATCTGGGCATCACTCTGTGCTTGAGCTTCATTCCGTACCTGAGCTTCACTCTTCACCTGGGCGTCACTCTGTATCTGAGCGTCACTCTTTACCAGAGCTTCATTCTGAACCTGTGTGCACTCTGTATCTCTTCACTCTGTACCTGAGTGTCACTCTGTATCTGAGCGTCACTCTGTACCTGAGCTTCATTCTGTACCTGAGCTTCACTCTGTATCTGAGCGTCAATCTGTACCTGAGCATCACTCTGTACCTGAGCTTCACTCTGTAACTGATAGTCACTCTGTACCTGAGCGTCACTCTGTCACTCTTCACTCTGTACCTGAGCTTCACTCTGTATCTCTTCACTCTGTACCTGAGCTTCACTCTGTATATTTTCACTCTGTATTTGAGCTTCACTCTGTATATCTTCAGTCTGTAGCTGAGCTTCACTCTATCCCTGAGTGTCACTCTCTACCTGAGCTTCACTCTGTACCTGAGCTTCACTCTGTGTCTCTTCACTCTCTACCTGAGCATCACTCTGTGCCTGTGCATCACTCTGTAACTGAGCTTCACTCTGTAGCTCTTCACTTTGTACCTGAGCTTCACTATTGTTCTCAGCGTCACTCTGTATCTGAGCATCACTGTGTACCCGAGCATTACTCTGTAACTGAGCTTCACTCTGTACCTGAGCTTCAATCTGTATCTGAGCATCACTGTCTGCCTGAGCATTACTCTGTACCTGAGCTTCACTCTGTACCTGAGCTTCACTCTGTACCTGAGCATCACTCTGTAACTGAGCTTCATTCCGTACCTGAGCTTCACTCTTCACCTGAGCGTCACTCTGTATCTGAGCGTCACTCTGTACCAGAGCTTCATTCTGAACCTGTGTGCACTCTGTATCTCTTCACTCTGTACCTGAGCGTCACTCTGTATCTGAGCGTCACTCTGTACCTGAGCTTCATTCTGTAAATGAGCTTCACTCTGTATCTGAGCTTCAATCTGTACCTGAGCTTCACGCTGTATATCTTCTCTCTGTACCTGAGATTCACCCTGTATCTGAGCATCACTCTGTACCTGAGCATCACTCTGTACCTGAGCTTCACTCTGTACCTGAGCGTCATTCTGTACCTGAGCATCGCTCTGTACCTGAGCTTCAGTCTGTACCTGAGAGTCACTCTTCACTCTGTACCTGAGCTTCACTCTGTATCTCTTCACTCTGTACCTGAGCTTCACTCTGTATCTGAGCTTCACTCTGTATCTCTTCAGTCTGTACCTGAGCTTCACTCTGTACCTGAGCATCACTCTCGACCTGAGCTTCACTCTATACCTGAGCGTCACTCTGTACCTGAGCTTCACTCTATACCTGAGCTTCACTGTGTACCTGAGCTTCACTCTGTAACTGAGAGTCACTCTTTATCTGAGCATCTCTCTGTACCTGAGCATCACTCTGTACCTGAGCATCACTCTGTACCTGAGCTTCACTCTCTACCTGATAATGAGCTTTACACTGTAACTGAGTGTCACTCTGTATCTGAGCGTCACTTTGTACCTGAGCTTCACTCTGTATCTCTTCACTCTGTAACTGAGTGTCACTCTGTATCTGAGCGTCAGTCTGTATCTGAGCGTCACTCTGTATCTGAGCGTCACGCTGTATCTCTTCACTCTGTACCTGAGCTTCAATCTCCATCTGAGCAATCACTCTGTACCTGAGCTTCACTCTGTATCTGAGCATCTCTCTGCACCTGAGCGTCACTCTGCGTCTGAGCATCACTCTGTACCTGAGCTTCTCTCTGTATCTGAACGTCACTGTGTACCTGAGCATTGCTCTGTACATGAGCTTCACTCTGTATCTCTTCACTCTGTACCTGAGCGTCACTCTGTACCTGAGTTTCACTCTGTACCTGAGAGTCACTCTGTACCTGGGATTCACTCTGTACCTGAGCTTCACTATGGTTCTGGGCGTCACTCTGTACCTGAGCTTCACTCTGTACCTGAGCGTCACTCTGTTCCTGAGCTTCACTCTGTACCTGAGCGTCACTCTGTATCTGAGCATCACTGTGTACCTGAGCATTACTCTATACCTGAGCTTCACTCTGTATCTGGGCATCACTCTGTGCTTGAGCTTCATTCCGTACCTGAGCTTCACTCTTCACCTGGGCGTCACTCTGTATCTGAGCGTCACTCTTTACCAGAGCTTCATTCTGAACCTGTGTGCACTCTGTATCTCTTCACTCTGTACCTGAGTGTCACTCTGTATCTGAGCGTCACTCTGTACCTGAGCTTCATTCTGTACCTGAGCTTCACTCTGTATCTGAGCGTCAATCTGTACCTGAGCATCACTCTGTACCTGAGCTTCACTCTGTAACTGATAGTCACTCTGTACCTGAGCGTCACTCTGTATCTGAGCGTCACTTTGCACCTGAGCTTCATTCTGTAGCTGAGCTTCACTCTGTATCTGAGCTTCAATCTGTACCTGAGCTTCACTCTGTACCTGAGCGTCACTCTTCATCTCGTCACTCTGTACCTGAGCTTCACTCTGTACCTGAGCATCACTCTGTATCTGAGCTTCAATCTGTACCTGAGCTTCACTCTGTACCTGAGCGTCACTCTTTATCTCATCACTCTGTACCTGAGCTTCACACTGTACCTGAGCATCACTCTGTACCTGAGCTTCACTGTGCACCTGAGCTTTACTCTGTACCTGAGCTTCACTCTGTATCTCTTCACTCTGTACCTGAGCATCACTCTGTACCTGAGCATCACTCAGTACCTGAGCTTCACTGTGCACCTGAGCTTCACTCTGTATCTGAGCTTCACTGTGTATCTCTGTACCTTAGCTTCACTCTGTACCTGAGCTTCGCTCTGTACCTGAGCTTCACTCTGTAACTAAGCACCACTCTGTACCTGAGCTTCACTCTGTAAATAAGCACCACTCTGTACCTCAGCTTCTCTCTGTATATCTTCTCTCTGTACCTGAGCTTCACTCTGTACCTGAGCTTCACTCTCTACCTGAGCTTCACTCTGTAACTAAGCACCACTCTGTACCTGAGCTTCACTCTGTAAATAAGCACCACTCTGTACCTCAGCTTCACTCTGTATATCTTCTCTCTGTACCTGGGATTCACTCTGTACCTGAGCTTCACTCTGTATCTGAGCATCACTCTGTACCTGAGCATCACTCTGTACCTGAGCTTCACTCTGAACCTGAGCTTCATTCTACATCTCTTCACTCTGTACCTGAGCTTCACTCTGTATCTGAGCTTCACTCTGTACCTGAGCGTCACTCTGTACCTGAGCATCGCTGTGTACCTGAGCTTCAGTCTGTACCTGAGCGTCACTCTGTCACTCTTCACTCTGTACCTGAGCTTCACTCTGTATCTCTTCACTCTGTACCTGAGCCTCACTCTGTATATTTTCACTCTGTATTTGAGCTTCACTCTGTATATCTTCAGTCTGTAGCTGAGCTTCACTCTATACCTGAGTGTCACTCTCTACCTGAGCTTCACTCTGTACCTGAGCTTCACTCTGTGTCTCTTCACTCTCTACCTGAGCATCACTCTGTACCTGTGCATCACTCTGTAACTGAGCTTCACTCTGTAGCTCTTCACTTTGTTCCTGAGCTTCACTATTGTTCTCAGCGTCACTCTGTATCTGAGCATCACTGTGTACCTGAGCATTACTCTGTACCTGAGCTTCACTCTGTACCTGAGCTTCAATCTGTATCTGAGCATCACTGTCTGCCTGAGCATTACTCTGTACCTGAGCTTCACTCTGTACCTGAGCTTCACTCTGTACCTGAGCATCACTCTGTAACTGAGCTTCATTCCGTACCTGAGCTTCACTCTTCACCTGAGCGTCACTCTGTATCTGAGCGTCACTCTGTACCAGAGCTTCATTCTGAACCTGTGTGCACTCTGTATCTCTTCACTCTGTACCTGAGCGTCACTCTGTATCTGAGCATCACTCTGTACCTGAGCTTCATTCTGTAAATGAGCTTCACTCTGTATCTGAGCTTCACTCTGTATCTGAGCTTCAATCTGTACCTGAGCTTCACTCTGTATATCTTCTCTCTGTACCTGAGATTCACTCTGTATCTGAGCATCACTCTGTACCTGAGCATCACTCTGTACCTGAGCTTCACTCTGTACCTGAGCGTCATTCTGTACCTGAGCATCGCTCTGTACCTGAGCTTCAGTCTGTACCTGAGAGTCACTCTTCACTCTGTACCTGAGCTTCACTCTGTATCTCTTCACTCTGTACCTGAGCTTCACTCTGTATCTGAGCTTCACTCTGTATCTCTTCAGTCTGTACCTGAGCTTCACTCTGTACCTGAGCATCACTCTCGACCTGAGCTTCACTCTATACCTGAGCGTCACTCTGTACCTGAGCTTCACTCTATACCTGAGCTTCACTGTGTACCTGAGCTTCACTCTGTAACTGAGAGTCACTCTGTATCTGAGCATCTCTCTGTACCTGAGCATCACTCTGTACCTGAGCATCACTCTGTACCTGAGCTTCACTCTCTACCTGATAATGAGCTTTACACTGTAACTGAGTGTCACTCTGTATCTGAGCATCACTTTGTACCTGAGCTTCACTCTGTATCTCTTCACTCTGTAACTGAGTGTCACTCTGTATCTGAGCATCAGTCTGTATCTGAGCGTCACTCTGTATCTGAGCGTCACGCTGTATCTCTTCACTCTGTACCTGAGCTTCAATCTCCATCTGAGCAATCACTCTGTACCTGAGCTTCACTCTATATCTGAACATTGCTCTGTACCTGAGCTTCACTCTGTATCTGAGCATCTCTCTGCACCTGAGCGTCACTCTGCGTCTGAGCACCACTCTGTACCTGAGCTTCTCTCTGTATCTGAGCGTCACTGTGTACCTGAGCATTGCTCTGTACATGAGCTTCACTCTGTATCTCTTCACTCTGTACCTGAGCGTCACTCTGCACCTGAGCTTCACTCTGTACCTGAGCTTCACTCTGTACTGAAGCATTACTCTGTACCTGAGCTTCACTCTGTACCTGAGCTTCACTCTGTACCTGAGCTTCACTCTGTACCTGAGCTTCACTCTGTACCTGAGCATCACTCTGTACCTGAGATTCACTCTGTACCTGAGCATCACTGTGTTTCTGAGCATCACTCTCTACCTGAGCATCACTCTGTATCTGAGATTCACTCTGTATCTCTTCAACCTGTGTCTGAGCTTCATTCTGCATCTGAGCTTCACTCAGTATCTGAGCGTAACTCTGTACCTGAGCATCACTCTGTATCTGAGCTTCACTCTGTATCTGAGCTTCATTCTGTACCTGAGCGTCACTCTGCATCTGAGCTTCAGTCTGTATCTCTTCACTCTGTATCTGAGCTTCACTCTGTATCTGAGCTTCACTCTGTATCGGAGCTTCACTCTTTACCTGAGCATCACTCTGTACCTGAGCGTCACTCTGTACCTGAGCATGACTCTGTACCTGAACGTCACACTGTGCCTGTGCTTCACTCAGTACCTGAGCTTCACTCTGTAGCTGAGCATCACTCAGTATCTGAGCTTCACAGTGCACCTGAGCTTCACTCTGTACCTGAGCTTCACTCTGTACCTGAGCATCACTCTGTACTTGAGCTTCACTATGTACCTGAGCTTCACTCTGTATCTCTTCACTCTGTACCTGAGCTTCACTCTGTACCTGAGCTTCACTCTGTATCTCTTCACTCTGTACCTGAGCATCACTCTGTACCTGAGCTTCACTGTGCACCTGAACTTCACGCTGTACCTGAGATTCACTCTGTACCTGAGCTTCACTCTGTATCTCTTCACTCTGTACCTGAGCATCACTCTGTACCTGAGCCTCACACTGTATCTGAGATTCACTCTGTACCTGAGCTTCACTCTGTACCTGAGCTTCATTCTGTATCTCTTCACTCTGTACTTGAGCTTCACTCTGTACCTGAGATTCACTCTTTACCTGAGCGTCACTCTGTACCTGAGCTTCACTCTCTACCTGAGCTTCACTCTGTACCTGAGCTTCAATGTGCACCTGAGCTTCACTCTCTACCTGAGCTTCACTCTGTACCTGAGCCTCACTCTGTAGCTGAGCATCACTCTGAATCTGAGCTTCATTCTGCACCTGAGAGTCACTCGGTATCTGAGTGTCACTCTGTACCTGAGCATCACTCTGTACCTGAGCTTCACTCTGTACAATAGCATCACTCTGTACCTGACCTTCATTCTGTACCTGAGCTTCACTTTGTACCTGAGAGTCATTCTGTATCTGAGCGTCACTCTGTATCTGAGCATCACTCTGTACCTGAGCTTCACTCTGTACCTGAGCTTCACTCTGAACCTGAGCATCACTCTGTATCTGAGCGTCACTATGTATCAGAGCATCACTTTGTACCTGAGCAACACTCTGTACCTGAGCGTCACTCTGTACCTGAGCTTCAGCCTGTACCTGAGCTTCACTTTTTACCTGAGCGTCACTCTGTACCTGAGCTGCACTCTGTGCCTGAGCTTCACTCTGTACCTCTTCACTCTGTATGTGAGCGTCACTCTGTACCTGAGCGTCACCCTGTTCCTGAGCATCACTCTGTACCTGAGCGTTACTCTGTACCTGAGATTCACTCTGTACCTGAGCATCACTCTGTACCTGAGCTTCACTCTGTACCTGAGCCTCACACTGTATCTGAGATTCACTCTGTACCTGAGCTTCACTCTGTACCTGAGCTTCATTCTGTATCTCTTCACTCTGTACTTGAGCTTCACTCTGTACCTGAGAGTCACTCTGTATCTGAGCATCACTCTGTACCTGAGCGTCACTCTGTACCTGAGCTTCAATCTGTACCTGAGCATCACTCTGTACCTGAAACTCACTCCGTACCTGAGCTTCAGTCTGTACCTGAGATTCACTCTGTATCTGAGTGTCACTCTGTATCTGAGAATCACTCTCTACCTGAGCTTCACTCTGTACCTGAGCTTCACTCTGTTCCTGAGCTTCACTCTGTACCTGAGCTTCACTCTGTTCCTGAGCTTCACTCTGTACCTGAGCTTCACTCTGTACTTGAGCTTCACTCTGTACCTGAGCTTCAATCTGTACCTGAGCGTCACTCTCTGCCTGAGCTTCACTCTTTACCTGAGCGGCACTCTGTATCTCTTCACTCTGTACCTGAGCTTCACTCTGAACCTAAGCATCACTCTGTACCTGAGCTTCACTCTGTACCTGAGCTTCACTCTGCACCTCAGCTTCACTCTCTACCTGAGCTTCACTCTTTACCTGAGCGTCACTCTGTATCTCTTCACTCTCTACCTAAGCTTCACACTGAACCTGAGCATCACTCTGTACCTGAGCTTCACTCTGTATCTGAGCTTCACTCTGCACCTCAGCTTCACTCTCTACCTAAGCATCACTCTGTACCTGAGCATCACTCTGTATCTCTTCACTTTTTACCTGAGCTTCACTCTGTACCTGAGCTTCACTCTGTTTCTGAGCATATCTCTGTACCTGAGCGTCAATCTGTACCTGAGCATCACTCTGTACCTGATCATCACTCGATACCTGAGCTTCACTCTGTGCCTGACCATCACTCTCTACCTGAGCTTCATTCTGTACCTGAGCATCACTCTGTATCTGAGTTTCATTGTGTATCTGAGCACCACTCTGTACCTGCGCTTCACTCTGTACCAGAGCGTCACTCTGTACCTGAGCGTCACACTGTACCTGAGCTTCACTGATTACCTGAGCTTCATTCATTCACTCTGTATCTCTTCACTCTGCACCTTAGCGTCACTCTCTACCTGAGCTTCACTCTGTACTTGAGCATCACTCTCTACCTGAGCTTCCCTCTGTATCTCTTCACTCTGTACCTGAGCTTCACTCTGTACCTGAGCTTCACTCTGTACCTGAGCATCACTCTGTATCTGACCTTCACTCTGTACCTGAGCCTCACTCTGTATCTGAGCATCACTCTGAACCTGAGCATCACTGTGTACCTGAGTGTCACTCTGTAACTGAGCTTCATTCTCTACCTGAGGGTCGCTCTGTACCTGAGCTTTATGCTGTATCTGAGTTTCACTCTGTCTATCTTCACTCTGTACCTGAGCTTCACTCTGTATCTGAACATTACTCTGTACCTGAGAGTCACTCTGTACCTGAGCTTCACTCTGTACCTGAGCATCACTCTGTACCTGAGCTTCAATCTGTACCTGAGCATCACTCTGTACCTGAGTGTCACTCTGTTCCTGAGCATCATTCTGTACCTGAGCGTCACACTCTACCTGAGCTTCAGTCTTTACCTGAGCTTCACTCTGTGTCTCTTCACTCTGCACCTCAGCGTCACTCTCTACCTGAGCTTCACTCTGTACCTGAGCATCACTCTCTACCGGAGCTCACTCTGTACATGAGCATCACTCTACCTGAGCTTCACTCTGTATCTCTTCACTCTGTACCTGAGCTTCACTCTCTACCTGAGCATCACTCTCTACATGACCTTCACTCTGTACCTGAGCGTCACTCTGTATCGGAGCGTCACTCTGTATCTGAGCTTCACTCTGTACCTGAGCTTCACTCTGTACTGGAGCATTACTCTGTAACTGAGCTTCACTCTGTACCTGAGCTTCACTCTGTACCTGAGCTTCATTCTGTACCTGAGGTTCACTCTGCACCTGAGCTTCACTCTGTACCTGAGCTTCACTCTGTACTGAAGCATTACTCTGTACCTGAGCTTCACTCTGTACCTGAGCTTCACTCTGTACCTGAGCTTCACTCTGTACTGGAGCATTACTCTGTACCTGAGCTTCACTCTGTACCTGAGCTTCACTCTGTACCTGAGCATCACTCTGTACCTGAGATTCACTCTGTACCTGAGCATCACTGTGTTTCTGAGCATCACTCTCTACCTGAGCATCACTCTGTATCTGAGATTCACTCTGTATCTCTTCACTCTGTGTCTGAGCTTCATTCTGCATCTGAGCTTCACTCAGTATCTGAGCGTAACTCTGTACCTGAGCATCACTCTGTATCTGAGCTTCACTCTGTATCTGAGCTTCATTCTGTACCTGAGCGTCCCTCTGCATCTGAGCTTCAGTCTGTATCTCTTCACTCTGTATCTGAGCTTCACTCTGTATCTGAGCTTCACTCTGTATCGGAGCTTCACTCTTTACCTGAGCATCACTCTGTACCCGAGCGTCACTCTGTACCTGAGCATGACTCTGTACCTGAACGTCACACTGTGCCTGTGCTTCACTCAGTACCTGAGCTTCACTCTGTAGCTGAGCATCACTCAGTATCTGAGCTTCACAGTGCACCTGAGCTTCACTCTGTACCTGAGCTTCACTCTGTACCTGAGCATCACTCTGTACTTGAGCTTCACTATGTACCTGAGCTTCACTCTGTATCTCTTCACTCTGTACCTGAGCTTCACTCTGTACCTGAGCTTCACTCTGTATCTCTTCACTCTGTACCTGAGCATCACTCTGTACCTGAGCTTCACTGTGCACCTGAACTTCACGCTGTACCTGAGATTCACTCTGTACCTGAGCTTCACTCTGTATCTCTTCACTCTGTACCTGAGCATCACTCTGTACCTGAGCTTTACTGTGCACCTGAACTTCACTCTGTACCTGAGATTCACTCTGTACCTGAGCTTCACTCTGTATCTGAGCTTCACTCTGTACCTGAGAATCACTCTGTACCTGAGCTTCACTCTGTATCTCTTCACTCTGTACCTGAGCTTCACTCTATAACTGAGTGTCACTCTCTACCTGAGCTTCACTCTGTACCTGAGCTTCACTCTGTGTCTCTTCACTCTGTACCTGAGCTTCACTCTGTACCTGAGCTTCAATCTGTATCTGAGCATCACTGTGTGCCTGAGCATTACTCTGTACCTGATCTTAACTCTGTACCTGAGCTTCACTCTGTATCTGAGCATCACTCTGTACCTGATCTTCATTACGTACTTGAGCTTCACTCTTCACCTGAGCGTCACTCTGTATCTGAGCATCACTCTGTACCAGGGCTTCGCTCTCAACCTGTGTGTCACTCTGTATCTCTTCAGTCTGTACCTGAGCATCACTCTGTACCTGAGCATCACTCTGTACTTGAGCATCGCTCTGTACCTGAGCTTCACTCTGTACCTGAGCGTCACTCTGTATCTGAGCTTCACTCTGTATCTGAGCTTCACTCTCTATCTGAGCTCCACTCTGGACCTGAGCTTCACTCTGTACCTGAGCTTCACTCCGTACCTGAGCGTCACTCCGTACCTGAGCTTCACTCTGTACTTGAGCTTCACTCTGTACCTGAGCATCACTCTTTACCTGAGCTTCACTCTGTACCTGAGCATCACTCTGTATCTCTTCACTCTGTACCTGAGCTTCACTCTGTACCTGAGCTTCACTCTGTACCTGAGCGTCACTCTGTACCTGAGCTTCACTCTGTACCTGAGCATCACCCTGTACCTGAGCTTCACTCTGTACCTGAGCATCACTCTGTACCTGAGCTTCACTCTGAACCTGAGCTTCATTCTACATCTCTTCACTCTGTACCTGAGCTTCACTCTGTATCTGAGCTTCACTCTGTACCTGAGCGTCACTCTGTACCTGAGCATCGCTGTGTACCTGAGCTTCAGTCTGTACCTGAGCGTCACTCTGTCACTCTTCACTCTGTACCTGAGCTTCACTCTGTATCTCTTCACTCTGTACCTGAGCTTCACTCTGTATATTTTCACTCTGTATTTGAGCTTCACTCTGTATATCTTCAGTCTGTAGCTGAGCTTCACTCTATACCTGAGTGTCACTCTCTACCTGAGCTTCACTCTGTACCTGAGCTTCACTCTGTGTCTCTTCACTCTCTACCTGAGCATCACTCTGTGCCTGTGCATCACTCTGTAACTGAGCTTCACTCTGTAGCTCTTCACTTTGTACCTGAGCTTCACTATTGTTCTCAGCGTCACTCTGTATCTGAGCATCACTGTGTACCTGAGCATTACTCTGTACCTGAGCTTCACTCTGTACCTGAGCTTCAATCTGTATCTGAGCATCACTGTCAGCCTGAGCATTACTCTGTACCTGAGCTTCATTCTGTACCTGAGCTTCACTCTGTACCTGAGCATCACTCTGTAACTGAGCTTCATTCCGTACCTGAGCTTCACTCTTCACCTGAGCGTCACTCTGTATCTGAGCGTCACTCTGTACCAGAGCTTCATTCTGAACCTGTGTGCACTCTGTATCTCTTCACTCTGTACCTGAGCATCACTCTGTATCTGAGCGTCACTCTGTACCTGAGCTTCATTCTGTAAATGAGCTTCACTCTGTATCTGAGCTTCAATCTGTACCTGAGCTTCACGCTGTATATCTTCTCTCTGTACCTGAGATTCACTCTGTATCTGAGCATCACTCTGTACCTGAGCATCACTCTGTACCTGAGCTTCACTCTGTACCTGAGCGTCATTCTGTACCTGAGCATCGCTCTGTAGTTGAGCTTCACTCTGTATCTCTTCACTCTGTACCTGAGCTTCACTCTGTATCTGAGCTTCACTCTGTATCTCTTCAGTCTGTACCTGAGCTTCACTCTGTACCTGAGCATCACTCTCGACCTGAGCTTCACTCTATACCTGAGCGTCACTCTGTACCTGAGCTTCACTCTATACCTGAGCTTCACTGTGTACCTGAGCTTCACTCTGTAACTGAGAGTCACTCTGTATCTGAGCATCTCTCTGTACCTGAGCATCACTCTGTACCTGAGCATCACTCTGTACCTGAGCTTCACTCTCTACCTGATAATGAGCTTTACACTGTAACTGAGTGTCACTCTGTATCTGAGCATCACTTTGTACCTGAGCTTCACTCTGTATCTCTTCACTCTGTAACTGAGTGTCACTCTGTATCTGAGCGTCAGTCTGTATCTGAGCATCACTCTGTATCTGAGCGTCACGCTGTATCTCTTCACTCTGTACCTGAGCTTCAATCTCCATCTGAGCAATCACTCTGTACCTGAGCTTCACTCTGTATCTGAGCATCTCTCTGCACCTGAGCGTCACTCTGCGTCTGAGCATCACTCTGTACCTGAGCTTCTCTCTGTATCTGAACGTCACTGTGTACCTGAGCATTGCTCTGTACATGAGCTTCACTCTGTATCTCTTCACTCTGTACCTGAGCGTCACTCTGTACCTGGGATTCACTCTGTACCTGAGCTTCACTATGGTTCTGGGCGTCACTCTGTACCTGAGCTTCACTCTGTACCTGAGCGTCACTCTGTTCCTGAGCTTCACTCTGTACCTGAGCGTCACTCTGTATCTGAGCATCACTGTGTACCTGAGCATTACTCTATACCTGAGCTTCACTCTGTATCTGGGCATCACTCTGTGCTTGAGCTTCATTCCGTACCTGAGCTTCACTCTTCACCTGGGCGTCACTCTGTATCTGAGCGTCACTCTTTACCAGAGCTTCATTCTGAACCTGTGTGCACTCTGTATCTCTTCACTCTGTACCTGAGTGTCACTCAGTATCTGAGCGTCACTCTGTACCTGAGCTTCATTCTGTACCTGAGCTTCACTCTGTATCTGAGCGTCAATCTGTACCTGAGCATCACTCTGTACCTGAGCTTCACTCTGTAACTGATAGTCACTCTGTACCTGAGCATCACTCTGTATCTGAGCGTCACTTTGCACCTGAGCTTCATTCTGCAGCTGAGCTTCACTCTGTATCTGAGCTTCAATCTGTACCTGAGCTTCACTCTGTACCTGAGCGTCACTCTTCATCTCGTCACTCTGTACCTGAGCTTCACTCTGTACCTGAGCATCACTCTGTATCTGAGCTTCAATCTGTACCTGAGCTTCACTCTGTACCTGAGCGTCACTCTTTATCTCATCACTCTGTACCTGAGCTTCACACTGTACCTGAGCATCACTCTGTACCTGAGCTTCACTGTGCACCTGAGCTTTACTCTGTACCTGAGCTTCACTCTGTATCTCTTCACTCTGTACCTGAGCATCACTCTGTACCTGAGCATCACTCAGTACCTGAGCTTCACTGTGCACCTGAGCTTCACTCTGTATCTGAGCTTCACTGTGTATCTCTGTACCTTAGCTTCACTCTGTACCTGAGCTTCACTCTGTACCTGAGCTTCACTCTGTAACTAAGCACCACTCTGTACCTGAGCTTCACTCTGTAAATAAGCACCACTCTGTACCTCAGCTTCACTCTGTATATCTTCTCTCTGTACCTGAGCTTCAATCTGTACCTGAGCTTCACTCTGTACCTGAGCTTCACTCTGTAACTAAGCACCACTCTGTACCTGAGCTTCACTCTGTAAATAAGCACCACTCTGTACCTCAGCTTCACTCTGTATATCTTCTCTCTGTACCTGGGATTCACTCTGTACCTGAGCTTCACTCTGTATCTGAGCATCACTCTGTACCTGAGCATCACTCTGTACCTGAGCTTCACTCTGAACCTGAGCTTCATTCTACATCTCTTCACTCTGTACCTGAGCTTCACTCTGTATCTGAGCTTCACTCTGTACCTGAGCGTCACTCTGTACCTGAGCATCGCTGTGTACCTGAGCTTCAGTCTGTACCTGAGCGTCACTCTGTCACTCTTCACTCTGTACCTGAGCTTCACTCTGTATCTCTTCACTCTGTACCTGAGCCTCACTCTGTATATTTTCACTCTGTATTTGAGCTTCACTCTGTATATCTTCAGTCTGTAGCTGAGCTTCACTCTATACCTGAGTGTCACTCTCTACCTGAGCTTCACTCTGTACCTGAGCTTCACTCTGTGTCTCTTCACTCTCTACCTGAGCATCACTCTGTACCTGTGCATCACTCTGTAACTGAGCTTCACTCTGTAGCTCTTCACTTTGTTCCTGAGCTTCACTATTGTTCTCAGCGTCACTCTGTATCTGAGCATCACTGTGTACCTGAGCATTACTCTGTACCTGAGCTTCACTCTGTACCTGAGCTTCAATCTGTATCTGAGCATCACTGTCTGCCTGAGCATTACTCTGTACCTGAGCTTCACTCTGTACCTGAGCTTCACTCTGTACCTGAGCATCACTCTGTAACTGAGCTTCATTCCGTACCTGAGCTTCACTCTTCACCTGAGCGTCACTCTGTATCTGAGCGTCACTCTGTACCAGAGCTTCATTCTGAACCTGTGTGCACTCTGTATCTCTTCACTCTGTACCTGAGCGTCACTCTGTATCTGAGCATCACTCTGTACCTGAGCTTCATTCTGTAAATGAGCTTCACTCTGTATCTGAGCTTCACTCTGTATCTGAGCTTCAATCTGTACCTGAGCTTCACTCTGTATATCTTCTCTCTGTACCTGAGATTCACTCTGTATCTGAGCATCACTCTGTACCTGAGCATCACTCTGTACCTGAGCTTCACTCTGTACCTGAGCGTCATTCTGTACCTGAGCATCGCTCTGTACCTGAGCTTCAGTCTGTACCTGAGAGTCACTCTTCACTCTGTACCTGAGCTTCACTCTGTATCTCTTCACTCTGTACCTGAGCTTCACTCTGTATCTGAGCTTCACTCTGTATCTCTTCAGTCTGTACCTGAGCTTCACTCTGTACCTGAGCATCACTCTCGACCTGAGCTTCACTCTATACCTGAGCGTCACTCTGTACCTGAGCTTCACTCTATACCTGAGCTTCACTGTGTACCTGAGCTTCACTCTGTAACTGAGAGTCACTCTGTATCTGAGCATCTCTCTGTACCTGAGCATCACTCTGTACCTGAGCATCACTCTGTACCTGAGCTTCACTCTCTACCTGATAATGAGCTTTACACTGTAACTGAGTGTCACTCTGTATCTGAGCGTCACTTTGTACCTGAGCTTCACTCTGTATCTCTTCACTCTGTAACTGAGTGTCACTCTGTATCTGAGCGTCAGTCTGTATCTGAGCGTCACTCTGTATCTGAGCGTCACGCTGTATCTCTTCACTCTGTACCTGAGCTTCAATCTCCATCTGAGCAATCACTCTGTACCTGAGCTTCACTCTATATCTGAGCATTGCTCTGTACCTGAGCTTCACTCTGTATCTGAGCATCTCTCTGCACCTGAGCGTCACTCTGCGTCTGAGCATCACTCTGTACCTGAGCTTCTCTCTGTATCTGAGCGTCACTGTGTACCTGAGCATTGCTCTGTACATGAGCTTCACTCTGTATCTCTTCACTCTGTACCTGAGCGTCACTCTGTACCTGAGCTTCACTCTGTACCTGAGAGTCACTCTGTACCTGGGATTCACTCTGTACCTGAGCTTCACTATGGTTCTGGGCGTCACTCTGTACCTGAGCTTCACTCTGTACCTGAGCATCACTCTGTTCCTGAGCTTCACTCTGTACCTGAGCGTCACTCTGTATCTGAGCATCACTGTGTACCTGAGCATTACTCTGTACCTGAGCTTCACTCTGTACCTGAGCTACACTCTGTACCTGAGCTTCAATCTGTATCTGAGCATCACTGTGTACCTGAGCATTACTCTATACCTGAGCTTCACTCTGTATCTGGGCATCACTCTGTGCTTGAGCTTCATTCCGTACCTGAGCTTCACTCTTCACCTGGGCGTCACTCTGTATCTGAGCGTCACTCTTTACCAGAGCTTCATTCTGAACCTGTGTGCACTCTGTATCTCTTCACACTGTACCTGAGCGTCACTCTGTATCTGAGCGTCACTCTGTACCTGAGCATCACTCTGTACCTGAGCTTCACTCTGTATCTGAGCGTCAATCTGTACCTGAGCATCACTCTGTACCTGAGCTTCACTCTGTACCTGATAGTCACTCTGTACCTGAGCGTCACTCTGTATCTGAGCGTCACTTTGCACCTGAGCTTCATTCTGTAGCTGAGCTTCACTCTGTATCTGAGCTTCAATCTGTACCTGAGCTTCACTCTGTACCTGAGCGTCACTCTTCATCTCGTCACTCTGTACCTGAGCTTCACTCTGTACCTGAGCATCACTCTGTATCTGAGCTTCACTCTGTATCTCTTCACTCTGTACCTGAGCTTCACACTGTATCTCTTCACTCTGTACCTGAGCTTCACTCTGTATCTCTTCACTCTGTACCTGAGCTTCACTCTGTACCTGAGCATCAATCTGTACCTGAGCGTCATCTGTACCTGAGTTTACTCTGTACCTGAGCTTCACTCTGTACCTGAGCTTCACTCTGTCCCTGAGAGTCACTCAGTACCTAAGCGTCACTCTGGACCTGAGCATCACTCTATGCCTGAGCTTCACTCTGTATCTGAGCTTCACTCTGTACCTGAGCTTCACTCTGTATCTCTTCACTCTGTACCTGAGCTTCACACTGTATCTCTTCACTCTGTACCTGAGCTTCATCTGTATCTGAGCTTCACTCTGCACCTGAGCTTTACTCTGTACCTGAGCTTCACTCCGTACCTGAGCTTCACTCTGTACCTGAGCATCATTCTGTAACTGAGCTTCATTCTCTACCTGAGCTTCACTCTGTAGCTGAGAGTGATTCTGTACCTGAGCTCCACTCTGTACCTGAGTGTCACTCTTTACCTGATCGTCAGTCTGTACCTGAGCTTCACTCTGTACCTGAGCATCACTCTGTACCTGAGCTTCAATCTGTACCTGAGTGTCACTCTGTACCTGAGCTTCACTCTGTGTCTCTTCACTCTGTACCTGAGCTTCACTCTGTATCTCTTCACTCTGTACCTGACCTTTACTCTGTACCTGAGCTTCACTCTGTACCTGCGAGTCACTCAGTATCTGAGAATCACTCTGTATCTGAGCTTCACTCTGTATCTGAGCTTCACTCTGTATCTAAGCATCACTCTGTACCTGAGCTTCAATGTGCACCTGAGCTTCACTCTGTATCTCTTCACTCTGTACTTGAGTGTCACTCTCTACCTGAGTGTCACTCTGTACCTGAGCGTCACTCTGTACCTGAGCTTCACTCTGTACCTGAGCTTCACTCTCTACCTGAGCTTCACTCTCTACCTGAGCTTCACTCTGTACCTGAGCCTCACTCTTTATCTCTTCACTCTGTACCTGAGCTTCACTCTGTACCTGAGCTTCACTCTGTATCTCTTCACTCTGTAACTGAGCGTCACTCTGTAATGAGCGTCACTCTGTACCTGAGCTTCACTCTGTACCTGAGCGTCACTCTGTACCTGAGTTTCACTCTGTACCTGAGCATCACTCTGTACCTGAGCTTCACTCTGTGTCTCTTCACTCTGTACCTGAGCTTCACTCTTTACCTGAGAGTCACTCTGTATCTGAGCGTCACTCTGTATCTGAGCATCACTCTGTACCTGAGCATCAATCTGTACCTGAGCGTCACTCTTTATCTCGGAACACTGTACCTGAGCTTCACTCTGTACCTGAGCTTCATTCTGTATCTCTTCACTCTGTACCTGAGCTTCACTCTGTATCTGAGCTTCACTCTGTATCTGAGCTTCACTCTGTACCTGAGCATCATTCTGCAACTGAGCTTCTTTCTCTACCTGAGCTCCACTCTGTACCTGAGTGTCACTCTGTACCTGAGCTTCACTCTGTATCTCTTCACTCTGTACCTGACCTTTACTCTGTACCTGAGCTTCTCTCTTTACCTGAGAGTCACTCTGTACCTGAGCGTCACTCTGTACCTGAGCTTCACTCTTTACTGAGCATCACTCTGTACTTGAGCTTCACTCTGTACCTCTTCTCTCTGTATCTGAGCATCACTCTGTAATGGGCGTCACTCTGTACCTGAGCTTCACTCTTTACTGAGCATCACTCTGTACTTGAGCTTCACTCTGTACCTGGGCTTCACTCTGTACCTGAGCATCACTCTCTACCTGAGCATCACTCTGTATCTGAGCATCACTCTGTATCTGAGCTTCACTCTGTACCTGAGCTTCAATCTGTACCTGAGCTTTAATGTGCACCTCAGCTTCACTCTGTACCTGAGCTTCACTCTGTACCTGAGCTTCACTCTGTACCTGAACTTCACTCTGTACCTGAGAATTTCTCTGTATCTGAGCGTCAATCTGTACCTGAGCGTCACTCTGTACCTAAGCGTCACTCTGTATCTGAGCTTCACTTGGCACCTGAGAGTCACTCGTTATGTGAGCTTCACTCTGTACCTGAGCTTCACTCTTTACCTGAGAGTCACTCTGTACCTGAGCCTCACTCTCTACCTGAGCATCACTCTCTACCTGAGCATCACTCTGTACCTGAGCTGCACTCTCTAGCTGAGCTTCACTCTGTACCTGAGCTTTAATGTACACCTGAGCTTCACTCTGTACCTGAGCTTCACTCTTTACCTGAGAGTCACTCTGCATCTGAGTATCTGTATCTGAGCATCACTCTGTACCTGAGCTTCAATCTGTACCTGAGTGTCACTCTGTACCTGAGCTTCACTCTGTGTCTCTTCACTCTGTACCTGAGCTTCACTCTGTATCTCTTCACTCTGTACCTGACCTTTACTCTGTACCTGAGCTTCACTCTGTACCTGCGAGTCACTCAGTATCTGAGTGTCACTCTGTATCTGAGCTTCACTCTGTATCTGAGCTTCACTCTGTATCTAAGCATCACACTGTACCTGAGCTTCAATGTGCACCTGAGCTTCACTCTGTATCTCTTCACTCTGTACTTGAGTGTCACTCTCTACCTGAGCTTCACTCTGTACCTGAGCTTCACTCTGTATCTGGGCTTCACTCTGTACCTGAGCTTCACTCTGTTACTGAGTGTCGCTCTGTATCTGAGCAACACTCTGTACCTGAGCGTCAATCTGTACCTGAGTGTCACTCTGTACCTGAGCGTCACTCTGTACCTGAGCTTCACTCTGTACCTGAGCTTCACTCTCTACCTGAGCTTCACTCTCTACCTGAGCTTCACTCTGTACCTGAGCCTCACTCTTTATCTCTTCACTCTGTACCTGAGCTTCACTCTGTACCTGAGCTTCACTCTGTATCTCTTCACTCTGTAACTGAGCGTCACTCTGTACTGAGCGTCACTCTGTACCTGAGCTTCACTCTGTACCTGAGCGTCACTCTTTACCTGAGTTTCACTCTGTACCTGAGCATCACTCTGTACCTGAGCTTCACTCTGTGTCTCTTCACTCTGTACCTGAGCTTCACTCTTTACCTGAGAGTCACTCTGTATCTGAGCGTCACTCTGTATCTGAGCATCACTCTGTACCTGAGCATCAATCTGTACCTGAGCGTCACTCTTTATCTCGGAACACTGTACCTGAGCTTCACTCTGTACCTGAGCTTCATTCTGTATCTCTTCACTCTGTACCTGAGCTTCACTCTGTATCTGAGCTTCACTCTGTATCTGAGCTTCACTCTGTACCTGAGCATCATTCTGTAACTGAGCTTCTTTCTCTACCTGAGCTCCACTCTGTACCTGAGTGTCACTCTGTACCTGAGCTTCACTCTGTATCTCTTCACTCTGTACCTGACCTTTACTCTGTACCTGAGCTTCACTCTTTACCTGAGAGTCACTCTGTACCTGAGCATCACTCTGTACCTGAGCTTCACTCTTTACTGAGCATCACTCTGTACTTGAGCTTCACTCTGTACCTCTTCTCTCTGTATCTGAGCGTCACTCTGTAATGGGCGTCACTCTGTACCTGAGCTTCACTCTTTACTGAGCATCACTCTGTACTTGAGCTTCACTCTGTACCTGGGCTTCACTCTGTACCTGAGCATCACTCTCTACCTGAGCATCACTCTGTATCTGAGCATCACTCTGTATCTGAGCTTCACTCTGTACCTGAGCTTCACTCTGTACCTGAGCTTTAATGTGCACCTCAGCTTCACTCTGTACCTGAGCTTCACTCTGTACCTGAGCTTCACTCTGTACCTGAACTTCACTCTGTACCTGAGAATTTCTCTGTATCTGAGCGTCAATCTGTACCTGAGCGTCACTCTGTACCTAAGCGTCACTCTGTATCTGAGCTTCACTTGGCACCTGAGAGTCACTCGTTATGTGAGCTTCACTCTGTACCTCAGCTTCACTCTTTACCTGAGAGTCACTCTGTACCTGAGCCTCACTCTCTACCTGAGCATCACTCTCTACCTGAGCATCACTCTGTACCTGAGCTGCACTCTCTAGCTGAGCTTCACTCTGTACCTGAGCTTTAATGTGCACCTGAGCTTCACTCTGTACCTGAGCTTCACTCTTTACCTGAGAGTCACTCTGCATCTGAGTATCTGTATCTGAGCATCACTCTGTACCTGAGCTACACTCTGTACCTGAGCTTCACTCTGTCCCTGAGAGTCACTCAGTACCTGAGCGTCACTCTGGACCTGAGCATCACCCTATACCTGAGCTTCACTCTGTATCTGAGCTTCACTCTGTACCTGAGCTTCACTCTGTATCTCTTCACTCTGTACCTGAGCTTCACACTGTATCTCTTCACTCTGTACCTGAGCTTCACTCTGTATCTCTTCACTCTGTACCTGAGCTTCACTCTGTACCTGAGCATCAATCTGTACCTGAGCGTCACTCTGTACCTGAGTTTACTCTGTACCTGAGCTTCACTCGGTACCTGAGCGTCACTCTCTACCTGAGCTTCACTCTGTACCTGAGCTTCACTCTCTACCCGAGCTTCACTCTGTACCTGAGCGTCAGTCTGTACCTGAGCTTCACTCTGTATCTGAGCTTCACTTTCTACCTGAGCTTCACTCTGTATCTCTTCACTCTGTACCTGAGCTTCACTCTGTATCTCTTCACTCTGTACCTGAGCTTCACTCTGTACCTGAGCATCAATCTGTACCTGAGCGTCACTCTGTACCGGAGCTTCACTCTGTACCTGAGCTTCACTCGGTACCTGAGCATCACTCTCTACCTGAGCTTCACTCTGTACCTGAGCTTCACTCTCTAGCTGAGCTTCACTCTGTACCTGAGCGTCACTCTGTACCTGAGCTTCGCTCTGTACCTGCGCGTCACTCTTTATCTCTTCACTCTCTACCTGAGCTTCACTCTGTACCTGAGCTTCACTCTGTATCTCTTCACTCTGTACCTGAGCTTCACTCTGTACCTGAGCATCAATCTGTACCTGAGCGTCACTCTGTACCTGAGCTTCACTCTGTACCTGAGCTTCACTCGGTACCTGAGCGTCACTCTCTAACTGAGCTTCACTCTGTAACTGAGTTTCACTCTCTACCCAAGCTTCACTCTGTACCTGAGCGTCACTCTGTACCTGAGCTTCGCTCTGTACCTGCGCGTCACTCTTTATCTCTTCACTCTCTACCTGAGCTTCACTCTGTACCTGAGCTTCACTCTGTATCTCTTCACTCTGTACCTGAGCTTCACTCTGTACCTGAGTGTCACTCAGTATCTGAGCGTCACTCTGTACCAGAGCGTCACTCTGTACCTGAGCTTCACTCTGTACCTGAGCGTCACTCTGTACCTGAGGTTCACTCTGTACCTGAGCTTCACTCTGTATCCAAGCTTCACTCTGTACCTGGGCTTCACTCTGTACCTGAGCTTCATTCTGTATCTCTTCACTCTGTATCTGAGCGTCACTCTGTGCCTGAGCGTCACTCTATACCTGAGCTACACTCTGTACCTGAGCGTCAATCTGTATCTGAGCTTCACTCTCTACCTGAGCATCACTCTGTAACTGAGCTTCACACTGTATCTCTTCACTCTGTACCTGAGCTTCACTCTCTGCCTGAGCGACTCTCTGTACCTGAGCATCACCCTGTACCTGATCATCACTCTCTACATGAGCTTCACTCTGTACCTGAGCTTCACTCTCTACCTGAGCTTCACTCTGTACCTGAGCTTCACTCTGTACCTGAGCGTCACAATGTATTTGAGCTTCATTCTGTATCTGAGCATCACTCTGTACCTGAGCTTCATTCTGTAATTGAGCTTCTTTCTCTACCTGAGCTCCACTCTGTACCTGAGTGTCACGCTGTACCTGAGCTTCACTCTGTATCTCTTCACTCTGTACCTGACCTTTACGCTGTACCTGAGCTTCACTCTGTACCTGAGAGTCACTCAGTATCTGAGCGTCACTCTGTACCTGAGCTTCACTCTGTATCTGAGCTTTACTCAGTATCTGAGCGTCACTCTGTATCTGAGCTTCACTCTGTATCTGAGCTTCACTCTCTATCTAAGCATCACTCTGTACCTGAGCATCAATCTTTACCTGAGCATCACTCTTTATCTCGGAACACTGTACCTGAACTTCACTCTGTACCTGAGCATCACTCTTTACTGAGCTTCACTCTGTACCTGAGCTACACTCTGTATCTGAGCATCACTCTGTACCTGAGCTTCACTCTGTACCTGAGCTTCACTCTGTACCTGAGCTTCACTCTGTACCTCTTCACTCTGTACCTGAGTGTCACTCTCTACCTGAGCTTCACTCCGTATCTGAGCTTCACTCTGTACCTGACCTTCACTCTGTACCTGAGCTTCACTCTCTACTTGAGTGTCAATCTGTATCTGAGCATCACTCTGTACCTGAGCGTCACTCTGTACCTGAGTGTCACTCTGTACCTGAGCGTCACTCTGTACCTGAGCTTCACTCTGTACCTGAGATTCACTCTTTACCTGAGCATCACTCTGTACCTGAGCTTCACTCTGTACCTGAGCTTCACTATGTACCTGAGCTTCACTCTGTATCTGAGCATCACTCTGTACCTGAGCTTCACTCTGTACCTGAGCTTCACTCTGTATCTGAGCTTCACTCTGCACCTGAGCTTTACTCTGTACCTGAGCTTCACACCGTATCTGAGCTTCACTCTGTACCTGAGCATCATTCTGAAACTGAGCTTCATTCTCTACCTGAGCTTCACTCTGTACCTGAGCTTCACTCTGTATCTGAGCATCACTCTGTACCTGAGCTTCACTCTGTACCTGAGCTTCACTCTGTATCTGAACTTCACTCTGCACCTGAGCTTTACTCTGTACCTGAGCTTCACTCCATATCTGAGCTTCACTCTGTACCTGAGCATCATTCTGTAACTGAGCTTCATTCTCTACCTGAGCTTCACTCTGTAGCTGAGAGTGATTCTGCACCTGAGCTCCACTCTGTACCTGAGCGTCATTCTTTACCTGATCGTCACTCTGTACCTGAGCTTCACTCTGTACCTGAGCATAACTCTGTACCTCAGCTTCAATCTGTACCTGAGTGTCACTCTGTACCTGAGCTTCACTCTGTGTCTCTTCACTCTGTACCTGAGCTTCACTCTGTATCTCTTCACTCTGTACCTGACCTTTACTCTGTACCTGAGCTTCACTCTGTACCTGCGAGTCACTCAGTATCTGAGCGTCACTCTGTATCTGAGCTTCACTCTGTATCTGAGCTTCACTCTGTATCTAAGCATCACTCTGTACCTGAGCTTCAATGTGCACCTGAGCTTCACTCTGTATCTCTTCACTCTGTACCTGAGTGTCACTCTCTACTTGAGCTTCACTCTGTACCTGAGCTTCACTCTGTATCTGAGCTTCACTCTGTACCTGAGCTTCACTCTGTATCTGAGTGTCGCTCTGTATCTGAGCATCACTCTGTACCTGAGCGTCACTCTGTACCTGAGTGTCACTCTGTACCTGAGCGTCACTCTGTACCTGAGCTTCACTCTGGACCTGAGCTTCACTCTGTACCTGAGATTCACTCTTTACCTGAGCGTCACTCTGTACCTGAGCTTCACTCTCTACCTGAGCTTCACTCTGTACCTGAGCCTCACTCTTTATCTCTTCACTCTGTACCTGAGCTTCACTCTGCACCTGAGCTTCACTCTGTATCTCTTCACTCTGTATCTGAGCGTCACTCTGTAATGAGCGTCACTCTGTACCTGAGCTTCACTCTGTACCTGAGCGTCACTCTGTACCTGAGTTTCACTCTGTACCTGAGCATCACTCTGTACCTGAGCTTCACTCTGTGTCTCTTCACTCTGTACCTGAGCTTCACTCTGTACCTGAGAGTCACTCTGTATCTGAGCATCACTCTGTATCTGAGCATCACTCTGTACCTGAGCGTCAATCTATACCTGAGCGTCACTCTTTTTCTCGGAACACTGTACCTGAGCTTCACTCTGTACCTGAGCTTCATTCTGTATCTCTTCACTCTGTACCTGAACTTCACTCTGTATCTGAGCTTCACTCTGTATCTGAGCTTCACTCTGTACCTGAGCATCATTCCGTAACTGAGCTTCTTTCTCTACCTGAGCTCCACTCTGTACCTGAGTGTCACTCTGTACCTGAGCTTCACTCTGTATCTCTTCACTCTGTACCTGACCTTTACTCTGTACCTGAGCTTCACTCTGTACCTGAGAGTCACTCTGTACCTGAGCATCACTCTGTACCTGAGCTTCACTCTTTACTGAGCATCACTCTGCACTTGAGCTTCACTCTGTACCTCTTCTCTCTGTATCTGAGCGTCACTCTGCAATGAGCGTCACTCTGTACCTGAGCTTCACTCTTTACTGAGCATCACTCTGTACTTGAGCTTCACGCTGTACCTGGGCTTCACTTTGTACCTGAGCATCACTCTCTACCTGAGCATCACTCTGTATCTGACCTTCACTCTGTACCTGAGCTTCACTCTGTACCTGAGCTTTAATGTGCACCTGAGCTTCACTCTGTACCTGAGCTTCACTCTGTACCTGAGCTTCACTCTGTACCTGAACTTCACTCTGTACCTGAGAATTTCTCTGTATCTGAGCGTCAATCTGTACCTGAGCGTCACTCTGTACCTAAGCATCACTCTGTATCTGAGCTTCACTTGGCACGTGAGAGTCACTCGTTATGTGAGCTTCACTCTGTACCTGAGCTTCACTCTTTACCTGAGAGTCACTCTGTACCTGAGCCTCACTCTCTACCTGAGCATCACTCTCTACCTGAGCATCACTCTGTACCTGAGCTGCACTCTCTACCTGAGCTTCACTCTGTACCTGAGCTTTAATGTGCACCTGAGCTTCACTCTGTACCTGAGCCTCACTCTTTACCTGAGAGTCACTCTGCATCTGAGTATCTGTATCTGAGCATCACTCTGTACCTGAGCTTCACTCTGTACCTGAGCTTCACTCTGTCCCTGAGAGTCACTCAGTACCTGAGCGTCACTCTGGACCTGAGCATCACTCTATACCTGAGCTTCACTCTGTATCTGAGCTTCACTCTGTACCTGAGCTTCACTCGGTATCTCTTCACTCTGTACCTGAGCTTCACACTGTATCTCTTCACTCTGTACCTGAGCTTCACTCTGTATCTCTTCACTCTGTACCTGAGCTTCACTCTGTACCTGAGCATCAATCTGTACCTGAGCGTCACTCTGTACCTGAGCTTCACTCTGTACCTGAGCTTCACTCGGTACCTGAGCGTCACTCTCTAGCTGAGCTTCACTCTGTACCAGAGCTTCACTCTCTACCCGAGCTTCACTCTGAACCTGAGCGTCACTCTGTACCTGAGCTTCACTCTGTACCTGAGCTTCACTCTCTACCTGAGCTTCACTCTGTATCTCTTCACTCTGTACCTGAGCTTCACTCTGTATCTCTTCACTCTGTACCTGAGCTTCACTCTGTACCTGAGCATCAATCTGTTCCTGAGCGTCACTCTGTACCTGAGCTTCACTCTGTACCTGAGCTTCACTCGGTACCTGAGCGTCACTCTCCACCTGAGCTTCACTCTGTACCTGAGCTTCACTCTCTACCCGAGCTTCACTCTGTACCTGAGCGTCACTCTGTACCTGAGCTTCGCTCTGTACCTGCGCGTCACTCTTTATCTCTTCACTCTCTACTTGAGCTTCACTCTGTACCTGACCTTCACTCTGTATCTCTTCACTCTGTACCTGAGCTTCACTCTGTACCTGAGAGTCACTCACTATCTGAGCGTCACTCTGTACCAGAGCGTCACTCTGTACCTGAGCTTCACTCTGTACCTGAGCGTCACTCTGTACCTGAGGTTCACTCTGTACCTGAGCTTCACTCTGTATCCAAGCTTCACTCTGTACCTGGGCTTCACTCTGTACCTGAGCTTCACTCTGTATCTCTTCACTCTGTATCTGAGCGTCACTCTGTGCCTGAGCGTCACTCTGTACCTGAGCGACACTCTGTACCTGAGCGTCAAACTGTATCTGAGCTTCACTCTCTACCTGAGCATCACTCTGTAACTGAGCTTCACACTGTATCTCTTCACTCTGTACCTGAGCTTCACTCTGTGCCTGAGTGTCTCTCTGTACCTGAGCATCACTCTGTACCTGATCATCACTCTCTGCATGAGCTTCACTCTGTACCTGAGCTTCACTCTGTACCTGAGCTTCACGCTCTACCTGAGCTTCACTCTGTACCTGAGCGTCACAATGTATTTGAGCTTCATTCTGTATCTGAGCATCACTCTGTACCTGAGCTTCATTCTGTAATTGAGCTTCTTTCTCTACCTGAGCTCCACTCTGTACCTGAGTGTCACGCTGTACCTGAGCTTCACTCTGTATCTCTTCACTCTGTACCTGACCTTTACTCTGTACCTGAGCTTCACTCTGTACCTGAGAGTCACTCAGTATCTGAGCGTCACTCTGTACCTGAGCTTCACTCTGTATCTGAGCTTCACTCAGTATCTGAGCGTCACTCTGTATCTGAGCTTCACTCTGTATCTGAGCTTCACTCTCTATCTAAGCATCACTCTGTACCTGAGCATCAATCTGTACCTGAGCGTCACTCTTTATCTCGGAACAGTGTACCTGAACTTCACTCTGTACCTGAGCATCACTCTTTACTGAGCTTCACTCTGTACCTGAGCGACACTCTGTATCTGAGCATCACTCTGTACATGAGCTTCACTCTGTACCTGAGCTTCACTCTGTACCTGAGCTTCACTCTGTATCTCTTCACTCTGTACCTGAGTGTCACTCTCTACCTGAGCTTCACTCTGTATCTGAGCTTCACTCTGTACCTGACCTTCACTCTGTAACTGAGCATCACTCTCTACCTGAGTGTCGCTCTGTATCTGAGCATCACTCTGTACCTGAGCGTCACTCTGTACCTGAGTGTCACTCTGTACCTGAGCGTCTCTCTGTACCTGAGCTTCAATCTGTACCTGAGATTCACTCTTTACCTGAGCATCACTCTGTACCTGAGCTTCACTCTGTACCTGAGCTTCACTATGTACCTGAGCTTCACTCTGTATCTGAGCATCACTCTGTCCCTGAGCTTCTCTCTCTACCTGAGTGTCACTCTCTATCTGAGCATCACTCTGTACCTGAGCGGCACTCTGTACCTGAGTGTCACTCTGTACCTGAGCGTCACTCTGTATCTGAGCTTCACTCTGTACCTGAGATTCACTCTTTACCTGAGCATCACTCTGTACCTGAGCTTCACTCTGTACCTGAGCTTCACTATGTACCTGAGCTTCACTCTGTATCTGAGCATCACTCTGTACCTGAGCTTCACTCTGTACCTGAGCTTCACTCTGTATCTGAGCTTCACTCTGCACCTGAGCTTTACTCTGTACCTGAGCTTCACTCCGTATCTGAGCTTCACTCTGTACCTGAGCATCATTCTGTAACTGAGCTTCATTCTCGACCTGAGCTTCACTCTGTAGCTGAGAGTGATTCTGTACCTGAGGTCCACTCTGTACCTGAGCGGCACTCTTTACCTGATCGTCACTCTGTGCCTGAGCTTCACTCTGTACCTGAGCATCACTCTGTACCTGAGCTTCAATCAGTACCTGAGTGTCACTCTGTACCTGAGTTTCACTCTGTGTCTCTTCACTCTGTACCTGAGCTTCACTCTGTACCTGCGAGTCACTCAGTGTCTGAGCGTCACTCTGTATCTGAGCTTCACTCTGTATCTGAGCTTCACTCTGTATCTAAGCATCACTCTGTACCTGAGCTTCAATGTGTACCTGAGCTTCACACTGTATCTCATCACTCTGTACCTGAGTGTCACTCTCTACCTGAGCTTCACTCTGCACCTGAGCTTCACTCTGTATCTGAGCTTCACTCTGTACCTGTGCTTCACTCTGTATCTGAGTGTCGCTCTGTATCTGAGCATCACTCTGTACCTGAGCGTCACTCTCTACCTGAGTGTCACTCTGTACCTGAGCATCACTCTGTACCTGAGCTTCACTCTGTACCTGAGCTTCACTCTGTACCTGAGATTCACTCTTTACCTGAGCGTCACTCTGTACCTGAGCTTCACTCTCTACCTGAGCTTCACTCTGTACCTGAGCCTCACTCTTTATCTCTTCACTCTGTACCTGAGCTTCACTCTGTACCTGAGCTTCACTCTGTACCTCTTCACTCTGTATCTGAGCGTCACTCTGTAATGAACGTCACTCTGTACCTGAGCTTCACTCTGTACCTGAGCGTCACTCTGTACCTGAGTTTCACTCTGAACCTGAGCTTCACTCTGTACCTGAGCTTCACTCTGTGTCTCTTCACTCTGTACCTGAGCTTCACTCTGTGCCTGAGAGTCACTCTGTATCTGAGCGTCACTCTGTATCTGAGCATCACTCTGTACCTGAGCGTCAATCTGTACCTGAGCGTCACTCTTTATCTCGGAACTCTGTAACTGAGCTTCGCTCTGTACCTGAGCATCACTCTGTACCTGAGCTTCACTCTGGAGCTGGGCTTCAATGTGCACCTGTGCTTCACTCTGTAGCTGAGCGTCACTCTGTATCTCTTCTCTCTGTATCTCTTCACTCTGTACCTGAGTGTCACTCTCTACCTGAGCTTCACTCTGTACCTGAGCTTCATTCTGTATCTCTTCACTCTGTACCTGAGCTTCACTCTGTACCTGAGCTTCACTCTGTACCTGAGCTTCAATGAGCACCTGAGCTTCACTCTCTACTTGAGCTTCACTCTGTACCTGAGCCTCACTCTGTAGCTGAGCATCACTCTGAATCTGAGCTTCATTCTGTACCTGAGATTCACTCGGTATCTGAGTGTCACTCTGTACCTGAGCGTCACTCTGTACCTGACCTTCATTCTGTACCTGAGCTTCACTTTGTACCTGAGAGTCACTCTGTATCTGAGCGTCACCCTGTATCTGAGCATCACTCTGTACCTGAGCTTCACTCTGTACCTGAGCTTCACTCTGAACCTGAGCTTCACTCTGTATCTGAGCATCACTATGTATCAGAGCATCACTTTGTACCTGAGCATCACTCTGTACCTGAGCGTCACTCTGTACCTGAGCTTCAGTCTGTACCTGAGCTTCACTCTTTACCTGAGTGTCACTCTGTACCTGAGCTGCACTCTGTGCCTGAGCTTCACTCTGTACCTCTTCACTCTGCATGTGAGCGTCACTCTGTACCTGAGCATCATCCTGTACCTGAGCATCACTCTGTACCTGAGCGTCACTCTGTACCTGAGATTCACTCTGTACCTGAGCATCACTCTGTACCTGAGCTTCACTCTGTACCTGAGCCTCACACTGTATCTGAGATTCACTCTGTACCTGAGCTTCACTCTGTACCTGAGCTTCATTCTGTATCTCTTCACTCTGTACTTGAGCTTCACTCTGTACCTGAGAGTCACTCTGTATCTGAGCATCACTCTGTACCTGAGCGTCACTCTGCACCTGAGCTTCAATCTGTACCTGATCATCACTCTGTACCTGAAACTTACTCTGCACCTGAGCTTCACTCTGTACCTGAGATTCACTCTGTATCTGAGCATCACTCTGTATCTGAGGATCACTCTGTTCCTGAGCTTCACTCTGTGCCTTAGCTTCACTCTGTTTCTGAGCGTCAATCTGTACCTGAGCGTCTCTCTGTACCTGAGCATCACTCTGTACCTGAGCTTCACTCTGTACATGAGCATCACTCTCTACCTGAGCATCACTCTGTACCTGAGCTTCACTCTGTACTTGAGCTTCACTCTGTACCTGAGCTTCAATCTGTATCTGAGCGTCACTCTCTACCTGAGCTTCACTCTTTACCTGAGCGGCACTCTGTATCTCTTCACTCTGTACCTGAGCTTCACTCTGAACCTAAGCATCACTCTGTACCTGAGCTTCACTCTGTACCTGAGCTTCACTCTGCACCTCAGCTTCACTCTCTACCTGAGCTTCACTCTTTACCTGAGCGGCACTCTGTATGTCTTCACTCTCTACCTAAGCTTCACTCTGAACCTGAGCATCACTCTGTACCTGAGCTTCACTCTGTATCTGAGCTTCACTCTGCACCTCAGCTTCACTCTCTACTTAAGCATCACTCTGTACCTGAGCATCACTCTGTATCTCTTCACTTTGTACCTGAGCTTCACTCTGTACCTGAGCTTCACTCTGTTTCTGAGCGTATCTCTGTACCTGAGCGTCACTCTGTACCGGAGCATCACTCGATACCTGAGCTTCACTCTGTGCCTGACCATCACTCTCTACCTGAGCTTCATTCTGTACCTGAGCGTCACTCTGTATCTGAGTTTCATTGTGTATCTGAGCACCACTCTGTACCTGAGCTTCATTCTGTACCAGAGCGTCACTCTGTACCTGAGCATCACTCTGTACCTGAGCTTCACTCGGTACCTGAGCATCACTCTGTACCTGAGCGTCACACTGTACCTGAGCTTCACTGATTACCTGAGCTTCATTCATTCACTCTTTATCTCTTCACTCTGCACCTTAGCGTCACTCTCTACCGGAGCTTCACTCTGTACTTGAGCATCACTCCCTACCTGAACTTCCCTCTGTATCTCTTCACTCTGTACCTGAGCTTCACTCTGTACCTGAGCTTCACTCTGTACCTGAGCATCACTCTGTATCTGACCTTCACTCTGTACCTGAGCCTCACTCTGTATCTGAGCATCACTCTGAAGCTGAGCATCACTCTGTACCTGAGTGTCACTCTGTAACTGAGCTTCATTCTCTACCTGAGATTCACTCGGTATCTGAGTGTCACTCTGTACCTGAGCGTCACTCTGTACCTGACCTTCATTTTGTACCTGAGCTTCACTTTGTACCTGAGAGTCACTCTGTATCTGAGCGTCACCCTGTATCTGAGCATCACTCTGTACCTGAGCTTCACTCTGTACCTGAGCTTCACTCTGAACCTGAGCTTCACTCTGTATCTGAGCATCACTATGTATCAGAGCATCACTTTGTACCTGAGCATCACTCTGTACCTGAGCGTCACTCTGTACCTGAGCTTCAGTCTGTACCTGAGCTTCACTCTTTACCTGAGCGTCACTCTGTACCTGAGCTGCACTCTGTGCCTGAGCTTCACTCTGTACCTCTTCACTCTGCATGTGAGCGTCACTCTGTACCTGAGCATCACCCTGTACCTGAGCATCACTCTGTACCTGAGCGTCACTCTGTACCTGAGATTCACTCTGTACCTGAGCATCACTCTGTACCTGAGCTCCACTCTGTACCTGAGCCTCACACTGTATCTGAGATTCACTCTGTACCTGAGCTTCACTCTGTACCTGAGCTTCATTCTGTATCTCTTCACTCTGTACTTGAGCTTCACTCTGTACCTGAGAGTCACTCTGTATCTGAGCATCACTCTGTACCTGAGCGTCACTCTGCACCTGAGCTTCAATCTGTACCTGATCATCACTCTGTACCTGAAACTTACTCTGCACCTGAGCTTCACTCTGTACCTGAGATTCACTCTGTATCTGAGCGTCACTCTGTATCTGAGGATCACTCTGTTCCTGAGCTTCACTCTGTGCCTTAGCTTCACTCTGTTTCTGAGCGTCAATCTGTACCTGAGCGTCTCTCTGTACCTGAGCATCACTCTGTACCTGAGCTTCACTCTGTACATGAGCATCACTCTCTACCTGAGCATCACTCTGTACCTGAGCTTCACTCTGTACTTGAGCTTCACTCTGTACCTGAGCTTCAATCTGTATCTGAGCGTCACTCTCTACCTGAGCTTCACTCTTTACCTGAGCGGCACTCTGTATCTCTTCACTCTGTACCTGAGCTTCACTCTGAACCTAAGCATCACTCTGTACCTGAGCTTCACTCTGTACCTGAGCTTCACTCTGCACCTCAGCTTCACTCTCTACCTGAGCTTCACTCTTTACCTGAGCGGCACTCTGTATGTCTTCACTCTCTACCTAAGCTTCACTCTGAACCTGAGCATCATTCTGTACCTGAGCTTCACTCTGTATCTGAGCTTCACTCTGCACCTCAGCTTCACTCTCTACTTAAGCATCACTCTGTACCTGAGCATCACTCTGTATCTCTTCACTTTGTACCTGAGCTTCACTCTGTACCTGAGCTTCACTCTGTTTCTGAGCGTATCTCTGTACCTGAGCGTCACTCTGTACCGGAGCATCACTCGATACCTGAGCTTCACTCTGTGCCTGACCATCACTCTCTACCTGAGCTTCATTCTGTACCTGAGCGTCACTCTGTATCTGAGTTTCATTGTGTATCTGAGCACCACTCTGTACCTGAGCTTCATTCTGTACCAGAGCGTCACTCTGTACCTGAGCATCACTCTGTACCTGAGCTTCACTCGGTACCTGAGCATCACTCTGTACCTGAGCGTCACACTGTACCTGAGCTTCACTGATTACCTGAGCTTCATTCATTCACTCTTTATCTCTTCACTCTGCACCTTAGCGTCACTCTCTACCGGAGCTTCACTCTGTACTTGAGCATCACTCCCTACCTGAACTTCCCTCTGTATCTCTTCACTCTGTACCTGAGCTTCACTCTGTACCTGAGCTTCACTCTGTACCTGAGCATCACTCTGTATCTGACCTTCACTCTGTACCTGAGCCTCACTCTGTATCTGAGCATCACTCTGAAGCTGAGCATCACTCTGTACCTGAGTGTCACTCTGTAACTGAGCTTCATTCTCTACCTGAGGGTCGCTCTGTACCTGAGCTTTATGCTGTATCTGAGTTTCACTCTGTTTATCTTCACTCTGTACCTGAGCTTCACTCTGTATCTGAACTTTACTCTGTACCTGAGAGTCACTCTGTACCTGAGCTTCACTCTGTACCTGAGCATCACTCTGTACCTGAGCTTCAATCTGTACCTGAGCATCACTCTTTACCTGAGTGTCACTCTGTTCCTGAGCATCATTCTGTACCTGAGCGTCACACTCTACCTGAGCTTCAGTCTTTACCTTAGCTTCACTCTATGTCTCTTCACTCTGCACCTCAGCGTCACTCTCTACCTGAGCTTCACTCTGTACCTGAGCATCACTCTCTACCGGAGCTCACTCTGTACATGAGCATCACTCTACCTGAGCTTCACTCTGTATCTCTTCACTCTGTACATGACCTTCACTCTGTACCTGAGCGTCACTCTGTATCGGAGCGTCACTCTTTACCTGAGCTTCACTCTGTACCTGAGCTTCACTCTGTACTGGAGCATTACTCTGTAACTGAGCTTCACTCTGTACCTGAGCTTCACTCTGTACCTGAGCTTCATTCTGTACCTGAGGTTCACTCTGTACCTGAGCTTCACTCTGTACTGGAGCATTACTCTGTACCTGAGCTTCACTCTGTACCTGAGGTTCACTCTGTACCTGAGCTTCACTCTGTACCTGAGCTTCACTCTGTACCTGAGCTTCACTCTGTACTGGACCATTACTCTGTACCTGAGCTTCACTCTGTACCTGAGCTTCACTCTGTACCTGAGCATCACTCTGTACCTGAGATTCACTCTGTACCTGAGCATCACTGTGTTTCTGAGCATCACTCTCTACCTGAGCATCACTCTGTATCTGAGATTCACTCTGTATCTCTTCACTCTGTGTCTGAGCTTCATTCTGCATCTGAGCTTCACTCAGTATCTGAGCGTAACTCTGTACCTGAGCATCACTCGGTATCTGAGCTTCACTCTGTATCTGAGCTTCATTCTGTACCTGAGCGTCACTCTGTATCTGAGCTTCAGTCTGTATCTCTTCACTCTGTATCTGAGCTTCACTCTGTATCTGAGCTTCACTCTGTATCGGAGCTTCACTCTTTACCTGAGCATCACTCTGTACCTGAGCGTCACTCTGTACCTGAGCATGACTCTGTACCTGAACGTCAGACTGTACCTGTGCTTCACTCAGTACCTGAGCTTCAATCTGTACTTGAGCATCACTCAGTATCTGAGCTTCACAGTGCACCTGAGCTTCACTCTGTACCTGAGCTTCACTCTGTACCTGAGCATCACTCTGTACTTGAGCTTCACTATGTACCTGAGCTTCACTCTGTATCTCTTCACTCTGTACCTGAGCTTCACTCTGTACCTGAGCTTCACTCTGTATCTCTTCACTCTGTACCTGAGCATCACTCTGTACCTGAGCTTCACAGTGCACCTGAACTTCACGCTATATCTGAGATTCACTCTGTACCTGAGCATCACTCTGTATCTGAGCTTCACTGTGCACCTGAACTTCACTCTGTACCTGAGATTCACTCTGTACCTGGGCTTCACTCTGTACCTGAGCTTCAATCTGTATCTGAGCATCACTGTGTGCCTGAGCATTACTCTGTACCTGAGCTTAACTCTGTACCTGAGCTTCACTCTGTATCTGAGCATCACTCTAAACCTGAGCTTCATTCCGTACCTGAGCTTCACTCTTCACCTGAGTGTCACTCTGTATCTGAGCATCACTCTGTACCAGGGCTTCACTCTGAACCTGTGTGTCACTCTGTATCTCTTCAATCTGTACCTGAGCATCACTCTGTATCTGAACGTCACTCTGTACCTGAGCTTCATTCTGTATTGAGCTTCACTCTGTATCTGAGCGTCAATCAGTACCTGAGCATCCATCTGTACCTGAGCTTCACTCTGTACCTGATAGTCACTCTGTACCTGAGCGTCACTCTGTATCTGAGCTTCAATCTGTGCCTGAGCGTCACTCTGTACCTGAGCTTCACTCTGTCCCTGATCATCACTCTGTATCTGAGCTTCACTCTGTCCCTGATCATCACTCTGTATCTGAGCTTCACTCTGTACCTGAGCTTCACTCTGTATCTGAGCGTCTCTCTGTACCTGAGCATCACTCTGTACCTGAGCTTCACTGTGCACCTGAGCTTCACTCTGTACATGAGCTTCACTCTGTACCTGAGCGTCACTCTGTACCTGAGCATCACTCTGTACCTGAGCTTCACTGTGCACCTGAGCTTCACTCTGTATCTGAACTTCACTCTGTATCTCTTCACTCTGTACCTGAGCATCACTCTGTACTTGAGCATCATTCTGTACCTCAGCTTCAATGTGCACCTGAGCTTCACTCTGTATCTCTTCACTCTGTACCTGAGCTTCACTCTGTATCTGAGCTTCAGTCTGTACCTGATCATCACTCTCTAACTGAGCTTCACTCTGTACCTGAGCTTCACTCTGTACCTGAGCTTCACTCTGTAACTAAGCACCACTCTGTACCTGAGCTTCACTCTGTACCTGAGCTTCACTCTGTACCTGAACATCACTCTGTACCTGAGCTTCAGTCTGTACCTGAGCGTCACTCTGTCACTCTTCACTCTGTACCTGAGCTTCACTCAGTACCTGAGAGTCACTCTGTATCTGAGATTCACTCTGTATCTCTTCACTCTGTGTCTGAGCTTCATTCTGCATCTGAGCTTCACTCAGTATCTGAGCGTAACTCTGTACCTGAGCAACACTCTGTATCTGAGCTTCACTCTGTATCTGAGCTTCATTCTGTACCTGAGCGTCACTCTGTATCTGAGCTTCAGCCTGTATCTCTTCAATCTGTATCTGAGCTTCACTCTGTATCTGAGCTTCACTCTGTATCGGAGCTTCACTCTTTACCTGAGCATCACTCTGTACCTGAGCGTCACTCTGTACCTGAGCATGACTCTGTACCTGAACGTCACACTGTACCTGTGCTTCACTCAGTACCTGAGCTTCACTCTGTACCTGAGCATCACTCTGTACTTGAGCTTCACTCTGTATCTCTTCACTCTGTACCTGAGCATCACTCTGTACCTGAGCTTCACTGTGCACCTGAACTTCACTCTGTACCTGAGATTCACTCTGTACCTGAGCTTCACTCTGTATCTCTTCACTCTGTACCTGAGCATCACTCTGTACCTGAGCTTCACTGTGCACCTGAACTTCACTCTGTACCTGAGATTCAGTCTGTACCTGAGCTTCACTCTGCACCTCAGCTTCACTCTCTACTTAAGCATCACTCTGTACCTGAGCATCACTCTGTATCTCTTCACTTTGTACCTGAGCTTCACTCTGTACCTGAGCTTCACTCTGTTTCTGAGCGTATCTCTGTACCTGAGCGTCACTCTGTACCGGAGCATCACTCGATACCTGAGCTTCACTCTGTGCCTGACCATCACTCTCTACCTGAGCTTCATTCTGTACCTGAGCGTCACTCTGTATCTGAGTTTCATTGTGTATCTGAGCACCACTCTGTACCTGAGCTTCATTCTGTACCAGAGCGTCACTCTGTACCTGAGCATCACTCTGTACCTGAGCTTCACTCGGTACCTGAGCATCACTCTGTACCTGAGCGTCACACTGTACCTGAGCTTCACTGATTACCTGAGCTTCATTCATTCACTCTTTATCTCTTCACTCTGCACCTTAGCGTCACTCTCTACCAGAGCTTCACTCTGTACTTGAGCATCACTCCCTACCTGAACTTCCCTCTGTATCTCTTCACTCTGTACCTGAGCTTCACTCTGTACCTGAGCTTCACTCTGTACCTGAGCATCACTCTGTATCTGACCTTCACTCTGTACCTGAGCCTCACTCTGTATCTGAGCATTACTCTGAAGCTGAGCATCACTCTGTACCTGAGTGTCACTCTGTAACTGAGCTTCATTCTCTACCTGAGATTCACTCGGTATCTGAGTGTCACTCTGTACCTGAGCGTCACTCTGTACCTGACCTTCATTCTGTACCTGAGCTTCACTTTGTACCTGAGAGTCACTCTGTATCTGAGCGTCACCCTGTATCTGAGCATCACTCTGTACCTGAGCTTCACTCTGTACCTGAGCTTCACTCTGAACCTGAGCTTCACTCTGTATCTGAGCATCACTATGTATCAGAGCATCACTTTGTACCTGAGCATCACTCTGTACCTGAGCGTCACTCTGTACCTGAGCTTCAGTCTGTACCTGAGCTTCACTCTTTACCTGAGCGTCACTCTGTACCTGAGCTGCACTCTGTGCCTGAGCTTCACTCTGTACCTCTTCACTCTGCATGTGAGCGTCACTCTGTACCTGAGCATCACCCTGTACCTGAGCATCACTCTGTACCTGAGCGTCACTCTGTACCTGAGCATGACTCTGTACCTGAACGTCAGACTGTACCTGTGCTTCACTCAGTACCTGAGCTTCACTCTGTACTTGAGCATCACTCAGTATCTGAGCTTCACAGTGCACCTGAGCTTCACTCTGTACCTGAGCTTCACTCTGTACCTGAGCATCACTCTGTACTTGAGCTTCACTATGTACCTGAGCTTCACTCTGTATCTCTTCACTCTGTACCTGAGCTTCACTCTGTACCTGAGCTTCACTCTGTATCTCTTCACTCTGTACCTGAGCATCACTCTGTACCTGAGCTTCACAGTGCACCTGAACTTCACGCTATATCTGAGATTCACTCTGTACCTGAGCTTCACTTTGTATCTCTTCACTCTGTACCTGAGCATCACTCTGTACCTGAGCTTCACTGTGCACCTGAGCTTCACTCTGTACATGAGCTTCACTCTGTACCTGAGCGTCACTCTGTACCTGAGCATCACTCTGTACCTGAGCTTCACTGTGCACCTGAGCTTCACTCTGTATCTGAACTTCACTCTGTATCTCTTCACTCTGTACCTGAGCATCACTCTGTACTTGAGCATCATTCTGTACCTCAGCTTCAATGTGCACCTGAGCTTCACTCTGTATCTCTTCACTCTGTACCTGAGCTTCACTCTGTATCTGAGCTTCAGTCTGTACCTGATCATCACTCTCTAACTGAGCTTCACTCTGTACCTGAGCTTCACTCTGTACCTGAGCTTCACTCTGTAACTAAGCACCACTCTGTACCTGAGCTTCACTCTGTACCTGAGCTTCACTCTGTACCTGAACATCACTCTGTACCTGAGCATCGCTCTGTACCTGAGCTTCAGTCTGTACCTGAGCGTCACTCTGTCACTCTTCACTCTGTACCTGAGCTTCACTCAGTACCTGAGAGTCACTCTGTATCTGAGATTCACTCTGTATCTCTTCACTCTGTGTCTGAGCTTCATTCTGCATCTGAGCTTCACTCAGTATCTGAGCGTAACTCTGTACCTGAGCAACACTCTGTATCTGAGCTTCACTCTGTATCTGAGCTTCATTCTGTACCTGAGCGTCACTCTGTATCTGAGCTTCAGCCTGTATCTCTTCAATCTGTATCTGAGCTTCACTCTGTATCTGAGCTTCACTCTGTATCGGAGCTTCACTCTTTACCTGAGCATCACTCTGTACCTGAGCGTCACTCTGTACCTGAGCATGACTCTGTACCTGAACGTCACACTGTACCTGTGCTTCACTCAGTACCTGAGCTTCACTCTGTAGCTGAGCATCACTCAGTATCTGAGCTTCACAGTGCACCTGAGCTTCACTCTGTACCTGAGCTTCACTCTGTACCTGAGCATCACTCTGTACTTGAGCTTCACTCTGTATCTCTTCACTCTGTACCTGAGCATCACTCTGTACCTGAGCTTCACTGTGCACCTGAACTTCACTCTGTACCTGAGATTCACTCTGTACCTGAGCTTCACTCTGTATCTCTTCACTCTGTACCTGAGCATCACTCTGTACCTGAGCTTCACTGTGCACCTGAACTTCACTCTGTACCTGAGATTCAGTCTGTACCTGAGCTTCACTCTGCACCTCAGCTTCACTCTCTACTTAAGCATCACTCTGTACCTGAGCATCACTCTGTATCTCTTCACTTTGTACCTGAGCTTCACTCTGTACCTGAGCTTCACTCTGTTTCTGAGCGTATCTCTGTACCTGAGCGTCACTCTGTACCGGAGCATCACTCGATACCTGAGCTTCACTCTGTGCCTGACCATCACTCTCTACCTGAGCTTCATTCTGTACCTGAGCGTCACTCTGTATCTGAGTTTCATTGTGTATCTGAGCACCACTCTGTACCTGAGCTTCATTCTGTACCAGAGCGTCACTCTGTACCTGAGCATCACTCTGTACCTGAGCTTCACTCGGTACCTGAGCATCACTCTGTACCTGAGCGTCACACTGTACCTGAGCTTCACTGATTACCTGAGCTTCATTCATTCACTCTTTATCTCTTCACTCTGCACCTTAGCGTCACTCTCTACCGGAGCTTCACTCTGTACTTGAGCATCACTCCCTACCTGAACTTCCCTCTGTATCTCTTCACTCTGTACCTGAGCTTCACTCTGTACCTGAGCTTCACTCTGTACCTGAGCATCACTCTGTATCTGACCTTCACTCTGTACCTGAGCCTCACTCTGTATCTGAGCATCACTCTGAAGCTGAGCATCACTCTGTACCTGAGTGTCACTCTGTAACTGAGCTTCATTCTCTACCTGAGATTCACTCGGTATCTGAGTGTCACTCTGTACCTGAGCGTCACTCTGTACCTGACCTTCATTCTGTACCTGAGCTTCACTTTGTACCTGAGAGTCACTCTGTATCTGAGCGTCACCCTGTATCTGAGCATCACTCTGTACCTGAGCTTCACTCTGTACCTGAGCTTCACTCTGAACCTGAGCTTCACTCTGTATCTGAGCATCACTATGTATCAGAGCATCACTTTGTACCTGAGCATCACTCTGTACCTGAGCGTCACTCTGTACCTGAGCTTCAGTCTGTACCTGAGCTTCACTCTTTACCTGAGCGTCACTCTGTACCTGAGCTGCACTCTGTGCCTGAGCTTCACTCTGTACCTCTTCACTCTGCATGTGAGCGTCACTCTGTACCTGAGCATCACCCTGTACCTGAGCATCACTCTGTACCTGAGCGTCACTCTGTACCTGAGCATGACTCTGTACCTGAACGTCAGACTGTACCTGTGCTTCACTCAGTACCTGAGCTTCACTCTGTACTTGAGCATCACTCAGTATCTGAGCTTCACAGTGCACCTGAGCTTCACTCTGTACCTGAGCTTCACTCTGTACCTGAGCATCACTCTGTACTTGAGCTTCACTATGTACCTGAGCTTCACTCTGTATCTCTTCACTCTGTACCTGAGCTTCACTCTGTACCTGAGCTTCACTCTGTATCTCTTCACTCTGTACCTGAGCATCACTCTGTACCTGAGCTTCACAGTGCACCTGAACTTCACGCTATATCTGAGATTCACTCTGTACCTGAGCTTCACTTTGTATCTCTTCACTCTGTACCTGAGCATCACTCTGTATCTGAGCTTCACTGTGCACCTGAACTTCACTCTGTACCTGAGATTCACTCTGTACCTGGGCTTCACTCTGTACCTGAGCTTCAATCTGTATCTGAGCATCACTGTGTGCCTGAGCATTACTCTGTACCTGAGCTTAACTCTGTACCTGAGCTTCACTCTGTATCTGAGCATCACTCTAAACCTGAGCTTCATTCCGTACCTGAGCTTCACTCTTCACCTGAGTGTCACTCTGTATCTGAGCATCACTCTGTACCAGGGCTTCACTCTGAACCTGTGTGTCACTCTGTATCTCTTCAATCTGTACCTGAGCATCACTCTGTATCTGAACGTCACTCTGTACCTGAGCTTCATTCTGTATTGAGCTTCACTCTGTATCTGAGCGTCAATCAGTACCTGAGCATCCATCTGTACCTGAGCTTCACTCTGTACCTGATAGTCACTCTGTACCTGAGCGTCACTCTGTATCTGAGCTTCAATCTGTGCCTGAGCGTCACTCTGTACCTGAGCTTCACTCTGTCCCTGATCATCACTCTGTATCTGAGCTTCACTCTGTCCCTGATCATCACTCTGTATCTGAGCTTCACTCTGTACCTGAGCTTCACTCTGTATCTGAGCGTCTCTCTGTACCTGAGCATCACTCTGTACCTGAGCTTCACTGTGCACCTGAGCTTCACTCTGTACATGAGCTTCACTCTGTACCTGAGCGTCACTCTGTACCTGAGCATCACTCTGTACCTGAGCTTCACTGTGCACCTGAGCTTCACTCTGTATCTGAACTTCACTCTGTATCTCTTCACTCTGTACCTGAGCATCACTCTGTACTTGAGCATCATTCTGTACCTCAGCTTCAATGTGCACCTGAGCTTCACTCTGTATCTCTTCACTCTGTACCTGAGCTTCACTCTGTATCTGAGCTTCAGTCTGTACCTGATCATCACTCTCTAACTGAGCTTCACTCTGTACCTGAGCTTCACTCTGTACCTGAGCTTCACTCTGTAACTAAGCACCACTCTGTACCTGAGCTTCACTCTGTACCTGAGCTTCACTCTGTACCTGAACATCACTCTGTACCTGAGCATCGCTCTGTACCTGAGCTTCAGTCTGTACCTGAGCGTCACTCTGTCACTCTTCACTCTGTACCTGAGCTTCACTCAGTACCTGAGAGTCACTCTGTATCTGAGATTCACTCTGTATCTCTTCACTCTGTGTCTGAGCTTCATTCTGCATCTGAGCTTCACTCAGTATCTGAGCGTAACTCTGTACCTGAGCAACACTCTGTATCTGAGCTTCACTCTGTATCTGAGCTTCATTCTGTACCTGAGCGTCACTCTGTATCTGAGCTTCAGCCTGTATCTCTTCAATCTGTATCTGAGCTTCACTCTGTATCTGAGCTTCACTCTGTATCGGAGCTTCACTCTTTACCTGAGCATCACTCTGTACCTGAGCGTCACTCTGTACCTGAGCATGACTCTGTACCTGAACGTCACACTGTACCTGTGCTTCACTCAGTACCTGAGCTTCACTCTGTAGCTGAGCATCACTCAGTATCTGAGCTTCACAGTGCACCTGAGCTTCACTCTGTACCTGAGCTTCACTCTGTACCTGAGCATCACTCTGTACTTGAGCTTCACTCTGTATCTCTTCACTCTGTACCTGAGCATCACTCTGTACCTGAGCTTCACTGTGCACCTGAACTTCACTCTGTACCTGAGATTCACTCTGTACCTGAGCTTCACTCTGTATCTCTTCACTCTGTACCTGAGCATCACTCTGTACCTGAGCTTCACTGTGCACCTGAACTTCACTCTGTACCTGAGATTCAGTCTGTACCTGAGCTTCACTCTGTATCTGAGCTTCACTCTGTACCTGAGCATCACTCTGTACCTGAGCTTCACTGTGCACCTGAGCTTCACTCTGTACCTGAGCTTCACTCTGCACCTGAGCTTCACTCTGTATCTGAGCTTCAATCTGCACCTGAGCTTTACTCTGTACCTGAGCTTCACTCCGTATCTGAGCTTCACTCTGTACCTGAGCATCATTCTGTAACTGAGCTTCATTCTCTACCTGAGCTTCACTCAGTAGCTGAGAGTGATTCTGTACCTGAGCTCCACTCTGTACCTGAGCGTCACTCTTTACCTGATCGTCACTCTGTACCTGAGCTTCACTCTGTACCTGAGCATCACTCTTTACCTGAGCTTCAATCTGTACCTGAGTGTCACTCTGTACCTGAGCTTCACTCTGTGTCGCTTCACTCTGTACCTGAGCTTCACTCTGTATCTCTTCACTCTGCACCTGACCTTTGCTCTGTACCTGAGCTTCACTCTGTACCTGCGAGTCACTCAGTATCTGAGCGTCACTCTGTATCTGAGCTTCACTCTGTATCTGAGCTTCACTCTGTATCTAAGCATCACTCTGTACCTGAGCTTCAATGTGCACCTGAGCTTCACTCTGTATCTCTTCACTCTGTACATGAGTGTCACTCTCTACCTGAGCTTCACTCTGTACCTGAGCTTCACTCTGTATCTGAGCTTCACTCTGTACCTGAGCTTCACTCTCTATCTGAGTGTCGCTCTGTATCTGAGCATCACTCTGTACCTGAGCGTCACTCTGTACCTGAGTGTCACTCTGTAGCTGGGCATCACTCTGTACCTGAGCTTCACTCTGTACCTGAGCTTCACTCTGTACCTGAGATTCATTCTTTACCTGAGCGTCACTCTGTACCTGAGCTTCACTCTCTACCTGAGCTTCACTCTGTACCTGAGGCTCACTCTTTATCTCTTCACTCTGTACCTGAGCTTCACTCTGTACCTGAGCTTCACTCTGTATCTCTTCACTCTGTATCTGAGCATCACTCTGTAATGAGCGTCACTCTGTTCCTGAGCTTCACTCTGTACCTGAGCGTCACTCTGTACCTGAGTTTCACTCTGAACCTGAGCATCAATCTGTACCTGAGCTTCACTCTGTGTCTCTTCACTCTGTAGCTGAGCTTCACTCTGTGCCTGAGAGTCACTCTGTATCTGAGCATCACGCTGTATCTGAGCATCACTCTGTACCTGAGCGTCAATCTGTACCTGAGCATCACTCTTTATTTCGGAACTCTGTACCTGAGCTTCACTCTGCACCTGAGCATCACTCTGTACCTGAGCTTCACTCTGTACCTGGGCTTCAATGCGCACCTGTGCTTCACTCTGTACCTGAGCTTCACTCTGTATCTCTTCTCTCTGTATCTCTTCACTCTGTACCTGAGTGTCACTCTCTATCTGAGCTTCACTCTGTACCTGAGCTTCACTCTGTATCTCTTCACTCTGTACCTGAGATTCACTCTGTACCTGAGCTTCACTCTGTACCTGAGCTTCAATGTGCACCTGAGCTTCACTCTCTACCTGAGCTTCACTCTGTACCTGAGCCTCACTCTGTAGCTGAGCATCACTCTGAATCTGAGCTTCATTCTGTACCTGAGAGTCACTCGGCATCTGAGTGTCACTCTGTACCTGAGCGTCACTCTGTACCTGAGCTTCACTCTGTGCATGAGCATCACTCTGCACCTGACCTTCATTCTGTACCTGAGCTTCACTTTGTTCCTGAGAGTCACTCTGTATCTGAGCGTCACTCTGTATCTGAGCACCACTCTGTACCTGAGCTTCACTCTGTACCTGAGCTTCACTCTGAACCTGAGCTTCACTCTGTATCTGGGCGTCACTATGTATCAGAGCATCACTTTGTACCTGAGCATCACTCTGTACCTGAGCGTCACTCTGTACCTGAGCTTCAGTCTGTACCTGAGCTCCACTCTTTACCTGAGCGTCACACTGTACCTGAGCTTCACTCTATACCTCTTCACTCTGTATGTGAGCATCACTCTGTACCTGAGCGTCACCCTGTACCTGAGCATCACTCTGTACCTGAGCGTCACTCTGTACCTGAGATTCACTCTGTACCTGAGCATCACTCTGTACCTGAGCTTCACTCTGTACCTGAGCCTCACACTGTATCTGAGATTCACTCTGCACCTGAGCTTCACACTGTACCTGAGCTTCACTCTGTATCTCTTCACTCTGTACTTGAGCTTCACTCTGTACCTGAGATTCACTCTTTACCTGAGCGTCACTCTGTACCTGAGCTTCACTCTCTACCTGAGCTTCACTCTGTACCTGAGCTTCAATGTGCACCTGAGCTTCACTCTCTACCTGAGCTTCACTCTGTACCTGAGCCTCACTCTGTAGCTGAGCATCACTCTGAATCTGAGCTTCATTCTGCACCTGAGAGTCACTCGGTATCTGAGTGTCACTCTGTACCTGAGCGTCACTCTGTACCTGAGCTTCACTCTGTACATGAGCATCACTCTGTACCTGACCTTCATTCTGTACCTGAGCTTCACTTTGTACCTGAGAGTCATTCTGTATCTGAGCGTCACTCTGTATCTGAGCATCACTCTGTACCTGAGCTTCACTCTGTACCTGAGCTTCACTCTGAACCTGAGCATCACTCTGTATCTGAGCGTCACTATGTATCAGAGCATCACTTTGTACCTGAGCAACACTCTGTACCTGAGCGTCACTCTGTACCTGAGCTTCAGCCTGTACCTGAGCTTCACTCTTTACCTGAGCGTCACTCTGTACCTGAGCTGCACTCTGTGCCTGAGCTTCACTCTATACCTCTTCACTCTGTATGTGAGCGTCACTCTGTACCTGAGCGTCACCCTGTTCCTGAGCATCACTCTGTACCTGAGCATTACTCTGTACCTGAGATTCACTCTGTACCTGAGCATCACTCTGTACCTGAGCTTCACTCTGTACCTGAGCCTCACACTGTATCTGAGATTCACTCTGTACTGAGCTTCACTCTGTACCTGAGCTTCATTCTGTATCTCTTCACTCTGTACTTGAGCTTCACTCTGTACCTGAGAGTCACTCTGTATCTGAGCATCACTCTGTACCTGAGCGTCACTCTGTGCCTGAGCTTCAATCTGTACCTGAGCATCACTCTGTACCTGAAACTCACTCCGTACCTGAGCTTCACTCTGTACCTGAGATTCACTCTGTATCTGAGTGTCACTCTGTATCTGAGAATCACTCTCTACCTGAGCTTCACTCTGAACCTAAGCATCACTCTGTACCTGAGCTTCACTCTGTACCTGAGCTTCACTCTGCACCTCAGCTTCACTCTCTACCTGAGCTTCACTCTTTACCTGAGCGTCACTCTGTATCTCTTCACTCTCTACCTAAGCTTCACACTGTACCTGAGCATCACTCTGTACCTGAGCTTCACTCAGTATCTGAGCTTCACTCTGCACCTCAGCTTCACTCTCTACCTAAGCATCACTCTGTACCTGAGCATCACTCTGTATCTCTTCACTTTGTACCTGAGCTTCACTCTGTACCTGAGCTTCACTCTGTTTCTGAGCATATCTCTGTACCTGAGCGTCAATCTGTACCTGAGCATCACTCTGTACCTGATCATCACTCGATACCTGAGCTTCACTCTGTGCCTGACCATCACTCTCTACCTGAGCTTCATTCTGTACCTGAGCGTCACTCTGTATCTGAGTTTCATTGTGTATCTGAGCACCACTCTGTACCTGCGCTTCACTCTGTACCAGAGCGTCACTCTGTACCTGAGCATCACTCTGTACCTGAGCTTCACTCTGTACCTGAGCATCACTCTGTACCTGAGCGTCACACTGTACCTGAGCTTCACTGATTACCTGAGCTTCATTCATTCACTCTGTATCTCTTCACTCTGCACCTTAGCGTCACTCTCTACCTGAGCTTCACTCTGTACTTGAGCATCACTCTCTACCTGAGCTTCCCTCTGTATCTCTTCACTCTGTACCTGAGCTTCACTCTGTACCTGAGCTTCACTCTGTACCTGAGCATCACTCTGTATCTGACCTTCACTCTGTACATGAGCCTCACTCTGTATCTGAGCATCACTCTGAACCTGAGCATCACTGTGTACCTGAGTGTCACTCTGTAACTGAGCTTCATTCTCTACCTGAGGGTCGCTCTGTACCTGAGCTTTATGCTGTATCTGAGTTTCACTCTGTTTATCTTCACTCTGTACCTGAGCTTCACTCTGTATCTGAACATTACTCTGTACCTGAGAGTCACTCTGTACCTGAGCTTCACTCTGTACCTGAGCATCACTCTGTACCTGAGCTTCAATCTGTACCTGAGCATCACTCTGTACCTGAGTGTCACTCTGTTCCTGAGCATCATTCTGTACCTGAGCGTCACACTCTACCTGAGCTTCAGTCTTTACCTGAGCTTCACTCTGTGTCTCTTCACTCTGCACCTCAGCGTCACTCTCTACCTGAGCTTCACTCTGTACCTGAGCATCACTCTCTACCGGAGCTCACTCTGTACATGAGCATCACTCTACCTGAGCTTCACTCTGTATCTCTTCACTCTGTACCTGAGCTTCACTCTCTACCTGAGCATCACTCTGTACATGACCTTCACTCTGTACCTGAGCGTCACTCTGTATCGGAGCGTCACTCTGTATCTGAGCTTCACTCTGTACCTGAGCTTCACTCTGTACTGGAGCATTACTCTGTAACTGAGCTTCACTCTGTACCTGAGCTTCACTCTGTACCTGAGCTTCATTCTGTACCTGAGGTTCACTCTGCACCTGAGCTTCACTCTGTACCTGAGCTTCACTCTGTACTGAAGCATTACTCTGTACCTGAGCTTCACTCTGTACCTGAGGTTCACTCTGTACCTGAGCTTCACTCTGTACCTGAGCTTCACTCTGTACCTGAGCTTCACTCTGTACCTGAGCATCACTCTGTACCTGAGATTCACTCTGTACCTGAGCATCACTGTGTTTCTGAGCATCACTCTCTACCTGAGCATCACTCTGTATCTGAGATTCACTCTGTATCTCTTCACTCTGTGTCTGAGCTTCATTCTGCATCTGAGCTTCACTCAGTATCTGAGCGTAACTCTGTACCTGAGCATCACTCTGTATCTGAGCTTCACTCTGTATCTGAGCTTCATTCTGTACCTGAGCGTCACTCTGCATCTGAGCTTCAGTCTGTATCTCTTCACTCTGTATCTGAGCTTCACTCTGTATCTGAGCTTCACTCTGTATCGGAGCTTCACTCTTTACCTGAGCATCACTCTGTACCTGAGCGTCACTCTGTACCTGAGCATGACTCTGTACCTGAACGTCACACTGTGCCTGTGCTTCACTCAGTACCTGAGCTTCACTCTGTAGCTGAGCATCACTCAGTATCTGAGCTTCACAGTGCACCTGAGCTTCACTCTGTACCTGAGCTTCACTCTGTACCTGAGCATCACTCTGTACTTGAGCTTCACTATGTACCTGAGCTTCAATCTGTATCTCTTCACTCTGTACCTGAGCTTCACTCTGTACCTGAGCTTCACTCTGTATCTCTTCACTCTGTACCTGAGCATCACTCTGTACCTGAGCTTCACTGTGCACCTGAACTTCACGCTGTACCTGAGATTCACTCTGTACCTGAGCTTCACTCTGTATCTCTTCACTCTGTACCTGAGCATCACTCTGTACCTGAGCCTCACACTGTATCTGAACTTCACTCTGTACCTGAGCTTCACTATGTACCTGAGCTTCACTCTGTATCTCTTCACTCTGTACTTGAGCTTCACTCTGTACCTGAGATTCACTCTTTACCTGAGCGTCACTCTGTACCTGAGCTTCACTCTCTACCTGAGCTTCACTCTGTACCTGAGCTTCAATGTGCACCTGAGCTTCACTCTCTACCTGAGCTTCACTCTGTACCTGAGCCTCACTCTGTAGCTGAGCATCACTCTGAATCTGAGCTTCATTCTGCACCTGAGAGTCACTCGGTATCTGAGTGTCACTCTGTACCTGAGCGTCACTCTGTACAATAGCATCACTCTGTACCTGACCTTCATTCTGTACCTGAGCTTCACTTTGTACCTGAGAGTCATTCTGTATCTGAGCGTCATTCTGTATCTGAGCATCACTCTGTATCTGAGCTTCACTCTGTACCTGAGCTTCACTCTGAACCTGAGCATCAATCTGTATCTGAGCGTCACTATGTATCAGAGCATCACTTTGTACCTGAGCAACACTCTGTACCTGAGCGTCACTCGGTACCTGAGCTTCAGCCTGTACCTGAGCTTCACTCTTTACCTGAGCGTCACTCTGTACCTGAGCTGCACTCTGTGCCTGAGCTTCACTCTGTACCTCTTCACTCTGTATGTGAGCGTCACTCTGTACCTGAGCGTCACCCTGTTCCTGAGCATCACTTTGTACCTGAGCGTTACTCTGTACCTGAGATTCACTCTGTACCTGAGCATCACTCTGTACCTGAGCTTCAGTCTGTACCTGAGCCTCACACTGTATCTGAGATTCACTCTGTACCTGAGCTTCACTCTGTACCTGAGCTTCATTCTGTATCTCTTCACTCTGTACTTGAGCTTCACTCTGTACCTGAGAGTCACTCTGTATCTGAGCATCACTCTGTACCTGAGCGTCACTCTGTACCTGAGCTTCAATCTGTACCTGAGCATCACTCTGTACCTGAAACTCACTCCGTACCTGAGCTTCACTCTGTACCTGAGATTCACTCTGTATCTGAGTGTCACTCTGTATCTGAGAATCACTCTCTACCTGAGCTTCACTCTGTACCTGAGCTTCACTCTGTTCCTGAGCTTCACTCTGTACCTGAGCTTCACTCTGTTCCTGAGCTTCACTCTGTACCTGAGCTTCACTCTGTACTTGAGCTTCACTCTGTACCTGAGCTTCAATCAGTACCTGAGCGTCACTCTCTGCCTGAGCTTCACTCTTTACCTGAGCGGCACTCTGTATCTCTTCACTCTGTACCTGAGCTTCACTCTGAACCTAAGCATCACTCTGTACCTGAGCTTCACTCTGTACCTGAGCTTCACTCTGCACCTCAGCTTCACTCTCTACCTGAGCTTCACTCTTTACCTGAGCGTCACTCTGTATCTCTTCACTCTCTACCTAAGCTTCACACTGAACCTGAGCATCACTCTGTACCTGAGCTTCACTCTGTATCTGAGCTTCACTCTGCACCTCAGCTTCACTCTCTACCTAAGCATCACTCTGTACCTGAGCATCACTCTGTATCTCTTCACTTTGTACCTGAGCTTCACTCTGTACCTGAGCTTCACTCTGTTTCTGAGCATATCTCTGTACCTGAGCGTCAATCTGTACCTGAGCATCACTCTGTACCTGATCATCACTCGATACCTGAGCTTCACTCTGTGCCTGACCATCACTCTCTACCTGAGCTTCATTCTGTACCTGAGCGTCACTCTGTATCTGAGTTTCATTGTGTATCTGAGCACCACTCTGTACCTGCGCTTCACTCTGTACCAGAGCGTCACTCTGTACCTGAGCGTCACACTGTACCTGAGCGTCACTGATTACCTGAGCTTCATTCATTCACTCTGTATCTCTTCACTCTGCACCTTAGCGTCACTCTCTACCTGAGCTTCACTCTGTACTTGAGCATCACTCTCTACCTGAGCTTCCCTCTGTATCTCTTCACTCTGTACCTGAGCTTCACTCTGTACCTGAGCTTCACTCTGTACCTGAGCATCACTCTGTATCTGACCTTCACTCTGTACCTGAGCCTCACTCTGTATCTGAGCATCACTCTGAACCTGAGCATCACTGTGTACCTGAGTGTCACTCTGTAACTGAGCTTCATTCTCTACCTGAGGGTCGCTCTGTACCTGAGCTTTATGCTGTATCTGAGTTTCACTCTGTCTATCTTCACTCTGTACCTGAGCTTCACTCTGTATCTGAACATTACTCTGTACCTGAGAGTCACTCTGTACCTGAGCTTCACTCTGTACCTGAGCATCACTCTGTACCTGAGCTTCAATCTGTACCTGAGCATCACTCTGTACCTGAGTGTCACTCTGTTCCTGAGCATCATTCTGTACCTGAGCGTCACACTCTACCTGAGCTTCAGTCTTTACCTGAGCTTCACTCTGTGTCTCTTCACTCTGCACCTCAGCGTCACTCTCTACCTGAGCTTCACTCTGTACCTGAGCATCACTCTCTACCGGAGCTCACTCTGTACATGAGCATCACTCTACCTGAGCTTCACTCTGTATCTCTTCACTCTGTACCTGAGCTTCACTCTCTACCTGAGCATCACTCTGTACATGACCTTCACTCTGTACCTGAGCGTCACTCTGTATCGGAGCGTCACTCTGTATCTGAGCTTCACTCTGTACCTGAGCTTCACTCTGTACTGGAGCATTACTCTGTAACTGATCTTCACTCTGTACCTGAGCTTCACTCTGTACCTGAGCTTCATTCTGTACCTGAGGTTCACTCTGCACCTGAGCTTCACTCTGTACCTGAGCTTCACTCTGTACTGAAGCATTACTCTGTACCTGAGCTTCACTCTGTACCTGAGCTTCACTCTGTACCTGAGCTTCACTCTGTACTGGAGCATTACTCTGTACCTGAGCTTCACTCTGTACCTGAGCTTCACTCTGTACCTGAGCATCACTCTGTACCTGAGATTCACTCTGTACCTGAGCATCACTGTGTTTCTGAGCATCACTCTCTACCTGAGCATCACTCTGTATCTGAGATTCACTCTGTATCTCTTCACTCTGTGTCTGAGCTTCATTCTGCATCTGAGCTTCACTCAGTATCTGAGCGTAACTCTGTACCTGAGCATCACTCTGTATCTGAGCTTCACTCTGTATCTGAGCTTCATTCTGTACCTGAGCGTCACTCTGCATCTGAGCTTCAGTCTGTATCTCTTCACTCTGTATCTGAGCTTCACTCTGTATCTGAGCTTCACTCTGTATCGGAGCTTCACTCTTTACCTGAGCATCACTCTGTACCTGAGCGTCACTCTGTACCTGAGCATGACTCTGTACCTGAACGTCACACTGTGCCTGTGCTTCACTCAGTACCTGAGCTTCACTCTGTAGCTGAGCATCACTCAGTATCTGAGCTTCACAGTGCACCTGAGCTTCACTCTGTACCTGAGCTTCACTCTGTACCTGAGCATCACTCTGTACTTGAGCTTCACTATGTACCTGAGCTTCACTCTGTATCTCTTCACTCTGTACCTGAGCTTCACTCTGTACCTGAGCTTCACTCTGTATCTCTTCACTCTGTACCTGAGCATCACTCTGTACCTGAGCTTCACTGTGCACCTGAACTTCACGCTGTACCTGAGATTCACTCTGTACCTGAGCTTCACTCTGTATCTCTTCACTCTGTACCTGAGCATCACTCTGTACCTGAGCTTTACTGTGCACCTGAACTTCACTCTGTACCTGAGATTCACTCTGTACCTGAGCTTCACTCTGTATCTGAGCTTCACTCTGTACCTGAGAATCACTCTGTACCTGAGCTTCACTCTGTATCTCTTCACTCTGTACCTGAGCTTCACTCTATAACTGAGTGTCACTCTCTACCTGAGCTTCACTCTGTACCTGAGCTTCACTCTGTGTCTCTTCACTCTGTACCTGAGCTTCACTCTGTACCTGAGCTTCAATCTGTATCTGAGCATCACTGTGTGCCTGAGCATTACTCTGTACCTGAGCTTAACTCTGTACCTGAGCTTCACTCTGTATCTGAGCATCACTCTGTACCTGATCTTCATTACGTACTTGAGCTTCACTCTTCACCTGAGCGTCACTCTGTATCTGAGCATCACTCTGTACCAGTGCTTCGCTCTCAACCTGTGTGTCACTCTGTATCTCTTCAGTCTGTACCTGAGCATCACTCTGTACCTGAGCATCACTCTGTACTTGAGCATCGCTCTGTACCTGAGCTTCACTCCGTACCTGAGCGTCACTCTGTATCTGAGCTTCACTCTGTATCTGAGCTTCACTCTCTATCTGAGCTCCACTCTGGACCTGAGCTTCACTCTGTACCTGAGCTTCACTCCGTACCTGAGCGTCACTCCGTACCTGAGCTTCACTCTGTACTTGAGCTTCACTCTGTACCTGAGCATCACTCTTTACCTGAGCTTCACTCTGTACCTGAGCATCACTCTGTATCTCTTCACTCTGTACCTGAGCTTCACTCTGTACCTGAGCTTCACTCTGTACCTGAGCGTCACTCTGTACCTGAGCTTCACTCTGTACCTGAGCATCACCCTGTACCTGAGCTTCACTCTGTACCTGAGCATCACTCTGTACCTGAGCTTCACTCTGAACCTGAGCTTCATTCTACATCTCTTCACTCTGTACCTGAGCTTCACTCTGTATCTGAGCTTCACTCTGTACCTGAGCGTCACTCTGTACCTGAGCATCGCTGTGTACCTGAGCTTCAGTCTGTACCTGAGCGTCACTCTGTCACTCTTCACTCTGTATCTGAGCTTCACTCTGTATCTCTTCACTCTGTACCTGAGCTTCACTCTGTATATTTTCACTCTGTATTTGAGCTTCACTCTGTATATCTTCAGTCTGTAGCTGAGCTTCACTCTATACCTGAGTGTCACTCTCTACCTGAGCTTCACTCTGTACCTGAGCTTCACTCTGTGTCTCTTCACTCTCTACCTGAGCATCACTCTGTGCCTGTGCATCACTCTGTAACTGAGCTTCACTCTGTAGCTCTTCACTTTGTACCTGAGCTTCACTATTGTTCTCAGCGTCACTCTGTATCTGAGCATCACTGTGTACCTGAGCATTACTCTGTACCTGAGCTTCACTCTGTACCTGAGCTTCAATCTGTATCTGAGCATCACTGTCTGCCTGAGCATTACTCTGTACCTGAGCTTCACTCTGTACCTGAGCTTCACTCTGTACCTGAGCATCACTCTGTAACTGAGCTTCATTCCGTACCTGAGCTTCACTCTTCACCTGAGCGTCACTCTGTATCTGAGCGTCACTCTGTACCAGAGCTTCATTCTGAACCTGTGTGCACTCTGTATCTCTTCACTCTGTACCTGAGCGTCACTCTGTATCTGAGCGTCACTCTGTACCTGAGCTTCATTCTGTAAATGAGCTTCACTCTGTATCTGAGCTTCAATCTGTACCTGAGCTTCACGCTGTATATCTTCTCTCTGTACCTGAGATTCACTCTGTATCTGAGCATCACTCTGTACCTGAGCATCACTCTGTACCTGAGCTTCACTCTGTACCTGAGCGTCATTCTGTACCTGAGCATCGCTCTGTACCTGAGCTTCAGTCTGTACCTGAGAGTCACTCTTCACTCTGTACCTGAGCTTCACTCTGTATCTCTTCACTCTGTACCTGAGCTTCACTCTGTATCTGAGCTTCACTCTGTATCTCTTCAGTCTGTACCTGAGCTTCACTCTGTACCTGAGCATCACTCTCGACCTGAGCTTCACTCTATACCTGAGCGTCACTCTGTACCTGAGCTTCACTCTATACCTGAGCTTCACTGTGTACCTGAGCTTCACTCTGTAACTGAGAGTCACTCTGTATCTGAGCATCTCTCTGTACCTGAGCATCACTCTGTACCTGAGCATCACTCTGTACCTGAGCTTCACTCTCTACCTGATAATGAGCTTTACACTGTAACTGAGTGTCACTCTGTATCTGAGCGTCACTTTGTACCTGAGCTTCACTCTGTATCTCTTCACTCTGTAACTGAGTGTCACTCTGTATCTGAGCGTCAGTCTGTATCTGAGCGTCACTCTGTATCTGAGCGTCACGCTGTATCTCTTCACTCTGTACCTGAGCTTCAATCTCCATCTGAGCAATCACTCTGTACCTGAGCTTCACTCTGTATCTGAGCATTTCTCTGCACCTGAGCGTCACTCTGCGTCTGAGCATCACTCTGTACCTGAGCTTCTCTCTGTATCTGAACGTCACTGTGTACCTGAGCATTGCTCTGTACATGAGCTTCACTCTGTATCTCTTCACTCTGTACCTGAGCGTCACTCTGTACCTGAGTTTCACTCTGTACCTGAGGGTCACTCTGTACCTGGGATTCACTCTGTACCTGAGCTTCACTATGGTTCTGGGCGTCACTCTGTACCTGAGCTTCACTCTGTACCTGAGCGTCACTCTGTTCCTGAGCTTCACTCTGTACCTGAGCGTCACTCTGTATCTGAGCATCACTGTGTACCTGAGCATTACTCTATACCTGAGCTTCACTCTGTATCTGGGCATCACTCTGTGCTTGAGCTTCATTCCGTACCTGAGCTTCACTCTTCACCTGGGCGTCACTCTGTATCTGAGCGTCACTCTTTACCAGAGCTTCATTCTGAACCTGTGTGCACTCTGTATCTCTTCACTCTGTACCTGAGTGTCACTCTGTATCTGAGCGTCACTCTGTACCTGAGCTTCATTCTGTACCTGAGCTTCACTCTGTATCTGAGCGTCAATCTGTACCTGAGCATCACTCTGTACCTGAGCTTCACTCTGTAACTGATAGTCACTCTGTACCTGAGCGTCACTCTGTCACTCTTCACTCTGTACCTGAGCTTCACTCTGTATCTCTTCACTCTGTACCTGAGCTTCACTCTGTATATTTTCACTCTGTATTTGAGCTTCACTCTGTATATCTTCAGTCTGTAGCTGAGCTTCACTCTATCCCTGAGTGTCACTCTCTACCTGAGCTTCACTCTGTACCTGAGCTTCACTCTGTGTCTCTTCACTCTCTACCTGAGCATCACTCTGTGCCTGTGCATCACTCTGTAACTGAGCTTCACTCTGTAGCTCTTCACTTTGTACCTGAGCTTCACTATTGTTCTCAGCGTCACTCTGTATCTGAGCATCACTGTGTACCTGAGCATTACTCTGTAACTGAGCTTCACTCTGTACCTGAGCTTCAATCTGTATCTGAGCATCACTGTCTGCCTGAGCATTACTCTGTACCTGAGCTTCACTCTGTACCTGAGCTTCACTCTGTACCTGAGCATCACTCTGTAACTGAGCTTCATTCCGTACCTGAGCTTCACTCTTCACCTGAGCGTCACTCTGTATCTGAGCGTCACTCTGTACCAGAGCTTCATTCTGAACCTGTGTGCACTCTGTATCTCTTCACTCTGTACCTGAGCGTCACTCTGTATCTGAGCGTCACTCTGTACCTGAGCTTCATTCTGTAAATGAGCTTCACTCTGTATCTGAGCTTCAATCTGTACCTGAGCTTCACGCTGTATATCTTCTCTCTGTACCTGAGATTCACTCTGTATCTGAGCATCACTCTGTACCTGAGCATCACTCTGTACCTGAGCTTCACTCTGTACCTGAGCGTCATTCTGTACCTGAGCATCGCTCTGTCCCTGAGCTTCAGTCTGTACCTGAGAGTCACTCTTCACTCTGTACCTGAGCTTCACTCTGTATCTCTTCACTCTGTACCTGAGCTTCACTCTGTATCTGAGCTTCACTCTGTATCTCTTCAGTCTGTACCTGAGCTTCACTCTGTACCTGAGCATCACTCTCGACCTGAGCTTCACTCTATACCTGAGCGTCACTCTGTACCTGAGCTTCACTCTATACCTGAGCTTCACTGTGTACCTGAGCTTCACTCTGTAACTGAGAGTCACTCTTTATCTGAGCATCTCTCTGTACCTGAGCATCACTCTGTACCTGAGCATCACTCTGTACCTGAGCTTCACTCTCTACCTGATAATGAGCTTTACACTGTAACTGAGTGTCACTCTGTATCTGAGCGTCACTTTGTACCTGAGCTTCACTCTGTATCTCTTCACTCTGTAACTGAGTGTCACTCTGTATCTGAGCGTCAGTCTGTATCTGAGCGTCACTCTGTATCTGAGCGTCACGCTGTATCTCTTCACTCTGTACCTGAGCTTCAATCTCCATCTGAGCAATCACTCTGTACCTGAGCTTCACTCTGTATCTGAGCATCTCTCTGCACCTGAGCGTCACTCTGCGTCTGAGCATCACTCTGTACCTGAGCTTCTCTCTGTATCTGAACGTCACTGTGTACCTGAGTATTGCTCTGTACATGAGCTTCACTCTGTATCTCTTCACTCTGTACCTGAGCGTCACTCTGTACCTGAGTTTCACTCTGTACCTGAGAGTCACTCTGTACCTGGGATTCACTCTGTACCTGAGCTTCACTATGGTTCTGGGCGTCACTCTGTACCTGAGCTTCACTCTGTACCTGAGCGTCACTCTGTTCCTGAGCTTCACTCTGTACCTGAGCGTCACTCTGTATCTGAGCATCACTGTGTACCTGAGCATTACTCTATACCTGAGCTTCACTCTGTATCTGGGCATCACTCTGTGCTTGAGCTTCATTCCGTACCTGAGCTTCACTCTTCACCTGGGCGTCACTCTGTATCTGAGCGTCACTCTTTACCAGAGCTTCATTCTGAACCTGTGTGCACTCTGTATCTCTTCACTCTGTACCTGAGTGTCACTCTGTATCTGAGCGTCACTCTGTACCTGAGCTTCATTCTGTACCTGAGCTTCACTCTGTATCTGAGCGTCAATCTGTACCTGAGCATCACTCTGTACCTGAGCTTCACTCTGTAACTGATAGTCACTCTGTACCTGAGCGTCACTCTGTATCTGAGCGTCACTTTGCACCTGAGCTTCATTTTGCAGCTGAGCTTCACTCTGTATCTGAGCTTCAATCTGTACCTGAGCTTCACTCTGTACCTGAGCGTCACTCTTCATCTCGTCACTCTGTACCTGAGCTTCACTCTGTACCTGAGCATCACTCTGTATCTGAGCTTCAAACTGTACCTGAGCTTCACACTGTACCTGAGCGTCACTCTTTATCTCATCACTCTGTACCTGAGCTTCACACTGTACCTGAGCATCACTCTGTACCTGAGCTTCACTGTGCACCTGAGCTTTACTCTGTACCTGAGCTTCACTCTGTATCTCTTCACTCTGTACCTGTGCATCACTCTGTACCTGAGCATCACTCAGTACCTGAGCTTCACTGTGCACCTGAGCTTCACTCTGTATCTGAGCTTCACTGTGTATCTCTGTACCTTAGCTTCACTCTGTACCTGAGCTTCACTCTGTACCTGAGCTTCACTCTGTAACTAAGCACCACTCTGTACCTGAGCTTCACTCTGTAAATAAGCACCACTCTGTACCTCAGCTTCTCTCTGTATATCTTCTCTCTGTACCTGAGCTTCACTCTGTACCTGAGCTTCACTCTGTACCTGAGCTTCACTCTGTAACTAAGCACCACTCTGTACCTGAGCTTCACTCTGTAAATAAGCACCACTCTGTACCTCAGCTTCACTCTGTATATCTTCTCTCTGTACCTGGGATTCACTCTGTACCTGAGCTTCACTCTGTATCTGAGCATCACTCTGTACCTGAGCATCACTCTGTACCTGAGCTTCACTCTGAACCTGAGCTTCATTCGACATCTCTTCACTCTGTACCTGAGCTTTACTCTGTATCTGAGCTTCACTCTGTACCTGAGCGTCACTCTGTACCTGAGCATCGCTGTGTACCTGAGCTTCAGTCTGTACCTGAGCGTCACTCTGTCACTCTTCACTCTGTACCTGAGCTTCACTCTGTATCTCTTCACTCTGTACCTGAGCCTCACTCTGTATATTTTCACTCTGTATTTGAGCTTCACTCTGTATATCTTCAGTCTGTAGCTGAGCTTCACTCTATACCTGAGTGTCACTCTCTACCTGAGCTTCACTCTGTACCTGAGCTTCACTCTGTGTCTCTTCACTCTCTACCTGAGCATCACTCTGTACCTGTGCATCACTCTGTAACTGAGCTTCACTCTGTAGCTCTTCACTTTGTTCCTGAGCTTCACTATTGTTCTCAGCGTCACTCTGTATCTGAGCATCACTGTGTACCTGAGCATTACTCTGTACCTGAGCTTCACTCTGTACCTGAGCTTCAATCTGTATCTGAGCATCACTGTCTGCCTGAGCATTACTCTGTACCTGAGCTTCACTCTGTACCTGAGCTTCACTCTGTACCTGAGCATCACTCTGTAACTGAGCTTCATTCCGTACCTGAGCTTCACTCTTCACCTGAGCGTCACTCTGTATCTGAGCGTCACTCTGTACCAGAGCTTCATTCTGAACCTGTGTGCACTCTGTATCTCTTCACTCTGTACCTGAGCATCACTCTGTATCTGAGCATCACTCTGTACCTGAGCTTCATTCTGTAAATGAGCTTCACTCTGTATCTGAGCTTCACTCTGTATCTGAGCTTCAATCTGTACCTGAGCTTCACTCTGTATATCTTCTCTCTGTACCTGAGATTCACTCTATATCTGAGCATCACTCTGTACCTGAGCATCACTCTGTACCTGAGCTTCACTCTGTACCTGAGCGTCATTCTGTACCTGAGCATCGCTCTGTACCTGAGCTTCAGTCTGTACCTGAGAGTCACTCTTCACTCTGTACCTGAGCTTCACTCTGTATCTCTTCACTCTGTACCTGAGCTTCACTCTGTATCTGAGCTTCACTCTGTATCTCTTCAGTCTGTACCTGAGCTTCACTCTGTACCTGAGCATCACTCTCGACCTGAGCTTCACTCTATACCTGAGCGTCACTCTGTACCTGAGCTTCACTCTATACCTGAGCTTCACTGTGTACCTGAGCTTCACTCTGTAACTGAGAGTCACTCTGTATCTGAGCATCTCTCTGTACCTGAGCATCACTCTGTACCTGAGCATCACTCTGTACCTGAGCTTCACTCTCTACCTGATAATGAGCTTTACACTGTAACTGAGTGTCACTCTGTATCTGAGCGTCACTTTGTACCTGAGCTTCACTCTGTATCTCTTCACTCTGTAACTGAGTGTCACTCTGTATCTGAGCATCAGTCTGTATCTGAGCGTCACTCTGTATCTGAGCGTCACGCTGTATCTCTTCACTCTGTACCTGAGCTTCAATCTCCATCTGAGCAATCACTCTGTACCTGAGCTTCACTCTATATCTGAACATTGCTCTGTACCTGAGCTTCACTCTGTATCTGAGCATCTCTCTGCACCTGAGCGTCACTCTGCATCTGAGCACCACTCTGTACCTGAGCTTCTCTCTGTATCTGAGCGTCACTGTGTACCTGAGCATTGCTCTGTACATGAGCTTCACTCTGTATCTCTTCACTCTGTACCTGAGCGTCACTCTGTACCTGAGCTTCACTCTGTACCTGAGAGTCACTCTGTACCTGGGATTCACTCTGTACCTGAGCTTCACTATGGTTCTGGGCGTCACTCTGTACCTGAGCTTCACTCTGTACCTGAGCATCACTCTGTTCCTGAGCTTCACTCTGTACCTGAGCGTCACTCTGTATCTGAGCATCACTGTGTACCTGAGCATTACTCTGTACCTGAGCTTCACTCTGTACCTGAGCTTCACTCTGTACCTGAGCTTCAATCTGTATCTGAGCATCACTGTGTACCTGAGCATTACTCTATACCTGAGCTTCACTCTGTATCTGGGCATCACTCTGTGCTTGAGCTTCATTCCGTACCTGAGCTTCACTCTTCACCTGGGCGTCACTCTGTATCTGAGCGTCACTCTTTACCAGAGCTTCATTCTGAACCTGTGTGCACTCTGTATCTCTTCACTCTGTACCTGAGCGTCACTCTGTATCTGAGCGTCACTCTGTACCTGAGCTTCATTCTGTACCTGAGCTTCACTCTGTATCTGAGCGTCAATCTGTACCTGAGCATCACTCTGTACCTGAGCTTCACTCTGTACCTGATAGTCACTCTGTACCTGAGCGTCACTCTGTATCTGAGCGTCACTTTGCACCTGAGCTTCATTCCGTAGCTGAGCTTCACTCTGTATCTGAGCTTCAATCTGTACCTGAGCTTCACTCTGTACCTGAGCGTCACTCTTCATCTCGTCACTCTGTACCTGAGCTTCACTCTGTACCTGAGCATCACTCTGTATCTGAGCTTCAATCTGTACCTGAGCTTCACTCTGTACCTGAGCATCACTCTTTATCTCGTCACTCTGTACCTGAGCTTCACACTGTACCTAAGCATCACTCTGTACCTGAGCTTCACTGTGCACCTGAGCTTTACTCTGTACCTGAGCTTCACTCTGTATCTCTTCACTCTGTACCTGAGCATCACTCTGTACCTGAGCATCACTCAGTACCTGAGCTTCAATGTGCACCTGAGCTTCACTCTGTATCTGAGCTTCACTGTGTATCTCTGTACCTTAGCTTCACTCCGTACCTGAGCTTCACTCTGTACCTGAGCTTCACTCTGTAACTAAGCACCACTCTGTACCTGAGCTTCACTCTGTAAATAAGCACCACTCTGTACCTCAGCTTCACTCTGTATATCTTCTCTCTGTACCTGAGATTCACTCTGTACCTGAGCTTCACTCTGTATCTGAGCATCACTCTGTACCTGAGCATCACTCTGTACCTGAGCTTCACTCTATAAATAAGCACCACTCTGCACCTCAGCTTCACTCTGTATATCTTCTCTCTGTACCTGAGATTCACTCTGTACCTGAGCTTCACTCTGTATCTGAGCATCACTCTGTATCTGAGCTTCACTCTGTACCTGAGCTTCACTCTGTACCTGAGCTTCACTCTGTACCTGAGCGTCACCCTGTACCTGAGCTTCACTCTGTACCTGAGCATCACTCTGTACCTGAGCTTCACTCTGTACCAGAGCTTCACTCTGTACCTGAGCGTCACTCTGTACCTGAGCTTCACTCTGTATCTCTTCACTCTGTACCTGAGCTTCACTCTGTACCTGAGCATCACTCTGTACCTGAGACTCAGTCTGTACCTGAGTGTCACTCTGTATCTCTTCACTCTGTACTTGAGCATCACTCTGTACCTGAGCTTCACTCTGTACCTGAGCTTCAATCTGTATCTGAGCATCACTCTGTACCTGAGCTTCACTCTGTATCTGAGCTTCACTCTGTACCTGAGCAACACTCTGTACCTGAGCTTCACTCTGTATCTGAGCTTCACTCTGTACCTGAGCATCACTCTGTACCTAAGCTTCACTCTGTACCTGAGCATCACTCTCTACCTGAGCTTCACTCTGTACCTGAGCTTCACTCTGTACCTGAGCTTCACTCTGTACCTGAGCATAACTCTGTACCTGAGCTTCACTCTGTATCTCTTCACTCTGTATCTAAGCCTCACTCTGTACCTGAGCTTCAATCTGTACCTGAGCATCACTCTGTATCTGAGCTTGACTCTGTATCTGAGCATCACTCTGTATCTGACATTCAATCTGTACCTGAGAGTCAGTCTGTACCTGAGCGTCACTCTGTATCTCTTCACTCTGTATCTGCGCGTCACCCTGTATCTCTTCACTCCGTACCTGAGCGTCACTCTGGACCTGAGCATCACTCTCTACCTGGGCTTCAACCTATACGTGAGCATCACTCTGTACCTGAGCTTCACTCTTTACCTGAGCATCATTCTGTACCTGAGCTTCACTCTGTACCTGAGCATCATTCTGTATCTGAGCATCACTCTGTACCTGAGCTTCACTCTGTATCTCTCCAATCTGTGCCTAAGCTTCACTCTGTACCTGAGCATCATTCTGTACCTGAGAGTCAGTCTGTACCTGAGCGTCACTCTGTGGCCTAGAAATTCAGTTGCTTGTGCCAGCCGGTAGCACCTTAGGAGGAGGAGATGTTTGGCGCTAGGCGGCTAGCGGCCGGGCGCAACGCGATCTGCGCCTCTCCCCAACTTCACTCACGATTTAGCAGCGGCGCAAAGTCTTTGCACGCGCTCAGCTGCGCGCGCAGATCCTGATGTCATTTCCTCGTGCAACGCCCTTTGTGCGCCCCAAACCGGAAATTCAGTCGCGACACCCTATTGTGCGCCTGGTGCCCCTAGCGACTGGTAGAGGGGAACGGTTCTCAGTCGATGCGGGGTGCGGGGGGGGCACAAATTAAAGGGCACACCTCCTGCAGTAGAAAAGGCTGCCATTTCGCAACACTCCTTTTTGAGAGACGGATCTTTGCAGAGAGACAAAGGTAGAGAGCTTTCTGCTTTGGCTCAACACTCAGACAGGTACTTGTGGCTTCAGGCCACAGCTTTCCACTTGTCTTTGCCTTCAGTGTCATATCATTGTTTGCAAACATATAATGGGGGCTGCAATGGGTGCAAACGCTGGCCTTCTCCATTGCATCCAAAGGGCTCACAGACGCCGTGAGAGAGTGGCAGTCCTGGCTAGACGGAGAGGGGGCAACAGGCGTCGGGAAAGGTGTTAAATCTGTGTGTTATAGTGAGAATTACTACACAGACCACAAGAGTAAATTCAACAGGTCTTTACTGGTTGGAGGTCAGACTATACTGAATACAATATTATTACACTGTGCTTATATACCGGTGTGGTCACCACCGGTATTACGTATACAGCAGCCAAAGAAAGTAGTACCTTTCTTAAGGTGGACCAGGCTTAAGTTCTCTTAAGGTGGAACAGGTTACATACACCACAATCCTCCCTTTTTAGCTTAACAGTCATATCCCCAAATAAACATAACATATATACATATATAACTTCAGGTATAACAGTTCAAAGGTTCAGTCTCTCAGGAGGCTTTCTGATTCGGCTTGGATAATGCCTTTCAGTGGTCTCTGATTCTTGTTGTTGAGGTGCCTCCTCTAGTTGGTTGCCAATGTATTGGGTGTCATCATCATCAAATACATTCTCGGCCGAGGTAGATGCTTCAGGTTCATGAACGTCTTCCACAGCTGTCTCTGTCACAACCATGGGTTCGACCCTTGCTCTCGACTCTACCAGTTGATCCGCATGAGGCCTTATCACATTATGACCAATATCTACGGTGTACATCAGAGGTCCTTGTCTGGCCCGGATTGTTCCGGACTGCCATTTGTCGTTTCCATAGCCCCTTGCCATCACTGGTTGTCCTACGTCGAAAGTTCGAGTGGTCTTGCTGTTAATATGCCGAAACTGTTTGTTTTCCACTTCCCTCCGCACATTTGGTTTTAACAAGTCCAACTTGGACCGCAACCTCCTGTTATAAAACATCATAGCAGGACTTTGGTTAGTCACGGCATGATCGGTGTTTCTATATGACATCAGGAACTTATCGACCTTGTGTTGCAGTGGAATCTGATCATCATTCATGGCCTTAATAGCCTTTTTGAATGTCTGGACAAATCTTTCAGCCAACCCGTTTGTCGCCGGATGATATGGGGCAGAGGTATAATGTTTAACTCCATTCTTCTTTAAGAATTGTTGGAATTCTTCCGATACAAACTGTGGTCCGTTGTCCGAACAGATCTGTTCTGGCAATCCGTTCCTTGCGAATATTGTTCTTAACACCGCAATTGTCTTTTCTGAAGTAGTGGTATTCATCTTGATGACTTCTGGCCATTTGGAATGTGCATCCACCGCGATTAGGAACATGGAGTCCATGAATGGACCAGCAAAGTCAATGTGTATGCGTTGCCATGGGGCTGAAGGCCATTCCCATGGGTGTAGCGGTGCTATCGGAGGTGCATTTTGCACTTTTTGACACCCAGCGCAGCTTTTCGTTAACTCCTCAATCTGTTGGTCAATACCCGGCCACCATACGTAAGCCCTAGCAAGACTTTTCATTTTAACTCCCCCCAGATGACCTTCATGTAGTTCTTTTAAAACTCTTTCCCTTAACTTGGGAGGAATAATCACTCTTGTCCCGTACATCAAAGTACCATGGCAGACGGACAGCTGGTCTTGCCTTGCCGAGAATGCCGGTAACAGAGGATCGCCCCGTGTTGGCCATCCTTTCACTGTCACCTCATAGACTATGGACAGTGTTGGGTCATTCCTGGTTTCTCTTTCAATACTGGCGTTGGTGACAGGTAAACACTCGATAATGGTCGAATGAAATAACTCAACAGGGTCAACTTCCGTCGTGTCTTCATCTTCAGGTAGTGGCAGGCGCGACAGGCCATCAGCATTGCCATGCTGTTTCGTACCTTTGAATTCTATCTGATATTGATGTGCCCCTAAGAAAAGAGACCATCTCTGGAGACGCTGTGCTGTCATCACCGAAACACCCTTCTTAGGGTTAAAAATGGACACCAACGGTTGATGGTCCGTCAGAAGTGTGAATTTTTGGCCCTGTAGGTAATGATTAAACTTCTTCACTCCCCATACAAGGCTAAGGGCCTCCCTATCGATCTGCGCATAGTTGCGCTCAGCGGAGGTCAATGATCTGGATGCAAACGCGACTGGCCTTTCCATGCCATTTGGCAATTTATGTGAGAGTACTGCCCCAATACCATATGGAGAAGCATCACAAGCCAACCAAATAGGCAGTGTCGGGTTGAAGTGAGCCAACACTTCCTCTGAGGTGATCAATTCTTTGCTTTTGCGAAATGCCTTCTTACAGTTTTTGCCCCAGTCCCATGGTACCCCTTTCTGTAAAAGAGCATTCAACAGATGCAGCACCGTGGATAGATTTGGCAGAAATTTATGGTAATAGTTAATTAATCCTAGAAACGACCTCAACTGAGAGACATTCTCCGGAGCGGGAGCCTTTACAACTGCCGCTATCTTGTCAGGTGACTTATGAAGCCCCTCCCGGTCAATGACATGACCACAGTACGAGATCCGCTTCTGGAAGAACTCACATTTCTGCCGATTTACTCTAAGTCCATACTCTTTCAGTCTGTTGAGCACCAGTTCCAAGTTAGCGAGATGCTGTTCATCACCATCACCTGTGACCAGAATGTCATCCAGGTAACATTGTGTGCCTGGAATTCCCTGTAATACCTGCTCCATGGCCCTCTGCCAAATTGCTGGAGCCGATGCCACACCAAAAACCAGCCTATTGTACCGGTACAACCCTCGATGTGTGTTGATCGTGAGGTATTGGCGTGACTCTTCTTCAACCTCCATCTGCAAGTACGCCTGCGCCAGGTCTATCTTGGTGAAGTGTTTCCCGCCAGACAGTGAAGCGAAAATATCCTCAATCCGTGGAAGCGGATACTGCACCGTGTGAAGCTCCGGATTAACGGTGATTTTGAAATCTCCACAGATGCGAACCTTCCCTGGATCTCCTGGCTTATTGTTCGCAGGACGTTTCATAATGGGAACAATGAGCGTAGCCCACTCACTCCAATCTACTTTAGACAGTACCCCTGAACGTTCTAGTGCTTCCAGCTCCGCTTCAACCGCAGGTCGTATTGCATAGGGTACCGGTCTGGCTTTAAAAATTTTTGGTTGCGCATGTTCATCAATCTTGATGTTTGCCGTAATTCCTCTCAGTGTTCCCAGTCCCAGCTGGAACACCTCTTTAGCCTCATCCAGTATTCTGGACAATCGTTTAGGTTTGACAGCTGTTTCCCCGGAATCTACCGTTAGTGCTTTCAAGGAGTGCCAGTCCATATTCATTTTCCGAATCCACTCCCGTCCTAGTAGTGGTGGACCTCCTTCAGGTAGCACATATAAGTCCATTACTTGGCTTCCTTCACCCTTGTGGACCACTTCTACCTCTATTTTTCTGATGGGGTACTCTCTTTGCCCCGTGTACGTTTTCAATATAATCTCCGTATCCTGTAAGGGAATATGTTGGAATAACCTTCTGTAATCTTTCTTATTCATGACCGTCAATGCCGATCCAGTGTCCAATTCCATTTTTACTTGGACTCCTGCTATCTTAAGAGTGACCCAAATTGTCTGGAGGTCTGTATCCTTACCAACATTGTGTATTCTTAAGCTATCCAGTTCATTACTGCTAGCGTCTGAATCTGACTTCTGTTCGGTCAAACTGTTCTTTGTCACCTTGTGTACCTTTGCATATTTTCCTTGCGGTGACTTTTTATTGCTGGTCTTCTTTCCTGACCGGCATACTTTAGCTATGTGGCCAAGCCTGCCACACGTTCTGCATTCTTGGTTTTTAAACCAACACTGGTTCTGATCGTGCGTTGTCTTTCCACAACGATAACATTTGACAGAACTCAAACCCAATTTGTTTGTACTGAGTTCCGGTGGCCGTAGCTGCATTACTGCCATGCCTCTCGCTGCGGCCTCGTGTGCTGCTGCCATAGTGACCGCCTTCTCGAGAGACAGCTCATTCTCCTCGAGCAGTCGCCTTTGTGTATCCTGTTTAAATAAACCACACACAAATCTATCTCGAAGTGCCTCTGTCAGTCCCGTTCCAAACTGACAAAATTTTGCTAGCTTACGTAATTCCATCAAATATTCAGCATTGCTTTCATTTTGCAGCTGTCTTCTATCGTAAAATTTAAATCGTTCCGCTAGCATCAGCGGCGTGGGGCTAAGATCATTTTTTAGGACAGTAACAATCTGTTCGAACGTCTTATCCGCCGGTTCATCTGGTGATAACAGGTGTTTCAATTCCCCGTATGTCTTCGCACCCATTAAGTTTAGTAATGTTAGTGCTTTATCTGTCTCAGGAATTTTATTTGCCTTACAATAGTTTTGTATGCATTCTACATACATAGCCCAGTCTTCTATATCACTGTCGAAGGCACTAATGTTCCCATGTTTAGGCATCGTAGCAATTTATCGTATTTTTAATGTTATCTAAGATGGCAGCTTCCCGCTCTTGCCGTCATCCTCCGCCCACAAAATGGCGGTTTTCCCGCGCTTGGCGGTCTTCACCCGTCCCCCGACGCTGTCTCCGCTTCACCGCGGCTCTCGCGCCTTCAGTTTCCCCAGACGCTGCGCCTTTAGCCCGAATGCGACCCTTATCTCCGGTCGCGATCGATGTCCCACGCTGCGCCTCTTGCTCGAAAGCGGCCCGGCCCTTATCTCTGGTCGCGATCGACCTCACCGCCCTTATTCCTCCGTCTTCCCAGCCCCGTCTGTACAGCCAACGCGGTTGACTTTCTGTCGCGTCGCTGCCCGGCTTACCCACCACGAGGTAGTAGAAGAAGCTGACAGTCGCTGATGGAGGCTTCGAGGTCAGGATGTCTTCTGCACTCCGGTTGCTCGATGCCTGCCGCTCGACGTGTCTTCCCGTAGGTGATGAGGGTGGAAACCTCTCTTCGGCGTCCTGTCTGTGGACGAAGTCGCCGTGGAAATTACCGCAGCAGGGTAAGAATCGGACTCGTCGCCACTGTTAAGTCTGTGTGTTATAGTGAGAATTACTACACAGACCACAAGAGTAAATTCAACAGGTCTTTACTGGTTGGAGGTCGGACTATACTGAATACAATATTATTACACTGTGCTTATATACCGGTGTGGTCACCACCGGTATTACGTATACAGCAGCCAAAGAAAGTAGTACCTTTCTTAAGGTGGACCAGGCTTAAGTTCTCTTAAGGTGGAACAGGTTACATACACCACAAAAGGAGGCCTTACCCACCCAGGGTATACCGCCAGCAGTTCTCCTATCTGAACATGTCTGACGAGCAGTGTGTTTGGAGGCTGCGGTTCCGAAGGGCGGTGGCCACTGAGATCTGCAACCTGCTTGGCGGTGATCTGCAGCCACATCTGAGGAGCAGGACGTCTCTGTCGGTGGCAGTGAAGGTGACGGTGGCTCTCAACTTCTATGCCACCGGCTCCTTCCAATCCACTACTGGGGACATTTCCAACATCTCCCAGTTCACCGTGCATTGCTGCATCTGCCAGGTGACCAATGCCCTTTTCAAAAGGAGACATCAGTTCATCTCCTTCTCCATGGCCCTTGTCAAGCAGCAACAGCATGCAATGGGCTTTGCAGCATTCGCGGGCTTCCCCATGGTGCAGGGCGCCATTGACTGCACGCATGTGGCTTTGCGGGCACCTCTGCAGAATGCCGAGGATTACCGCAACCGGAAGGGCTACCATTCCCTCAACGTTCAGCTGGTGTGTGACCACAGGCAGCTCATCCTTGCTGTCAATGCCCGCTTTCCAGGCAGCAGCCACGATGCCTTCATCCTGCGCCAGACTTCTGTGGCAGACATGTTCCAGGCCCAGCCTCACCCACGAGGATGGCTTCTCAGGGACAAAGGCTATCCTTTGTGTACCTGGCTGATGACCCCGCTCCGTGTGCCCTGCACCCCTGCTGAAGAGGGATACAACGACAGCCATCAAGCGACCAGGAACATCATTGAGCAAACAATCGGCATCCTGAAGCAACGGTTCCGCTGTCTGGCTCGTTCCGGTGGAGCCCTACAATATTCGCCGGAGCGAGTCTCCCATTTCGTGGTCGTGTGCTGCATGCTGCACAACCTGGCTATCCGCAGGACTCAGCCACTGGCACAAGAGATTGGAGGACCACCTGAGGAGGAGGAGGAGGAGGAGGAGGAGGAGGACCAGCACAGGAGGGAGGCAGAAAGTGCAAGGGCCGCCCGTCGGCGGCTTATTGAACGTCGGTTCTAGGCCCCCTCTCAGGGAATGGCTTGTGCCAATGTCACCAGATGAATGTAGCCGCTCCACAAGCCCTCAGCCGAGCAGGGCAACCAGGACTTGCAAAAAAAAGCATGCACAGTGCGATTTAAGAACATTTATTTATTGGAAACCTCTGCCCTTCCCACATTACAACCTCATGGAGAGAAGCCCCCTCCAAAAACACAAAACGAACAGTCTCGGCCTTACAAAACAAAGAAAGACACCAGTCTCGGCCTTACAAAACAAAGAAAGACACCAGTCTCGGCCTTACAAAACCACAACTACACCAGTCTCGGCCTTTCAACAAACACAAAGCATTTGGCCAGACCTTCTACTTTTTGCCCTGCGAGGGCGATGCCTTTCGCATCCGTGACTGGCCCCTGCCCGCCCTGCAGCTCCTCCTCAATGGGACCCCAGTGGCTGCAGCAAGGCTGGGGGAAGGCTGCTGAGGGTCAGATGGCGAGATGCCAGATGCCCTTGGGGGTCGGCCTGCACCAGCTCTGGCCCTGGAGGGTCCGGCTGCTGACTGCTCCAACTCTGCTTGGGCGGCAGCAGTCTGTCCAGTGGCTCGTGGCAGCTGCAATGGCGGAGTGGCAGTGTCGGCTGCAGGAATGGTGCCAACCTGACAGATCGCAGGTGCTCCCTGGTCGCCTGAGACATTTGCACTCGCACGGGCCAGCACTGCAGCATGCGCAGCAAACAACTGAAGAACAGACTGCTGGGCTGCTGCTGCGCAGCGAGTGCCCTGGTGATGCCTGGCCGATCCAGCGAGGGTGGCAGCAGTTAGTGCCCGTGTGGCCCTAGTCTGTGTCCGCATGACACCAGCCAGTGAATGAACGGCACGACTGAGCACTTGGCTAGAAGCCACCTGTGCTGCCGCGAAGTCCTGCAGACTCCTGGCCTGTGCTGCACTGAATTGTTCCAGACTCCTGGCCTGTGCTGCACTGAATTGTTGCAGACTCCTGGCCTGTGCTGCTCCGAATTCCTGCACACTCCTTGACAGAGACTCAATGGAGTCAGGCATCCTTGCCACTGCAGCCATGAGCTCAGTGTGCCTGCGCTCAGCCTGGACGGCCATTTCCTCCAGGAGCCGCACCTCCTCTGCGCTCACCGTCGCAGGACTGGAGGCCGCACTCACCCTCTGGGGAGAAGTCCACTGAGCTTCCCCACCCCTCCCGCATTGCTGCAGGCCGCTGGGCCCCGGAGCTTCACTCTCCTCCGACCCTTCCCCCCGGCTCCCCTCCAGGGATGACGTGTCCCCTTCATCGCCATGGGCTGGCGCGGCTGAGGGTGGCACTGATGGGCCGCCTTCCTCTTCCTCCTCCTCGAATTCGGAATCGCTGACAGTGGCAGCTTGAGGGCCCGCCTCCTCACCTGGCGATTCACCATCTGAAAGCAGGGAGGCACAGAGTTGCTTTAGAGTGAGGGCAGGGCGGCAGCGAGGGAGGCATGAGTGCTGCCATGCACTGCATTGGTCGGACAGTGGCAAAGGATGCTGATCTGAGGCGCAAGTGGAAAGAGAGAGGTCAAAAAGGTGATGCCCTTACCATTGGTGCCCAGAACAGGGTCGGCATCTCCACTGGTGACGGGGCCAATCAGCCGTCCTGCCATAATGCGCTCCACACGCTGGTCGAGGTCGGAGTGCTCTTTGACGTCAGGACGGCCTCCCCCGGTCTCACGTTGCTTCCTCCGGTTGTGCGCCACCTTGGCCTGCAAGAGAAAGGACGGCCTCTAAGTACAGTGTGAAGCCCTGATCTTGTCTGCACTGCCTCCCATGGTGGACTGGCCCTGACAGTGTGAAGCCCTGATCTTGTCTGCACTGCCTCCCATGGTGGACTGGCCCTGACAGTGTGAAGCCCTGATCTTGTCTGCACTGCCTCCCATGGTGGACTGGCCCTGACACTGTGAAGCCCTGATCTTGGCTGTACTGCCTCCCATGGTCGAACAGCTTGTACAGTGTGTAAAGTGCTGAATGTGCAAGTGGTTTTCATGACAGTCCCATAGCTGCTGGATGAGGGCTGCCCCTTAGGGCTTTCAGGTCCCTTTGCCCATAAACTGAGGTGCACATGCAGGGATGAGGAGGACACTGGAAAGGGTACTCACCCTGACAACCCGAGTGAGGTCGTTGAACTTTTTCCGGCATTGCACAGGAGTCCTGGCAACCACGCTGTTGGAAGTCACCCTGTTTGAGACCTCCCTCCAGGCTTTCCGGTAGGCGCTGGGCAGCGGCCTCCTGCCACCTTCTGGGAACAGAACATGGTGCCTGCGCGCCACTCCGCCAACCAGCACCCTCAGGTCACCCTCGCTGAAGCGCTGCGCTCTCTCCCTGGCCTTCTCCATAGCCCTGGGCGTTGCGCAGATGAAGCAGAAGTGGTCAGGCCTAGCTTGAGGACTGCAGTGTGCAGGGCGTGGCAGGCAAACAAATCCACCCTCCCCCTTTAAGAGCTGACCGGCGCCAGAGTGTCTGCTGTCAATCAACAACTCTCTGCACCTGCGCTGCGCCCGGCCTCGGGGGTATCGCTCAGGACCGCCGGCTTAGCGCCTAAAGATAGTCGTGCATCGCCTGTTTTAGCGCAGCAGCAACCTCTTTGGGCGATGCGACTGAATATCGGCGAAGGTGGCGCGAACTTGCGCCGGGCGCAAACTTTAGCGGCCGCCCGACTTTAGCGCCCCGAACGTGGCTATACTGAATTTCTAGGCCTGTATCTCTTCACTCTGTACCTGAGCGTCACTCTGTACCTGAGCTTCACTCTGTACCTGATCTTAACTATGAACCTGAGCATCACTCTGTATCTGAGCTTCATTCTCTATTGGAGCGTCAGACTTTATCTCTTCACTCTGTACCTGAGCTATAGAGTCTGTACCTGAGCGTCACTCTGTACCTGAGCGTCACTCTGTACCTGAGGTTCACTCTGTACCTGATCTTCACTCTGAACCGGAGCATCACTCTGTATCTGAGCTTCATTCTGTATTGGAGCGTCAGACTGTATCTCTTCACTCTGTATCTGAGCTCCACTCTGTACCTGAGCGTCACTCTGTACCTGAGCATCACTCTGTACCTGAGCGTCACTCTGTACCTGAGCTTCACTCTGTACCTGAGCTTCACTCTGTGTCTCTTTACTCTGTACCTGAACGTCACTCTGTACCTGAGCTTCACTCTGTATCTCTTCACTCTGTACCTGAGATTCACTCTGTACCTGAGCTTCACTCTGTGCCTGAGATTCACTCTGTACCTGAGCATCACTCTGTACCTGAGAATCACACTGTATCGCTTCACTCTGTACCTGAGCATCACTCTGCACCTGTGCTTCATTCTGTGTCTCTTCACTCCGTACCTAAGCGTCACTCTGTACCTGAGTTTCACTCTGTATCTCTTCACTCTGTACCTGAGCTTCACTCTCTACCTGAGTTCATTCTGTACCTGAGCTTCACTCTGTACCTGAGCATCACTCTGTACCTGAGCTTTACTCTGTAACTAAGTTTCACTCTGTACCTGAGCTTCACTCTGTATCTCTTCACTCTGTACCTGAGCGTCACTCTGTAAGTGAGCTTCAATCTGTATCTGAACTTCACTCTGTACCTGAGCTTGACTCTGTACCGGAGATTCACTCTGTACCTGAATATCACTCTGTATCTGAGCATCACTGTGTACCTCTTCACTCTGCACCTGAGCTCCACTCTGTACCTGAGCTTCATTCTGTACCTGAGCTTGACTCTGTACCTGAGCTTCACTCTGTACCTGAGCATCACTCACTATCTCTTCACTCTGTATCTGAGCTCCACTCTGTACCTGAGCTTCACTCTGTATCTCTTCACTCTGTATCTGAGCTTCACTCTGCACCTGAGCTTCTCTCTGTACCTGAGCGTCACTCTGTATCTCTTCATTCTGTACCTGAGCGTCACCCTGTACCTGAGCTTCACTCTGTTCCTGAGCATCACTCTGTACCTGAGCTTCACTCTGGACCTGAGCATCACTCTGGACCTAAGCTTCACTCTGTACCTGAGCATCACTCTCTATCTCTTCACTCTGTACATGAGCGTAACTCTGCACCTGAGCATCACTCTGTATCTCTTCACTCTGTATCTGAGCATCACTCTGTATTTGAGCTTCACTCTGTACCTGAGCTTCACTCTGTATATGAGCTTCACTCGGTACCTGAGCATCACTCTGTACGTTAGCTTCACTCTGTACATGAGCGTCACTCTGTACCTGAGCTTCACTCTGTACCTCTTCACTCTGTACCTGAGCTTCACTTTGTACCTAAGCTTCACTCTGTACCTGAGCTTAACTCTGTACCTGAGCGTCACTCTGTACCTGAGCTTGACTCTGTGTCTCTTCACTCTGTACCTGAGCATCACTCTGTACCTATGCTTCACTCTGTGTCTCTTCACTCTGTACCTAAGCGTCACTCTGTACCTGAGCTTCACTCTGTACCTGAGCATCACTCTGTACCTGAGCAACTCTCTGTATCTGAGCTTCACTCTGTATCTGAGCTTCACTCTGGACCTGAGCTTCACTCTGTACCTGAGCTTCACTCTGTACCTGAGCTTCACTCTGTACCTGAGCTTTACTCTGGACCTGAGCTTCACTCTGGACCTGAGCTTCAATCTGGATCTGAGCTTCACTCTGTACCTGAGCTTTACTCTGTACCTGAGCTTCACTCTGGACCTGAGCTTCACTCTGTATTTGAGCTTCACTCTGTACCTGAGCTTCACTCTGTATCTGAGCTTCACTCGGTACCTGAGCATCACACTGTACATGAGCTTCACTCTGTACATGAGCGTCACTCTGTACCTGAGCTTCACTCTGTATCTCTTCACTCTGTACCTGAGCTTCACTTTGTACCTAAGCTTCACTCTGTACCTGTGCTTCACTCTGTGTCTCTTCACTCTGTACCTAAGCGTCACTCTGTACCTGAGCTTCACTCTGTACCTGAGCATCACTCTGTACCTGAGCAACTCTCTGTATCTGAGCTTCACACTGTATCTGAGCTTCACTCTGGACCTGAGCTTCACTCTGTACCTGAGCTTCAATCTGTACCTGAGCTTCACTCGGTACCTGAGCTTTACTCTCTACCTGAGCTTCACTCTGGACCTGAGCTTCACTCTGTACCTGAGTGTCACTCTGTACCTGAGCTTTACTCTGTATTTGAGCTTCACTCTGTACCTGAGCTTCACTCGGTATCTGAGCTTCACTCGGTACCTGAGCATCACTCTGTACGTGAGCTTCACTCTGTACATGAGCAGCACTCTGTACCTGAGCTTCACTCTGTATCTCTTCACTCTGTACCTGAGCTTCACTCTGTACCTGAGCTTTACTCTGTACCTGAGCTTCACTCTGGACCTGAGCTTCACTCTGGACCTGAGCTTCACTCTGGACCTGAGCTTTACTCTGTACCTGAGCTTCACTCTGGACCTGAGCTTCACTCTGGACCTGAGCTTCACTCTGGACCTGAGCTTCACTCTGGACCTGAGCTTCACTCTGGACCTGAGCTTTACTCTGTACCTGAGCGTCACTCTGTACCCGAGCTTGACTCTGTGTCTCTTCGCTCTGTACCTGAGCATCACTCTGTACCTGTGCTTCACTCTGTGTCTCTTCACTCTGTACCTAAGCATCACTCTGTACCTGAGCTTCACTCTGTACCTGAGCATCACTCTGTACCTGAGCAACTCTCTGTATCTGAACTTCACTCTGCATCAGAGCTTCACTCTGGACCTGAGCTTCACTCTGGACCTGAGCTTCAATCTCTACCTGAGCTTCACTCTGTACCTGAGCGTCACTCTGTACCTGAGCTTCAATCTGTATCTGAGCATTACTCTGTATATGAGCATCGCTCTGTATCTCTTCACTCTGTACCTGAGGTTCACTCTGTACCTGAGCTTCACTCTGTACCTGAGCATTACTCTGTACATGAGCATCACTCTGTATCTCTTCACTCTGTACCTGAGGTTCACTCTGTACCTGAGCTTCACATTGCACCTGAGCATCACTCTCTATCTCTTCACTCTGTACCTGAGCTTCAACCTGTACCTGAGCATCACTCTGTACCTGAGCATCACTCTGTACCTGAGCTTCACTCTGTACCTGAGCTTCACTCTGTACCTGAGCATCACTCACTATCTCTTCACTCTGTATCTGAGCTCCACTCTGTACCTGAGCTTCACTCTGTATCTCTTCACTCTGTATCTGAGCTTCACTCTGCACCTGAGCTTCTCTCTGTACCTGAGCGTCACTCTGTATCTCTTCATTCTGTACCTGAGCGTCACCCTGTACCTGAGCTTCACTCTTTACCTGAGCATCACTCTGTACCTGAGCTTCACTCTGGACCTGAGCATCACTCTGGACCTGAGCTTCACTCTGTACCTGAGCATCACTCTCTATCTCTTCACTCTGTACATGAGCGTAACTCTGCACCTGAGCATCACTCTGTATCTCTTCACTCTGTATCTGAACATCACTCTGTATTTGAGCTTCACTCTGTACCTGAGCTTCACTCTGTATATGAGCTTCACTCGGTACCTGAGCATCACTCTGTACGTGAGCTTCACTCTGTACATGAGCGTCACTCTGTGCCTAAGCTTCACTCTGTATCTCTTCACTCTGTACCTGAGCTTCACTTTGTACCTAAGCTTCACTCTGTACCTGAGCTTCACTCTGTACCTGAGCGTCACTCTGTACCTGAGCTTGACTCTGTGTCTCTTCACTCTGTACCTGAGCATCACTCTGTACCTGTGCTTCACTCTGTGTCTCTTCACTCTGTACCTAAGCGTCACTCTGTACCTGAGCTTCACTCTGTACCTGAGCATCACTCTGTACCTGAGCAACTCTCTGTATCTGAGCTTCACTCTGTATCTGAGCTTCACTCTGGACCTGAGCTTCACTCTGTACCTGAGATTCACTCTGTACCTCAGCTTCACTCTGTACCTGAGCTTTACTCTGGACCTGAGCTTCACTCTGGACCCGAGCTTCACTCTGGATCTGAGCTTCACTCTGTACCTGAGCTTTACTCTGTACCTGAGCTTCACTCTGGACCTGAGCTTCACTCTGTATTTGAGCTTCACTCTGTACCTGAGCTTCACTCTGTATCTGAGCTTCACTCGGTACCTGAGCATCACTCTGTACATGAGCTTCACTCTGTACATGAGCGTCACTCTGTACCTGAGCTTCACTCTGTATCTCTTCACTCTGCACCTGAGCTTCACTTCGTACCTAAGCTTCACTCTGTACCTGAGCATCACTCTGTACCTGTGCTTCACTCTGTGTCTCTTCACTCTGTACCTAAGCGTCACTGTGTACCTGAGCTTCACTCTGTACCTGAGTATCACTCTGTACCTGAGCAACTCTCTGTATCTGAGCTTCACTCTGTATCTGAGCTTCACTCTGGACCTGAGCTTCACTCTGTACCTGAGCTTCAATCTGTACCTGAGCTTCACTCGGTACCTGAGCTTCACTCTGTACCTAAGCTTCACTCTGGACCTGAGCTTCACTCTGTACCTGAGTGTCACTCTGTACCTGAGCTTTACTCTGTATTTGAGCTTCACTCTGTACCTGAGCTTCACTCTGTATCTGAGCTTCACTCGGTACCTGAGCATCACTCTGTACATGAGCTTCACTCTGTAAATGAGCGTCACTCTGTACCTGAGCTTCACGCTGTATCTCTTCACTCTGTACCTGAGCTTCACTCTGTACCTGAGCTTTACTCTGTACCTGAGCTTCACTCTGGACCTGAGCTTCACTCTGGACCTGAGCTTCACTCTGGACCTGAGCTTTACTCTGTACCTGAGCTTCACTCTGGACCTGAGCTTCACTCTGGACCTGAGCTTCACTCTGGACCTGAGCTTCACTCTGGACCTTAGCTTCACTCTGGACCTGAGCTTCACTCTAGACCTGAGCTTCACTCTGTACCTGAGCTTTACTCTGTACCTGAGCTTCACTCTGTACCTGAGCTTCACTCTGGACCTGAGCGTCACTCTGTACCTGAGCTTCACTCTGTACCTGAGCTTTACTCTGTATCTGAGCTCCACTCTGTACCTGAGCTTCACTCTGTACCTGAGCTTCACTGTGTACCTGAGCATCACTCACTATCTCTTCACTCTGTATCTGAGCTCCACTCTGTACCTGAGCTTCACTCTGTATCTGACTTTCACTCTCTAACTGAGCATCAATCTGTACCTGAGCTTCACTCTGTATCTCTTCACTCTGTATCTGATCGTCACTCTGAACGTGAGCTTCACTCTCTACCTGAGCTTCACTCTACCTGAGGATTAATCTGCACCTGAGCTTCTCTCTGTACCTGAGCGTCACTCTGTGCCTGAGCTTCACTCTGTACCTGAGCTTCACTCTGTACCTGAGAATCACTCTGTACCTGAGTTTCATTCTGTATCTCTTCATTCAATACCTGAGCTTCACACTGTACCTGAGCATCACTCTCTATCTCTTCACTCTGTACCTGAGCTTCACTGTGTACCTGAGTATCACTCTGTACCTGAGAGTCAATCTGTACCTGAGCATCACTCTGTATCTCTTCACTCTGTACCTGAGCGTCACTCTGTACCTGAGCTTCACTCTGTACCTGAGCTTCACTCTGTACCTGAGCATCACTCTCTATCTCTTCACTCTGTACCTGAGCTTCACTATGTACCTGAGTATCACTCTGTACCTGAGAGTCAATCTGTACCTGAGCGTCACTCTGTATCTCTTCACTCTGTACCTGAGCGTCACTCTGTACCTGAGCTTCACTCTGTACCTGAGCATCACTCTGTACCTGAGCTTCACTCTGTACCTGAGCATCACTCTCTATCTCTTCACTCTGTACATGAGCTTAACTCTGTACCTGAGCATCACTCGGTATCTCTTCACTCTGTATCTCTTCACTCTGTATCTGAGCATCACTCTGTATCTGAGCTTCACTCGGCACCTGAGCATCACTCTGTACATGAGCTTCACTCTGTACATGAGCGTCACTCTGTACCTGAGCTTCACTCTGTATCTCTTCACTCTGTACCTGAGCTTCACTCTGTACCTAAGCTTCACTCTGTACCTGAGCTTCACTCTGTACCTGAGCGTCACTCTGTACCCGAGCTTGACTCTGTGTCTCTTCACTCTGTACCTGAGCATCACTCTGTACCTGTGCTTCACTCTGTGTCTCTTCACTCTGTACCTAAGCATCACTCTGTACCTGAGCTTCACTCTGTACCTGAGCATCACTCTGTACCTGAGCAACTCTCTGTATCTGAGCTTCACTCTGTATCTGAGCTTCACTCTGGACCTGAGCTTCACTCTGGACCTGAGCTTCAATCTCTACCTGAGCTTCACTCTGTACCTGAGCGTCACTCTGTACCTGAGCTTCAATCTGTATCTGAGCATTACTCTGTACATGAGCATCGCTCTGTATCTCTTCACTCTGTACCTGAGGTTCACTCTGTACCTGAGCTTCACTCTGTACCTGAGCATTACTCTGTACATGAGCATCACTCTGTATCTCTTCACTCTGTGCCTGGGGTTCACTCTGTACCTGAGCTTCACACTGCACCTGAGCATCACTCTCTATCTCTTCACTCTGTACCTGAGCTTCAACCTGTACCTGAGCATCACTCTGTACCTGAGCATCACTCTGTACCTGAGCTTCACTCTGTACCTGAGCTTCACTCTGTACCTGAGCATCACTCACTATCTCTTCACTCTGTATCTGAGCTCCACTCTGTACCTGAGCTTCACTCTGTATCTCTTCACTCTGTATCTGAGCTTCACTCTGCACCTGAGCTTCTCTCTGTACCTGAGCGTCAATCTGTATCTCTTCATTCTGTACCTGTGCGTCACCCTGTACCTGAGCTTCACTCTGTACCTGAGCATCACTCTGTACCTGAGCTTCACTCTGGACCTGAGCATCACTCTGGACCTGAGCTTCACTCTGTACCTGAGCATCACTCTCTATCTCTTCACTCTGTACATGAGCGTAACTCTGCACCTGAGCATCACTCTGTATCTCTTCACTCTGTATCTGAGCATCACTCTGTATTTGAGCTTCACTCTGTACCTGAGCTTCACTCTGTATATGAGCTTCACTCGGTACCTGAGCATCACTCTGTACGTGAGCTTCACTCTGTACATGAGCGTCACTCTGTACCTGAGCTTCACTCTGTATCTCTTCACTCTGTACCTGAGCTTCACTTTGTACCTAAGCTTCACTCTGTACCTGAGCTTCACTCTGTACCTGAGCGTCACTCTGTACCTGAGCTTGACTCTGTGTCTCTTCACTCTGTACCTGAGCATCACTCTGTACCTTTGCTTCACTCTGTGTCTCTTCACTCTGTACCTAAGCGTCACTCTGTACCTGAGCTTCACTCTGTACCTGAGCATCACTCTGTACCTGAGCAACTCTCTGTATCTGAGCTTCACTCTGTATCTGAGCTTCACTCTGGACCTGAGCTTCACTCTGTACCTGAGCTTCACTCTGTACCTGAGCTTCACTCTGTACCTGAGCTTTACTCTGGACCTGAGCTTCACTCTGGATCTGAGCTTCACTCTGTACCTGGGCTTTACTCTGTACCTGAGCTTCACTCTGGACCTGAGCTTCACTCTGTATTTGAGCTTCACTCTGTACCTGAGCTTCACTCTGTATCTGAGCTTCACTCGGTACCTGAGCATCACTCTGTACGTGAGCTTCACTCTGTACATGAGCGTCACTCTGTACCTGAGCTTCACTCTGTATCTCTTCACTCTGTACCTGAGCTTCACTTTGTACCTAAGCTTCACTCTGTACCTGAGCATCACTCTGTATCTGTGCTTCACTCTGTGTCTCTTCACTCTGTACCTAAGCGTCACTCTGTACCTGAGCTTCACTCTGTACCTGAGCATCACTCTGTACCTGAGCAACTCTCTGTATCTGAGCTTCACTCTGTATCTGAGCTTCACTCTGGACCTGAGCTTCACTCTGTACCTGTGCTTCAATCTGTACCTGAGCTTCACTCGGTACCTGAGCTTTACTCTGTACCTGAGCTTCACTCTGGACCTGAGCTTCACTCTGTACCCGAGTGTCACTCTGTACCTGAGCTTTACTCTGTATTTGAGCTTCACTCTGTACCTGAGCTTCACTCTGTATCTGAGCTTCACTCGGTACCTGAGCATCACTCTGTACGTGAGCTTCACTCTGTACATGAGCGTCACTCTGTACCTGAGCTTCACTCTGTATCTCTTCACTCTGTACCTGAGCTTCACTCTGTACCTGAGCTTTACTCTGTACCTGAGCTTCACTCTGGACCTGAGCTTCACTCTGGACCTGAGCTTCACTCTGGACCTGAGCTTTACTCTGTACCTGAGCTTCACTCTGGACCTGAGCTTTACTCTGGACCTGAGCTTCACTCTGGACCTGAGCTTCACTCTGGACCTGAGCTTCACTCTGGACCTGAGCTTCACTCTGTACCTGAGCTTTACTCTGTACCTGAGCTTCACTCTGTACCTGAGCTTCACTCTGTACCTGAGCATCACTCTGTACCTGAGCTTCACTCTGTACCTGAGCTTCCCTCTGTATCGGAGCTCCACTCTGTACCTGAGCTTCACTCTGTACCTGAGCTTCACTGTGTACCTGAGCATCACTCACTATCTCTTCACTCTGTATCTGAGCTCCACTCTGTACCTGAGCTTCACTCTGTATCTGACTTTCACTCTCTAACTGAGCATCAATCTGTACCTGAGCTTCACTCTGTATCTCTTCACTCTGTATCTGATCGTCACTCTGAACGTGAGCTTCACTCTCGACCTGAGCTTCACTCTGTACCTGAGCATCACTCTCTATCTCTTCACTCTGTACCTGAGCTTCATTATGTACCTGAGTATCACTCTGTACCTGAGAGTCAATCTGTACCTGAGCGTCACTCTGTATCTCTTCACTCTGTACCTGAGCGTCACTCTGTACCTGAGCTTCACTCTGTACCTGAGCATCACTCTGTACCTGAGCTTCACTCTGTACCTGAGCATCACTCTCTATCTCTTCACTCTGTACATGAGCTTAACTCTGTACCTGAGCATCACTCGGTATCTCTTCACTCTGTATCTCTTCACTCTGTATCTGAGCATCACTCTGTATCTGAGCTTCACTCGGTACCTGAGCATCACTCTGTACATGAGCTTCACTCTGTACATGAGTGTCACTCTGTACCTGAGCTTCACTCTGTATCTCTTCACTCTGTACCTGAGCTTCACTCTGTACCTAAGCTTCACTCTGTACCTGAGCTTCACTCTGTACCTGAGCGTCACTCTGTACCCGAGCTTGACTCTGTGTCTCTTCACTCTGTACCTGAGCATCACTCTGTACCTGTGCTTCACTCTGTGTCTCTTCACTCTGTACCTAAGCGTCACTCTGTACCTGAGCTTCACTCTGTACCTGAGCATCACTCTGTACCTGAGCAACTCTCTGTATCTGAGCTTCACTCTGTATCTGAGCTTCACTCTGGACCTGAGCTTCACTCTGGACCTGAGCTTCAATCTCTACCTGAGCTTCACTCTGTACCTGAGCGTCACTCTGTACCTGAGCTTCAATCTGTATCTGAGCATTACTCTGTACATGAGCATCGCTCTGTATCTCTTCACTCTGTACCTGAGGTTCACTCTGCACCTGAGCTTCACTCTGTACCTGAGCATTACTCTGTACATGAGCTTCACTCTGTATCTCTTCACTCTGTGCCTGAGGTTCACTCTGTACCTGAGCTTCACACTGCACCTGAGCATCACTCTCTATCTCTTCACTCTGTACCTGAGCTTCAACCTGTACCTGAGCATCACTCTGTACCTGAGCATCACTCTGTACCTGAGCTTCACTCTGTACCTGAGCTTCACTCTGTACCTGAGCATCACTCACTATCTCTTCACTCTGTATCTGAGCTTCACTCTGCACCTGAGCTTCTCTCTGTACCTGAGCGTCACTCTGTATCTCTTCATTCTGTACCTGAGCGTCACCCTGTACCTGAGCTTCACTCTGTACCTGAGCATCACTCTGTACCTGAGCTTCACTCTGGACCTGAGCATCACTCTGGACCTGAGCTTCACTCTGTACCTGAGCATCACTCTCTATCTCTTCACTCTGTACATGAGCGTAACTCTGCACCTGAGCATCACTCTGTATCTCTTCACTCTGTATCTGAGCATCACTCTTTTTTGAGCTTCACTCTGTACCTGAGCTTCACTCTGTATATGAGCTTCACTCGGTACCTGAGCATCACTCTGTACGTGAGCTTCACTCTGTACATGAGCGTCACTCTGTACCTGAGCTTCACTCTGTATCTCTTCACTCTGTACCTGAGCTTCACTTTGTACCTAAGCTTCACTCTGTACCTGAGCTTCACTCTGTACCTGAGCGTCACTCTGTACCTGAGCTTGACTCTGTGGCTCTTCACTCTGTACCTGAGCATCACTCTGTACCTGTGCTTCACTCTGTGTCTCTTCACTCTGTACCTAAGCGTCACTCTGTACCTGAGCTTCACTCTGTACCTGAGCATCACTCTGTACCTTAGCAACTCTCTGTATCTGAGCTTCACTCTGTATCTGAGCTTCACTCTGGACCTGAGCTTCACTCTGTACCTGAGCTTCACTCTGTACCTGAGCTTCACTCTGGACCTGAGCTTCACTCTGGATCTGAGCTTCACTCTGTACCTGGGCTTTACTCTGTACCTGAGCTTCACTCTGGACCTGAGCTTCACTCTGTATTTGAGCTTCACTCTGTACCTGAGCTTCACTCTGTATCTGAGCTTCACTCGGTACCTGAGCATCACTCTGTACGTGAGCTTCACTCTGTACATGAGCGTCACTCTGTACCTGAGCTTCACTCTGTATCTCTTCACTCTGTACCTGAGCTTCACTTTGTACCTAAGCTTCACTCTGTACCTGAGCATCACTCTGTATCTGTGCTTCACTCTGTGTCTCTTCACTCTGTACCTAAGCGTCACTCTGTACCTGAGCTTCACTCTGTACCTGAGCATCACTCTGTACCTGAGCAACTCTCTGTATCTGAGCTTCACTCTGTATCTGAGCTTCACTCTGGACCTGAGCTTCACTCTGTACCTGAGCTTCAATCTGTACCTGAGCTTCACTCGGTACCTGAGCTTTACTCTGTACCTGAGCTTCACTCTGGACCTGAGCTTCACTCTGTACCTGAGTGTCACTCTGTACCTGAGCTTTACTCTGTATTTGAGCTTCACTCTGTACCTGAGCTTCACTCTGTATCTGAGCTTCACTCGGTACCTGAGCATCACTCTGTACGTGAGCTTCACTCTGTACATGAGCGTCACTCTGTACCTGAGCTTCACTCTGTATCTCTTCACTCTGTACCTGAGCTTCACTCTGTACCTGAGCTTTACTCTGTACCTGAGCTTCACTCTGGACCTGAGCTTCACTCTGGACCTGAGCTTCACTCTGGACCTGAGCTTTACTCTGTACCTGAGCTTCACTCTGGACCTGAGCTTTACTCTGGACCTGAGCTTCACTCTGGACCTGAGCTTCACTCTGGACCTGAGCTTCACTCTGGACCTGAGCTTCACTCTGTACCTGAGCTTTACTCTGTACCTGAGCTTCACTCTGTACCTGAGCTTCACTCTGTACCTGAGCGTCACTCTGTACCTGAGCTTCACTCTGTACCTGAGCTTCCCTCTGTATCGGAGCTCCACTCTGTACCTGAGCTTCACTCTGTACCTGAGCTTCACTGTGTACCTGAGCATCACTCACTATCTCTTCACTCTGTATCTGAGCTCCACTCTGTACCTGAGCTTCACTCTGTATCTGACTTTCACTCTCTAACTGAGCATCAATCTGTACCTGAGCTTCACTCTGTATCTCTTCACTCTGTATCTGATCGTCACTCTGAACGTGAGCTTCACTCTCTACCTGAGCTTCACTCTACCTGAGGATTAATCTGCACCTGAGCTTCTCTCTGTACCTGAGCGTCACTCTGTACCTGAGCTTCACTCTGTACCTGAGCTTCACTCTGTACCTGAGAATCACTCTGTACCTGAGTTTCATTCTGTATCTCTTCATTCAGTACCTGAGCTTCACACTGTACCTGAGCATCACTCTCTATCTCTTCACTCTGTACCTGAGCTTCACTATGTACCTGAGTATCACTCTGTACCTGAAAGTCAATCTGTACCTGAGCGTCACTCTGTATCTCTTCACTCTGTACCTGAGCGTCACTCTGTACCTGAGCTTCACTCTGTACCTGAGCTTCACTCTGTACCTGAGCATCACTCTCTATCTCTTCACTCTGTACCTGAGCTTCACTATGTACCTGAGTATCACTCTGTACCTGAGAGTCAATCTGTACCTGAGCGTCACTCTGTATCTCTTCACTCTGTACCTGAGCGTCACTCTGTACCTGAGCTTCACTCTGTACCTGAGCATCACTCTGTACCTGAGCTTCACTCTGTACCTGAGCATCACTCTCTATCTCTTCACTCTGTACATGAGCTTAACTCTGTACCTGAGCATCACTCGGTATCTCTTCACTCTGTATCTCTTCACTCTGTATCTGAGCATCACTCTGTATCTGAGCTTCACTCGGCACCTGAGCATCACTCTGTACATGAGCTTCACTCTGTACATGAGCGTCACTCTGTACCTGAGCTTCACTCTGTATCTCTTCACTCTGTACCTGAGCTTCACTCTGTACCTAAGCTTCACTCTGTACCTGAGCTTCACTCTGTACCTGAGCATCACTCTGTACCTGAGCAACTCTCTGTATCTGAGCTTCACTCTGTATCTGAGCTTCACTCTGGACCTGAGCTTCACTCTGGACCTGAGCTTCAATCTCTACCTGAGCTTCACTCTGTACCTGAGCGTCACTCTGTACCTGAGCTTCAATCTGTATCTGAGCATTACTCTGTACATGAGCATCGCTCTGTATCTCTTCACTCTGTACCTGAGGTTCACTCTGTACCTGAGCTTCACTCTGCACCTGAGCATCACTCTCTATCTCTTCACTCTGTACCTGAGCTTCAATCTGTACCTGAGCATCACTCTGTACCTGAGCATCGCTCTGTACCTGAGCTTCACTCTGTACCTGTGCTTCACTCTGTGTCTCTTCACTCCGTAGCGAAGCGTTACTCTCTACCTGAGCTTCACTCTGTGTCTCTTCACTCTGTACCTGAGCATCACTCTGCACCTGTGCTTCACTCTGTGTCTCTTCACTCCTTACCTAAGTGTCACTCTGTACCTGAGCTTCACTCTGTGTCTCTTCACTCTGTATCTGAGCGTCATGCTCTACCTGAGTTTCACTCTGTATCTGAGCTTCACTCTGTATCTCTTCACTCAGTACCTGAGCTTCACTCTGTACCTGAGGTTCACTCTGTACCTGAGCATCACTCTCTATCTCTTCACTCTGTACCTGAGCTTCAATCTGTACCTGAGCATCACTCTGTACCTGAGCATCACACCCTATCGCTTCACTCTGTACCTGAGCTTCACTCTGTATCTCTTCACTCTGTACCTGAGCTTCACTCTGTACCTGAGCTTCAATCTGTATCTGAACATCACTCTGTACCTGAGCTTGACCCTGTACCTGAGCTTCACTCTGTACATGAGCTTCACTCTGTACCTGAGCTTTACTCTGTACCTGAGCTTCACTCTTTATCTGAGCTTCACTCTGTATCTGAGCTTCACTCTGTATCTCTTCACTCTGTATCTGAGCGCCACTCTGTATCTGACTTTCACTGTCTAACTGAGCGTCAATCTGTACCTGACCTTCACTCTGTATCTCTTCACTCTGTATCTGAGCGTCACCCTGTGCCTGAGCCTCATTCTACCTGAGCATTACTCTGCACCTGAGCTTCTCTCTGTACCTGAGCGTCACTCTGTACCTGAGCTTCACTCTGTACCTGAGCTTCACTCTGTACCTGAGAATCACTCTGTACCTGAGCTTCACTCGGTACCTGAGCATCACTCTGTACGTGAGCTTCACTCTGTACATGAGCGTCACTCTGTACCTGAGCTTCACTCTGTATCTCTTCACTCTGTACCTGAGCTTCACTTTGTACCTAAGCTTCACTCTGTACCTGAGCATCACTCTGTATCTGTGCTTCACTCTGTGTCTCTTCACTCTGTACCTAAGCGTCACTCTGTACCTGAGCTTCACTCTGTACCTGAGCATCACTCTGTACCTGAGCAACTCTCTGTATCTGAGCTTCACTCTGTATCTGAGCTTCACTCTGGACCTGAGCTTCACTCTGTACCTGAGCTTCAATCTGTACCTGAGCTTCACTCGGTACCTGAGCTTTACTCTGTACCTGAGCTTCACTCTGGACCTGAGCTTCACTCTGTACCTGAGCTTCACTCTGTACCTGAGCTTCACTCTGTACCTGAGCATCACTCTCTATCTCTTCACTCTGTACCTGAGCTTCACTATGTACCTGAGTATCACTCTGTACCTGAGAGTCAATCTGTACCTGAGCGTCACTCTGTATCTCTTCACTCTGTACCTGAGCGTCACTCTGTACCTGAGCTTCACTCTGTACCTGAGCATCACTCTGTACCTGAGCTTCACTCTGTACCTGAGCATCACTCTCTATCTCTTCACTCTGTACATGAGCTTAACTCTGTACCTGAGCATCACTCGGTATCTCTTCACTCTGTATCTCTTCACTCTGTATCTGAGCATCACTCTGTATCTGAGCTTCACTCGGCACCTGAGCATCACTCTGTACATGAGCTTCACTCTGTACATGAGCGTCACTCTGTACCTGAGCTTCACTCTGTATCTCTTCACTCTGTACCTGAGCTTCACTCTGTACCTAAGCTTCACTCTGTACCTGAGCTTCACTCTGTACCTGAGCATCACTCTGTACCTGAGCAACTCTCTGTATCTGAGCTTCACTCTGTATCTGAGCTTCACTCTGGACCTGAGCTTCACTCTGGACCTGAGCTTCAATCTCTACCTGAGCTTCACTCTGTACCTGAGCGTCACTCTGTACCTGAGCTTCAATCTGTATCTGAGCATTACTCTGTACATGAGCATCGCTCTGTATCTCTTCACTCTGTACCTGAGGTTCACTCTGTACCTGAGCTTCACTCTGCACCTGAGCATCACTCTCTATCTCTTCACTCTGTACCTGAGCTTCAATCTGTACCTGAGCATCACTCTGTACCTGAGCATCGCTCTGTACCTGAGCTTCACTCTGTACCTGTGCTTCACTCTGTGTCTCTTCACTCCGTAGCGAAGCGTTACTCTCTACCTGAGCTTCACTCTGTGTCTCTTCACTCTGTACCTGAGCATCACTCTGCACCTGTGCTTCACTCTGTGTCTCTTCACTCCTTACCTAAGTGTCACTCTGTACCTGAGCTTCACTCTGTGTCTCTTCACTCTGTATCTGAGCGTCATGCTCTACCTGAGTTTCACTCTGTATCTGAGCTTCACTCTGTATCTCTTCACTCAGTACCTGAGCTTCACTCTGTACCTGAGGTTCACTCTGTACCTGAGCATCACTCTCTATCTCTTCACTCTGTACCTGAGCTTCAATCTGTACCTGAGCATCACTCTGTACCTGAGCATCACACCCTATCGCTTCACTCTGTACCTGAGCTTCACTCTGTATCTCTTCACTCTGTACCTGAGCTTCACTCTGTACCTGAGCTTCAATCTGTATCTGAACATCACTCTGTACCTGAGCTTGACCCTGTACCTGAGCTTCACTCTGTACATGAGCTTCACTCTGTACCTGAGCTTTACTCTGTACCTGAGCTTCACTCTTTATCTGAGCTTCACTCTGTATCTGAGCTTCACTCTGTATCTCTTCACTCTGTATCTGAGCGCCACTCTGTATCTGACTTTCACTGTCTAACTGAGCGTCAATCTGTACCTGACCTTCACTCTGTATCTCTTCACTCTGTATCTGAGCGTCACCCTGTGCCTGAGCCTCATTCTACCTGAGCATTACTCTGCACCTGAGCTTCTCTCTGTACCTGAGCGTCACTCTGTACCTGAGCTTCACTCTGTACCTGAGCTTCACTCTGTACCTGAGAATCACTCTGTACCTGAGCTTCACTCGGTACCTGAGCATCACTCTGTACGTGAGCTTCACTCTGTACATGAGCGTCACTCTGTACCTGAGCTTCACTCTGTATCTCTTCACTCTGTACCTGAGCTTCACTTTGTACCTAAGCTTCACTCTGTACCTGAGCATCACTCTGTATCTGTGCTTCACTCTGTGTCTCTTCACTCTGTACCTAAGCGTCACTCTGTACCTGAGCTTCACTCTGTACCTGAGCATCACTCTGTACCTGAGCAACTCTCTGTATCTGAGCTTCACTCTGTATCTGAGCTTCACTCTGGACCTGAGCTTCACTCTGTACCTGAGCTTCAATCTGTACCTGAGCTTCACTCGGTACCTGAGCTTTACTCTGTACCTGAGCTTCACTCTGGACCTGAGCTTCACTCTGTACCTGAGTGTCACTCTGTACCTGAGCTTTACTCTGTATTTGAGCTTCACTCTGTACCTGAGCTTCACTCTGTATCTGAGCTTCACTCGGTACCTGAGCATCACTCTGTACGTGAGCTTCACTCTGTACATGAGCGTCACTCTGTACCTGAGCTTCACTCTGTATCTCTTCACTCTGTACCTGAGCTTCACTCTGTACCTGAGCTTTACTCTGTACCTGAGCTTCACTCTGGACCTGAGCTTCACTCTGGACCTGAGCTTCACTCTGGACCTGAGCTTTACTCTGTATCTGAGCTTCACTCTGGACCTGAGCTTTACTCTGGACCTGAGCTTCACTCTGGACCTGAGCTTCACTCTGGACCTGAGCTTCACTCTGGACCTGAGCTTCACTCTGTACCTGAGCTTTACTCTGTACCTGAGCTTCACTCTGTACCTGAGCTTCACTCTGTACCTGAGCGTCACTCTGTACCTGAGCTTCACTCTGTACCTGAGCTTCCCTCTGTATCGGAGCTCCACTCTGTACCTGAGCTTCACTCTGTACCTGAGCTTCACTGTGTACCTGAGCATCACTCACTATCTCTTCACTCTGTATCTGAGCTCCACTCTGTACCTGAGCTTCACTCTGTATCTGACTTTCACTCTCTAACTGAGCATCAATCTGTACCTGAGCTTCACTCTGTATCTCTTCACTCTGTATCTGATCGTCACTCTGAACGTGAGCTTCACTCTCTACCTGAGCTTCACTCTACCTGAGGATTAATCTGCACCTGAGCTTCTCTCTGTACCTGAGCGTCACTCTGTACCTGAGCTTCACTCTGTACCTGAGCTTCACTCTGTACCTGAGAATCACTCTGTACCTGAGTTTCATTCTGTATCTCTTCATTCAGTACCTGAGCTTCACACTGTACCTGAGCATCACTCTCTATCTCTTCACTCTGTACCTGAGCTTCACTATGTACCTGAGTATCACTCTGTACCTGAAAGTCAATCTGTACCTGAGCGTCACTCTGTATCTCTTCACTCTGTACCTGAGCGTCACTCTGTACCTGAGCTTCACTCTGTACCTGAGCTTCACTCTGTACCTGAGCATCACTCTCTATCTCTTCACTCTGTACCTGAGCTTCACTATGTACCTGAGTATCACTCTGTACCTGAGAGTCAATCTGTACCTGAGCGTCACTCTGTATCTCTTCACTCTGTACCTGAGCGTCACTCTGTACCTGAGCTTCACTCTGTACCTGAGCATCGCTCTGTACCTGAGCTTCACTCTGTACCTGAGCATCACTCTCTATCTCTTCACTCTGTACATGAGCTTAACTCTGTACCTGAGCATCACTCGGTATCTCTTCACTCTGTATCTCTTCACTCTGTATCTGAGCATCACTCTGTATCTGAGCTTCACTCGGCACCTGAGCATCACTCTGTACATGAGCTTCACTCTGTACATGAGCGTCACTCTGTACCTGAGCTTCACTCTGTATCTCTTCACTCTGTACCTGAGCTTCACTCTGTACCTAAGCTTCACTCTGTACCTGAGCTTCACTCTGTACCTGAGCATCACTCTGTACCTGAGCAACTCTCTGTATCTGAGCTTCACTCTGTATCTGAGCTTCACTCTGGACCTGAGCTTCACTCTGGACCTGAGCTTCAATCTCTACCTGAGCTTCACTCTGTACCTGAGCGTCACTCTGTACCTGAGCTTCAATCTGTATCTGAGCATTACTCTGTACATGAGCATCGCTCTGTATCTCTTCACTCTGTACCTGAGGTTCACTCTGTACCTGAGCTTCACTCTGCACCTGAGCATCACTCTCTATCTCTTCACTCTGTACCTGAGCTTCAATCTGTACCTGAGCATCACTCTGTACCTGAGCATCGCTCTGTACCTGAGCTTCACTCTGTACCTGTGCTTCACTCTGTGTCTCTTCACTCCGTAGCGAAGCGTTACTCTCTACCTGAGCTTCACTCTGTGTCTCTTCACTCTGTACCTGAGCATCACTCTGCACCTGTGCTTCACTCTGTGTCTCTTCACTCCTTACCTAAGTGTCACTCTGTACCTGAGCTTCACTCTGTGTCTCTTCACTCTGTATCTGAGCGTCATGCTCTACCTGAGTTTCACTCTGTATCTGAGCTTCACTCTGTATCTCTTCACTCAGTACCTGAGCTTCACTCTGTACCTGAGGTTCACTCTGTACCTGAGCATCACTCTCTATCTCTTCACTCTGTACCTGAGCTTCAATCTGTACCTGAGCATCACTCTGTACCTGAGCATCACACCCTATCGCTTCACTCTGTACCTGAGCTTCACTCTGTATCTCTTCACTCTGTACCTGAGCTTCACTCTGTACCTGAGCTTCAATCTGTATCTGAACATCACTCTGTACCTGAGCTTGACCCTGTACCTGAGCTTCACTCTGTACATGAGCTTCACTCTGTACCTGAGCTTTACTCTGTACCTGAGCTTCACTCTTTATCTGAGCTTCACTCTGTATCTGAGCTTCACTCTGTATCTCTTCACTCTGTATCTGAGCGCCACTCTGTATCTGACTTTCACTGTCTAACTGAGCGTCAATCTGTACCTGACCTTCACTCTGTATCTCTTCACTCTGTATCTGAGCGTCACCCTGTGCCTGAGCCTCATTCTACCTGAGCATTACTCTGCACCTGAGCTTCTCTCTGTACCTGAGCGTCACTCTGTACCTGAGCTTCACTCTGTACCTGAGCTTCACTCTGTACCTGAGAATCACTCTGTACCTGAGCTTCACTCGGTACCTGAGCATCACTCTGTACGTGAGCTTCACTCTGTACATGAGCGTCACTCTGTACCTGAGCTTCACTCTGTATCTCTTCACTCTGTACCTGAGCTTCACTTTGTACCTAAGCTTCACTCTGTACCTGAGCATCACTCTGTATCTGTGCTTCACTCTGTGTCTCTTCACTCTGTACCTAAGCGTCACTCTGTACCTGAGCTTCACTCTGTACCTGAGCATCACTCTGTACCTGAGCAACTCTCTGTATCTGAGCTTCACTCTGTATCTGAGCTTCACTCTGGACCTGAGCTTCACTCTGTACCTGAGCTTCAATCTGTACCTGAGCTTCACTCGGTACCTGAGCTTTACTCTGTACCTGAGCTTCACTCTGGACCTGAGCTTCACTCTGTACCTGAGTGTCACTCTGTACCTGAGCTTTACTCTGTATTTGAGCTTCACTCTGTACCTGAGCTTCACTCTGTATCTGAGCTTCACTCGGTACCTGAGCATCACTCTGTACGTGAGCTTCACTCTGTACATGAGCGTCACTCTGTACCTGAGCTTCACTCTGTATCTCTTCACTCTGTACCTGAGCTTCACTCTGTACCTGAGCTTTACTCTGTACCTGAGCTTCACTCTGGACCTGAGCTTCACTCTGGACCTGAGCTTCACTCTGGACCTGAGCTTTACTCTGTACCTGAGCTTCACTCTGGACCTGAGCTTTACTCTGGACCTGAGCTTCACTCTGGACCTGAGCTTCACTCTGGACCTGAGCTTCACTCTGGACCTGAGCTTCACTCTGTACCTGAGCTTTACTCTGTACCTGAGCTTCACTCTGTACCTGAGCTTCACTCTGTACCTGAGCGTCACTCTGTACCTGAGCTTCACTCTGTACCTGAGCTTCCCTCTGTATCGGAGCTCCACTCTGTACCTGAGCTTCACTCTGTACCTGAGCTTCACTGTGTACCTGAGCATCACTCACTATCTCTTCACTCTGTATCTGAGCTCCACTCTGTACCTGAGCTTCACTCTGTATCTGACTTTCACTCTCTAACTGAGCATCAATCTGTACCTGAGCTTCACTCTGTATCTCTTCACTCTGTATCTGATCGTCACTCTGAACGTGAGCTTCACTCTCTACCTGAGCTTCACTCTACCTGAGGATTAATCTGCACCTGAGCTTCTCTCTGTACCTGAGCGTCACTCTGTACCTGAGCTTCACTCTGTACCTGAGCTTCACTCTGTACCTGAGAATCACTCTGTACCTGAGTTTCATTCTGTATCTCTTCATTCAGTACCTGAGCTTCACACTGTACCTGAGCATCACTCTCTATCTCTTCACTCTGTACCTGAGCTTCACTATGTACCTGAGTATCACTCTGTACCTGAAAGTCAATCTGTACCTGAGCGTCACTCTGTATCTCTTCACTCTGTACCTGAGCGTCACTCTGTACCTGAGCTTCACTCTGTACCTGAGCTTCACTCTGTACCTGAGCATCACTCTCTATCTCTTCACTCTGTACCTGAGCTTCACTATGTACCTGAGTATCACTCTGTACCTGAGAGTCAATCTGTACCTGAGCGTCACTCTGTATCTCTTCACTCTGTACCTGAGCGTCACTCTGTACCTGAGCTTCACTCTGTACCTGAGCATCACTCTGTACCTGAGCTTCACTCTGTACCTGAGCATCACTCTCTATCTCTTCACTCTGTACATGAGCTTAACTCTGTACCTGAGCATCACTCGGTATCTCTTCACTCTGTATCTCTTCACTCTGTATCTGAGCATCACTCTGTATCTGAGCTTCACTCGGCACCTGAGCATCACTCTGTACATGAGCTTCACTCTGTACATGAGCGTCACTCTGTACCTGAGCTTCACTCTGTATCTCTTCACTCTGTACCTGAGCTTCACTCTGTACCTAAGCTTCACTCTGTACCTGAGCTTCACTCTGTACCTGAGCATCACTCTGTACCTGAGCAACTCTCTGTATCTGAGCTTCACTCTGTATCTGAGCTTCACTCTGGACCTGAGCTTCACTCTGGACCTGAGCTTCAATCTCTACCTGAGCTTCACTCTGTACCTGAGCGTCACTCTGTACCTGAGCTTCAATCTGTATCTGAGCATTACTCTGTACATGAGCATCGCTCTGTATCTCTTCACTCTGTACCTGAGGTTCACTCTGTACCTGAGCTTCACTCTGCACCTGAGCATCACTCTCTATCTCTTCACTCTGTACCTGAGCTTCAATCTGTACCTGAGCATCACTCTGTACCTGAGCATCGCTCTGTACCTGAGCTTCACTCTGTACCTGTGCTTCACTCTGTGTCTCTTCACTCCGTAGCGAAGCGTTACTCTCTACCTGAGCTTCACTCTGTGTCTCTTCACTCTGTACCTGAGCATCACTCTGCACCTGTGCTTCACTCTGTGTCTCTTCACTCCTTACCTAAGTGTCACTCTGTACCTGAGCTTCACTCTGTGTCTCTTCACTCTGTATCTGAGCGTCATGCTCTACCTGAGTTTCACTCTGTATCTGAGCTTCACTCTGTATCTCTTCACTCAGTACCTGAGCTTCACTCTGTACCTGAGGTTCACTCTGTACCTGAGCATCACTCTCTATCTCTTCACTCTGTACCTGAGCTTCAATCTGTACCTGAGCATCACTCTGTACCTGAGCATCACACCCTATCGCTTCACTCTGTACCTGAGCTTCACTCTGTATCTCTTCACTCTGTACCTGAGCTTCACTCTGTACCTGAGCTTCAATCTGTATCTGAACATCACTCTGTACCTGAGCTTGACCCTGTACCTGAGCTTCACTCTGTACATGAGCTTCACTCTGTACCTGAGCTTTACTCTGTACCTGAGCTTCACTCTTTATCTGAGCTTCACTCTGTATCTGAGCTTCACTCTGTATCTCTTCACTCTGTATCTGAGCGCCACTCTGTATCTGACTTTCACTGTCTAACTGAGCGTCAATCTGTACCTGACCTTCACTCTGTATCTCTTCACTCTGTATCTGAGCGTCACCCTGTGCCTGAGCCTCATTCTACCTGAGCATTACTCTGCACCTGAGCTTCTCTCTGTACCTGAGCGTCACTCTGTACCTGAGCTTCACTCTGTACCTGAGCTTCACTCTGTACCTGAGAATCACTCTGTACCTGAGCTTCACTCGGTACCTGAGCATCACTCTGTACGTGAGCTTCACTCTGTACATGAGCGTCACTCTGTACCTGAGCTTCACTCTGTATCTCTTCACTCTGTACCTGAGCTTCACTTTGTACCTAAGCTTCACTCTGTACCTGAGCATCACTCTGTATCTGTGCTTCACTCTGTGTCTCTTCACTCTGTACCTAAGCGTCACTCTGTACCTGAGCTTCACTCTGTACCTGAGCATCACTCTGTACCTGAGCAACTCTCTGTATCTGAGCTTCACTCTGTATCTGAGCTTCACTCTGGACCTGAGCTTCACTCTGTACCTGAGCTTCAATCTGTACCTGAGCTTCACTCGGTACCTGAGCTTTACTCTGTACCTGAGCTTCACTCTGGACCTGAGCTTCACTCTGTACCTGAGTGTCACTCTGTACCTGAGCTTTACTCTGTATTTGAGCTTCACTCTGTACCTGAGCTTCACTCTGTATCTGAGCTTCACTCGGTACCTGAGCATCACTCTGTACGTGAGCTTCACTCTGTACATGAGCGTCACTCTGTACCTGAGCTTCACTCTGTATCTCTTCACTCTGTACCTGAGCTTCACTCTGTACCTGAGCTTTACTCTGTACCTGAGCTTCACTCTGGACCTGAGCTTCACTCTGGACCTGAGCTTCACTCTGGACCTGAGCTTTACTCTGTACCTGAGCTTCACTCTGGACCTGAGCTTTACTCTGGACCTGAGCTTCACTCTGGACCTGAGCTTCACTCTGGACCTGAGCTTCACTCTGGACCTGAGCTTCACTCTGTACCTGAGCTTTACTCTGTACCTGAGCTTCACTCTGTACCTGAGCTTCACTCTGTACCTGAGCGTCACTCTGTACCTGAGCTTCACTCTGTACCTGAGCTTCCCTCTGTATCGGAGCTCCACTCTGTACCTGAGCTTCACTCTGTACCTGAGCTTCACTGTGTACCTGAGCATCACTCACTATCTCTTCACTCTGTATCTGAGCTCCACTCTGTACCTGAGCTTCACTCTGTATCTGACTTTCACTCTCTAACTGAGCATCAATCTGTACCTGAGCTTCACTCTGTATCTCTTCACTCTGTATCTGATCGTCACTCTGAACGTGAGCTTCACTCTCTACCTGAGCTTCACTCTACCTGAGGATTAATCTGCACCTGAGCTTCTCTCTGTACCTGAGCGTCACTCTGTACCTGAGCTTCACTCTGTACCTGAGCTTCACTCTGTACCTGAGAATCACTCTGTACCTGAGTTTCATTCTGTATCTCTTCATTCAGTACCTGAGCTTCACACTGTACCTGAGCATCACTCTCTATCTCTTCACTCTGTACCTGAGCTTCACTATGTACCTGAGTATCACTCTGTACCTGAAAGTCAATCTGTACCTGAGCGTCACTCTGTATCTCTTCACTCTGTACCTGAGCGTCACTCTGTACCTGAGCTTCACTCTGTACCTGAGCTTCACTCTGTACCTGAGCATCACTCTCTATCTCTTCACTCTGTACCTGAGCTTCACTATGTACCTGAGTATCACTCTGTACCTGAGAGTCAATCTGTACCTGAGCGTCACTCTGTATCTCTTCACTCTGTACCTGAGCGTCACTCTGTACCTGAGCTTCACTCTGTACCTGAGCATCACTCTGTACCTGAGCTTCACTCTGTACCTGAGCATCACTCTCTATCTCTTCACTCTGTACATGAGCTTAACTCTGTACCTGAGCATCACTCGGTATCTCTTCACTCTGTATCTCTTCACTCTGTATCTGAGCATCACTCTGTATCTGAGCTTCACTCGGCACCTGAGCATCACTCTGTACATGAGCTTCACTCTGTACATGAGCGTCACTCTGTACCTGAGCTTCACTCTGTATCTCTTCACTCTGTACCTGAGCTTCACTCTGTACCTAAGCTTCACTCTGTACCTGAGCTTCACTCTGTACCTGAGCATCACTCTGTACCTGAGCAACTCTCTGTATCTGAGCTTCACTCTGTATCTGAGCTTCACTCTGGACCTGAGCTTCACTCTGGACCTGAGCTTCAATCTCTACCTGAGCTTCACTCTGTACCTGAGCGTCACTCTGTACCTGAGCTTCAATCTGTATCTGAGCATTACTCTGTACATGAGCATCGCTCTGTATCTCTTCACTCTGTACCTGAGGTTCACTCTGTACCTGAGCTTCACTCTGCACCTGAGCATCACTCTCTATCTCTTCACTCTGTACCTGAGCTTCAATCTGTACCTGAGCATCACTCTGTACCTGAGCATCGCTCTGTACCTGAGCTTCACTCTGTACCTGTGCTTCACTCTGTGTCTCTTCACTCCGTAGCGAAGCGTTACTCTCTACCTGAGCTTCACTCTGTGTCTCTTCACTCTGTACCTGAGCATCACTCTGCACCTGTGCTTCACTCTGTGTCTCTTCACTCCTTACCTAAGTGTCACTCTGTACCTGAGCTTCACTCTGTGTCTCTTCACTCTGTATCTGAGCGTCATGCTCTACCTGAGTTTCACTCTGTATCTGAGCTTCACTCTGTATCTCTTCACTCAGTACCTGAGCTTCACTCTGTACCTGAGGTTCACTCTGTACCTGAGCATCACTCTCTATCTCTTCACTCTGTACCTGAGCTTCAATCTGTACCTGAGCATCACTCTGTACCTGAGCATCACACCCTATCGCTTCACTCTGTACCTGAGCTTCACTCTGTATCTCTTCACTCTGTACCTGAGCTTCACTCTGTACCTGAGCTTCAATCTGTATCTGAACATCACTCTGTACCTGAGCTTGACCCTGTACCTGAGCTTCACTCTGTACATGAGCTTCACTCTGTACCTGAGCTTTACTCTGTACCTGAGCTTCACTCTTTATCTGAGCTTCACTCTGTATCTGAGCTTCACTCTGTATCTCTTCACTCTGTATCTGAGCGCCACTCTGTATCTGACTTTCACTGTCTAACTGAGCGTCAATCTGTACCTGACCTTCACTCTGTATCTCTTCACTCTGTATCTGAGCGTCACCCTGTGCCTGAGCCTCATTCTACCTGAGCATTACTCTGCACCTGAGCTTCTCTCTGTACCTGAGCGTCACTCTGTATCTCTTCACTCTGTACCTGAGCGTCACTCTGTACCTGAGCTTCACTCTGTACCTAAGCTTCACTCTGTACCTGAGAATCACTCAGTACCTGAGCTTCACTCTGTACCTGAGCAACACTCTGTACCTGAGCTTCACTCTTTACCTGAGCATCACTTTGTACCTGAGCTTCACTCTGTACCTGAGCTTCACTCTGTACCTGAGCATCACTCTGTACCTGAGCTTCACTCTGTACCTGAGCATCACTCTCTATCTCTTCACTCTGTACATGAGCATCACTCTGTACCTGAGTATCACTCTGTACCTGAGCGTCACTCTGTATCTCTTCACTCTGTACCTGAGCGTCACTCTTTACCTGAGCTTCACTCTGGACCTGAGCATCACTTTGTACCTGAGCTTCACTCTGTACCTGAGCATTATTCTGTACATGAGCATCACTCTGTATCTGAGCTTCACTCGGTACCTGAGCATTACTCTGTACGTGAGCTTCACTCTGTACATGAGCGTCACTCTGTACCTGAGCTTCACTCTGTTTCTCTTCACTCTGTACCTGAGCTTCACTTTGTACCTAAGCTTCACTCTGTACCTGAGCTTCACTCTGTACCTGAGCGTCACTCTGTACCTGAGCTTGACTCTGTGTCTCTTCACTCTGTACCTGAGCTTTACTCTGTACCTGTGCTTCACTCTGTGTCTCTTCACTCTGTACATAAGCGTCACTCTGTACCTGAGCTTCACTCTGTACCTGAGCAACTCTCTGTATCTGAGCTTCACTCTCTACCTGAGCTTCACTCTGTACCTGAGCGTCACTCTTTACCTGAGCGTCACTCTGTACCTGAGCTTCACTCTGTACCTGAGCTTCACTCTGTACCTGAGCGTCACTCTGTACCTGAGCTTCATTCTGTACCTGAGCATCACACTATACCTGAGCGTCACTCTGTACCTGAGCCTCACTCTGTACCTGAGCTTCACTCTGTAGCTGAGCTTTACTCTGTACCTGAGCTTCACCCTTTATCTGAGCATCACTCTGTACCTGAGCTTCACTCTGTACCTGAGCTTCACTCTGTACCTGAGCATCACTCTGTATCTGAGCGTCAATCTGTACCTGAGTTTCACTCTGTATCTCTTCACTCTTATCTGATCGTCACTCTGAACCTGAGCTTCACTATGTACCTGAGCATCACTCTGTACCTGAGAATCACTCTGTACCTGAGCTTCACCCTGTATCTCTTCATTCAGTACCTTAGCTTCACTCTGTACCTGAGCATCACTCTGTACCTGAGCTTCATTCTGGACCTGAGCATCATGCTGCACCTGAGCTTCACTCTGTACCTGAGCATCACTCTCTATCTCTTCACTCTGTACCTGAGCTTCACTCTGTACCTGAGTATCACTCTGGACCTGAGAGTCAATATGTACCTGAGCGTCACTCCGTATCTCTTCACTCTGTACATGAGCATCACTCTGTACCTGAGCTTCACTCTGTACCTGAGCTTCACGCTATACCTGAGCATCACTCTGTACCTGAGCTTCGCTCTGTACATGAGCATTATTCTGTACATGACCATCACTCTGCATCTGAGCTTCACTCGGTACCTGAGCATCACTCTGTACGTGAGCTTCACTCTGTACATGAGTGTCACTCTGTACCTGAGCTTCACTCTGTATCTCTTCACTCTGTACCTGAGCTTCACTCTGTACCTAAGCTTCACTCTGTACCTGAGCTTCACTCTGTACCTGAGCGTCACGCTGTACCTGAGCTTCACTCTGTGTCTCTTCACTCTGTACCTGAGCATCACTCTGTACCTGTGCTTCACTCTGTGCTCTTCACTCTGTACCTAAGCATCACTCTTTACCTGAGCTTCACTCTGTACCTGAGCATCACTCTGTACCTGAGCAACTCTCTGTATCTGAGCTTCACTCTGTATCTGATCTTCAATCTGGACCTGAGCTTCACTCTGGACCTGAGCTTCACTCTCTACATGAGCTTCAATCTGTACCTGAGCTTCACTCTGTACCTGAGCTTCACTCTTTACCTGAGCGCCACTCTGTGTCTCTTCACACTGTACCTGAGCGTCACTCTGTACCTGAGCTTCACTCTGTACCTGAGCGTCACTCTGTACCTGAGCTTCAATCTGTACCTCAGCTTCACTCCGTACCTAAGCATCACTCTGTATCTCTTCACTCTGTACCTGAGGTTCACTCTATACCTGAGCATCACTCTGTACCTGAGCTTCACTCTGTACCTGAGCGTCACTCTGTACCTGAGCTTCAAGCTGTACCTGAGCTTCACTCTGCACCTGAGCATCATTCTCTATCTCTTCACTCTGTAACTGAGCTTCAATCTGTACCTGAGCATCACTCTGTACCTCAGCATCACTCTGTACCTGAGCTTCACTCTGTACCTGAGCGTCACTCTGTACCTGAGCTTCACTCTGTACCTGAGCTTCAATCTGTATCTGTACATCACTCTGTACCTGAGCTTCACTCTGTACCTGAGCATCACTCTGTACCTGAGCTTCACTCTGTACCTGAGCTTCACTCTGTACTTGGGCGTCACTCTGTATCTGAACATCACTCTGTACTTGAGCTTCACTCTGTACCTGAGCTTCACTCTGTACCTCTTCACTCTGTACCTGAGCGTCACTCTGTATCTCTTCTCTCTGTACCTGAGCTCCACTCTGTACCTGAGCTTTACTCTGTATCTGAGCTTCACTCTGTATCTGAGCTTCACTCTGTACTTGAGCATCACTCTGTACCTGAGCTTCACTCTGTACCTGAGCTTACCTCTGTACCTGAGCTTTACTCTGTACCTGAGCTTCACTCTGTACCTGAGCATCACTCACTATCTCTTCACTCTGTATGTGAGCTCCACTCTGTACCTGAGCTTCACTCTGTATCAGAGCATCACTCTGAACCTGAGCTTCACTCTGTACCAGAGCTTCACTCTACCTGAGCATTACTCTGCACCTGAGCTTCTCTCTGTACCTGAGCGTCACTCTGTATCTCTTCACTCTGTACCTGGGAGTCACTCTGTTCCTGAGCTTCACTCTGTACCTGAGCTTCACTCTGTACCTGAGAATCACTCTTTACCTGAGCTTCACTCTGTATCTCTTCATTCTGTACCTGAGCTTCACTCTGTACCTGAGCTTCACTCTGTACCTGAGCATCACTCTGTATCTGAGCTTCACTCTGTATCTGAGCTCCACTCTGGACCTGAGCTCCACTCTGGACCTGAGCATCACTCTGTACCTGAGCTTCACTCTGTACCTGAGTATCACACTGTACCTGAGAGTCAGTCTGTACCTGAGCATCACTCTGTATCTCTTCACTCTGTACCTGAGCGTCACTCTGTACCTGAGCTTCACTCTGTACCTGAGCATCACTTTGTACCTGAGCTTCACTCTGTACCTGAGCTTCACTGTGTACCTGAGCATCACTCTGTACCTGAGCTTCACTCTGTACCTGAGCATCACTCTGTATCTGAGCTTCACTCTGGACCTGAGCTCCACTCTGGACCTGAGCATCACTCTGTACCTGAGCTTCACTCTGTACCTGAGTATCACGCTGTACCTTAGAGTCAGTCTGTACCTGAGCGTCACTCTGTATCTCTTCACTCTGTACCTGAGCGTCACTCTGTACCTGAGCTTCACTCTGTACCTGAGCATCACTTTGTACCTGAGCTTCACTCTGTACCTGAGCTTCACTGTGTACCTGAGCATCACTCTGTACCTGAGCTTCACTCTGTACCTGAGCATCACTCTGTATCTCTTCACTCTGTATCTGAGCTTCACTCTGTAACTTAGCATTATTCTGTACATGAGCATCACTCTGTATCTGAGCTTCACTCTGTACCTGAGCATCACTCTGTACCTGAGCTTCACTCTGTAAATGAGCGTCACTCTGTATCTGAGCTTCACTCTGTACCTGAGCATCACTCTGTACATATGTGTCACTCTGTACCTGAGTATCACGCTGTACCTGAGAGTCAGTCTGTACCTGAGCGTCACTCTGTATCTCTTCACTCTGTACCTGAGCGTCACTCTGTACCTGAGCTTCACTCTGTACCTGAGCATCACTTTGTACCTGAGCTTCACTCTGTACCTGAGCTTCACTGTGTACCTGAGCATCACTCTGTACCTGAGCTTCACTCTGTACCTGAGCATCACTCTGTATCTCTTCACTCTGTATCTGAGCTTCACTCTGTACCTTAGCATTAATCTCTACATGAGCATCACTCTGTATCTGAGCTTCACTCTGTACCTGAGCATCACTCTGTACCTGAGCTTCACTCTGTACATGAGCGTCACTCTGTATCTGAGCTTCACTCTGTACCTGAGCATCACTCTGTACATGTGTGTCACTCTGTATCTCTTCACTCTGTACCTGAGCTTCAATCTCTACCTGAGCGTCAGGCTGTACCTGAGAGTCAGTCTGTACCTGAGCGTCACTCTGTACCTCTTCACACTGAACCTGAGCGTCACTCTGTACCTGAGCTTCACTCTGTAGCTCTTCACTCTGTACCTGAGCTTCACTCTCTACTTGAGCTTCACTCTCTACCTGTGCTTCACTCTGTACCTGAGCATAACTCTCTACCTGAGCTTCACTCTGTACCTGAGCATAACTCTGTACCTGAGCTTCACTCTGTACCTGAGCTTCACTCTGTACCTGAGCGTCACACTGTACCTGAGTTTCACTCTCTACCTGAGCTTCACTCTGTACCTGAGCATAACTCTCTACCTGAGCTTCATTCTGTACCTGAGCATAACTCTGTACCTGAGCTTCACTCTGTACCTGAGCTTCACTCTCTACCTGAGCGTCACTCTGTACCAGAGCTTCACTCTGCACCTGAGCTTCACTCTGCTCCTGAGCTTCACTCTGTACCTGAGCATCACTCTGTATCTGAGCTTCACTCTGTATCTGAGCTCCACTCTGGACCTGAGCATCACTCTGTACCTGAGCTTCACTCTTTACCTGAGCATCACTCTCTATCTCTTCACTCTGTACCTGAGCTTCACTCTGTATCTGAGTATCATGCTGTACCTGAGAGTCAGTCTGTACCTGAGCGTCACACTGTATCTCTTCACTCAGTACCTGAGCGTCACTCTTTATCTGAGCTTCACTCTGTACCTGAGCATTACTTTGTACCTGAGCTTCACTCTGTACCTGAGCTTCACACTGTACCTGAGCATCACTCTGTACCTGAGCTTCACTCTGTACCTGAGCTTTACTCTCTATCTCTTCACTCTGTACATGAGCGTAACTCTGTACCTGAGCATCACTCTGTATCTGAGCTTCACTCTGTATCTGAGCTTCACTCTGTACCTGAGCATTACTCTGCACCTGAGCTTCACTCTGTACATGAGCATCACTCTGTATCTCTTCACTCTGTACTTGAGCTTCACTCTCTACCTGAGAGTCAATCAGTACCTGAGCATCACTCTGTATTTCTTCACTCTGTACCTGAGCGTCACTCTGTACCTGAGCTTCACTCTGTGCCTGAGCATCACTTTGTACCTGAGCTTCACTCTGTACCTGAGCATTATTCTGTACATGAGCATCACTCTGTATCTGAGCTTCACTCGGTACCTGAGCATCACTCTGTACGTGAGCTTCACTCTGTCCATGAGCGTCACTCTGTACCTGAGCTTCACTCTGTATCTCTTCACTCTGTGCCTGAGCTTCACTTTGTACCTAAGCTTCACTCTGTACCTGAGCTTCACTCTGTACCTGAGCGTCACTCTGTACCTGAGCTTTACTCTGTGACTCTTCACTCTGTACCTGAGCTTCACTCTGTACCTGTGCTTCACTCTGTGTCTCTTCACTCTGTACATAAGCATCACTCTGTACCTGAGCTTCACTCTGCACCTGAGCTTCACTCTGTACCTGAGCTTCACTCTTTACCTGAGCATCACGCTTTACCTGAGCGTCACTCTGTACCTGAGCTTCACTCTGTACCTGAGCTTCACTCTGTACCTGAGCGTCACTCTGTACCTGAGCATCACTCTGTACCTGAGCTTTACTCTGTACCTGAGCTTCACTCTGTACGTGAGCTTCACTCTGTACCTGAGAATCACTCTGTACCTGAGCTTCACTCTGTATCTCTTCATTCAGTACCTTAGCTTCACTCTGTACCTGAGCATCACTCTGTACCTGAGCTTCATTCTGGACCTGAGCATCATGCTGTACCTGAGCTTCACTCTGTACCTGAGCTTCACTCTGTACCTGAGTATCACTCTGGACCTGAGAGTCAATATGTACCTGAGCGTCACTCTGTACCTCTTCACTCTGTACCTGACCATCACTCTGTACCTGAGCCTCACTCTGTACCTGAGCTTCAATCTCTACCTGAGCATCACTCTGTACCTGATCTTCACTCTGTACCTGAGCATCACTCTGTACCTGAGCTTCACTCTGTACATGAGCATTATTCTGTACATGACCATCACTCTGCATCTGAGCTTCACTCGGTACCTGAGCATCACTCTGTATGTGAGCTTCACTCTGTACATGAGTGTCACTCTGTACCTGAGCTTCACTCTGTATCTCTTCACTCTGTACCTGAGCTTCACTCTGTACCTAAGCTTCACTCTGTACCTGAGCTTCACTCTGTACCTGAGCATCACTCTGTACCTGAGCTTCACTTTGTGGCTCTTCACTCTGTACCTGAGCATCACTCTGTACCTGTGCTTCACTCTGTGTCTCTTCACTCTGTACCTAAGCGTCACTCTTTACCTGAGCTTCACTCTGTACCTGAGCATCACTCTGTACCTGAGCAACTCTCTATATCTGAGCTTCACTCTGTATCTGATCTTCCCTCTTTACCTGAGCTCCACTCTGTGTCTCTTCACTCTGTACCTGAGCGTCACTCTGTACCTGAGCTTCACTCTGTACCTGAGCTTCACTCTGTACCTGAGCTTCACTCTTTACCTGAGCTTCACTCTGTGTCTCTTCACTCTGTACCTGAGCATCACTCAGCACCTGAGCTTCACTCTGTACCTGAGCATCACTCTGTACCTGAGCTTCAAGCTGTACCTGAGCTTCACTCTGCACCTGAGCATCATTCTCTATCTCTTCACTCTGTACCCGAGCTTCTATCTGTACCTGAGCATCACTCTGTACCTGAGCATCACTCTGTACCTGAGCTTCACTCTGTACCTGAGCGTCACTCTGTACCTGAGCTTCACTCTGTACCTGAGCCTCAATCTGTATCTGAACATCACTCTGTATCTGAGCTTCACTCTGTACCCGAGCATCACTCTGTACCTGAGCTTCACTCTGTACCTGAGCTTCACTCTGTACCTGGGCATCACTCGGTATCTGAGCATCACTCTGTACCTGAGCTTCACTCGGTACCTGAGCTTCACTCTGTACCTCTTCACTCTGTACCTGAGCGTCACTCTGTATCTCTTCACTCTGTACCTGAGCTCCACTATGTACCTGAGCTTCACTCTGTACCTGAGAATCACTCTATACCTGAGCTTCACTCTGTATCTCTTCATTCAGTACCTTAGCTTCACTCTGTACCTGAGGATCACTCTGTACCTGAGCTTCATTCTGGACCTGAGCATCATGCTGTACCTGAGCTTCACTCTGTACCTGAGCATCACTCTCTATCTCTTCACTCTGTACCTGAGCTTCACTCTGTACCTGAGCTTCTCTCTGTACCTGAACATCACTCTGTACCTGAGCTTCACTCTGTACATGGGCATTATTCTGTACATGACCATCACTCTGCATCTGAGCTTCACTCGGTACCTGAGCATCACTCTGTACGTGAGCTTCACTCTGTACATGAGTATCACTCTGTACCTGAGCTTCACTGTGTATCTCTTCACTCTGTACCTGAGCTTCACTCTGTACCTAAGCTTCACTCTGTACCTGAGCTTCACTCTGTACCTGAGCGTCACTCTGTACCTGAGCTTCACTCTGTGTCTCTTCACTCTGTACCTGAGCATCACTCTGTACCTGTGCTTCACTCTGTGTCTCTTCACTCTGTACCTAAGCGTCACTCTTTACCTGAGCTTCAATCTGTACCTGAGCATCACTCTGTACCTGAGCAATTCTCTGTATCTGAGCTTCATTCTGTATCTGATCTTCACTCTGTACCTGAGTATCACTCTGGACCTGAGAGTCAATATGTACCTGAGCGTCACTCAGTACCTCTTCACTCTGTACCTGAGCATCACTCTGTACCTGAGCTTCACTCTGTACCTGAGCTTCACTCTGTACCTGAGCATCACTCTGTACCTGATCTTCACTCTGTACCTGAGCATCACTCTGTACCTGAGCTTCACTCTGTACATGAGTGTCACTCTGTACCTGAGCATCACTCTGTTCCTGAGCTTCACTCTGTACATGAGCATTATTCTGTACATGACCATCACTCTGCATCTGAGCTTCACTCGGTACCTGAGCATCACTCTGTACGTGAGCTTCACTCTGTACATGAGTGTCACTCTGTACCTGAGCTTCACTCTGTATCTCTTCACTCTGTACCTGAGCTTCACTCTGTACCTAAGCTTCACTCTGTACCTGAGCTTCACTCTGTACCTGAGCATCACTCTGTACCTGAGCTTCACTCTGTGGCTCTTCACTCTGTACCTGAGCATCACTCTGTACCTGTGCTTCACTCTGTGTCTCTTCACTCTGTACCTAAGCATCACTCTTTACCTGAGCTTCAATCTGTACCTGAGCATCACTCTGTACCTGAGCAACTCTCTATATCTGAGCTTCACTCTGTATCTGATCTTCCCTCTTTACCTGTGCTCCACTCTGTGTCTCTTCACTCTGTACCTGAGCGTCACTCTGTACCTGAGCTTCACTCTGTACCTGAGCTTCACTCTGTACCTGAGCTTCAATCTTTACCTGAGTATCACTCTGCGTCTCTTCACTCTGTACCTGAGCATCACTCTGTACCTGAGCTTCACTCTGTACCTGAGCGTCACTCTGTACCTGAGCTTCAAGCTATGCCTGAGCTTCACTCTGCACCTGAGCATCATTCTCTATCTCTTCACTCTGTACCTGAGCTTCTATCTGTACCTGAGCATCACTCTGTACCTGAGCATCACTCTGTACCTGAGCTTCACTCTGTACCTGAGCGTCACTCTGTACCTGAGCTTCACTCTGTACCTGAGCCTCAATCTGTATCTGAACATCACTCTGTACCTGAGCTTCACTCTGTACCTGAGCTTCACTCTGTACCTGGGCGTCACTTGGTATCTGAGCATCACTCTGTACCTGAGCTTCACTCGGTACCTGAGCTTCACTCTGTACCTCTTCACTCTGTACCTGAGCGTCACTCTGTATCTCTTCACTCTGTACCTGAGCTCCACTATGTACCTGAGCTTCACTCTGTACCTGAGAATCACTCTGTACCTGAGCTTCACTCTGTATCTCTTCATTCAGAACCTTAGCTTCACTCTGTACCTGAGGATCACTCTGTACCTGAGCTTCATTCTGGACCTGAGCATCATGCTGTACCTGAGCTTCACTCTGTACCTGAGCATCACTCTCTGTCTCTTCACTCTGTACCTGAGCTTCACTCTGTACCTGAGCTTCTCTCTGTACCTGCACATCACTCTGTACCTGAGCTTCACTCTGTACATGGGCATTATTCTGTACATGACCATCACTCTGCATCTGAGCTTCACTCGGTACCTGAGCATCACTCTGTACGTGAGCTTCACTCTGCACATGAGTATCACTCTGTACCTGAGCTTCACTGCGTATCTCTTCACTCTGTACCTGAGCTTCACTCTGTACCTAAGCTTCACTCTGTACCTGAGCTTCACTCTGTACCTGAGCGTCACTCTGTACCTGAGCTTCACTCTGTGTCTCTTCACTCTGTACCTGAGCATCACTCTGTACCTGTGCTTCACTCTGTGTCTCTTCACTCTGTACCTAAGCGTCACTCTTTACCTGAGCTTCAATCTGTACCTGAGCATCACTCTGTACCTGAGCAATTCTCTGTATCTGAGCTTCACTCTTTATCTGATCTTCACTCTGGACCTGAGCTTCACTCTGGACCTGAGCTTCACTCTCTACCTGAGCTTCAATCTGTATATGAGCTTCACTCTGTACCTGAGCTTCGCTCTTTACCTGAGCTCAACTCTGTGTCTCTTCACTCTGTACCTGAGCTTCACTCTGTACCTGAGCTTCACTCTGTACTTGAGCTTCACTCTTTACCTGAGCTTCACTCTGTGTCTCTCCATTCTGTACCTGAGCGTCACTCTGTACCTGAGCTTCACTCTGTACCTGAGCTTCACTCCGTACCTGAGCATCACTCTGTATCTCTTCACTCTGTACCTGAGGTGCACTCTGTACCTGAGCATCACTCTGTACCTGAGCTTCACTCTGGACCTGAGCGTCACTCTGTACCTGAGCTTCAAGCTGTACCTGAGCTTCACTCTGCACCTGAGCATCATTCTCTATCTCTTCACTCTGTACCTGAGCTTCAATCTGTACCTGAGCAACACTCTGTACCTGAGCATCACTCTGTACCTGAGCTTCACTCTGTACCTGAGCGTCACTCTGTGCCTGAGCTTCACTCTGTACCTGAGCTTCAATCTGTATCTGAACATCACTCTGTACCTGAGCTTCACTCTGTACCTGAGCTTCAATCTGTATCTGAACATCACTCTGTACCTGAGCTTCACTCTGTACCTGAGCTTCACTCTGTACCTGAGCTTCACTCTGTACCTGGGCGTCACTCTGTATCTGAGCATCACTCTGTACGTGAGCTTCACTCTGTACCTGAGCTTCACTCTGTATCTGAGCTTCACTCTGTATCTGAGCTTCACTCTGTACTTGAGCATCACTCTGTACCTGAGCTTCACTCTGTACCTCAGCTTCACTCTGTACCTGAGCTTGAATCTGTACCTGAGCTTCACTCTGTAACTGAGCATCTCTCACTATCTCTTCACTCTGTATGTGAGCTCCACTCTGTACCTGAGCTTCACTCTGTATCTGAGCATCACTCTGAACCTGAGCTTCACTCAGTACCAGAGCTTCACTCTACCTGAGCATTACTCTGCACCTGAGCTTCTCTCTGTACCTGAGCATCACTCTGTATCTCTTCACTCTGTACCTGAGCGTCACTCTGTACCTGAGCTTCACTCTGTACCTGAGAATCACTCTGTGCCTGAGCTTCACTCTCTATCTCTTCATTCTGCAACTGAGCTTCACTCTGTACCTGAGCTTCACTCTGTACCTGAGCATCACTCTCTATCTCTTCACTCTGTACATGATCGTAACTCTGTACCTGAGCATCACTCTGTATCTGAGCTTCACTCTGTATCTGAGCTTCACTCTGTACCTGAGCATCACTCTGTATCTCTTCACTCTGAACCTGAGCGTCACTCTGTACCTGAGCTTCACTCTGTAGCTCTTCACTCTGTACCTGAGCTTCACTCTCTTCTTGAGCTTCACTCTGTACCTGAGCTTCACTCTGTATCTGAGTGTCACTCTGTATCTCTTCACTCTGTATCTCTTCACTCTGTACCTGAGCTTCACTCTCTCCTTGAGCTTCACTCTGTACCTGAGCTTCACTCTGTACCTGAGCATAACTCTGTACCTGAGCGTCACTCTGTACCTGAGCTTCACTCTGTAGCTCTTCACTCTGTACCTGAGCTTCACTCTCTTCTTGAGCTTCACTCTGTACCTGAGCTTCACTCTGTGTGGTAAACCACTTTTATTGTTCACTACCGTTACACTATGGTTATCACTGTTATATCGTTACACTATGGTTATCACTGTTTACACTGTTGTATCACTACACGAGGTCGCCTCTTGCCACGCTGTTATACCTGGGCTGACCACTGCTGACTCCGCCCATAGCTCCGCCTACTTGCCCAGGTATAAATGTGGTCGACTGGCTGGTATTCCTCCTTGTTGGATCCGATCACCCACGAGGGTGGGCTCTGTTATTTAGCCAATAAAAACCTATAGTTACTTTCTTAACTCGTCGCTTTTCATTGGATGAATTGATAGGTATATCAATTTTATTGGCTAAATTTTAAAAATGTCTAACGAACCGTCAGACCAGTCAGACACCCAGCTACAACAGCCACAGCAGCCGGCCTGGCTGCGAGCCCTCCGACCACCGTACCTGGATCTAAACCCACAGGCAGCAAACTCAGCCCTCGACTTCAAACACTGGCTGAGCTGTTTCGAATCCTACCTGGGAGAATCCGGCATGCCTCAGAGATCCAAACTAAGAGTGCTGACCGCCCAAGTGAGCCCTAAAGTATTCGCACTCATACAGGACCTTACTACATACGAGGCCGCCATCAACCTGCTGAAACAGCAGTACCGGAGCCCGGTAAATTCTTTGTATGCCAGACACCTCCTAAGATCCCGCCCGCAACAGCCAGGAGAGTCTGTAGATGAATTTTTACGGGCGCTACAAACACTCGGCAGGGACTGTGACTTTAAAGCGGTAACGGCTGCAGAAAATACTGAAGAGAATATCCGCGATGCCTTCGTGAAAGGCCTTCGGTCCGACTACTCACGGCAAAGACTGCTCGAATCAAAGGACCTCGACCTGAACACAGCTGCAGCCCTCGCCCGCTCCCTGGAAGTGGCCCAAAGGGACCTCGAGGCGTATTCCAGGTACTGTACTGCGCGACCCTGGGACTCCGGCCCGACACCGGCCGCAATACCCCTCGCAACGCCGCCTCTGGGGCCTACATCAGCGTCGGCGTCCCAGAACCGATCGGGACCGCCACCCCCGGTACTGGCTGCAACATCGGACCCCTGTGATCGGGCCGCCGGCTGCTTCTTCTGTGGCCAGGCGAAACACCCGAGGACGCGCTGCCCTGCGAGAAACACGACTTGCTCCCATTGCCAGAAGAAAGGCCACTTCGCTAAGGCCTGCAGGGGGAGAGCCACAGACGCCAGCAGTGCCTCATGCGAATTGTGGGGGCGGCCATCTTTCATCCAGGCCACAGATGCCAGTATCCCCTCGTGTGAGTCGTGGGGGCGGCCATCTTTGACCAAGGCAACCAACACCAGCAATGCCTCATGTGAGTTGTGGGGGCAGCCATCTTATTCAACCTCGTGGGTGCCTCCATTTTGTCCACCACAGTCGACCGCCACCTTGTCGCCAGACCCGACCACCGCCTCACCCGCAGACTACAGCAGCTTGCTCAGCCATACACTAGCCTCCGTCACACTGGACCAAGCTCGCCCGCATCACCTGTCCAAGTCCATGATGGACATCAAAGTAAACGGCCACGCCATGACCTGCCTGTTCGACAGCGGAAGCACGGAGAGTTTCATACATCCAGACACGGTGAGCCACTACTCCCTCACTGTCCGGCCAATGCGCAACCGGATCTCGATGGCATCGAGGTCCCATTCTACAGACATCAGCGGCTACTGTATTGTGACCCTGTCGGTTAGGGGCACGGAGTATAAAAATTTTAAACTCCTCGTCCTGCCCCAGCTCTGCGCTGCCGTCCTACTAGGGCTGGACTTCCAATCCCACCTGCAAAGTGTCACTTTGGCATACGGTGGACCTCTCCCCCCACTCACAGTCGACAACCAGCAGCCTTTAAACCGCCCACCGCATACCACCTGCGGACTATCCACCCTCAAGGTCCCGCCCCCTCCCTGTTCGCTAACCTCACCCGCGACTGTAAACCCGTCGCCACCAAGAGCAGGCAGTACAGCGCCGGGGACAGAGCTTTTATTAGCTGTGTGGTGCAGCGTCTCCTGAAGGAGGGCGTCATCGAGAGGAGCAACAGCCCCTGGCGTGCCCAGGTCGTAGTTGTTAAGACCGGCGATAAAAACCGCCTAGTCATCGACTACAGCCAAACCATAAACCGGTACACCCAGCTGGACGCATACCCCCTTCCCCGCATATCTGATATGGTCAATCAGATTGCGCAGTGCCAGGTATTCTCCACCATCGACCTTAAGTCGGCCTATCACCAACTCCCTATCCGCCCTGAGGACCGCCAGTATACAGCCTTCGAGGCGAACGGCCGCCTCTACCACTTCCTTAGGGTTCCCTTCGGCGTCACCAATGGGGTTTCGGTCTTCCAAAGGGAGATGGACCGGATGGTTGACCAGAACGGGCTGCACGCCACGTTCCCCTATCTAGATAACATCACCATCTGCGGCCGCGACCGGCAGGACCACGATGTTAACCTGGAAAGATTCCTCCGTACGGCCCAACGGCTGAACCTCACCTACAATAAGGAGAAATGTGTGTTTAACACCTCGCGCCTTGCCATCCTCGGCTGCGTAGTAGAGAACGGAGTCATCATCCCCGACCCCGAAAGAATGCGCCCCCTCATGGAGCTTCCCCTCCCCCACTGTCCAAAGGCACTGAAGAGAACCCTGGGGCTCTTCGCCTACTATGCCCAATGGGTGCCAAATTATGCGGACAAAGCCAGACCCCTCATCAAGTCCACCTCCTTCCCCCTGACGGCAGAAGCGTGCGCAGCCTTCTCCCTCATTAAGGGAGACATTGCTAAGGCCACAATGCATGCTGTGGATGAGTCTATCCCTTTCCAAGTGGAGAGCGATGCATCCGACTTCGCCCTAGCCGCAACCCTCAACCAGGAGGGGAGACCGGTGGCCTTCTTCTCAAGGACCCTCCAGGGCCCTGAGATCCGACACTCTTCGGTCGAGAAGGAGGCCCAGGCGATCGTGGAGGCTGTACGACGCTGGAGGCATTACCTGGCAGGCAAACGATTTACCCTCCTCGCCGACCAGCGTTCGGTCGCTTTTATGTTTAATAACAAGCTGAGGGGCAAAATCAAGAACGACAAGATCTTGAGGTGGAGAATCGAGCTCTCCACCTATGATTATGATATCTTGTACCGGCCTGGTAAACTGAACGAACCCCCAGATGCTCTATCACGAAGTACATGCGCCAACGTGCAAACTGATAGACTGCAGACCCTCCACAAAGACCTCTGCCACCCCGGGGTCACCAGACTTTACCACTTCATTAAGGCCCGCAACCTGCCATACTCCATCGAGGAGGTCAGGACCATGACCAGGAACTGCCAAACCTGTGCCGAATGCAAACCGCATTTCTTTAGGCCGGGCAGAGCAAGCCTGATCAAGGCCACCCGCCCCTTCGAGCGCTTGAGCATCGATTTTAAGGGGCCCCTCCCGTCCTCTGACCGTAATGTGTACTTCCTCAACATCATTGATGAGTACTCCCGTTTCCCCTTTGCCTTCCCCTGCCCAGACATGACCAGCACCACGGTCGTCAAATGGCTGAACGACCTCTTCGCCTTGTTCGGGTTCCCGAACTATATACATAGCGACCGGGGCTCCTCCTTCATGAGCGAGGAACTTCGCCAGTTCCTATTAGCGAGAGGTATCGCTGCAAGCAGGACCACCAGCTACAACCCCCGAGGGAACGGCCAGGTGGAAAGAGAGAACGTGACTGTCTGGAAGGCCGTTCTCTTAGCCTTAAAGTCTAAGGGCCTCCCAACCTCTCGCTGGCAGGACGTCCTCCCGGCAGCGCTGCATTCCATCCGGTCACTGCTTTGCACTTCCATTAACGCCACCCCCCATGAACGAATGTTTGTTTTCCCCAGGAAATCGACTACGGGAACCACGCTGCCAACTTGGCTGACTTCTCCGGGGCCCGTCTTACTGCGAAAGCATGTGAGGGCCCATAAAACGGACCCCCTGGTCGAGAGGGTGGTCCTCCTGCACGCCAACCCCCAGTACGCCTACGTGGCATAACCAGACGGGCGGGAGGACACAGCCTCCTTACGAGGCCTTGCACCCTCGGGCACCCCTGAGACACCACCGTTACCCCCCATCACCCCCCCAAATCCAGCCCAGGTAGACGGCATGCCGGAACCCCACGAGCCTTCGTCAACCACGCAGACATCAGCATTAACACCGGAGACTGCAACACCGCCGCCGCTGCTGCGCCGATCAGAAAGACTTACGAGGCCTCCGGACAGACTGACATACCCGAACTGATAGTACACTTCACCCCGCCGGACTCAAATCTAAACAAAGGGTGAATGTGGTAAACCACTTTTATCGTTCACTACCGTTACACTATGGTTATCACTGTTATATCGTTACACTATGGTTATCACTGTTTACACTGTTGTATCACTACACGAGGTCGCCTCTTGCCACGCTGTTATACCTGGGCTGACCACTGCTGACTCCGCCCATAGCTCCGCCTACTTGCCCAGGTATAAAGGTGGTCAACTGGCTGGTATTCCTCCTTGTTGGATCCGATCACCCACGAGGGTGGGCTCTGTTATTTAGCCAATAAAAACCTATAGTTACTTTCTTAACTCATCGCTTTTCATTGGATGAATTGATAGGTATATCACTCTGTACCTGAGCATAACTCTGTACCTGTGCTTCACTCAGTACCTGAGCATCACTCTGTACCTGAGCATCACTCTGTACCTGAGCTTCACTCTGTATCTGAGTGTCACTCTGTATCTCTTCACTCTGTACCTGAGCTTCACTCTCTACCTGAGCGTCACTCTGTACCTGAGCTTCACTCTCTTCCTGAGCTTCACTCTGTACCTGAGCTTCACTCTGTATCTGAGCTTTACTCTGTACCTGAGCTTCACTCTGTACCTGAGCTTCACTCTGTGTCTCTTCAATCAGTTCCTGAGCGTCAATCTGTACCTGATCGTCACCCTGTACCTGAGTGTAACTCTGTCTCTGTGCTTCACTCTGTATCGAGGCTTCACTCTGTATCTGAGCATCACTCTGTATCTATTCATTCTGTACCTGAGCTTCACTCTGTACCTGAGAGTCACTCTCTACCTGAGCTTCACTCTGTACCTGAGCGTCACTCTGTACCTGAGAGTCACTCTCTACCTGAGCTCCACTCTGTACCTGAGCTTCACTCTATATCTGAGCTCCACTCTGTACCTGAGTGTCACTCTGTACCTGAGCTTCACTCTGTACCTGAGCTCCACTCTGTACCTGAGCTCCACTCTGTATCTGAGCTTCACTCTGTATCTGAGCTTCACTCTGTGGCCTAGAAATTGGGTTGGTAGCGCCGGCGCTGAGCGCCTAAAGAGACCTAGAATTGAGGCGAAGCCCTATGTTGGGGCGAACGCTATGAAGATAGCGCCAACTCAGATATTGACTATACATTTAGCGCCTGCGCTAAGTGTTTGCGTGCGCCCGCGTGCGCAAGCAGCTCATGACGTCATTTCAGTGTGCAACGCCTTTTAGGAGCGCCTGAGCGCATATTGGGTGGCGCCCGGAGCCTTAGCGCCCAGCGCTATTAGTGACAGTTCGAGGGAGGGCTAACAGGCCCTTCTCGGAGTAGGGCGGTGCTATTTAAAGGGGACAGCTCTAGTGCAGAATCTTCTGCCACTTGGCCTGCTCATTGCGATCGCTGCTAGAGAGAATTGGCGAGCTAATGTGGAGCGGAGTTCTGGGAATTTAGCTTTACAGTACTTGGGACCTTCAACCCTGTCCGAAGCACTTGCAGCACTACACCTAAAAGCCTTTCACCAACTGGCATCGGAATGGGAGCTTGTTTGGAGGGTGACAGCCTCATCGCCCAACACTGTGAAGGGGCAGAGAGACAACGGGAGAGAGGGCCGTGATTGGCCAGAATGAGGAGGGGCAATGGAGGTTGGCCAATCCGACGGGATGCTGCGAGGGTCTTTAGGCAGCAGGTGACAAGCCTTGACACGTCGGAGGGGCAGTGTTTGCGAAGGCTCCGAATCTGGAGGGACATTGTTACTGATCTGTGCCACCTGCTTGGTCAGGATCTGCAGCCGCGTGAACGCTGCAGAACCTCTCTGTCCGTGATGGCTAAACTGACTGATGGCCTCCATTTTTATGCTAACGGATCCTTTCAGTCAGCCATTGGGGACAATGCGACTGTCGCTCAGGCTGCAGTCCGCTGTTGCATCCGGCAAGTGACAGATGCCCTTTATAGGCGAACGCGTCAATTCATTACCTTCCCTCGGACCCTGCACAAGCAGGCGGAGGAGGAGGAGTATGAGGAGGAGGAAGAGCAGGCGGAGGAGGAGTAGGAGGAGGAGGAGGAAGATGGAAGGGCTGCTGAAAATGGAAGGTCCATACGTCAGAGGCTCCTCTGGACTTGTGTTGACACCCCTGTGGCAGAATGATGAGAGTCTTAACTCATGCGCACTTTGGATGTTTGAGGGCCTCTGAATGCCAGCATCACTGAAAGTAGTCACATGCACCATGCAACATTGAAACTTCTGTTTATTGACACAAAAGTCTTTCATTACAGCTAAACAACGTAATGTGAGCAGAAACCATAATTTTCAAAATAACTGTGAACTGTTCGGCAAAGCCGCAAAACTCAACAAACCTTCTGCAAATATAACAGCAGGTGAGGGTGTCCTTGAATTTGGACAAACAAACGTCTCAGCACTTCTCTCTACAACTGGCCCCTTGAGGGAGAACGACTTCTCTTTCACGCCCGGCCCCTTCCCTCCCTGCTGCTCCTACGTAATTGGACCCCAGTGGCGGGCTCAAGGCTGGGGGACGCTTGCTGACTGTCTGGAAGCGCAGAAGCCCCTGAGGGACGGCTTGGCCGACCTCTGGGCTTGGAGCGTGCGGACACAGGATTCTTGCTGTGACCATGGCTGGAAGCAGTGTGGCCTGCAGGTGGTGGCAGCTGCAATGCAGGCGTCCCAGCACTGGCATGTGCAATGGTCTCCTGCCGAGAGAGGACACCTGCACCATGGTTGGACGACACACTGGCTATCTGAGGGGAGCGGCTCGGCTCATCTGCCACAATTGCATGCTCCACTGATTCCTGGCCTTGTACGGGAGTGGAAAGGCCCGGGGTGATCCTATCTGATGCAGAGAGGGTGGCTGCAGTGAGAGATTGCGTTGCGTCAATCTGGCTGTGAAGAAGCCCAGCAAGTGACTGCGTGGCAACAGTGAGGACCTGTGTGCCAGGTGCCAGTGCTTCGGAGAAGGCCTGGACAGTTCTTCCCATGGCTTCAAACAAGGCAGGTGCCGACCGCTCCACTGCCACGGACAAGCCCTGCACAGATCTTTCCAGGGATTGTCCAAAGCCCTGAACAGTCCTTTCCATTGCCGACTCAAAGCCATGGACAGTCCTCTCCATTGTTGGGCCGAAGCCCTGGATAGTCCTGTCCATTGTGGCCCCGAAGCCCTGGATAGACCTGTCCATTGTTTCCCCGAACACCTGGAGAGTCCTCTCCATTGTTGCCCCAAAGCCCTGCAGAGTCCTCTCCATTGTTGCCCCGAAGTCCAACATACTCCTAGCCAATGAATCTATTGACTCAGGCATCTTCTCCACTGCAGCCATCAGCTCCGTGTGTCTGACCCGGGCCTGTTTGCTCATCTCAGCCAGGCGACGGACCTCATCTGCACTCTGTGCAGCAGTCATGACGACCTGCCTTGCCCTGCCGGGCAATAGTGGCCGAACTTGCCTATCCCCCATGCGTTGCTGCATGCCGCTTGGTCCGGCAACTGGTTCATCCTCAGAGCCACCCCCCCTCCCCTCCAGGGGACTACTATCCCCAGTCTGCAGATGTCTCAGCTCCCTGGATTCTGCAGCGGCTGGCCCGGATTCCTCCTTGTCCTCGCCTCCGGTGGCACTGGCACTGGCAGCTTCAGCGCGTTGAGCCCGAGTTGGTGCTACTTCATCTGAAAGTGGGAGGTGGAAGAGTGGCTTTAGCAAAAGGACAGCTTTGCTGAAAGGCATGCCAGATTGCGGCAAGGCCCTGACATGGCTGCACACTGAGGATGCATGCTGGCGGGGGGACCAAGTGGAAGGCAACAGGTGAAAATGGTGAGAGTCTTACCCTCGCTGTCGGTTATGGGGTCGGCAGATGCAGTGGTCACAGGACCAGACAGATGTCCTCCAAGTATCTGGTGCACTCTCTCCTCCAGATCCGTGAGAGTGACCACTTGTGCAGGTCCACCACCGGTTCGACGCTGCTCCTTCCGGATCATCGCCAGCTTGGACTGCAGGGGAAAGAAGGGAAGGTTCTGTTACACGATGCCTTGAGACCTCATCGCATGCCCCCCATGGTGCAAGAGCCCTTACATGAGGCCTTGAGACCTCATCGCATGCCCCCCATGGTGCAAGAGCCCTTACATGAGGCCTTGAGACCTCATCGCCTGCCCCCCATGGTGCAAGAGCCCTTACATGAGGCCTTGAGACTTCATCGCATGCCCCCCATGGTGCAAGAGCCCTTACATGAGGCCTTGAGACATCTGTCCATGTGTGTGCCCAGAAAGGGCCATGGGTGCATACTGACAGATGGCCATTGGTGCATCATTGCAGCAGGGTGCCTGAAGTCAGCTGCAGATGGAGGGAAGCACAAGTTTGGTAAACCATCACTCACCCTAATGATCCATGTGAGGTCGTTGAATTTCTTCCTGCACTGAACAGGGGTCCTGGTCGCCATGCTGCTGGAGTTCACCCTCACAGCAACATTCCTCCAAGATCGTCGATAAGCCTTCTGATTCGGCCTCTTGCCATTATCCGGATACAGGACCTCTCGACGGTGTTCAACTGCAGCCACCAAGTGGTCCAGAGCCTCAGTGCTGAAGCGCTCTGCTCTCTGCCTAACTTTCTCCATGATGAACAAGTTTGTACCGCCAGACAAGGGCGAGCGCCGCATCTGAGGCCTGCAGGGCGTTGGGTGTTGAAGCTCAGGCTGACTGACCCACCCCTTTAAGAGCTGGCCGGCGCCTGGAGGTCTCGTGCTTTCCTGTAATTGAGTTCACCTGCGCTGCGCCCGTCCGCGTCGAAATTGAGTAGCGCCTGACCTTTTGCGCCTTAAGAGCACCATGCAACGGCTGATTTAGCGCCTCAATCCCCTTTGGGGGCGATGCAACTCAATATCGCGCCAGGCGGCAATAAGTTTCGTCTGGCTATAAATTTTGCACATCGCCAGTTCTAACGCCTCAAGCGGGGCTATACCCAATTTCTAGGCCTGTATCTCTTCACTCTGTACCTGAGCTTCACTCTGTACCTGAGCATCACTCTCTACCTGAGTTTCACTCTGTACCTAAGCATCACTCTGTAACTCTTCACTCTGTATCTGAGCTACACTCTGTATCTCTTCACTCTGTACCTGAGCTTTACTATGTACCTGAGCGTCACTCTGTACCTGAGCTTCACTCTGTACCTGAGCATCACTCTGTACCTGAGCTTCACTCTGTACCTGAGCATCACTCTGCACCTGAGCTTCACTCTGTACCTGAGCTTCACTCTGTACCTGAGCTTCACTCTGTACCTGAGCATCACTCTGTACCTGAGCTTCACTCTGTACCTGAGCTTCACTCTGTACCTGAGCTTCACTCTGTATCTGAGCTTCACTCTGTACTTGAGCATCACTCTGTATCTGAGCTTCACTCTGTACCTGAGCTCCACTCTGTACCTGAGCTTCACTCTGTACCTGAGCGTCACTCTGTATCTCTGCGTCACTCTGTACCTGAGCTCCACTCTGTACCTGAGCTTCACTCTGTACCTGAGCTTCACTCTGTATCTGAGCTTCACTCTGTACCTGAGCTCCACTCTGTACCTGAGCTCCGCTCTGTACCTGAGCTTCACTCTGTATCTGAGCTTCACTCTGTACCTGAGCATTACTCTGTACCTGAGCTTCACTCTGTATCTGAGCTTCACTCTGTACCTGAGCATTACTCTGTACCTGAGCTTCACTCTGTACCTGAGCGTCACTCTGTATCTCTGCGTCACTCTGTACCTGAGCTCCACTCTGTACCTGAGTGTCACTCTGTATCTGAGCTTCACTCTCTACCTGAGCTTCACTCTGTATCTGAGCTTCACTCTGTACCTGAGCGTCACTCTGCATCTGAGCTTCACTCTGTATCTGAGCTTCACTCTGTACCTGAGCATCACTCTGTACCTGAGCGTCACTTTGTACCTGAGCGTCACTCTGTACCTGAGCTTCAAACTATACCTCAGCGTCACTCTGTACCTGAGCATCATTCTGAACGTGAGCGTCACTCTGTACCTGAGCATTACTCTGTACATGAGCATCGCTCTGTATATCTTCACTCTGTATCTGAGCTTCACTCTGTACCTTAGCATCACTCTCTACCTGTGCTTCACTCTGTACCTGTTCGTCACTCTGTATCTCTTCACTCTGTACCTGAGTGTCACTCTGTACCTGAGCTTCATTCTGTACCTGAGGTCCACTCTGTACCTGAGCCTCACCCTTTACCTGAGCTTCACTCTGTACATGAGCTCACTCTGTGGCTCTTCACTCTGTACCCGAGCGTCACTCTGTACCTGAGCTTCATTCTGTATCTCTTCACTCTGTACCTGAGCTTCACTCTGTACCTGACCTTCACTCTATACCTGAGCTTCACTCTGTATCTGAGCTTCACTCTGTATTTGAGCATCACTCTGGGCCTGAGCTTCACTCTGTACCTGAGCATCACTCTGTATCTCTTCACTCTGTATCTGAGCATCACTCTGTATCTGAGCTTCAATCTGTACCTGATCATCGCTCTGTACCTGAGCTTCACTCTGTACATGAGCGTCACGCTGTGCCTGAGAGTCAGTCTGTAACTGAGCGTCACTCTGTATCTCTTCACTCTGTACCTGAGCTTCACTCTGTAGCTCTTCACTCTGTACCTGAGCTTCACTCTCTACCTGATCTTCACTCTGTACTTGAGCTTCACTCTGTACCTGAGCATAACTCTGTACCTGAGCTTCACTCTGTACCTGAGCTTCACTCTGTACCTGAGCTTCACTCTGTACCTAAGCATCACTCTGTACCTGAGCATCACTCAGTATCTGAGCTTCACTCTGTACCTGAGCATCACTCTGTACCTGAGCGTCACGCTGTACCTGAGAATCAGTCTGTACCTGAGAGTCACTCTGTATCTGAGCTTCACTCTGTACCTGAGCTTCACTCTGTGTCTCCTCACTCTGTGCCTGAGCTTCACTCTGTACTGGAGCTTCACTCTCTACCTGAGCTTCATTCTCTACCTGAGCATCACTCTCTACCTGGGCATTACTCTGTACCTGAGCTTCAGTCTGTACCTGAGCATAACTCTATACCTGAGCTTCACTCTGTACCTGAGCATCACTCTGTACCTGAGTCTCACTCAGTATCTGAGCTTCACTCTGTATCTGAGTGTCACTCTGTATCTCTTCACTCTGTACCTGAGCTTCACTCTGTAGCTCTTCACTCTCTACCTGAGCTTCACTCTGTACCTGAGCTCCACTCTGTACCTGAGCTTCACTCTGTACCTGAGCTCCACTCTGTACCTCAGCTTCACTCTCTACCTGAGCTTCACTCTTTATCTGAGCTTCACTCTGCATCTGAGCTTCACTCTCTACCTGAGCATTACTCTCTACCTGAGCTTCACTCTGTACCTGAGCTTCACTCTGTATCTGAGCTTCACTCTGTACCTGAGCTTCACTCTGTGTCTCTTCACTCTGTGCCTGAGCTTCACTCTGTACCGGAGCTTCACTCTCCACCTGAGCTTCACTCTGTACATGTGCATCACTCTGTACATGAGCATCACTCTGTATCTGAGCTTCAATCTGTACCTGAGCATCACATTTTACCTGAGCTTCACACTGTACATGAGCGTCACTCTGTATCTCTTCACTCTGTACCTGAGCTTCACTCTCTAACTGAGCGTCACGCTGCACCTGAGAGTCAGTCTGTACCTGAGCGTCACTCTGTATCTCTTCACTCTGTACCTGAGCTTCACTTTGTACCTGAGCTTCACTCTGTAGCTCTTCACTCTGTACCTGAGCTTCACTCTCTACCTGATCTTCACTCTGTACCTGAGTATCACTCAGTATCTGAGCTTCACCCTGTATCTGAGTGTCACTCTGTATCTCTTCACTCTGTACCTGAGCTTCACTCTGTAGCTCTTCACTCTGTATCTGAGCTTCACTCTGTACCTGAGCTCCACTCTGTACCTGAGCTTCACTCTCTACCTGAGCTTCACTCTTTATCTGAGCTTCACTCTGTATCTGAGCTTCACTCTCTACCTGAGCATTACTCTCTACCTGAGCTTCACTCTGTACCTGAGCTTCACTCTGTATCTGAGCTTCACTCTGTACCTGAGCTTCACTCTGTGTCTCTTCACTTTGTGCCTGAGCTTCACTCTGTAGATGAGCTTCACTCTCTACCTGAGCTTCTCTCTCTACCTGAGCTTCACTCTCGACGTGAGCATCACTCTGTACATGAGCATCACTCTGTACATGAGCATCACTCTGTATCTGAGCTTCAATCTGTACCTGAGCTTCACTCTTTACCTGAGCTTCACTCTGTACATGAGCGTCACTCTGTACATGAGCATCACTCTGTATCTGAGCTTCAATCTGTACCTGAGCATCACTCTTTACCTGAGCTTCAATCTGTACATGAGAGTCACTCTGTATCCCTTCACTCTGTACCTGAGCTTCACTCTCTACCTGAGCGTGATGCTGCACCTGAGAGTCAGTCTGTACCTGAGCATCACTCTGTATCTCTTCACTCTGTACCTGAGCTTCACTCTCTACCTGATCTTCACTCTGTACCTGAGCTTCACTCCGTACCTGAGCATAACTCTGTACCTGAGATTCACTCTGTACATGAGCTTCACTCTGTACCTGAGCATCACTCTGTACCTGAGCATCACTCAGTATCTGAGCTTCACTCTGTACCTGAGCATCACTCTGTACATGAGCGTCACTCTGTATCTCTTCTCTCTGTACCTGAGCTTCACTCTCAACCTGAGCGTCACGCTGTACCTGAGAGTCAGTCTGTACCTGAGCGTCACTCTGTATCTCTTCACTCTGTACCTGAGCATCACTCTGTACCTGAGCTTCACTCTGTAGCTCTTCATTCTGTACCTGAGCTTCACTCTCTACCTGAGCTTCATTCTGTACCTGAGCTTCACTATGTACCTGAGCGTCACTCTGTACCTGAGTATCACTCAGTATCTGAGCTTCACTCTGTATCTCTTCACTCTGTACCTGAGCTTCACTCTGTAGCTCCTCACTCTGTACCTGAGGTTCACTCTGTACCTGACCGTCACTCTGTACCTGAGCTTCGCTGTGTACCTGAGCTTCACTCTTTACCTGAGCATCACTTTGTACCTGAGTTTCACTCTGTACCTGAGTTCCACTCTGTATCTGAGCTTCACTCTGTACCTGAGCTTCACTCTGTACCTGAGCTTCACTCTCTACCTGAGCTTTACTCTGTATCTGGGCTTCAATCTGTTCCTGAGCATCGCTCTGTATCTGAACGTCACTCTGTACCTGAGCTTCACTCAGTATCTGAGCGTCACTCTGTATCCGACCTTCACTCTGTATCACTTCACTCTGTACCTGAGCTTCACTCTGTACCTGAGAGTCACTCTGTATCTGAGCTTCACTCTGTATCTGAGCATCACTCTGTACCTGAGCTTCACTCTGTACCTGAGCTTCACTCTGTACCTGAGCTTCACACTTTACCTGAGCTTCACTCTGTACCTGAGCTTCACTCTCTACCTGAGCTCCACTCTCTGCCTGAGCTTCACTCTCTACCTGAGATTCACTCTGTATCTGAGCTTCACTCTGTATCTTAGCTTCACTCTCTACCTGAGCATTACTCTCTACCTGAGCTTCACTCTGTACCTGAGCTTCACTCTGTACCTGAGCTTCACTCTGTATCTGAGCTTCACTCTGTACCTGAGCTTCACTCTGTGTCTCTTCACTCTGTGCCTGAGCTTCACTCTGTACCGGAGCTTAACTCTCTACCTGAGCTTCACTCTCTACCTGAGCTTCACTCTCTACCTGAGCTTCACTCTCTACCTGAGCATTACTCTGTACCTGAGCTTCACTTTGTACATGAGCATCACTCTGTATCTGAGCTTCAATCTGTACCTGAGCATCACTCTTTACCTGAGCTTCACTCTGTACATGAGCGTCACTCTGTATCTCTTCACTCTGTACCTGAGCTTCACTCTCCACCTGAGCATCACACTGTACCTGAGAGTCAGTCTGTACCTGAGCGTCACTCTGTATCTTTTCACTCTGTACCTGAGCTTCACTCTGTACCTGAGCTTCACTCTGTAGCTCTTCACCCTGTGCCTGAGCTTCACTCTCTACCTGATCTTCACTCTGTACCTGAGCTTCACTCCATACCTGAGCATAACTCTGTACCTGAGCTTTACTCTGTACATGAGCTTCACTCTGCACATGAGCATCACTTTGTACCTGAGCATCACTCAGTATCTGAGCTTCACTCTGCACCTGAGCATCACTCTGTACATGAGCGTCACTCTGTATCTCTTCTCTCTGTACCTGAGCTTCACTCTCAACCTGAGCGTCACGCTGTACCTGAGAGTCAGTCTGTACCTGAGCACCACTCTGTATCTCTCCACTCTGTACCTGAGCATCACTCTGTACCTGAGCTTCACTCTGAAGCTCTTCACTCTGTACCTGAGCTTCACTCTCTACCTGAGCTTCATTCTGTACCTGAGCTTCACTATGTACCTGAGCGTCACTCTGTACCTGAGTATCACTCAGTATCTGAGCTTCACTCTGTATCTCTTCACTCTGTACCTGAGCTTCACTCTGTAGCTCTTCACTCTGTACCCGAGGTTCACTCTCTACCTGAGCTTCAGTCTCTACCTGAGCTTCACTCTGCACCTGAGCTTCACTCTGTACCTGAGCTTCAGTCTGTATCTGAGCTTCACTATGTACCTGAGCTTCATTCTGTGTCTCTTCACTCTGTGCCTGAGCTTCACTCTGTACCTGAGCGTCACTCTGTACCTGAGCTTCACTCTCTACCTGAGCTTCACTCTCTACATGAGCTTCAATCTCTACCTGAGCTTCACTCTGTACCTCAGCCTCACTCTGTATCTGAGCATCACTCTGTACCTGAGCTTCACTCTGTACCTGAGTGTAATTCTGTTTCTGTGCTTCACTCTGTATCGGGGCTTCACTCTGTATCTGAGCGTCACTCTGTAACTATTCATTCTGTACCTGAGCTTCACTCTGTACCTGAGAGTCATTCTGTACCTGAGCTTCACGCTGTACCTGAGAGTCACTCTGTACCTGAGCTCCACTCTGTACCTGAGCTTCACGCTGTACCTGAGAGTCACTCTGTACCTCAGCTTCAAGCTGTACCTGAGCTTCACTCTGTACCTGAGCTTCACTCTGTATCTGAGCTTCACTCTGTATCTGAGCTCCACTCTGTACCTGAGCTCCATTCTGTATCTGAGCTCCATTCTGTACCTGAGCTTCACTCTGTATCTGAGCTCCACTCTGTACCTGAGCTTCACTCTGTATCTGAGCTTCACCCTGTACCTGAGCTCCACTCTGTACCTGAGCTCCACTCTGTATCTGAGCTTCACTCTGTATCTCTTCACTCTGTATCTATTCACCCTGTACCTGAGATTCACTCTGTACCTGAGCTTCACTCTCTTCCTGAGCTTCACTCTCTACCTGAGCTTCACTCTGTAACTGAGCTTCACTCTGTACCTGAGCTTCACTCTCTACCGGAGCTTCACTCTCTACCTGAGCTTCACTCTCTACCTGAGCTTCACTCTGTACCTGAGCTTCACTCTCTACCTGAGCTTCACTCTCTACCTGAGCTTCACTCTCTACCTGAGCTTCACTCTGTACCTGAGCTTCACTCTCTACCTGAGCTTCACGCTCTACCTGAGCTTCACTCTGCACCTGAGCATCACTCTGTACCTGAGCTTCACTCTCTATCTGAGCTTCACTCTCTACCTGAGCTTCACTCTCTACCTGAGCATCACTCTATACCTGAGCTTCACTCTGTACCTGAGCTTCACTCTGTACCTGAGCTTCACTCTGTATCTCTTCACTCTGTACCTGAGCTTCACTCTGTATCTGAGCGTCACTCTGTATCTCTTCACTCTGTATCTGAGCTTCACTCTGTACCTGACGGTCACTCTGTACCTGAGCTTCGCTGTGTACCTGAGCTTCACTCTTTACCTGAGCATCACTTTGTACCTGAGTTTCACTCTGTACCTGAGTTCCACTCTGTATCTGAGCTTCACTCTGTACCTGAGCTTCACTCTGTACCTGAGCTTCACTCTCTACCTGAGCTTCACTCTGTATCTGGGCTTCAATCTGTTCCTGAGCATCGCTCTGTATCTGAACGTCACTCTGTACCTGAGCTTCACTCAGTATCTGAGCGTCACTCTGTATCCGAACTTCACTCTGTATCACTTCACTCTGTACCTGAGCTTCACTCTGTACCTGAGAGTCACTGTGTATCTGAGCTTCACTCTGTATCTGAGCATCACTCTGTACCTGAGCTTCACTCTGTACCTGAGCTTCACTCTGTACCTGAGCTTCACACTTTACCTGAGCTTCACTCTGTACCTGAGCTTCACTCTGTACCTGAGCTCCACTCTCTGCCAGAGCTTCACTCTCTACCTGAGCTTCACTCTGTATCTGAGCTTCACTCTGTATCTTAGCTTCACTCTCTACCTGAGCATTACTCTCTGCCTGAGCTTCACTCTGTACCTGAGCTTCACTCTGTACCTGAGCTTCACTCTGTATCTGAGCTTCACTCTGTACCTGAGCTTCACTCTGTTTCTCTTCACTCTGTACCTGAGCTTCACTCTGTACCGGAGCTTAACTCTCTACCTGAGCTTCACTCTCTACCTGAGCTTCACTCTCTACCTGAGCATTACTCTGAACCTGAGCTTCACTTTGTACATGAGCATCACTCTGTATCTGAGCTTCAATCTGTACCTGAGCATCACTCTTTACCTGAGCTTCACTCTGTACATCAGCGTCACTCTGTATCTCTTCACTCTGTACCTGATCTTCACTCTCTACCTGAGCATCACGCTGTACCTGAGAGTCAGTCTGTACCTGAGTGTCACTCTGTATCTCTTCACTCTGTACCTGAGCTTCACTCTGTACCTGAGCTTCACTCTGTAGCTCTTCACCCTGTGCCTGAGCTTCACTCTCTACCTGATCTTCACTCTGTACCTGAGCTTCACTCCGTACCTGAGCATAACTCTGTACCTGAGCTTCACTCTGTACATGAGCTTCACTCTGTACCTGAGCATCACTTTGTACCTGAGCATCACTCAGTATCTGAGCTTCACTCTGCACCTGAGCATCACTCTGTACATGAGCGTCACTCTGCATCTCTTCTCTCTGTACCTGAGCTTCACTCTCAACCTGAGCGTCACGCTGTACCTGAGAGTCAGTCTGTACCTGAGCGTCACTCTGTATCTCTTCACTCTGTACCTGAGCTTCACTCTGTAGCTCTTCACTCTGTACCTGAGCTTCACTCTCTACCTGAGCTTCATTCTGTACCTGAGCTTCACTATGTACCTGAGCGTCACTCTGTACCTGAGTATCACTCAGTATCTGAGCTTCACTCTGTATCTCTTCACTCTGTACCTGAGCTTCACTCTGTAGCTCTTCACTCTGTACCCGAGGTTCACTCTCTACCTGAGCTTCAGTCTCTACCTGAGCTTCACTCTGCACCTGAGCTTCACTCTGTACCTGAGCTTCACTCTGTATCTGAGCTTCACTCTGTACCTGAGTTTCACTCTGTGTCTTTTCACTCTGTGCCTGAGCTTCACTCTGTACCTGAGCATCACTCTTTACCTGAGCTTCACTCTCTACCTGAGCTTCAATCTCTACCTGAGCTTCACTCTCTACCTGAGCTTCACTCTGTACCTCAGCTTCACTCTGTATCTGAGCTTTACTCTGTACCTGAGCTTCACTCTGTACCTGAGCATCACTCTGTACCTGCGCTTCACTCTGTACCTGAGTGTAATTCTGTTTCTGTGCTTCACTCTGTATCGGGGCTTCACTCTGTATCTGAGCGTCACTCTGTAACTATTCATTCTCTGCCTGAGCTTCACTGTGTACCTGAGAGTCACTCTGTACCTGAGCTTCACGCTGTACCTGAGATGTACTCTGTCACTCTGTACCTGAGCTCCACTCTGTACCTGAGCTTCACGCTGTACCTGAGAGTCACTCTGTACCTGAGCTTCACTCTGTACCTGAGCTTCACTCTCTACCGGAGCTTCACTCTCTACCTGAGCTTCACTCTCTACCTGAGCTTCACTCTGTACCTGAGCTTCACTCTGTACCTGAGCTTCACTCTCTACCTGAGCTTCACTCTCTACCTGAGCTTCACTCTGTACCTGAGCTTCACTCTCTACCTGAGCTTCACTCTCTACCTGAGCATCACTCTATACCTGAGCTTCACTCTATACCTGAGCTTCACTCTGTACCTGAGCTTCACTGTGTATCTCTTCACTCTGTACCTGAGCTTCACTCTGTATCTGAGCGTCACTCTGTATCTCTTCACTCTGTATCTGAGCTTCACTCTTTACCTGACCGTCACTCTGTACCTGAGCTTCGCTGTGTACCTGAGCTTCACTCTTTACCTGAGCATCACTTTGTACCTGAGTTTCACTCTGTACCTGAGTTCCACTCTGTATCTGAGCTTCACTCTGTACCTGAGCTTCACTCTGTACCTGAGCTTCACTCTCTACCTGAGCTTTACTCTGTATCTGGGCTTCAATCTGTTCCTGAGCATCGCTCTGTATCTGAACGTCACTCTGTACCTGAGCTTCACTCAGTATCTGAGCGTCACTCTGTATCCGACCTTCACTCTGTATCACTTCACTCTGTACCTGAGCTTCACTCTGTACCTGAGAGTCACTCTGTATCTGAGCTTCACTCTGTATCTGAGCATCACTCTGTACCTGAGCTTCACTCTGTACCTGAGCTTCACTCTGTACCTGAGCTTCACACTTTACCTGAGCTTCACTCTGTACCTGAGCATCACTCTTTACCTGAGCTCCACTCTCTGCCTGAGCTTCACTCTCTACCTGAGATTCACTCTGTATCTGAGCTTCACTCTGTATCTTAGCTTCACTCTCTACCTGAGCATTACTCTCTACCTGAGCTTCACTCTGTACCTGAGCTTCACTCTGTACCTGAGCTTCACTCTGTATCTGAGCTTCACTCTGTACCTGAGCTTCACTCTGTGTCTCTTCACTCTGTGCCTGAGCTTCACTCTGTACCGGAGCTTAACTCTCTACCTGAGCTTCACTCTCTACCTGAGCTTCACTCTCTACCTGAGCTTCACTCTCTACCTGAGCATTACTCTGTACCTGAGCTTCACTTTGTACATGAGCATCACTCTGTATCTGAGCTTCAATCTGTACCTGAGCATCACTCTTTACCTGAGCTTCACTCTGTACATGAGCGTCACTCTGTATCTCTTCACTCTGTACCTGAGCTTCACTCTGTACCTGAGCTTCACTCTGTAGCTCTTCACCCTGTGCCTGAGCTTCACTCTCTACCTGATCTTCACTCTGTACCTGAGCTTCACTCCGTACCTGAGCATAACTCTGTACCTGAGCTTCACTCTGTACATGAGCTTCACTCTGTACCTGAGCATCACTTTGTACCTGAGCATCACTCAGTATCTGAGCTTCACTCTGCACCTGAGCATCACTCTGTACATGAGCGTCACTCTGCATCTCTTCTCTCTGTACCTGAGCTTCACTCTCAACCTGAGCGTCACGCTGTACCTGAGAGTCAGTCTGTACCTGAGCGTCACTCTGTATCTCTTCACTCTGTACCTGAGCTTCACTCTGTAGCTCTTCACTCTGTACCTGAGCTTCACTCTCTACCTGAGCTTCATTCTGTACCTGAGCTTCACTATGTACCTGAGCGTCACTCTGTACCTGAGTATCACTCAGTATCTGAGCTTCACTCTGTATCTCTTCACTCTGTACCTGAGCTTCACTCTGTAGCTCTTCACTCTGTACCCGAGGTTCACTCTCTACCTGAGCTTCAGTCTCTACCTGAGCTTCACTCTGCACCTGAGCTTCACTCTGTACCTGAGCTTCACTCTGTATCTGAGCTTCACTCTGTACCTGAGTTTCACTCTGTGTCTTTTCACTCTGTGCCTGAGCTTCACTCTGTACCTGAGCATCACTCTTTACCTGAGCTTCACTCTCTACCTGAGCTTCAATCTCTACCTGAGCTTCACTCTCTACCTGAGCTTCACTCTGTACCTCAGCTTCACTCTGTATCTGAGCTTTACTCTGTACCTGAGCTTCACTCTGTACCTGAGCATCACTCTGTACCTGCGCTTCACTCTGTACCTGAGTGTAATTCTGTTTCTGTGCTTCACTCTGTATCGGGGCTTCACTCTGTATCTGAGCGTCACTCTGTAACTATTCATTCTCTGCCTGAGCTTCACTGTGTACCTGAGAGTCACTCTGTACCTGAGCTTCACGCTGTACCTGAGATGTACTCTGTCACTCTGTACCTGAGCTCCACTCTGTACCTGAGCTTCACGCTGTACCTGAGAGTCACTCTGTACCTGAGCTTCACTCTGTACCTGAGCTTCACTCTCTACCGGAGCTTCACTCTCTACCTGAGCTTCACTCTCTACCTGAGCTTCACTCTGTACCTGAGCTTCACTCTGTACCTGAGCTTCACTCTCTACCTGAGCTTCACTCTCTACCTGAGCTTCACTCTGTACCTGAGCTTCACTCTCTACCTGAGCTTCACTCTCTACCTGAGCATCACTCTATACCTGAGCTTCACTCTATACCTGAGCTTCACTCTGTACCTGAGCTTCACTGTGTATCTCTTCACTCTGTACCTGAGCTTCACTCTGTATCTGAGCGTCACTCTGTATCTCTTCACTCTGTATCTGAGCTTCACTCTTTACCTGACCGTCACTCTGTACCTGAGCTTCGCTGTGTACCTGAGCTTCACTCTTTACCTGAGCATCACTTTGTACCTGAGTTTCACTCTGTACCTGAGTTCCACTCTGTATCTGAGCTTCACTCTGTACCTGAGCTTCACTCTGTACCTGAGCTTCACTCTCTACCTGAGCTTTACTCTGTATCTGGGCTTCAATCTGTTCCTGAGCATCGCTCTGTATCTGAACGTCACTCTGTACCTGAGCTTCACTCAGTATCTGAGCGTCACTCTGTATCCGACCTTCACTCTGTATCACTTCACTCTGTACCTGAGCTTCACTCTGTACCTGAGAGTCACTCTGTATCTGAGCTTCACTCTGTATCTGAGCATCACTCTGTACCTGAGCTTCACTCTGTACCTGAGCTTCACTCTGTACCTGAGCTTCACACTTTACCTGAGCTTCACTCTGTACCTGAGCATCACTCTTTACCTGAGCTCCACTCTCTGCCTGAGCTTCACTCTCTACCTGAGATTCACTCTGTATCTGAGCTTCACTCTGTATCTTAGCTTCACTCTCTACCTGAGCATTACTCTCTACCTGAGCTTCACTCTGTACCTGAGCTTCACTCTGTACCTGAGCTTCACTCTGTATCTGAGCTTCACTCTGTACCTGAGCTTCACTCTGTGTCTCTTCACTCTGTGCCTGAGCTTCACTCTGTACCGGAGCTTAACTCTCTACCTGAGCTTCACTCTCTACCTGAGCTTCACTCTCTACCTGAGCTTCACTCTCTACCTGAGCATTACTCTGTACCTGAGCTTCACTTTGTACATGAGCATCACTCTGTATCTGAGCTTCAATCTGTACCTGAGCATCACTCTTTACCTGAGCTTCATTCTGTACATGAGCGTCACTCTGTATCTCTTCACTCTGTACCTGAGCTTCACTCTCCACCTGAGCATCACGCTGTACCTGAGAGTCAGTCTTTACCTGAGCGTCACTCTGTATCTTTTCACTCTGTACCTGAGCTTCACTCCGTACCTGAGCATAACTCTGTACCTGAGCTTCACTCTGTACATGAGCTTCACTCTGCACATGAGCATCACTTTGTACCTGAGCATCACTCAGTATCTGAGCTTCACTCTGCACCTGAGCATCACTCTGTACATGAGCGTCACTCTGTATCTCTTCTCTCTGTACCTGAGCTTCACTCTCAACCTGAGCGTCACGCTGTACCTGAGAGTCAGTCTGTACCTGAGCGTCACTCTGTATCTCTCCATTCTGTAACTGAGCATCACTCTGTACCTGAGCTTCACTCTGAAGCTCTTCACTCTGTACCTGAGCTTCACTCTCTACCTGAGCTTCATTCTGTACCTGAGCTTCACTATATACCTGAGCGTCACTCTGTACCTGAGTATCACTCAGTATCTGAGCTTCACTCTGTATCTCTTCACTCTGTACCTGAGCTTCACTCTGTAGCTCTTCACTCTGTACCCGAGGTTCACTCTCTACCTGAGCTTCAGTCTCTACCTGAGCTTCACTCTGCACCTGAGCTTCACTCTGTACCTGAGCTTCACTCTGTATCTGAGCTTCACTCTGTACCTGAGTTTCACTCTGTGTCTTTTCACTCTGTGCCTGAGCTTCACTCTGTACCTGAGCATCACTCTGGACCTGAGCTTCACTCTCTACCTGAGCTTCAATCTCTACCTGAGCTTCACTATCTACCTGAGCTTCACTCTGTACCTCAGCTTCACTCTGTATCTGAGCTTTACTCTGTACCTGAGCTTCACTCTGTAGCTGAGCATCACTCTGTACCTGAGCTTCACTCTGTACCTGAGTGTAATTCTGTTTCTGTGCTTCACTCTGTATCGGGGCTTCACTCTGTGTCTGAGCGTCACTCTGCAACTATTCATTCTCTACCTGAGCTTCACTGTGTACCTGAGAGTCACTCTGTACCTGAGCTTCACGCTGTACCTGAGAGTCACTCTGTACCTGAGCTCCACTCTGTACCTGAGCTTCACGCTGTACCTGAGAGTCACTCTGTACCTGAGCTTCACTCTGTACCTGAGCTTCACTCTCTACCGGAGCTTCACTCTCTACCTGAGCTTCACTCTCTACCTGAGCTTCACTCTCTACCTGAGCTTCACTCTCTACCTGAGCTTCACTCTCTACTGAGCTTCACTCTGTACCTGAGCTTCACTCTCTACCTGAGCTTCACGCTCTACCTGAGCTTCACTCTGTATCTGAGCTCCACTCTGTACCTGAGCTCCACTCTGTATCTGAGCTCCACTCTGTACCTGAGCTTCACTCTGTATCTGAGCTCCATTCTGTACCTGAGCTTCACTCTGTATCTGAGCTTCACCCTGTACCTGAGCTTCACTCTGTACCTGAGCTCCACTCTGTATCTGAGCTTCACTCTGTATCTCTTCACTCTGTATCTATTCACTCTGTACCTGAGATTCACTCTGTACCTGAGCTTCACTCTCTATCTGAGTTTCACTCTCTACCGGAGCTTCCCTCTCTTCCTGAGCTTCACTCTCTACCTGAGCTTCACTCTGTACCTGTGCTTCACTCTCTACCTGAGCTTCACTCTCTAACTGAGCTTCACTCTGTACCTGAGCATCACTCTCTACATGAGCTTCACTCTGTACCTGAGCATCACTCTGTACCTGAGCTTTACTCTCTATCTGAGCTTCACTCTCTACCTGAGCTTCACTCTCTACCTGAGCATCACTCTGTACCTGAGCTTCACTCTGTACCTGAGCTTCACTCTGTACCTGAGCTTCACTCTGTATCTCTTCACTCTGTACCTGAGCTTCACTCTGTATCTGAGCGTCACTCTGTATCTCTTCACTCTGTATCTGAGCTTCACTCTGTACCTGAGCGTCACTCTGTACCTGAGCTTCGCTGTGTACCTGAGCTTCACTCTGTACCTGAGCTTCACTCTGTACCTGAGCTCCACTCTGTACCTGAGCATCACTCTGTACCTGAGCTTCACTCTCTACCTGAGCTTCACTCTGTATCTGGGCTTCAATCTGTTCCTGAGCATCACTCTGTATCTGAACGTCACTCTGTACCTGAGCTTCACTCAGTATCTGAGCGTCACTCTGTATCCGACCTTCACTCTGTATCACTTCACACTGTACCTGAGCTTCACTCTGTATCTGAATGTCACTCTGTATCCGACCTTCACTCTGTATCACTTCACTCTGTACCTGAGTTTCACTCTGTACCTGAGCATCACTCTGTATCTGAGCGTCACTCTGTATCCGACCTTCACTCTGCATCTCTTCACTCTGTAACTGAGCTTCACTCTGTACCTGAGTTTCACTCTGTACCTGAGCATCACTCTGTATCTGAGCATCACTCTGTATCCAACCTTCATTCTGTACCTGAGCATCACTCTGTATCTGAGCGTCACTCTGTATCCGACCTTCACTCTATATCTCTTCACTCTGTACCTGAGCTTCACTCTGTACCTGAGCTTCACTCTGTACCTGAGCTTCACTCTTTATCTCTTCACTCTGTTCCTGAGCTTCACTATGTACCTGAGCTTCACTCTGTACCTGAGCTTCACTCTGTGTCTCTTCATTCTCTACCGGAGCTTCACTCTCTACCTGAGCTTCACTCTGTACCTGAGCTTCACTCTGTGTCTCTTCACTCTGTGCCTGAGCTTCACTCTGTACCTGAGCTTCACTCTGTACCTGAGCATTACTCTGAACCTGAGCTTCATTCTGTACCTGAGCATCACTCTGTATCTCTTCACTCTGTATCTGAGCATCACTCTGTATCTGAGCTTCACTCTGTACCTGAGCATCACTCTGTATCTCTTCACTCTGTATCTGAGCATCACTCTGTATCTGAGCTTCACTCTATAACTGAGCGTCACTCTGTACCTGAGCTTCACTCTGTACCTGAGCTTCACTCTGTACCTGAGTTTCACTCTGTGTCTTTTCACTCTGTGCCTGAGCTTCACTCTGTACCTGAGCATCATTCTGTACCTGAGCTTCACTCTCTGCCTGAGCTTCAATCTCTACCTGAGCTTCACTCTCTACCTGAGCTTCACTCTGTACCTCAGCTTCACTCTGTACCGGAGCTTTACTCTGTACCTGAGCTTCACTCTGTACCTGAGCATCACTCTGTACCTGAGCTTCACTCTGTACCTGAGTGTAAGTCTGTTTCTGTGCTTCACTCTGTATCGGGGCTTCACTCTGTATCTGAGCGTCACTCTGTAACTATTCATTCTCTGCCTGAGCTTCACTGTGTACCTGAGAGTCACTCTGTACCTGAGCTTCACGCTGTACCTGAGAGTCACTCTGTACCTGAGCTCCACTCTGTACCTGAGCTTCACGCTGTACCTGAGAGTCACTCTGTACCTGAGCTTCACTCTGTACCTGAGCTTCACTCTCTACCGGAGCTTCACTCTCTACCTGAGCTTCACTCTATACCTGAGCTTCACTCTCTACCTGAGCTTCACTCTCTACCTGAGCTTCACTCTGTACCTGAGCTTCACTCTGTATCTCTTCACTCTGTACCTGAGCTTCACTCTGTATCTGAGCGTCACTCTGTATCTCTTCACTCTGTATCTGAGCTTCACTCTGTACCTGAGCGTCACTCTGTACCTGAGCTTCGCTGTGTACCTGAGCTTCACTCTGTACCTGAGCTTCACTCTGTACCTGAGCTCCACTCTGTACCTGAGCATCACTCTGTACCTGAGCTTCACTCTCTACCTGAGCTTCACTCTGTATCTGGGCTTCAATCTGTTCCTGAGCATCACTCTGTATCTGAACGTCACTCTGTACCTGAGCTTCACTCAGTATCTGAGCGTCACTCTGTATCCGACCTTCACTCTGTATCACTTCACACTGTACCTGAGCTTCACTCTGTATCTGAATGTCACTCTGTATCCGACCTTCACTCTGTATCACTTCACTCTGTACCTGAGTTTCACTCTGTACCTGAGCATCACTCTGTATCTGAGCGTCACTCTGTATCCGACCTTCACTCTGCATCTCTTCACTCTGTAACTGAGCTTCACTCTGTACCTGAGTTTCACTCTGTACCTGAGCATCACTCTGTATCTGAGCATCACTCTGTATCCAACCTTCATTCTGTACCTGAGCATCACTCTGTATCTGAGCGTCACTCTGTATCCGACCTTCACTCTATATCTCTTCACTCTGTACCTGAGCTTCACTCTGTACCTGAGCTTCACTCTGTACCTGAGCTTCACTCTTTATCTCTTCACTCTGTTCCTGAGCTTCACTATGTACCTGAGCTTCACTCTGTACCTGAGCTTCACTCTGTGTCTCTTCATTCTCTACCGGAGCTTCACTCTCTACCTGAGCTTCACTCTGTACCTGAGCTTCACTCTGTGTCTCTTCACTCTGTGCCTGAGCTTCACTCTGTACCTGAGCTTCACTCTGTACCTGAGCATTACTCTGAACCTGAGCTTCATTCTGTACCTGAGCATCACTCTGTATCTCTTCACTCTGTATCTGAGCATCACTCTGTATCTGAGCTTCACTCTGTACCTGAGCATCACTCTGTATCTCTTCACTCTGTATCTGAGCATCACTCTGTATCTGAGCTTCACTCTATAACTGAGCGTCACTCTGTACCTGAGCTTCACTCTGTACCTGAGCTTCACTCTGTACCTGAGTTTCACTCTGTGTCTTTTCACTCTGTGCCTGAGCTTCACTCTGTACCTGAGCATCATTCTGTACCTGAGCTTCACTCTCTGCCTGAGCTTCAATCTCTACCTGAGCTTCACTCTCTACCTGAGCTTCACTCTGTACCTCAGCTTCACTCTGTACCGGAGCTTTACTCTGTACCTGAGCTTCACTCTGTACCTGAGCATCACTCTGTACCTGAGCTTCACTCTGTACCTGAGTGTAAGTCTGTTTCTGTGCTTCACTCTGTATCGGGGCTTCACTCTGTATCTGAGCGTCACTCTGTAACTATTCATTCTCTGCCTGAGCTTCACTGTGTACCTGAGAGTCACTCTGTACCTGAGCTTCACGCTGTACCTGAGAGTCACTCTGTACCTGAGCTCCACTCTGTACCTGAGCTTCACGCTGTACCTGAGAGTCACTCTGTACCTGAGCTTCACTCTGTACCTGAGCTTCACTCTCTACCGGAGCTTCACTCTCTACCTGAGCTTCACTCTATACCTGAGCTTCACTCTCTACCTGAGCTTCACTCTCTACCTGAGCTTCACTCTCTACCTGAGCTTCACTCTGTACCTGAGCTTCACTCTCTACCTGAGCTTCACTCTCTACCTGAGCATCACTCTATACCTGAGCTTCACTCTGTACCTGAGCTTCACTCTGTACCTGAGCTTCACTCTGTATCTCTTCACTCTGTACCTGAGCTTCACTCTGTATCTGAGCGTCACTCTGTATTTCTTCACTCTGTATCTGAGCTTCACTCTGTACCTGACCGTCGCTCTGTACCTGAGCTTCGCTGTGTACCTGAGCTTCACTCTTTTCCTGAGCATCACTTTGTACCTGAGTTTCACTCTGTACCTGAGTTCCACTCTGTATCTGAGCTTCACTCTGTACCTGAGCTTCACTCTGTACCTGAGCTTCACTCTCTACCTGAGCTTTACTCTGTATCTGGGCTTCAATCTGTTCCTGAGCATCGCTCTGTATCTGAACGTCACTCTGTACCTGAGCTTCACTCAGTGTCTGAGCGTCACTCTGTATCCGACCTTCACTCTGTATCACTTCACTCTGTACCTGAGCTTCACTCTGTACCTGAGAGTCACTCTGTATCTGAGCTTCACTCTGTATCTGAGCATCACTCTGTACCTGAGCTTCACTCTGTACCTGAGCTTCACTCTGTACCTGAGCTTCACACTTTACCTGAGCTTCACTCTGTACCTGAGCTTCACTCTGTACCTGAGCTCCACTCTCTGCCTGAGCTTCACTCTCTACCTGAGATTCACTCTGTATCTGAGCTTCACTCTGTATCTTAGCTTCACCCTCTACCTGAGCATTACTCTCTACCTGAGCTTCACTCTGTACCCGAGCTTCACTCTGTTCCTGAGCTTCACTCTGTATCTGAGCTTCACTCTGTACCTGAGCTTCACTCTGTGTCTCTTCACTCTGTGCCTGAGCTTCATTCTGTACCGGAGCTTAACTCTCTCCCTGAGCTTCACTCTCTACCTGAGCTTCACTCTCTACCTGAGCATTACTCTGTACCTGAGCTTCACTTTGTACATGAGCATCACTCTGTATCTGAGCTTCAATCTGTACCTGAGCATCACTCTTTACCTGAGCTTCACTCTGTACATGAGCGTCACTCTGTATCTCTTCACTCTGTACCTGAGCTTCACTCTCCACCTGAGCATCACGCTGTACCTGAGAGTCAGTCTGTAACTGAGCGTCACTCTGTATCTTTTCACTCTGTACCTGAGCTTCACTCTGTACCTGAGCATCACTCTGTAGCTCTTCACCCTGTGCCTGAGCTTCACTCTCTACCTGATCTTCACTCTGTACCTGAGCTTCACTCCGTACCTGAGCATAACTCTGTACCTGAGCTTCACTCTGTACATGAGCTTCACTCTGCACATGAGCATCACTTTGTACCTGAGCATCACTCAGTATCTGAGCTTCACTCTGCACCTGAGCATCACTCTGTACATGAGCGTCACTCTGTATCTCTTCTCTCTGTACCTGAGCTTCACTCTCAACCTGAGCGTCACGCTGTACCTGAGAGTCAGTCTGTACCTGAGCGTCACTCTGTATCTCTCCATTCTGTACCTGAGCATCACTCTGTACCTGAGCTTCACTCTGAAGCTCTTCACTCTGTACCTGAGCTTCACTCTCTACCTGAGCTTCATTCTGTACCTGAGCTTCACTATATACCTGAGCGTCACTCTGTACCTGAGTATCACTCAGTATCTGAGATTCACTCTGTATCTCTTCACTCTGTACCTGAGCTTCACTCTGTAGCTCTTCACTCTGTACCCGAGGTTCACTCTCTACCTGAGCTTCAGTCTCTACCTGAGCTTCACTCTGCACCTGAGCTTCACTCTGTACCTGAGCTTCACTCTGTATCTGAGCTTCACTCTGTACCTGAGTTTCACTCTGTGTCTTTTCACTCTGTGCCTGAGCTTCACTCTGTACCTGAGCATCACTCTGTACCTGAGCTTCACTCTCTACCTGAGCTTCAATCTCTACCTGAGCTTCACTCTCTACCTGAGCTTCACTCTGTACCTCAGCTTCACTCTGTATCTGAGCTTTACTCTGTACCTGAGCTTCACTCTGTACCTGAGCATCACTCTGTACCTGAGCTTCACTCTGTACCTGAGTGTAATTCTGTTTCTGTGCTTCACTCTGTATCGGGGCTTCACTCTGTATCTGAGCGTCACTCTGCAACTATTCATTCTCTACCTGAGCTTCACTGTGTACCTGAGAGTCACTCTGTACCTGAGCTTCACGCTGTACCTGAGAGTCACTCTGTACCTGAGCTCCACTCTGTACCTGAGCTTCACGCTGTACCTGAGAGTCACTCTGTACCTGAGCTTCACTCTGTACCTGAGCTTCACTCTCTACCGGAGCTTCACTCTCTACCTGAGCTTCACTCTCTACCTGAGCTTCACTCTCTACCTGAGCGTCACTCTCTACCTGAGCTTCACTCTCTACCTGAGCTTCACTCTCTACCTGAGCTTCACTCTGTACCTGAGCTTCACTCTCTACCTGAGCTTCACGCTCTACCTGAGCTTCACTCTGTATCTGAGCTCCACTCTGTACCTGAGCTCCACTCTGTATCTGAGCTCCACTCTGTACCTGAGCTTCACTCTGTATCTGAGCTCCATTCTGTACCTGAGCTTCACTCTGCATCTGAGCTCCACTCTGTATCTGAGCTCCACTCTGTACCTGAGCTCCACTCTGTATCTGAGCTCCACTCTGTACCTGAGCTTCACTCTGTATCTGAGCTCCATTCTGTACCTGAGCTTCACTCTGCATCTGAGCTCCACTCTGTATCTGAGCTTCACTCTGTATCTCTTCACTCTGTATCTATTCACTCTGTACCTGAGATTCACTCTGTACCTGAGCTTCACTCTCTACCTGAGCTTCACTCTCTACCGGAGCTTCCCTCTCTTCCTGAGCTTCACTCTCTACCTGAGCTTCACTCTGTACCTGTGCTTCACTCTCTACCTGAGCTTCACTCTCTAACTGAGCTTCACTCTGTACCTGAGCATCACTCTCTACATGAGCTTCACTCTGTACCTGAGCATCACTCTGTACCTGAGCTTCACTCTCTATCTGAGCTTCACTCTCTACCTGAGCTTCACTCTCTACCTGAGCTTCACTCTGTACCTGAGCTTCACTCTGTACCTGAGCTTCACTCTGTATCTCTTCACTCTGTACCTGAGCTTCACTCTGTATCTGAGCATCACTCTGTATCTCTTCACTCTGTATCTGAGCTTCACTCTGTACCTGAGCGTCACTCTGTACCTGAGCTTCGCTGTGTACCTGAGCTTCACTCTGTACCTGAGCTTCACTCTGTACCTGAGCTCCACTCTGTACCTGAGCATCACTCTGTACCTGAGCTTCACTCTCTACCTGAGCTTCACTCTGTATCTGGGCTTCAATCTGTTCCTGAGCATCACTCTGTATCTGAACTTCACTCTGTACCTGAGCTTCACTCAGTATCTGAGCGTCACTCTGTATCCGACCTTCACTCTGTATCACTTCACTCTGTACCTGAGCTTCACTCTGTATCTGAATGTCACTCTGTATCCGACCTTCACTCTGTATCACTTCACTCTGTACCTGAGTTTCACTCTGTACCTGAGCATCACTCTGTATCTGAGCGTCACTCTGTATCCGTCCTTCACTCTGTATCTCTTCACTCTGTAACTGAGCTTCACTCTGTACCTGAGTTTCACTCTGTACCTGAGCATCACTCTGTATCTGAGCATCACTCTGTATCCGACCTTCATTCTGTACCTGAGCATCACTCTGTATCTGAGCGTCACTCTGTATCCGACCTTCACTCTATATCTCTTCACTCTGTACCTGAGCTTCACTCTGTACCTGAGCTTCACTCTGTACCTGAGCTTCACTCTTTATCTCTTCACTCTGTTCCTGAGCTTCACTATGTACCTGAGCTTCACTCTGTACCTGAGCTTCACTCTGTGTCTCTTCATTCTCTACCGGAGCTTCACTCTCTACCTGAGCTTCACTCTGTACCTGAGCTTCACTCTGTGTCTCTTCACTCTGTGCCTGAGCTTCACTCTGTACCTGAGCTTCACTCTGTACCTGAGCATTACTCTGTACCTGAGCTTCACTCTGTACCTGAGCATCACTCTGTATCTCTTCACTCTGTATCTGAGCATCACTCTGTATCTGAGCTTCACTCTGTACCTGAGCATCACTCTGTATCTCTTCACTCTGTATCTGAGCATCACTCTGTATCTGAGCTTCACTCTATAACTGAGCGTCACTCTGTACCTGAGCTTCACTCTGTACCTGAGCTTCATTCTGTACCTGAGCATCACTCTGTATCTGAGCTTCACTCTGTACCTGAGCTTCACTCTGTATCTCTTCACTCTGTATCTGAGCATCACTCTGTATCTGAGCTTCACTCTGTACCTGAGCTTCACTCTGTACCTGAGCTTCACTCTGTATCTGAGCTTCACTCTGTGCCTGAGCTTCACTCTGTACCTGAGCATCTCTCTGTATCTGAGCATCACTCTGTACCTGAGCTTCACTCTGTACCTGAGCGTCACTCTGTACCTGAGCTTCACTCTGTACTTGAGCTTCACTCTATACCTGAGCTTCACTCTGTATCTCTTCACTCTGTATCTGAGCTTCACTCTGTATCTCAGCTCCACTCTGTACCTGAGCGTCACTCTGTATCTGAGCGTCACGCTGTACCTGAGCTTCACTCTGTATCTGAGGTTCACTCTGTATCTCTTCACTCTTTATCTGAGCTTCACTCTGTATCTGAGGTTCACTCTGTATCTCTTCACTCTGTACCTGAGCTTCACCCTGTATCTCTTCACTCTGTATCTCTTCACTCTGTACCTGAGCTTCACTCTGTATCTGAGCGTCACTCTGCATCTGCGCTTCACTCTGTATCTCTTCACTCTGTACCTGAGCTTCACTCTGTATCTGAGTGTCACTCTGTACCTGAGCATCACTCTGTACCTCAGCTTAATTGTGAATTTAATATTCTCAGCCCCCTCAGTCCTAAATAAGTAATAAATACAGACACCTTTCAATAACATATAATAAATATTGACACCTTCAACAATGAATAAATAATAAATGGATACCGTCTGCATAGTAAATAGAAATACTCTTAGTGTTAAATAATTACCAAATTCAGACTCCATCAGTGATCAATAATAAATACTGCTCCATTGTTTAATAAATGCTGATCCTCAATGATAAATAATGAATGCAGACTGAACCAATTATAAATATTATAAATACCCACAGAAATAAATACAGAATAAATGCAGATAGTTAATTTCCTCGAGTAATTACTAGTAAACAATTAAATGATGAACAGACTCCGTCAGTAATGCTGACTCCCTATGAGTATGAACTAATAGGGATAAATAAATAATACACTTAAACAGACTCAGTAATCACGAAGAAATACAATTACCCTCAGTACTAAATTAATAATAGATACAGGTACTCTCAGTAATACATATTAAATAGCCGCTCCCTCAGTAATACACAGTAAGCAGAGGCAGACTCACACAAAGTTACTGACAACCTCAGTAATCAATATGGAATATTTATAGATCAATGAATATAGATTCCCTTGATAATATATAATCAATTGTCAATATAGGCACTTGTAATAAATAAAACATACAGACACCATTGAAAAAAATGAGTAAATAATTGACATGGATTCTGTGAAAATACATCAATAACAAATACAGCTACCTTTGCTGGTTAATGAATAAAACAGCCTTGATAATAAATGAGTAATATGGCCCCGATTTTAACTCCAGGTCGATTCCCCGCTCAGGCCTGAGTTAAAACTACAGTCGGGTCTCAATGATGTCATCGGGCCACAACATGCATGTGTAAAGAAGGACCCCTTGCCGCCTGCTCAGGAAAGCAGGTTAAAATTGTAGATGTTGCGATTGTGGCGCCTTTCGGGCAGCTAAGAGCCAGGGCAATTTTAACCGCCCACCCGCCAGGTTCCAAAGACACCCTCGATAATAAATGAATAAATAATGGTTTCAGACAGCTCAATAATAAATCGGTAATAAACGCAGACTCCAATGATAATAAAGAATCAATACAGAACCTTTGATAATTAATAAATGATAAGCACAGAATCCCTCAGTAAAGATTATGGACACCTTCGATAATACATGATAAATAGGCACCCAAGTAACAAATAAATATTTAACATAGACTCCACTGATATTAAATAAATATTAAATATAGACAACCTCTGTAAGAGATAACAAGTAAATCCGTACAGCCTTTCCCATCATTGATCAATAAAGAAAATACAAATTCCTTCAATTGTTTATTAATAATACTGACACCCTCGGTCATAAATAACAACACGGAATCCCTCCATAAATAATACATAAAAACACCATCAGTAATAAATAAATAATGAATACAGACTCCGCGGATAAATAAATACAGATATTCTCAATAACAAATATGTAATAAATTAATAATAAATACAGACACTGCTAGTAATGAATTATAAATACAGACAGCCTCAGTAATAAATAAACAATAAATACGGATGGTCTTAGTAATAACTACATAGCCTCAATAATAAATATGGGTGCTCTCCATAATAAAAATTAAATATAGGCGCACTCAGAATGAAATAAAGAATAAATATAGACAATGTTCCCTGTAATTTTTTTTGGGCGTGCAGCCCCTTCGGCCCATTCATGCTATCTCCACTGAGAAACCAGCAAGAGGTCTGTATGGGGAGCTTGCCAAATGGGACCATGGAATACAGGCACCCTGTACAATAAATACATTACTAAAAAAGCAAACAGCCCAACTATTAAATACATAATTCAAACTCCCTAATATTAAAGGCAGGCACCATCTATATTTGAATGAATTGAAGCCTGCTTCCTAGATCAGTATGTTTTCTACTTCAACTAGAAAGGATGGATTGTCTGATTTTGTCACGGGAGATCATGCCGGACAAATCATATGTTGCCTTGGTCAGACCCTCCTTCTGGCGGGTGATCCAATCGAGGTCTTTAAAATGATAAAGTGATTCAATAGGGTAGATATAGAGAAACTATTTCCTCTGGCGGGGGAACCCAGAACAAGAAAGCACAATCTTAAAACTAAAGCTAAGGCACTCAGGAGTGAAATTAGGATGCAGTTGTTCCCACAAGGATAGTAGAAATCTGGAACTCGCTCCCCCAAAAGGTTGGATCAATTGAAAATTTCGAGACTGATACCCACAGAATTTTATTAGATAAGGGTATCAAGGGATATGGATCAAAGACGGGTAAATGGAGTTGCGGTATAGATCAGCCATGGTCTAATTGAATGACGGAACAGGTTCGAGGGGCTGAATGGCCTCCTCCCGTTGCTAACTAACTGGTGAGAAAGTAGGAGAACAATTGGGAAAGAACAACCGTTAGGTTCAGTGTGAAAATAGAAAAGCATAATGAACCGCACACACTTGACGACAATGAAAAGGATAATCTACATTCTCGCACGCACAATCTATTCCAGAGATCAACGACTCTAGGTGGAAAAAGGTACTTCCTAGAGATTCTTTGCCCCCGTAATAGAAAGGACATTGAGCGTACAGTGTAGATTCACCAGGGGTGCTACCAAGGATAAGAAACTAAAATTATGAGGAGAGATTTGAGATACCGGGACTAAAAACTCCCCCGATAATAAATAAAATAATAAACATAGACTTCCTCGATAATAAATAAATACTAAATACAGACTCCCTCAGTAATAGACAGATAATTAATACAGACAGCATTGGAAAGAAATAAACAATATAGATTCCCTCGATAATAAAGAATAATAACTAACAAATATCGGCTCCCTCAACAATAAATAACTAATAACAGCATAGTCCCTTGACAATAAATAATAAATACATACTCCCTTGACAATATATAAGAAATACAGACTCCCTCAACAATAAATACATAATAAATATGGCCTTCCACAATATCAAATGAATAATAAATACAGACTGCTTTGATAGCAGCTGAAAAATAAATGCAGACACCCTCAGTAATAAATAAATAATCAATACCGACAGTCTTAGTAATCAATATTGTAAATACAGACACTCTCAGTACTAAATAAATAATCAATACTGACAGCCAATGTTCCCTGTAAGCGGTGCTTTGTTCTGCGCGGCCTGTTTCTTTTAACACGCGGTTCCTTTAACTTTCTGTGCATGCGCGGTATCTACAACATAAAAGGCGGTCAGCAGCCTGCGTGGGACCTTGCAGAAGACTGCGCGGCCCCGCGCACGCACCTTAGCGGGAACATTGCTAACAGCCTTAGTAATCAATATTGTTAACACAGACACCCTCGGTAATAAATAATCAATACCAAGAGTACCAGTGATCAATATTATCAATACAGACACTCTCGGTAATAAATAATCAATACCGACCACATTAGTGATCAATATTGTAAATGCAGATGCCCGCGGTAATAAATAATCAATACCGACAGTGTTAGTGATCAATATTGTAAATGCAGACACCCGCGGTAATAAATAATCAATACCGACAGTGTTAGTGATCAATATTGTAAATGCAGACACCCGCGGTAATAAATAATCAATACTGACAGTATTAGTGATCAATATTGTAAATGCAGACACCCTCAGTAATAAATAATCAATACCGAAAGTAGTAGCGATCAATATTGTAAATGCAGACACCCTCGGTAATAAATAATCAATACCGACAATATTAGCAATCAATATTGTAAATGCAGACACCCTCAGTAATTAATAATCAATACCGACAGCATTAGCGATCAATATTGTAAATGCAGACACCCTCGGTAATAAATAATCAATACCGACAGCATTAGCGATCAATATTGTAAATGCAGACACCCTTGGTAATAAATAATCAATACCAACAGCATTAGCGATCAATATTGTAAATGCAGACACCCTCAGTAATAAATAATCAATACTGACCGCATTAGTGATCAATATTATAAATGCAGACAGTCTCGGTAATAAATAATCAATACCGACAGGATTAGTGATCAATATTGTAAATGCAGACACTCTCGGTAATAAATAATCAATACCGACAGGATTAGTGATCAATATTATAAATACAGATACCCTCAGTAATAAATAAATAATCAATGTGGGCAGCAAGACAAAGAATAAATCATTAATAAATGATAAACACGGACATGCACAGAAACCCTTGTTTGAAATCAAAGTAATAAATACAGATAATGTAATTAATAAATAAATAAATGATGAACAGGACACCCTCCACAATAAATACAAAAATATATCCTCAGTAAAGAATAAATATTAAATTGATAGACTTAGTAATAAATAAATATTAAATACAGACTCTATCAAGAGTAAATAGAAACACCCTTAATTACAAATAATTATTAAGAGGCTCTCAATAATTAATTAATAAATAATAGACTCCATGGAGGTGATTTTGAAGTGGAGCGTACAGCGAGTGGGTAGTAGCTGGAGTGATTGCAATGCCAGCCCAACGTAACAAATGAGAAATCCGAACCATTTTGATGGTCAGGCCTCATTAGCAGGGAAGTGGGGAGCTATCAGCATTAATCGGAAGAAAGAACTTGCATTTATATAGAACCTTTCACGACCTCAGGATGTCCCCAAACGCTTTACAGCCCAGCAAGTACTTTTTGAAGTGCTGTCACTGTTGTAATGCAGGAAATGCGGCAGGTAATTTGCACACAGCAAGCTCCCAACGCATCACTGAGACAGATGACCAGATAATCTTCTTTTTTTTAGTGGTTGAAGGATACATATTCGTCCAGGGCACCGGGGAGCACTCCTTTACTCTTCTTCGAATAGTGTCATGGGATCTTTTACGTCAACCTGAGAACAGACGGGGCCTCGGTTTAACGTCTCATCCGAAAGCCGGCACCTCCGAAAGTGCAACACTTCCTCAGTACAGCACTAAAGTGTCAACCTAGATCTTTTACGTCCACCTGAGAGGGCATATGGGGCCTCGGTTTAACATCTCATCTGAAAGACAAAACCTCCGACAGCTATAACAAATAATGTATAAACAAAATTTTATAAAAAATAAGGACAGAATGTATGACTTTCAAGTCAGGATTTGTTTTGCCTGTGTGCTCTGGTCAAATTCGCCCCATCCAATAACTTGCTTCACCTGAAGACTACAATCAGACCTGATTCCCATGTGCAATGCCATCGGACTTTGACTAGTAGACTTAGGTATTAAATATATAATTCAGTCTCCCTCAGCAATAAATGGATAATAAAAACAGACACGCGCTATCATAAGTAAACAATAAACAGAGAATCCATCAGTAATAAATACGTAATAAATACAGATGCCCTCAATGTTATATAAATAATAAATACAGATTTCTGAAACAATAACTAATTAATCAGTAATAACAATGAATACAGGCAGCCCCAGTATTAAATTAATCCAGATACCCTCAATAATGATAAATAACGATTCCACAGCGGATAAACAAATAAATAGTAAATATAAACAACTTCAATAATAGATAAATAATACAGTCGTCCTCCGAAAGAAACAATCAATACTTTCTCAGTAAACACTCGATGCTCTCAGTAAACACTCGATACTCTCAGTAAACACTCGATTCTCTCCCAGTAAACAGTCGTTACTCTCAGTAAACACTCGATACTCTCTCAGTAAACACTGGATACAAAGTAAACACTCGATACTCCCTCAGTAAACATTTGATAGTCTCTCAGTAAACACTCGTTACTATCAGTAAACTCTAGATACGCTCTCAGTAAACACTCGATACTTTCAGTAAACACTCGATTCTCTCTCAGTAAACAGTCAATACTCTCTCAGTAAATACTCGATAATCAAAGTAAACACTCGACACTTTCAGTAAACACTCGATACTCTCAGTAAATACTCGATAACCACAGTAAACACTCGATACTTTCAGTAAACACTCCATAATCTCTCAGTAAACACTCGATACTGGCTCACTAAACAGTCGATACCCTCTCAGTAAAAACTCGATACACTCAGTAAACACTCGATACTCTCTCAGTAAACACTCGATACTCCCTCAGTAAACACTCAATACTCTCTCAGTGAACACTCGATACTCTCTCAGTAAACACTTGAAACTCTCAGTAAACACTCGATATTCTCTCAGTAAACACTCGGTTCACTCTCAGTAAACACTCGATATTCTCTCAGTAAACTCTCGATATTCTCTCAGTAAACACTCGATATTCTCTCAGTAAACACTCGATACTCCCTCAGTAAACACTCGGTTCACTCTCAGTAAACACTCGATATTCTCTCAGTAAACACTCGATATTCTCTCAGTAAACACTCGATATTCTCTCAGTAAACACTCGATATTCTCTCAGTAAACAATCGATATTCTCTCAGTTAACACTCGATACTCCCTCAGTAAACACTCGATACTCTCTCAGTAAACACTCGATATTCTCTCAGTAAACACACGATATTGTCTCAGTAAACACTCGATACTCCCTCAGTAAACACTCGATACTCTCTCAGTGAGCACTCAATACTGTCTCAGTAAACACTCGATACTCTCAGTAAACACATGATAGTCTCTCAGTAAACACTCGATACTCACTCAGTAAACACTCGATACTCCCTCAGTAAACACTCGGTTCACTCTCAGTAAACACTCGATATTCTCTCAGTAAACACTCGATATTCTCTCAGTAAACACTCGATATTCTCTCAGTAAACACACGATACTCTCTCAGTAAACACTCGATACTCCCTCAGTAAACACTCAATACTCTCTCAGTAAACACTCGATACTCTCTCAGTAAACACTCGATATTCTCTCAGTAAACACTCAATATTCTCTCAGTAAACACTCAATACTCTCTCAGTAAACACTCGATATGCTCGCAGTAAACACTCGATACTCTCTCAGTAAACATTCGATATTCTCTCAGTAAACACGCGATACTCTCTCATCAACCACTCGATACTCTCAGTAAACACTCGATACTCTCTCAGTAAACACTCGATAATCTCTCAGTAAACACTCATTACTCTCTCAGTAACACTCGATACGCTCTCAGTAAACACTTGATATTCTCTCAGTAAACACTCGATACTTTCTCAGTAAACACTCGATACTCTCTCAAAAAACACTCGATACTCTCGGAGAAAACATTCAATACTCTCTCAGTAAACACTCGATACTCTGTCAGTAAACACTCGATACTCTCTCAGTAAACACTCGATAAACTCTCGGGAAACACTCGATACTCTATCAGTAAACACTCGATGCTCTCTCAGTAAACACTCGATACTCTCTCAGTAAACAATCGATACTCTCTCACTAAACAGTCGATACTCTCAATAAACACTTCATACTCTCTCAGTAAACAGTCGATACTCTCTCAGTAAACACTCGTTACTCTCTCAGTAACACTCGATACTCTCTCAGTAAACACTAGATACTCTCTCAGTAAACACTCGATACTCTCGGAGAAAACATTCGATACTCTCTCAGTAAACACTCGATACTCTGTCAGTAAACACTCCATACTCTCTCAGTAAACACTTGATAAACTCTCAGTAAACACTCGATACTCACTCAGTAAACACTCGATACTCTCTCAGTAAACACTCGATACACTCACTAATCTCTAGATACACTCACAGTAAAAACTCGATACTCTCAATAAGCACTCGATACTCTCTCAGTAAGCACTTGATACTCTCTCAGTAAACACTCAATACTCTCTCAGTAAACACTCGATACTCTCTCAGTACACACTCGATACTCTCTCAGTAAACACTCGATACCCTCTCAGTAAACACTCGATACTCTCTCAGTAAACACTCGATACTCTCACAGTAAACACTCGATGCTCTCTCAGTAACAACATGATACGCTCAGTAAACACTCCATACTCTCTCAATAAACACTCGATACTCTCTCAGTAAACACTCGATACTCTCTCAGTAAACACTCGATACTCCCTCAGTAAACACTCGATACTCTCTCAGTACGCACTCGATACTCTCTCAGAAAACATTCGATACGCTCTCAGTAAACACTCGATAATCTCTCAGTAAACACTCAATACTCTAAGTAATCACTCAATACACTATCAGTAAACACTTGATACGCGCTCAGTAAACACTCGTTACTCTCTCAGCAAACACTCGATGTTCTCTCAGTAAACACTCGTTACTCTCTCAGTAACACTCGATACTCTCTCAGTAAACACTCGATACTCTCTCTGTAACACTCGATACTCTCTCAGTAAACACTCGTAACTCTCTCAGTAAACACTCAATACTCTCTCAGTAAACACTCAATACGCGCTCAGTAAACACTCGATACTCTCTCAGTAAACACTCGATACTCTCTCAGTAAACACTCGATACTCTCTCAGTGTAGTGTATGTAACCTGTACCACCTTAAGAGGATACCTTAATGGCTCCTGTACATTGTAGTACCGGTGGTGACCAGACCGGTATATAAACCCTGTGGAGCAAAGTGTATTCCAGTTCAGCCCTGACCCTCAATTACTAAAGACCTGTTTAATTATTTCTGTAGTCTGTCTCCAGTTATTCAGCATAACTACATTTGGAAACACAGACTCAACAGTGGCGACGAGTCTGATCTTACCTAGCGGCAGTTGCATCAAAGGAAGCTTCGCCTCTGAAATGGGCGTCGATCAAGGACATCCACCCTCAACATCCTGCTGGGCACTGCATAGCACGGGAGGCAATCGGGAACCCGGGTTGGTTTCTGGCCATGAAGTCAAACATCAGTGAACATCCCTTCGATGACAGCGGCGAGTAAGCCCGAGCGAGCGGCACGGGGGGGAAGTCGGGCAAGTTGTCAGTAAGAGAAGGGGAGGGAAACGACGAAAAGGGCGGAGAACACGACCGCAGCCGGTGTCAGGGGCCAGATTGCAATCGGGGCAGAGACACACAGCAGCCAGAAAAGCGTTTATGTCCACAAGGACCGCGGGAGCGGCGGGGAACAAGAGCAGCAGCGTAGAGGAAAATAAAGGACCGCTGGGAGGTGAGAACGGCAACAGCACGGTAATCGCCATTTTGAGTCGGCAGGGGAAGAAGACAAGTGCGGGAAAAGCCGCCAAGCGCGGGAAGCTGCCATTTTGAATAAAAATAAATAAATAAAATAATAATCATATCCGAAGGAAAGGAAACTCAACAAGGATGCCAAAAACGGGTAACATCACTGCTTTTGATAGCGATGTGGAAGATTGGGCCACTTATGTGGAACGCGTCGAAGTTTACTGTACAACGAATGAGGTACCGGAGGATAAGAAAGCACTAACCCTATTAAACTCGATGGGTGCGAAGACGTATGGGTTATTAAGGAACCTTGTAACACCAGATAAACCGGTAGGAAAGAGTTTCACGGATATTGTTACTATCCTGCAAGAGCATTTAAACCCCACACCACTGCTGATAACGGAACGATTTAAATTCTACAAAAGAATTCAACTTAAAGAGGAAAGCAACACTGAATACTTAATTGAACTGCACAAGTTATCAAAGTACTGTCAGTTCGGTACAGGACTAGCAGACGCACTGAGAGATAAGTTTGTGTGTGGGCTCCTAAGGGAAGGAACCCAGAAGCGACTGCTAGAGGAAAAGGATCTTACGCAGGACAAAGCTTTCAGCATTGCAGCATCGCACGAGGCAGCAGCACGAGGCGCTGCAGAGATACAGCAAAGGCCATTGGAATTCAGCACCAATGAAATGGCATTGGGCGCAGTAAAGTGCTATCGTTGCGGAAGGACAACGCATGACCAGAACCAGTGCTGGTTCAAAGATAAAGAATGCAGGCAATGTGGCAAACTTGGTCACATAGCGAGAGTATGCCGGTCAGGAAAGAAGACCAGCAGCAAAAAGTCGCCGCAGGAGAAGTACAAAAAAGTACACAAGGTGACAGAGAACAGTTCGGATGAACAGAAGATGGATTCAGACTCCAGCAGTAAGGAACTGGGTTGTCTAAAAATACATAATGTGGGTAACACAGCAGACCACCAAACTATCTGGGTCATGCTTCGGATAGCAGGAGTCCAAGTGAAGATGGAATTGGACACTGGATCGGCATTGACGGTCATGAATAAGCAAGATTACAAAAGGTTATTCTCGCACATTCCCCTGAGGGATACGGAGATTGTATTGAAAACATACACGGGGCAAATAGTATACCCCATCGGAAAGATAAAAGTAAATGTGGTCTACAATGGTAAAGAAAGTCAGGAAATGGACTTGTATGAGTTACCTGATGGAGGTCCGCCACTACTGGATGGGAATGGATCCGGAGAATAAATGTGGACTGGCATTCCATACAAGCACTGACTGTAGATTCCTGTAAAGAGGATGACGTCAAACCTAAACGACTGTCCAAAATATTGGACGATGCTAAGGAGGTGTTCCAACAGGGACTGGGAACATTGAAAGGAATTACGGCAAACATCAAGGTTGAAGAACATGCAAACCCAAAATTTTTCAAAGCCAGACCGGTACCTTATGCGATACGACCTGCTGTGGAAGCAGAGCTGGAAGGGCTAGAACATTCAGGAGTACTGTCAAAGGTGGACTGGAGTGAATGGGCCACACCCATTGTTCCTGTCATGAAGCGTTCGTTGAGCAACAAGCCGGGGGAACCTGGGAAGGTTCGCATCTGTGGCGATTTCAAGATCACTGTTAATCCGGTTCTTCACACGCTGCAATATCCGCTTCCGCGGATTGAAGATATCTTCGCTTCGCTGTCTGGCGGGAAACACTTCACCAAGATAGACCTGGCACAGGCGTACCTACAGATGGAAGTTGATGAAGCGTCACGCCAGTATCTCACGATCAACACACATAAGGGCTTATATCGGTATAATAGACTGGTTTTTGGAGTGGCATCGGCTCCAGCGATTTGGCAAAGGGCCATGGAGCAGGTATTGCAGGGAATTCCAGGCACACAATGCTACCTGGACGACATTCTGATTACAGGAGATGATGATAAGGATCACCTCGCGAATTTGGAGCAGGTGCTCACCAGATTGAAAGAATATGGGCTCAGAGTTAATCGCCAGAAATGTGAGTTCTTTCAAAAGCGAATCTCGTACTGCGGCCACGTCATTGACCAGGAGGGGCTCCATAAGTCACCTGACAAGATCGAAGCTGTTGTGAAAGCTCCCGCTCCGGAAAATGTATCCCAGTTGAGGTCGTTCCTTGGGTTGGTTAACTATTACCACAAGTTTCTTCCAAATTTATCCACGGTGTTACACCCGCTGAACACTCTTTTGCAAATGGGAATACCATGGAAGTGGAGCGATGATTGTAAGCAGGCTTTTCAAAAAAGCAAGGCACTGATCACCTCTAAGGAAGTGTTGGCTCACTTTAACCCAACGCTGCCTATTCGCTTAGCTTGTGATGCTTCTCCATATGGTATCGGGGCAGTGCTCTCACATAAGTTTCCAAATGGCTTGGAAAGGCCAGTCGCGTTCGCATCCAGATCATTGACCTCCGCAGAGCGCAACTATGCTCAGATAGATAGGGAGGCTCTCAGCCTCATGTGGGGAGTCAAGAAATTTAACCATTACCTGCAAGGCCAAAAGTTTATGCTGCTGACAGATCACCAGCCGTTGGTTTCCATTTTTAACCCTAAGAAGGGTGTTCCGGTTATGACGGCGCAGAGGCTTCAGAGATGGCCCCTTTTCCTAGGGGCACATCAATATGATATCGAATTCAAAGGTACAAAGCAACATGGTAATGCTGATGGGCTGTCGCGCATGTCACTACCTACAGCGGAAGAGGCACCGGCAGTTGACCCTGTCGAGATATTTCACTCGACCATCATCGAATGCTTACCAGTCACCAATGCGGGTATTGAGAGAGAGACCCGAAACGACCCGACACTGTCTCGGGTCTACGATTTGACAGTGAAGGGATGGCCAGCACATGGCGACCCACTGTTACCAGCCTTCCCAACCAGACGAGAACAGCTGTCTGTCTGTCAAGGAACATTGATGTATGGAACAAGGGTGATTATTCCTCCTAAATTAAGGGAGAGAGTTCTGAAGGAATTGCATGAAGGTCATCTGGGGGGAGTCAAGATGAAAAGCCTTGCTAGGGCTTATGTGTGGTGGCCAGGTATCGACAAACAAATAGAGGATCTGACTAAAAGCTGCTCAGGGTGCCAAAAAGTTCAAAACGCACCTCCAATTGCACCGCTGCATCCGTGGGAATGGCCTTCAACCCCATGGCAACGTGTGCATATCGACTTTGCAGGTCCATTCATGGATTCCATGTTTTTGATAGCAGTAGACGCACATTCTAAATGGCCAGAAGTGATTAAGATGTCGACCACTACCTCTGAAAAGACGATCGCAGTTCTAAGAACCATATTTGCAAGGAATGGGTTGCCGGAACAAATATGTTCAGACAACGGACCACAGTTCGTGTCAGAAGAATTCCAGAAATTCATGAAAAAGAATGGGGTGAAACACTATACATCTGCCCCATATCATCCGGCTACAAATGGGTTGGCCGAAAGATTTGTACAAACGTTCAAAAAGGCGATAAAGGCCATGAGCGAAGACCATATTCCACTACAACACAAGGTGGACAATTTCCTGATGGCATATTGAAACGCCACGCATGCAGTGACAAATCAAAGCCCTGCCATAATGTTCTATAACGGGAGGTTGCGGTCCCGGTTGGATTTGTTAAAACCCAATGTGCGTAGGGAAGTCGAAAACAAGCAATTCCAGCACGTAAATAACAAGACCACTCGGAGTTTCGAAATAGGACAACCAGTGTTGGCCAGGGACTATAGGAATGATAAATGGCAATCCGGAACAATTTGTGCCCGACAAGGACCCTTGATGTACACGGTAGACGTTGGAGAGAACGTAATACGACGTCATGCTGACCAACTTGTGGAATCGAGAACAAGGGTCGACCCCATGTCTACGGCAGAGACACCAGGTGAAGAAGTTATTGAGCCTGCAGCATCTACCTCAGACTCGAACGTACATGATGATGTTCAATCCATAGGAGATCAAATGGATGAGTCACCCCAGCAACGAGAACCAGAGACCCCTGAAAGGCGTTATCCGGCCCGGATCAGGAGGCCTCCTCAGAGACTGAATCTTTGAACAGTTTTGTGTGAAAGTTGTATATATGTTATCCATGTAATGTTTAAATTGGGGTGTACACTGTTAAGCTAAAAGGGGAGGAATTGTAGTGTATGTAACCTGTACCACCTTAAGAGGATACATTAAGGTGATGGACTACTTTTTGATGGCTCCTGTACATTGTAGTACCGGTGGTGACCACACAGGTATATAAACCCTGTGGAGCAAAGTGTATTCCAGTTGAGCCCTGACCCTCAATTACTAAAGACCTGTTTAATTATTTCTGTAGTCTGTGTCCAGTTATTCAGCATAACTACATGTGGAAACACAGACTCAACACTCAGTAAACACTCGATACTCTCTCAGTAAACACTCGATAGTCTCTCAGAAAACATTCGATACTCTCTCAGTAAACACTCGATACTCTCTCAGTAAACACTCGGTACTCTCTCAGAAAACATTCGATACTCTCTCAGTAAACACTCGATAATCTCTGTAAACACTCGATACTCTCTCAGTAAACACTCGACACTCTCTCAGCAAACACTCGATACTCTCTCAGTAAACACTCGATACCCACTCAGTAAACACTCGATACTCTCTCAGTAAACACTCAATACTCTCTCTCAGTAAACTCTCGATACCCTCTCAGTAAACACTCAATACTTATTCAGTAAACACTCGATACTTTCTCAGTAAAAACTCGAAACCCTCTCAGTAAACACTCGATACTCTCTCAGTAAACACTCGATAGTCTCTCAGTAAACACTCGATACTCTCTCAGTAAACACTCGATAATCTCTCAGTAAACGCTTGATACTCTCTCAGTAAACACTCGATAATCTCTCAGTAAACACTCGATTCTCTCTCAGTAAACATTCGATACTCTCTCAGTAAACACTCGATACGCCCTCAGTAAACACTCAATATTCTCTCAGTAAACACTCAATATTCTCTCAGTAAACACACGATACTCCCTCAGTAAACACTCGATACTCTCTCAGTGAGCACTCGATACTCTCTCAGTAAACACTCGATACTCTCAGTAATCTCTCGATACTCTCTCAGTAAACACTCGATACTCTCTCAGTAAAAACTCGATATTCTCTCAGTAAACACTCGATATTCTCTCAGGAAACACTCGATACTCTCTCAGTAAACAGTCGATACTCTCTCAGTAAACACTCGTTACTCTCTCAGTAACACTCGATACTCTCTCAGTAAACACTTGATATTCACTCAGTAAACACTCGATACTTTCTCAGTAAACACTCGATACTCTCTCAAAAAACACTCGATACTCTCGGAGAAAACATTCAATACTCTCAGTAAACACTCGATACTCTGTCAGTAAACACTCGATACTCTCTCAGTAAACACTCGATAAACTCTCGGGAAACACTCGATACTCTATCAGTAAACACTCGATGCTCTCTCAGTAAACACTCGATACTCTCTCAGTAAACACTCGATACTCTCTCACTAAACAGTCGATACTCTCTCAATAAACACTTCATACTCTCTCAGTAAACAGTCGATACTCTCTCAGTAAACACTCGTTACTCTCTCAGTAACACTCGATACTCTCTCAGTAAACACCTGATACTCTCTCAGTAAACACTCAATACTCTCTCAGTAAACACTAGATACTCTCTCAGTAAACACTCGATACTCTCGGAGAAAACATTCGATACTCTCTCAGTAAACACTCGATACTCTGTCAGTAAACACTCGATAAACTCTCAGTAAACACTCGATGCTCTCTCAGAAAACACTCGATAAACTCTCAGTAAACACTCGATGCTCTATCAGTAAACACTCGATACTCTCTCAGTAAACACTCGATACTCTCTCAGTAAACACTTCATACTCTCTCAGTAAACACTCGATGCTCTATCAGTAAACACTCGATACTCTCTCAGTAAACACTCGATACTCTCTCAGAAAACACTCGATAAACTCTCAGTAAACACTCGATACTCTGTCAGTAAACACTCGATAAACTCTCAGTAAACACTCGATGCTCTCTCAGAAAACACTCGATAAACTCTCAGTAAACACTCGATGCTCTATCAGTAAACACTCGATACACTCACTAAATATTGGATACACTCTCAGTAAACAACTGATACTGTCCCAGTAGACCCTCGATACTCGCTCAGAAAACACTCGATACACTCATTAAACACTCGATACTCTCTCAGTAAACACTCGATACTCTCTCAGTAAAGCCTTGGTGGCAAAAATTTTGTATTGCCCCATATGGGGCGCCATTGCTGGCAGTGCCTAAAGTTTAGCGCCTGGCCCTAATTATCGCCTCCGACAGAAAACTTGGCTTTTATCGCCCCTGGAGGTGATTGGAGCGCTAAATCAGGCGCTACACACCTCTCTGAAGGCGCTAAGGCTGAGGAGCGAGGCGCTACCTCAGAGCTTGGTGAAGCTCATGTGATGTCAGTCAGCAATGGAATGCAGACAGACTGGCACAGTCCAATTCTTAAAGGGGAGTTCTGACGAATGGGCATCGACCTGAAACATTAACTCTGTTTCTCTCTTCACAGATGCCACTTGACCTGCTGAGTTTCTCCTGCATTTTCTGTTTTTTTTCTCACAGTGGAGGGTTGATCTTGCTCTCCATCCACATCCTGCTCATTGCAGCCTTGAATCTCAGCCTGAATCTCAGCCTGGAGAGACCTGTACATCAAATCTGCTGGAAAGAACAATGGAGAGACCAGGGAAAGAGCTCCGAGTGCAGCTGCCATAGTCTCTTCTAAATCGATACAAGGAAGGGCAAATCAAAACCAACCCGCAAAGCGCTGCTCAGTACCCAAAACTCCTTCACACAGCGTTGAATCTCTCCAGAAGTCTCTCTCTCACTCTCTCAGAATGCCTGATGCAAAAATGTCACCGACAAAAAAAGGCAGGAAGCGGTCGCCTTTAAATAGCGCTCCCCCAGTCCCTTTCTGACAGCATAACGCTCCCCTCAACCTGCCATTGCTAGTGGCAGGTGGTAAGGCATGGGGTGCCACTCAATTTCCGGTCCGGGGCATCAGAAGGGCGTTGCACTCTCAAATGACATCAAGATCTGCGAGCGCAGGAGATCGGCCGGTACTGTTTAGCGCTGCCGCAAAATGTCTGGTCAATTTCGCGAGAGGTGCAGATAACGCCGTGCCCGGGCGCAAGTTGATTTGAGCCTGACTTGGCGCCCTCTTAAGCTGCTAATGGGAGGTGCTACCAACTGAATTTTTTCCCCTTGATACTCTCTCAGTAAACACTTGATATTCTCTCAGAAAACACTCGATACTCTCTCAGTAAACACTCGTTACTCTCTCAGTAAACACTCGATACTCTCTCAGTAAACACTCGATATTCTCTCAGTAAACACTCGATACTATCTCAGAAAACACTCGATACTCTCTCAGTAAACACTCGTTACTCTCTCAGTAAACACTCGATACTCTCTCAGTAAACACTCGATATTCTCTCAGTAAACATTCGATACTCTCTCAGAAAACACTCGATACTCTCTCAGTAAACACTCGTTACTCTCTCAGTAAACACTCGATACTCTCTCAGTAAACACTCGATATTCTCTCAGTAAACACTCGATACTATCTCAGTAAACACTCGATATTCTCTCAGTAAACACTCGATATTCTCTCAGTAAACACTCGATACTCTCTCAGTAAACACTCGATATTCTGTCAGTAAACACTCGATACTATCTCAGTAAACACTCGTTACTCTCTCAGTAACACTCGATACTCTCTCAGTAAACTCTTGATATTCTCTCAGTAAACACTCGATACTTTCTCAGTTAGCACTCGATATTCTCTCAGTAAACACTCGATACTATCTCAGTAAACACTCGTTACTCTCTCAGTAACACTCGATACTCTCTCAGTAAACTCTTGATATTCTCTCAGTAAACACTCGATATTCTCTCAGTAAACACTCGATACTATCTCAGTAAACACTCGTTACTCTCTCAGTAACACTCGATACTCTCTCAGTAAACTCTTGATATTCTCTCAGTAAACACTCGATATTCTCTCAGTAATCTCTCGATACTCTCTCAGTAAACACTCGTTACTCTCTCAGTAACACTCGATACTCTCTCAGTAAACTCTTGATATTCTCTCAGTAAACACTCGATACTCTCTCAGTAAACACTCGATATTCTCTCAGTAAACACTCGTTACTCTCTCAGTAACACTCGATACTCTCTCAGTAAACTCTTGATATTCACTCAGTAAACACTCGATACTTTCTCAGTTAGCACTCGACACTCTCTCAAAAAACACTCGTTACTCTCGGAGAAAACATTCAATACTCTCTCAGTAAACACTCGATACTCTGTCAGTAAACACTCGATACTCTCTCAGTAAACACTCGATAAACTCTCAGGAAACACTCGATACTCTCTCAGTAAACACTCGATACTCTCTCAGTAAACACTCGATACTCTCTCAATAAACAGTCGATACTCTCTCAATAAACACTTCATACTCTCTCAGTAAACATTCGATACTCTCTCAGTAAACACTCGATACTCCCTCAGTAAACACTCGATATTCTCTCAGTAAACACTCGATATTCTCTCAGTAAACACACGACACCCCCTCAGTAAACACTCGATACTCTCTCAGTGAGCACTCGATACTCTCTCAGTAAACACTCGATACTCTCATTAATCACTCGATACTCTCTCAGTAAACACTCGATACTCTCGGAGAAAACATTCGATACTCTCTCAGTAAACACTCGATACTCTGTCAGTAAACACTCGGTACTCTCTCACTAAACAGTCGATACTCTCTCAGTAAACACTCGATACTCTGTCAGTAAACACTCGGTACTCTCTCACTAAACAGTCGATACTCTCTCAGTAAACACTCGATACTCTCTCAGAATACACTCGATACACTCACTAAATATTGGATACACTCTCAGTAAACAACTGATACTGTCCCAGTAGACTCTCAATACTCGCTCAGAAAACACTCGATACACTCATTAAACACTCGATACTCTCTCAGTATACACTCGATACACTCACTAAATAAGGGATACCCTCTCAGTAAACAACTGATACTGTCCCAGTAGACATTCGATACTCGCTCAGAAAACACTCGATACACTCACTAAACACTCAATACTCTCTCAGTAAAGCCTTGGTGGCAAAAATTTTGTATTGCCCCATATGGGGCGCCATTGCTGGCAGTGCCTAAAGTTTAGCGCCTGGCCCTAATTATCGCCTCCGACAGAAAACTTGGCTTTTATCGCCCCTGGAGGTGATTGGAGCGCTAAATCAGGTGCTACACACCTCTCTGAAGGCGCTAAGGCCGAGGAGCGAGGTGTTACCTCAGAGCTTGGTGAAGCTCATGTGATGTCAGTCAGCAATGGAACGCAGACAGACTGGCACAGTCCAATTCTTAAAGGGGAGTTCTGACGAATGGGCATCGACCTGAAACATTAACTCTCTTTCTCTCTTCACAGATGCTACTTGACCTGCTGAGTTTCTCTGCATTTTCTGTTTTTTTTCTCACAGTGGCGGGTTGATCTTGCTCTCCATCCACATCCTGCTCATTGCAGCCTTGAATCTCAGCCTGAATCTCAGCCTGGAGAGACCTGTACATCAAATCTGCTGGAAAGAACAATGGAGAGACCAGGGAAAGAGCTCCGAGTGCAGCTGCCATAGTCTCTTCTAAATCGATACAAGGAAGGGCAAATCAAAACCAACCTGCAAAGCGCTGCTCAGTACCCAAAACTCCTTCACACAGCGTTGAATCTCTCCAGAAGTCTCTCTCACTCTCTCAGAATGCCTGATGCAAAAATGTCACCGACAAAAAAAGACAGGAAGCAGTCGCCTTTAAATAGCGCTCCCCGAGTCCCTTTCTGACAGCATAACGCTCCCCTCAACCTGCCATTGCTAGTGGCAGGTGGTAAGGCATGGGGTGCCACTCAATTTCCGGTCCAGGGCATCAGAAGGGCGTTGCACTCTCAAATGACATCAAGATCTGCGAGCGCAGGAGATCGGCCGGTACTGTTTAGCGCTGCCGCAAAATGTCTGGTCAGTTTCGCGAGAGGTGCAGATAACGCCGTGCCCGGGCGCTAGTTGGTTTCCGCCCAATTGGCGCCCTCTTAAGCTGCTAACGGGAGGTGCTACCAACTGAATTTTTTCCCCTTGATACACTCTCAGTAAACACTTGATATTCTCTCAGAAAACACTCAATACACTTACTAAACACTCGATACTCTCTCAGTAAACACTCGATATTCTCTCAGTAAACCCTCGATAACTCTCAGTAAACACTCGATACTCTCTCAGTAAACACTCGATACTCTCTCAGTAAACACTCGATACTCTCTCAGTAACCACTCGATTCTCTCTCAGTAAACACTCGATAATCTCTCAGTAACACTCGATATTCCCTCAGTAAACACTCGATACTCTCTCAATAACCACTCGATACTCTCTCAGTAAACACTCGATACTCTCTCAGAAAACATTCGATTCTCTCTCAGTAAACACTCGATACTCTCTCAGTAACACTCGATATTCCCTCAGTAAACACTCGATACTCTCTCAGTAACCACTCGATACTCTCTCAGTAAACACTCGATACTCTCTCAGAAAACATTCGATACTCTCTCAGTAAACACTCGATACTCTCTCAGTAAACACTCGATACTCTCTCAGTAACACTCAATACTCTCTCAGTAAACACTCGATACTCTCTCAGTAAACACTCGGTAATCTCTCAGTAAACGCTCGATACTCTCTCAGTAAATACTCGATACTCTCTCAGTAAACACTCGATTCGCTCTCAGTAAACATTCGATACTCTCTCAGTAAACACTCGAAACTCCCTCAGTAAACACTCGATATTCTCTCAGTAAACACTCAATATTCTCTCAGTAAACACACGATACTCCCTCAGTAAACACTCGATACTCTCTCAGTGAGCACTCAATAATCTCTCAGTAAACACTCGATACTCTCAGTAATCACTCGATACTCTCTCAGTAAACACTCGATATTCTCTGTAAACATTCGATATTCTCTCAGTAAACACGCGATACTATCTCAGTAAACACTCGATATTCTCTCAGTAAACACTCGATATTCTCTCAGTAAACACTTGATACTCTCTCAGTAAACAGTTGATACTCTCTAAGTAAACACTCGTAACTCTCTCAGTAACACTCGATACTCTCTCAGTAAACACTTGATATTCTCTCAGTAAACACTCGATACTTTCTCAGTAAACACTCGATACTCTCAAAAAACACTCGATACTCTCGGAGAAAACATTCAATACTCTCTCAGTAAACACTCGATACTCTGTCAGTAAGCACTCGATACTCTCTCAGTAAACACTCGATAAACTCTCAGGAAACAATCGACACTCTCTCACTAAACAGTCGATACTCTCTCAATAAACGCTTCATACTCTCTCAGTAAATTGACGATACTCTCTCAGTAAACACTCGTTACTCTCTCAGTGACACTCGATACTCTCTCAGTAAACACTTGATACTCTCTCAGTAAACACTCAATACTCTCTCAGTAAACACTAGACACTCTCTCAGTAAACACTCGATACTCTCTCAGTAAACACTCGATACTCTCTCAGTAACACTCGATACTCTCTCAGTAAACACTCGATACTCTCTCAGTAAACACTCGATAATCTCTCAGTAAACACTCGATACTCTCTCAGTAAACACTTGATAATCTCTCAGAAAACATTCGATACTCTCTCAGTAAACACTCGATACTCTCTCAGTAAACACTCGATTCTCTCTCAGTAAACATTCGATACTCTCTCAGTAAACACTCGATACTCCCTCAGTAAACACTCGATATTCTCTCAGTAAACACTCGATATTCTCTCAGTAAACACATGACACCCCCTCAGTAAACACTCGATACTCTCTCAGTGAGCACTCGATACTCTCTCAGTAAACACTCGATACTCTCAGTAATCACTCGATACTCTCTCAGTAAACACTCGATACTCTCTCAGTAAACACTCGATATTCTCTCAGTAAACACTCGATACTATCTCAGTAAACACTCGATATTCTCTCAGTAAACACTCGATATTCTCTCAGTAAACACTCGATACTCTCTCAGTAAACAGTCGATACTCTCTCAGTAAACACTCGTTACTCTCTCAGGAACACTCGATACTCTCTCAGTAAACACTTGATATTCTCTCAGTAAACACTCGATACTTTCTCAGTAAACACTCGATACTCTCAAAAAACACTCGATATTCTCGGAGAAAACATTCAATACTCTCTCAGTAAACACTCGATACTCTGTCAGTAAGCACTCGATACTCTCTCAGTAAGCACTCGATAACTCTCAGGAAACACTCGATACTCTATCAGTAAACACCCGATACTCTCTCAGTAAACACTCGATACTCTCTCACTAAACAGTCGATACTCTCTCAATAAACACTTCATACTCTCTCAGTAAATTGTCGATACTCTCTCAGTAAACACTCGTTACTCTCTCAGCGACACTCGATACTCTCTCAGTAAACACTTGATACTCTCTCAGTAAACACTCGATACTCTCTCAGTAAACACTCGATACTCTCTCAGTAAACACTCAATACTCCCTCATTAAACACTAGATACTCTCTCAGTAAACAGTCGATACTCTCGGAGAAAACATTCGATACTCTCTCAGTAAACACTCGATACTCTGTCAGTAAACACTCCATACTCTCTCAGTAAACACTCGATAAACTCTCAGTAAACACTCGATACTCTATCAGTAAACACTCGATACTCTCTCAGTAAACACTCGATACTCTCTCAGTAAACACTCGATACTCTCTCACTAAACAGTCGATACTCTCTCAGTAAACACTTCATACTCTCTCAGTAAACACTCGACACTCTCTCACTAAACAGTCGATACTCTCTCAGTAAACACTCGATACTCTCTCAGTATACACTCGATACACTCACTAAATATTGGATACACTCTCAGTAAACAAGTGATACTGTCCCAGTAGACACTCGATACTCTCTCAGTATACACTCGATACACTCACTAAATATTGGATACACTCTCAGTAAACAACTGATACTGTCCCAGTAGACACTCGATACTCGCTCAGAAAACACTCAATACACTCACTAAACACTCAATACTCTCTCAGTAAAGCCTTGGTGGCAAAAATTTTGTATCGCCCCTTATGGGGCGCCATTGCTGGCAGTGCCTAAAGTTTAGCACCTGGCCCTAATTATCACCTCCGACAGAAAACCTGGCTTTTATCGCCCCTGGAGGTGATTGGAGCGCTAAATCAGGTGCGACACACCTCTCTGAAGGCGCTAAGGCCGAGGAGCGAGGCGCTACCTCAGAGCTTGGTGAAGCTCATGTGATGTCAGTCAGTAATGGAACGCAGACAGACTGGCACAGTCCAATTCTTAAAGGGGAGTTCTGACGAATGGGCATCGACCTGAAACATTAACTCTCTTTCTCTCTTCACAGATGCTACTTGACCTGCTGAGTTTCTCTGCATTTTCTGCTTTTTTTCTCACAGTGGAGGGTTGATCTTGCTCTCCATCCACATCCTGCTCATTGCAGCCTTGAATCTCAGCCTGAATCTCAGCCTGGAGAGACCTGTACATCAAATCTGCTGGAAAGAACAATGGAGAGACCAGGGAAAGAGCTCCGAGTGCAGCTGCCATAGTCTCTTCTAAATCGATACAAGGAAGGGCAAATCAAAACCAACCTGCAAAGCGCTGCTCAGTACCCAAAACTCCTTCACACAGCGTTGAATCTCTCCAGAAGTCTCTCTCTCTCTCTCTCAGAATGCCTGGTGCAAAAATGTCACCGACAAAAAAAGGCAGGAAGCGGTCGCCTTTAAATAGTGCTCCCCGAGTCCCTTTCTGACAGCATAACGCTCCCCTCAACCTGCCATTGCTAGTGGCAGGTGGTAAGGCATGGGGTGCCACTCAATTTCCGGTCCGGGGCATCAGAAGGGCGTTGCACTCTCAAATGACATCAAGATCTGCGAGCGCAGGAGATCGGCCGGTACTGTTTAGCGCTGCCGCAAAATGTCTGGTCAATTTCGCGAGAGGTGCAGATAACGCTGTGCCCGGGCGCTAGTTGATTTGCGCCCGACTTGGCGCCCTCTTAAGCTGCTAACGGGAGGTGCTACCAACTGAATTTTTTCCCCTTGATACTCTCTCAGAAAACACTCGATACTCTCTCAGTAAACACTCGATACTCACTCAGTAACACTCGATATTCTCTCAGTAAACACTCGATACTCTCTCAGTAAACACTCGATACTCTCTCAGTAAACACTCGATGCTCTCTCAGTAAACACTCGATACTCTCTCAGTAAACAATCGATACTCTCTCAGTAAACACTCGATATTCTCCAAGTAAACACTCGATACTCTCTCAGTAAACACTCGATAAATTCTCAGTAAACACTCAATATTCTCTCAGTAAACACATGATACTCCCTCAGTAAACACTCGATACTCTCTCAGTGAGCACTCGATACTCTCTCAGTAAACACTCGATACTCTCAGTAATCACTCGATACTCTCTCAGTAGACACTCGATACTCTCTCAGTAAACACTCAATATTCTCTCAGTAAACACTCGATATTTCTCAGTAAACACACGATACTCTCTCAGTAAACACTCGATACTCTCTCAGTAAACACTCAATACTCTCTCAGTAAACACTCGATACGTGCTCAGTAAACACTCGATACTCTCTCAGTAAACACTCGATACTCTCTCAGTAAACACTCGATACTCTCTCAGAAAACATTTGATACTCTCTCAGTAAACACTCGATACTCTCTCAGTAAACACTCGATTCTCCCTCAGAAAAAATTCGATACTCTCTCAGTAAGCACTCGATACTCTCTCAGTAAACACTCAATACTCTCTCAGAAAACATTCGATACTCTCTCAGTAAACAGTCGATATTTTCTCAGTAAACACTCAATATTCTCTCAGTAAACACACGATACTCCCTCAGTAAGCACTCGATACTCTCTCAGTGAGCACTCGATACTCTCTCAGTAAACAATCGATACTCTCAGTAATCACTCGATACTCACTCAGTAACACTCGATATTCTCTCAGTAAACACTCGATACTCTCTCAGTAAACACTCGATACTCTCTCAGTAAACACTCGATGCTCTCTCAGTAAACACTCGATACTCTCTCAGTAAACACTCGATACTCTCTCAGTAAACACTCGATATTCTCCAAGTAAACACTCGATACTCTCTCAGTAAACACTCGATAAATTCTCAGTAAACACTCAATATTCTCTCAGTAAACACATGATACTCCCTCAGTAAACACTCGATACTCTCTCAGTGAGCACTCGATACTCTCTCAGTAAACACTCGATACTCTCAGTAATCACTCGATACTCTCTCAGTAGACACTCGATACTCTCTCAGTAAACACTCGATACTCTCTCAGTAAACACTCGATATTCTCCAAGTAAACACTCGATACTCTCTCAGTAAACACTCGATAAATTCTCAGTAAACACTCAATATTCTCTCAGTAAACACATGATACTCCCTCAGTAAACACTCGATACTCTCTCAGTGAGCACTCGATACTCTCTCAGTAAACACTCGATACTCTCAGTAATCACTCGATACTCTCTCAGTAGACACTCGATACTCTCTCAGTAAACACTCAATATTCTCTCAGTAAACACTCGATATTTCTCAGTAAACACTCGTTACTCTCTCAGTAACACTCGATACTCTCTCAGTAAACACTCAATACTCTCTCAGTAAACACTCGATACGTGCTCAGTAAACACTCGATACTCTCTCAGTAAACACTCGATACTCTCTCAGTAAACACTCGATACTCTCTCAGAAAACATTCGATACTCTCTCAGTAAACACTCGATACTCTCTCAGTAAACACTCGATTCTCCCTCAGAAAAAATTCGATACTCTCTCAGTAAGCACTCGATACTCTCTCAGTAAACACTCAATACTCTCTCAGAAAACATTCGATACTCTCTCAGTAAACAGTCGATATTCTCTCAGTAAACACTCATTATTCTCTCAGTAAACACACGATACTCCCTCAGTAAGCACTCGATACTCTCTCAGTGAGCACTCGATACTCTCTCAGTAAACACTCGATACTCTCAGTAATCACTCGATACTCTCTCAGTAAACACTCGATACTCTCTCAGTAAACACTCGATATTCTCTCAGTAAACACTCGATACTATCTCAGTAAACACTCGATATTCTCTCAGTAAACACTTGATACCCTCTCAGTAAACACTCGATACTCTCTCAGTAATCACTCAATACTCCCTCAGTAAGCACTCGATACTCTCTCAGTGAGCACTCGATACTCTCTCAGTAAACACTCAATACTCTCTCAGTAAACACTTGATACTCTCTCAGTAAACACTCGATAAACTCTCAGTAAACACTCAATATTCTCTCGGTAAACACTCGATACTCTCTCAGTAAACACTCGATACTCTCTCAGTAAACACTCGATACTCTCTCAGTAAACACTCGATACTGTCTCAGTAAACATTCGATACTCTCTCAGTAAACATTCGATGCACTCTCAGTAAACACTCGATACTCTCTCAGTAAACACTCGATAAACTCTCATTAAACACTCGATACTCTATCAGTAAACACTCGATACTCTCTCAGTAAACACTCGATACTCTCTCAGTAAACACTCGATACTCTCTCACTAAACAGTCGATACTCTCTCAGTGAACACTTCATACTCTCTCAATAAACACTCGATACGCTCTCACTAAACAGTCGATGCTCTCTCAGTAAACACTCGATACTCTCTCAGTATACACTCGATACACTCACTAAATATTGGATACACTCTCAGTAAACAACTGATACTGTCCCAGTAGACCCTCGATACTCGCTCAGAAAACACTCGATACACTCATTAAACACTCGATACTCTCTCAGTAAACACTCGATACTCTCTCAGTAAAGCCTTGGTGGCAAAAATTTGGTATCGCCCCATATGGGGCGCCATTGCTGGCAGTGCCTAAAGTTTAGCACCTGGCCCTAATTATCGCCTCCGACAGAAAACTTGGCTTTTATCGCCCCTGGAGGTGATTGGAGCGCTAAATCAGGTGCGACACACCTCTCTGAAGGCGCTAAGGCCGAGGAGCGAGGCGCTACCTCAGAGCTTGGTGAAGCTCATGTGATGTCAGTCAGCAATGGAATGCAGACAGACTGGCACAGTCCAATTCTTAAAGGGGAGTTCTGACGAATGGGCATCGACCTGAAACATTAACTCTGTTTCTCTCTTCACAGATGCTACTTGACCTGCTGAGTTTCTCTGCATTTTCTGTTTTTTTTCTCACAGTGGAGGGTTGATCTTGCTCTCCATCCACATCCTGCTCATTGCAGCCTTGAATCTCAGCCTGAATCTCAGCCTGGAGAGACCTGTACATCAAATCTGCTGGAAAGAACAATGGAGAGACCAGGGAAAGAGCTCCGAGTGCAGCTGCCATAGTCTCTTCTAAATCGATACAAGGAAGGGCAAATCAAAACCAACCTGCAAAGCGCTGCTCAGTACCCAAAACTTCTTCACACAGCGTTGAATCACTCCAGAATCTCTCTCTCTCTCTCTCAGAATGCCTGGTGCAAAAATGTCACCGACAAAAATAGACAGGAAGCAGTTGCCTTTAAATAGCGCTGCCCTAGTCCCTTTCTGACAGCATAACGCTCCCCGCAACCTGCCATTGCTAGTGGCAGGTGGTAAGGCATGGGGTGCCACTCAATTTCCAGTCCGGGGCATCAGAAGGGCATTGCATTCTCAAATGACATCAAGATCAGCAAGCGCAGGAGATCAGCCGGTATTGTTTAGCGCTGCCGCAAAATGTCTGGTCAATTTCGCGAGAGGTGCAGATAACGCCGTGCCGGGGCGCTAGTTGATTTGAGCCTGACTTGGCGCCGCCTTAAGCTGCTAATGGGAGGTGCTACCAACAGAATTTTTTCCCCTTGATATTCTCTGTAAGCACTCGATATTCTCTCAGAAAACACTCAATACACTCACTAAACACTTGATACTCTCTCAGTAACCACTCGATATTCTCTCAAAAAACAGTCGTGATACTCATTAAACACTCGATACTCTCTCAGTAAACATTCGATATTCTTTCAGGAAAAACTCGATAATCTCTCAGTAAAAACTCGATATTCTCAGTAAACACTCAATACTCTCTCAGTAAACCCTCGATACTCTCTCAGTAAACCCTCGATACTCTCTCAGTAAACACTCGATACTCTCTCAGTAAACACTCGATAATCTCTCAGTAAACACTCGATACTCTCTCAGTAAACACTCGATACTCTCTCAGTAAACACTCGATACTCTCTCAGTAAACACTCGATACTTTCTCAGTAAACACTCGATAATCTCTCAGTAAATACTCAATACTCTCTCAGTAAACACTCGATTGTCTCTCAGTAAACACTCGATACTCTCTCAGGAAACACTTAATACTCTCTCAGTAAACACACAATACTCTCTCAGTAAACATTCGATACTCTCTCAGTAAACACTCGATACACTCTCAGTAAACACTCGATACTCTCTCAGTAAACCCTCGATATTCTCTCAGTAAACACTCGATAATCTCTCAGTAAACACTCGATACTCTCTCAGTAAACACGCGATACTCTCTCAGTAAACACTCGATACTCTCTCAGTAAACACTCGATACTATCACAGTAAACACTCGATACTCTCTCAGTAAACATTCGATACTCTCTCAGTAAACACTCAATACTCATTCAGTAAACACTCGATACACTCTTAGTAAACACTCGATACTCTCTCAGTAAACACTCGATACTCCCTCAGTAAACACTCAATACTCTCTCAGTAAACACTCGATACTCTCTCAGTAAGCATTTGGTACTCTCTCAGTAAACACTCTACACTCTCTCAGTAAACACTCGATACTCTCTCAGTAAACACTCGATTATCTCTCAGTAAACACTCAGTACTCTCTCAGTAAACACTCAATACTCTCTCAGTAAACACTCGATACTCTCGTAGGAAACACTCGATAATCTCTCAGTAAACACACGATACTCTCTCAGTAAACATTCGGTAATCTCTCAGCAAACACTCGATACACTCTCAGTAAACACTTGATACTATCTCAGTAAACCCTCGATATTCTCTCAGTAAACACTCGATAATCTCTCAGTAAACACTTGATACTCTCTCAGTAAACACTCGATACTCTCTCAGTATACACTCGATACTCTCTCAGTAAACACTCGATACTTTCACAGTAAACACTCGATACTCTCTCAGTAAACATTCGATACTCTCTCAGTAAACACTGGATACCCTCTCAGTAAACACTCAATACTCATTCAGTAAGCACTCGATACTTTCTCAGTATACACTCGATACCCTCTCAGTAAACACTCGATACTCTATGCGATAATCTCTCAGTAAACACTCAATATGCTCTCAGTAAACACTCGATAGTCTCTCAGTAAACACTCGATACTCTCTCAGTAAACACTTAATACTCTCTCAGTTAGCACTCAATACTCTCTTAGTAAACACTCGATACTCTCTCAGTAAACACTCGATACACTCTTAGTAAACACTCGATACTCTCTCAGAAAACAATCGATTCTCTCTCAGTAAACACTCAATACTCTCTCAGTAAACACTTGATACTCTCTCAGTAAACACTAGATAAACTCTCAGTAAACACTCTGGGCTAGATTTTCAGTATAGACAGTTTTGGGGCGCTAACCTTAGCGCCCACCCGAAGTTAGCGCCCGCCCCAAAGTAGCGCCCCGTTGCCGGAAATTCAGTGGCTTCGCCCTAAAAGAGTGGTGGAGCGCTAAAAGAGGCGTTCCACTACTATCTTTAGGCGCTAAGCCGGCGGTGCAGAGCGCAGCGCCCGAGCTCGGGCGCAGCGCACGGCAGACACTCTGGTGCCAGTGAGCTCTTAAAGGGGAAGGGTGCATGTGTTTTTAGGAGGAGGAGGAGGAGGAGGAGGAGGAGGAGGAGGAGGAAACAACAGCACACTGGATCCTTCCACACAACACATGCAGACTGCCGTTTATAGTGCAGGAGGAGTGCCCTTTAATTTGCGCTCCCCAGGGTGTGTTGCGTTCCATTTTACAAATGCTCTGGACGCCAGCCGCAGAATGGGGCAGTCCGACTGAAGTTTGGATTCGGGGCGGCCAAAGGGCGTTGCACGAGGATGTGACGTCATTTTCTGCGCGCGCATCCGGGCGGCCGCTAAACTTTGCGCCAGCGCTAACGGGCAACTTAATTTGGGGCGGGGCGCAAACTGCGCTGCGCCCGGGTGCTACACGAATAGCGCCCGAAAATCACTTCTCTTAAGGCGCTAACTGCTGGCGCAAGCAACTGAAAATCTAGCCCTCCATACTCTATCAGTAAACATTCAATACTCTCTCAGTAAACACTTGATACTCTCTCAGTAAACACTCGATAAACTCTCAGTAAACACTCCATACTCAATCAGTAAACACTCGATACTCTCTCACTAAACAGTCGATACTCTCTCAGTAAACACTCGATACTCTCTCAGTATACACTCGATACACTCACTAAATATTCGATACACTCTCAGTAAACAACTGATACTGTCCCAGTAGACACTCGATACTCGCTCAGAAAACACTCGATATACTGACTAAACACTCGATACTCTCTCAGAAAACACTCGATACTCTCTCAGTAAAGTCTTGGTGGCAAAAATTTGGTATCGCCCCATATGTGGCCCATTGCTGGCAGTGCCTAAAGTTTAGCGCCTGGCCCTAATTATCGCCTCCAACAGAAAACTTGGCTTTTATCACCCCTGGAGGTGATTGGAGCGCTAAATCAGGCGCTACACACCTCTCTGAAGGCGCTAAGGCCGAGGAGCGAGGCGCTACCTCAGAGCTTGGTGAAGCTCATGTGATGTCAGTCAGCAATGGAATGCAGACAGACTGGCACAGTCCAATTCTTAAAGGGGAGTTCTGACGAATGGGCATCGACCTGAAACATTAACTCTGTTTCTCTCTTCATAGATGCTGCTTGACCTGCTGAGTTTCTCCTGCATTTTCTGTTTTTTTTCTCACAGTGGAGGGTTGATCTTGCTCTCCATCCACATCCTGCTCATTGCAGCCTTGAATCTCAGCCTGAATCTCAGCCTGGAGAGACCTGTACATCAAATCTGCTGGAAAGAACAATGGAGAGACCAGGTAAAGAGCTCCGAGTGCAGCCCCCATAGTCTCTTCTAAATCGATACAAGGGAGGGCAAATCAAAACCAACCTGAAAAGCGCTGCTCAGTACCCAAAACTCCCTCACACAGCGTTGAATCACTCCAGAAGTCTCTCTCTCTCTCTCTCAGAATGCGTGGTGCAAAAATGTCACCGACAAAAAAAGACAGGAAGCAGTCGCCTTTAAATAGCGCTGCCCTAGTCCCTTTCTGACAGCATAACGCTCCCCTCAACCTGCCATTGCTAGTGGCAGGTGGTAAGGCAGGGGGTGCCACTGAATTTCCGGTCCGGGGCATCAGAAAGGCGTTGCAGTCGCAAATGACATCTAGATCTGCGAGCGCAGGAGATTGGCCGGTATTGTTTAGCGCTGCCGCAAAGTGTCTGGTCAATTTCGCGAGAGGTGCAGATAACGCCGTGCCCTGGCGCTAGTTGATTTGCGCCCCACTTGGCGCCCTCTTAAGCTGCTAACGGGAGGTGCTACCAACTGAATTTTTTTCCCCTTGATACACACTCACTAAACACTCGATACTCTCTCAGTAAGCACTCGATATTCTCTCAAAAAACAGTCGAAATACTCATTAAACACTCGATACTCTCTCAGTAAACATTCGATATTCTTTCAGGAAACACTCGATAATCTTTCGGTAAAAACTCGATATTCTCAGTAAACACTCAATACTCTCTCAGTAAACCCATGATACTCTCTCAGTAAACCCTCGATAAATCTCAGTAAATACTCGATATTCTCTCAGTAAACACTCGATACTCTCTCAGTAAACACTCGATACTCTCTCAGTAAACACTCGATACTCTCTCAGTAAACACTCGATACTCTCTCAGTAAACACTCGATACTCTCTCAGTAAACACTCGATACTCTCTCAGTAAACATTCGATACACTCTCAGTAAACACTCGATACTCTCTCAGTAAACACTCGATACTCTCTCAGTAAACACTCGATAATCTCTCAGTAAACACTCAATTCTCTCTCAGTAAACACTCGATACTCTCTCAGTAAACACTCGATACTTTCTCAGTATACACTCGATACTCTCACAGTAAACACTCGATACTCTCCCAGTAAACATTCGCTACTCTCTCAGTAAACATTCGCTACTCTCTCAGTAAACACTCGATACACTCTCAGTAAACGCTCGATACCCTCTCAGTGAACACTCAATACTCATTCAGTAAACACTCAATACTCTCTCAGTAAACACTCGATACCTTCTCAGTAAACAGTCGATACTCTATGCGATAGTCTCTCAGTAAACACTCGATATGCTCTTAGTAAACACTCGATAGTCTCTGAGTAAACACTCGATACTCTCTCAGTAAACACTTAATACTCTCTCAGTAAACACTCGGGCCTAGAAATTCAGTTTGGGCCCGCCAGCTGGTTTGCGCCAAAAAGTTAGCGCTGGGCGGGGAGCCATTAGCGACCGTCACATATTCAGCTTCTGCACCCCAAGTTGGAAACGGGCGCTATTCCAGGGTGTGGCCGCCCCTACTTGGGGCGCTGAAACTGAATTTCAGCGCTGTAGGCGCAGGTGCGCCACCCGATGCGGTGCGGCAGGCTGCGGTACTGCAGGCCTCCTCCTTCTCTTAAGGTGGAGGTGCCTGCAACGGGGAGATCGCCGCTGGATTGTACCGGCAAATGAGCCCGGCACCACGGAGAAGTGCTGGGCTCGCGTAAAGCAGCTGGCAATGCCACGGGGGGGGGTGGTGGAGGAGGCCGGGGAAGGAGGTGCGGGCAGGCGGCCGCCGAAAAAGCGGCCGGCCGCACCTCCACCTTTATGCGCCCCACGAAGGCTGCAGTAAGGCCCTGGTCTCCGGATGTAAGTAGCGGCCGCCACGGAGGAGGCGGCGGCAACTGAATATGGGATTCGGGCCGGCATCGGGGCGGAACCGGGGCACTGCGCACACCGATGACGTCATCGGTGCCGGCGCAGCGCTACCGGCTACCGCCGCCATTACCGCAGCGCTGAATATCAGCGCGAACTCCTCTATTGGCGCAAAAGCCCTCTTTGGGCAAAAACTGGGCGCAAAGCTAACCGAAATTCTAGGCCTCGATATTCTCTCAGTAAACCCTCGATACACTCTTCGTAAACACTCGATACTCTCTCAGTAAACACTCGGTACACTCTCTTTAAACAATTGATACTCTCTCAGTAAACAGTCGATACTCCCTCAGTAAACAGTCAATACTCTCTCAGTAAACACTCAATTCTCTCTCAGTAAACACTCAATACTCTCTCAGTAAACACTCAATTCTCTCTCAGTAAACACTCGATACTCTCTCAGAAAACACTTGATACTCTCTCAGTAAACACTCGATACTCTCTCAGTAAACACTCGATATTCTCTCAGTAAACACTCGATACTCTCTCAGTAAACACTCAATACTCTCTCAGCAAACACTCAATACTCTCTCAGTAAACACTTGATACTCTCTCAGTAAACACTCGATACTCTCTCAGTAAACACTCGATATTCTCTCAGTAAACACTCGATACTCTCTCAGTAAACAATCGATGCTCTCTCAGTAAACACTCGATACTCTCTCAGTAAACACTCGATACTCTCTCAGTAAACACTCGATACTCTCTCAGTAAACACTCGATACTCTCTCAGTAAAAACTCGATACACTCTCAGTAAACACTCGATATTCTCTCAGTAAACACTCGATACACTCACTAAATATTCGATACACTCTCAGTAAACAACTGATACTGTCCCAGTAGACACTCGATACTCGCTCAGAAAACACTCAATACACTCACTAAATACTCGATACTCTCTCAGTAAACACTAGATATTCTCTCAAAAAACAGTCGAAATACTCATTAAACACTCGATACTCTCTCAGTAAACATTCGATATTCTTTCAGGAAACACTCGATAATCTCTCGGTAAAAACTCGATACTCTCAGTAAACACTCAATACTCTCTCAGTAAACCCTCGATAGTCTCTCAGTAAACCCTCGATAATTCTCAGTAAATGCTTGATATTCTCTCAGTAAACCCTCGATAACTCGCAGTAAACACTCGATACTCTCTCAGTAAACACTCGATACTCTCTCAGTAAACACTCGATACTCTCAGTAAACACTCGATACTCTCTCAGTAAACACTCGATACTCTCTCAGTAAACACTCGATACTCTCAGTAAACACTCGATACTCTCTCAGTAAACACTCGATACGCTCAGTAAACACTCGATACAATCTCAATAAACACTTGATACTCTCTCAGTAAACACTCAATACTCTCTCAGTAAACACTCGATACTCTCTCAGTAAACACTGGATACTCTCTCAGTAAACACTTGATACTCTCAGTAAACACTTGATACTCTCTCAGTAAACACTCGATATTCTCTCAGTAAACACTCGATATTCTCTCAGTAAACACGCGATACTCTCTCAGTAAACACTCGATACGCTCAGTAAAAACTCGATACAATATCAGTAAACACTCGGGCCTAGAAATTCAGTCTGGACACTTTTGGGGCGCTAAAGTCGGGCGTTCGCTAAAGTTAGCGCCCGCCGGAAAGTGCAGGCCACCTCGCCGAAATTCAGTAGAGTTGGCCAAGAGTTTGGCCGAGCGCTGAAACTGGCGTTGCAATGCTCTGTTCAGGCGCTAATCCGGCGATGCGGCCTGATAACGCCGAGGCCGGGCACAGCGCAGGTGCGGTCATGTTTTGATTGACAGCAGACACCCTGACGCCGGCCTGCTCTTAAAGGGGGAAGGGTCGACTTTGACTGCTGCCACGCCCTGCATACTGGAGCCCTGCAACTAGGCCTCAACACTGCTGGTGGGCCAAAATAGCGCCAGGAGACATGGAGAGGGCCCGTGAACGAGCGCAGCGCTTCTCCGAGCATGCTCTGAGGGTGCTCATTAATGGTGTGGAGGACAAAAGACAGATCTTGTGCCCGGACAGTGGCAACAAGGCTCCCAGGAGCGAGTACAGGAAAGCCTGGAGGAGAATCGCCCGCAGGGTGTCATCCACCTGCGATGTCCCCAGGAGTGTGGACCAATGCTGCATGAAGTTCAACGACCTCACTCGGTTGGTGAAGGTGAGTACCCTTTCCAGTGTCCTCCTCATCCTTGCATGTGAACCTCACATTATGGGCAAAGGGACCTCAAAGGCCTAATGGGCAGCCCTCCTCCCGCAGCAATGGCACTGGCATGATCATCAATAGCACTTTCTGCACTTACCACACTGGCCAAGCTATTCCACCATGGGAGGCAGTGCACACAGCAACAGGGCACCACACTGGCCAAGCTATTCCACCATGGGAGGCAGTGCACTCAGCAACAGGGCACCACACTGTACTTAGAGTCCGTCCTTTCTCTTGCAGGCCAAGCTGGCAAGGAATTTGAGGAGCCAGACTGTCACCGGTGGAGGCCGTCCCCAGTACCAGGTGCTCACTGATCTGGAGGAGAGCGTGGCTGGACTCATGCGTTCCCGGGTGACTGGCCCTGTTGCGATCGGAGATGCGGACCCTGTACTGGAACCCACTGGTAAGGACATGACCGGTTGGACCTCTCTCATTGCCCTAGCGCTTCAGATCTAGATCCTTTCCCACTGACCGACTAATGCTGACGCCGTGTCCTCACTCTAAAGCTACTCTTATGCCTTCCTGCTTTCAGCTGCTGAGGAAGAGGTGGTCCCTGAAGCTCCGAGTGCCAGGCCCTTGGAGGAGGAGGACGACGAGGACCAGGAGGAAGGCGGCACATCCGGGGAACCCTCAGCCGCGCCAGGGGATGGCAATGGAGGGGGGACGTCTGGCCTGCAGGAGAGCCAGGGGGAAGTGTTGCAGGGGAGGGCAGATCCTGTGGCCAGTGGGGTTGAGGCATGCGGGAAGGGTCCGGCAGCACGCCGGCCTGCTCCCCAGAGGGGGGAGGTGTTGCAGGGGAGGGCAGATCCTGGACGCAGTGGGGTTGAGGCACGTGGGAAGGGTCCGGCAGCACGCCGGCCTGCTCCCCAGAGGAGGGAGGTGTTGCAGGGGAGGGCAGATCCTGGGCCCATTGGGTTGAGGCAGGCGGGAGGGTTCGGCCAGCTCGGCCGCCTTCTCCCCAGAGGGAGAGTCCTCCCTCCAGTCCGGAGAGGGTCCTCGCCCAGGAGGTGCGCCTCCTCGAAGAGATCTCGGCGGCCTCTGAGCGGCGCCACCAGGAGTTCATGGGGGTTGTGGACCAGATGCCTCAGGCCATTCAGTCCCTGGCTCAGAGTGTGGTCGCATTCGGGGAATCACAGGCCAGGGGGGTGGAACAACTCACGGCAGCCCATGACAGGGGTGTCCAGCATCTCGCGGCAGTGCAGGACGCGACTCGCGAGATGAGTGGTGCCGTCCAGACACTGGCACAGCTGATGCGGCCACATACCAGGGCAGTTCGGGCACTCACTTCTGCCACACTCGCTGTGGTGCAGAGGCTTCGCCACGGCACCCGCCGCCCTGCTGCAGCACAGCGGTCTGGCCTCCACCAGATAGCTGCGCCTGCTGCACTGCCAGGCCGGCCGAGTGCCAGTGTCTCTGGCGAACATCGCGCGCCTGCCATCAGCCAGCTTGCCCCCCTTGGTGCAGCCGACACTGCCACTCCCCCAGCCAAGGTGCGACGAGCTGCTGCTGGCACTGATGCTGGCCAGCGACAGCTGCAGCAGTCAGCAGCCGGCCCCTCCTGGGACGTGCGTCGTCTAGGCTGACCCCCAAGGGCATCTGCCGACACGCCTCGGGGCCCTCATGAGCCTTCCCCCAGCCTTGTCCCAGCCACAGGGCCCAGGTTGAGGCGGAGCAGCAGGTCGGGCAGGGGCCGGGGAAGGCTGTCTAAGGACTCGCCCTCTCGGCACACCCACTAGAGTGTGGTGAGAGCGGTTTTTTATATATGGGGGGGCTTGTGTTTTGGGAGGGATTATTTTGGGAAGGCCGAAGATCAAGGCCTTGTTTGTTTTTATGGGGGTGTTTGTGTTGTGGAGGGGGGCCCTTATTTTTGTAAGGCCGATGTTGAAGGCCATTTGGATGGCCAAGTTTTGTAAGTCCTCCCCAGGTTTTGGGAGCAACAGATGTTTTTGACTGTTTTTTGGGGCTCTTGTCTGTTTTTCTGTTTCATGTGGGAAGGGCCCTGAGTTTGTGAAATAAAGCGTTTTATTTATTCAGCATGTCCAGGTGTCATGTTTCAAGTGGTTGTTGCGTTAACCGGCTGAGGGCTTGCGGTGCGGCTGCCTTCAGGTGCGTACATTTCCACAGCCCATTCCCTGACAGGGGGCCTAGAAGTGTCGAGCAATAAGCCCCCGGCGGACGGCCCTTGGACCTTGTGGCTCCCTCCTGGGCTGGTACTCCTCCTCCTCCTCCTCCTCCTCCTCATGGTCCTCCTGCTCATCCTCCTGAGGTGGTGGTGCAATGTCAGGTGTCAGTGCCTGAGTCCTGTGGATAGCCAGGTTGTGCAGCATGCAGCACACGACGATGAACTGGGAGACTCTATCCGGCGAGTACTGTAGAGAGCCGCCAGAATGATCCAGGCAGCGGAACCGTTGCTTGAGGATGCCTATCATTTGCTCTATGATGTTCCTTGTGGCTTGATGGCTTTCGTTGTATGCCTCCTCCGCTGGGGTCCTGGGTGCGTGGAGCGGGGTCATGAGCCATGTACACAAAGGGTAGCCCTTGTCCCCAATAAGCCATCCCCTTGGTGGAGGCTGTGCCTCGAACATGTCAGCCACAGTAGTCTGGCGCAGGATGAATGCATCGTGGCTGCTTCCTGGGAAGCGGGCATTGACAGCTAGGATGCGCTGCCTGTGGTCACACACCAGCTGTACATTGAGGGAATGGTAGCCCTTCCGGTTGCGGTAATCCTCGGCATTGTGGATAGGTGCCCGCATAGCCACATGCGTGCAGTCAATGGCACCCTGCACCATGGGGAAGCCCGCGAACCTGCCAAATCCGACTGCACGCTGCTCCTGCCTCTGTCGGGTCATGGGGAAGGAGATGAATTGGTGTCACCTCGTGAAAAGTGCATCGGTGACCTGCCGGATGCAGCGATGCGCGGCAAACTGGGAGATGTTCGCTATGTCCCCAGCAGCGGCTTGGAAGGAGCCGCTTGCATAAAAGCTCAGAGCCACCGTGACCTTCACTTCCACCGAGAGAGACGTCCTGCACATCAGCTGTGGATGCAGATCTCTGTGAAGCAGCTGGCAGATCTCTGCAACCACCTCCCTTCTGAAGCGCAGCCTCTTAACACAATGCGCCGCACTCATGGTGAGGTAGGACACCTGCTGCCGGTATTGCCTGAGTGTGTAAGGCCTACGTTGCCGACGACTGATGGCCCCTCTGCGTCTAGGCATGGCTGGCCCTCTCTCACAGCGTCTGCGAGCCCTTCGCACATAATGCTGCAACTCAGGGTTGCACCCCCATACAGACCCCATAATGAAGTTGAAAACAGTGAAATCACAATGAGTCAAATGTCAAAGCACTGGCCAGAAGCCAAAAATACCTCTCCTATGTTGTCCCAAATCAGTTAGCTCTGTCCCTTGGTCTCTGTCCAGAAATCCAAAGCAGTAAAGTCATTGCAGCAAAATGGCTGGGCTTTATAGGTCAGTGTAAGTGCCCTTTAATTAGCGCTCCCCGAGGCCCACAGGGCCTCTGTTGCGTTCCACTTCACAGTTCTTAGCAGCGCCACGCCCACATTGGGCGGGCGCCACTGAATTTCCGGTTTGGGGCGCACAAACAGCGTTGTGCGACGATATGACGTCATAAGCTGCGCGCGCACCTGAGCGGGCGCAAACACTTTGCGCCGGCGCTAAATGTCAACTGAATTTGGGCGACGGCGCGGATCGCGCTGCGCCCGGGCGCAAAGTGCCTAGCGCTGGAAGTATACCCCTCTTATGGTGTTAACGGCTGGCGCTATCCACTGAATTTCTAGGCCCCGATACTCTTTCAGTAAACACTCGATATTCTCTCAGTAAACACTTGATACTCTCTCAGTAAACACTCGATACTCTCTCAGTAAACACTCGATACTCACTCAGTAAACACTCGATACTCTCTCAGTAAACACTCGATACTCTCTCAGTAAACACTCGATACTCTCTTAGTAAACACTCGATTCTCTCTCAGAAAACACTCGATACTCACTCAGTAAACACTCGATATTCTCTCAGTAAACACTCGATTCTCTCTCAGAAAACACTCGATGCTCTCTCAGTAATCACTCGATACTCTCTCATTAATCACTCGATACTCTCTCAGTAAACACTCGATACTCTCTGTAAACACTCGATACAATTTCAATGAACACTTGATACTCTCTCAGTAAACACTCGTTACTCTCTCAGTAAACACTGGATACTCTCTCAGTAAACACTCGATACTCTCTCAGTAAACACTCGATACTCTCTCAGTAAACGCTCGATACTCTCTCAGTAAACGCTCGATACTCTCTCAGTAAACACTCGATACTCTCTCAGTAAACGCTCGATACTCTCTCAGTAAACACTCGATACTCTCTCAGTAAACACTCGATGCTCTCTCAGTAAACAGTCGATACTCTCAGTAAACACTCGATACCCTCTCAGTATATACTCGATACACTCACTAGAAACTTGATACACTCTCAGTAAACAACTGACACTCTCCCAGTAGACACTCGATACTCGCTCAGAAAACACTCAATACACTCACTAAACACTCGGTACTCTCTCAGTAAACACTCGATATTCTCTCAAAAAACTGTTGAAATACTCATTAAACACTCGATACTCTCTCAGTAAACATTTGATATTCTTTCAGGAAACACTCGATAATCTCTCGGTAAAAACTCGATACTCTCAGTAAACACTCAATACTCTCTCAGTAAACCCTCGATAGTCTCTCAGTAAACCCTCGATAATTCTCAGTAAATACTTGATATTCTCTCAGTAAACCCTCGATAACTCGCAGTAAACACTCGATACAATCTCAATAAACACTTGATACTCTCTCAGTAAACACTCAATACTCTTTCAGTAAACACTCGATACTCTCTCAGTAAACACGCGATACTCTCTCAGTAAACACTTGATACTCTCAGTAAACACTTGGGGCTAGATTTTCAGTTTAGGCAGTTTTGGGGCGCTAGCTTTAGCGCCCGCCCGAAGTTAGCGCCCGCCCCAAAGTAGCGCCCCGTTGCCGGGAATTCAGTGGCTTCGCCCTAAGAGGTTGGTGGAGCGCTAAAAGAGGCGTTCCACTACTCTCTTTAGGCGCTAAGCCGGCGGTCCAGAGGGATAGCGCCCAGGCGGGGCGCAGCACGGGTGCGGTCATTTTTGCACTGACAGCAGACCCCGTGGTGCCGACCAGCTCTTAAAGGGGGAAGGGACGAATTAGTCTGCTGCCACGCCCTGCACACTGCAGCCTTGCAAAGAGGCCTCAACACTACTGCTCAGCCCCAGGGAGTCATGGCAACGCCAGAGAAGGCCCGTCAGCGTGCCCTGCGCTTCTCAGAGGGTGATCTGGACATCATGCTCACAGCTCTGGAGGTGAGGCGCAAGATCTTGTTTCCAGACAGTGGGAGGAATCCAACCCACCACGACTACACCAAAGCCTGGAAGCAGATCGCCCAGAGGGTGACATTCACCGGCGAGGCCCCCAGGACCCACACACAATGCCGTAAGAAGTACAACGATCTGACCAGGATTGTGAGGGTGAGTAGCCTTTCCAGTCTCCTCCTCATTCTTGCATGTACACCTGACATGATGGGCAAAGGGACCTGAAAGTCCTTTTGGCCAGCCCTCAGCCAGCAGCATTGGGACAGTCATGAGCATCAAATGGCCATTCGGCACTCTACACTTTGGCCAAGCTATTCCACCATGGGAGGCAGTGCACACTACATCAGGGCTTCACTCTGTCCAAGCTATTCCACCATGGGAGGCAGTGCACACTACATCAGGGCTTCACTCTGTCCAAGCTATTCCACCATGGGAGGCAGTGCACACTACATCAGGGCTTCACTCTGTCCAAGCTATTCCACCATGGGAGGCAGTGCACACTACATCAGGGCTTCACTGCGCCCTTACAGCCCGTCCTTTCTCTTGCAGGCTAAAGTAGCGTTTAATCGCCAGGCCCGTGCCAGGGGTGGCCGCGCCAAGCTGCAGGAGCTCACTCGGCTGGAGGAGCGCGTGTGTGTGCTCATGGGAGCACGTGTGATTGTCCCCACAGCGTGCGGTGTATCCGACCCTCCACTGCCCGGCAATGGTAAGGACCTCGCCTTTTGGCCCTCTCGCGTCGCACTGGCCCATCCGAGCTATCTCCTTTGCCACTGTCCCACCAATGCGCTGAATCCCACCAGTCCTAACTCCCTCGCTGACGCCGTCTCCTCACTCTGAAGCTACTCTTGTGCATTCCTGCTTTCAGCTGGTGACGACCAGGACCCTGAGGCTGCCAGTGACAGCACCTCCAACCAGGAGGAGGAGGAGGAGCAAGCCGGACCTTCGGGGGAACAGTCACGTCCCGCAGGAGAGGAGGAAATGCTCGACACCTCCTCACTGGATGAGTGCCTGGAGGAACTGTCGCAGGGCAATGCAGCTTCTGGGACCAGTGGCGTCCAGCCACCCAGCAGCCGTGCGCGTGGCCCGCGGCCTTCCCCCCAAAGGGGGGAAGGATCAGAGGGGAGTGCTGCTGCTCGGCAAACTCGCCGTCACCAACGCGGCAAGGGTCCCCTAGTTCGGCCCCCTCCTCCCCAGCGGGAGAGTCGCGACTCCAGTCCGGACACCTTCACTTCGGAGGAGGTGCGGAAGCTCGATCAGATGGCCGACGACTCGGACCGGCGCCACACGGAGCTCATGAGCGTGGTGGGGCGCATGCCTGAGGCCATCGAGTCGCTGGCGACCAGTGTGCGTGAGTTCGGGGCAGCAACTGCCGCGACTGGCCGCATGCTAACTGATGCCGTCAAGACCCTGGCGGATGTGATGCGCGCGCACACCAGGACCAGAGGGCCACTCACTGCTGCCACACGCGCTGTCTCAGGCAGGCATCGCCAGGGCAGGCGCCGCGCTGGACCATCCCAGCAAGCCGGCCGTCGGCTGATTGCTGCGGATCCTGCAGTGCGGGCCCGGCCGAGTGCCACCGCGCCACAGCACCAGCCAGCGCATCCCAGACGCCAGCTGGCCCACATTGCACCATCCGTCGCCGCCATTCCCCCTCTGGGGCGTCAAGGGCAAGCGGCTGCAGCTGATGGTGGCCAGGCTCAGGCGCGCCACTCAGGAGACGGCCCCTCGAGGCCCAAACGCCGTGTAGGCCGCCCCCCAGTGGCATCTGGCGGAAGGGCATCTGAGCCTCAGGCGCCTTCCCCCAGCCTCGCAGCAGCCACTGGGCAGAGCTTGCGAAGGAGCAGCAGGCAGGGCAGGGGAGGCAAAATGCTGGGCAAGGTCTCGCCCTCGCGGGCCACTCAGTAGAGGGTGTGGCCAGCTTTCCTTTAATATGGCGGTGGCCATCTTTATTTTGCCCATGGTTGTGCTTTTGGAGGGCTTTTTTTTTGCGTTAGGCCGACGTTGAGGCCCGGTTTCAATAAAGGTGGAGTGGCTCCTCCCCAGTTTGTGGGAGTGAGTCGTTTGTTGGGCTTTTTGTGGGGCCCGTTTATTGTTTTTGGGGATTCATGTGGGAAGGGCTTTTCATTTTTGTTTAATAAAAAATTATCTTTATTCATGCAGTCTCCATGGTTGTTCTTCTTAGTGTTTGTTGGCTTCGCCGGCTGAGGGCTTGCGGAGCGGCTGCATTCATCTTCCCTCATGGCCCCTGGCCATTCCCTGACAGGGGGCTTAGAAGTACCGTGTAATAAGGTGGCGTCGTGCGGCCCTTGGCCCTGGTCGCTCCCTCCTGGGAACGTACTCCTGCTCCTCCTCCTCCTCCTCCTCCTCCTCCTCATGCTCCTCCTGCTCCTCCTCCTGAGGTGCTGGTCCAACGTCAGGTGGCAGTGCCTGAGTCCTGCGGATAGCCAGGTTGTGTAGCATGCAGCAAACCACCACAAATTGGGAGACCCGGTCCGGCGAATACTGGAGAGCTCCTCCGGAGCGATCAAGGCAGCGGAACCGCTGCTTGAGGACCCCAATAGTTAGCTCGATGATGTTGCGGGTGGTTTGATGGCTCTCGTTGTAGGCCTCTTCAGCAGCGGTCCTGGGCGCGCGGAGCGGGGTCATGAGCCAGGTGCACAAAGGATAGCCTTTGTCCCCGAGTAGCCATCCTCTTGGGGGAGGCTGTGCCTGGAACATGTCATGCACAGTACTCTGCCGCAGGATAAAGGCATCGTGGCTGCTGCCTGGGAAGCTGGCATTGACTGCCATGATGCGCTGCTTGTGGTCACAGACCAGCTGCACATTCAGAGAATGGTAGCCCTTCCTGTTGCGATACTGCTCGCCATGCTCCAGAGGGGCCCGCAAAGCCACATGCGTACAGTCAATGGCGCCCTGCACCAAGGGGAATTCCCCGAGTCTGGAAAATCCCAATGCGCGCTGATGCTGGCTCTCCAGGGCCATGGGGAAGGAGATGAATTGGCTTCTCCTTCTGAACAGTGCTTCGGTCACCTGGCGGATGCAGCGATGCACGCCGTACTGGGAGATGTTTGCTATGTCCCCAGCAGCGTATTGGAAGGAGCCGGTGGCATAGAAGTTCAATGCCACTGTCACCTTCACTTCCACCGACAGAGACGTCCTGCACCTGAGCTTTGGCCGCAGATCTCGGCGAAGCAGGTGGCAGATCTCTGCAATCACCCCCTTCCGGAATCGGAGCCTTTTAACACATCGCGCGGCACTCATGTTTAGGTAGGAGCGCTGCTGGCGGTATAGCCTGACTGGGTAAGGCCTACGTGGCCGACGCCTGTAGCCCCCTCTGCCTCTAGCCAGGGCTGCCCCTCTCACAATACGTCTGCGAGCCCTACGGACATGGAGCTGCAGCTCCGCGTTGGCACCCCATGCAACCCCCATCAAATCCTGGCAAACACTCTAATTTCCAAATGGCCACTTGCAGCGCTGTTGCCTGAGTCCAAAAATACCTGGCTCTTGCTGCTTGAAACCAGTTAGCTATCCTCCTTGTTGTGTCTCCAGAAATGCGTTGCACAAGACTGTTTTCTGAAATAATGGATGGCCTTTATACTGGAGAGGACGTTCCCTTTAATTAGCGCCCCCCGGGGCCCGCGCTGGTTGTGTTGCGTTCCTTTTTCCAAACGCTCCGGCCGCCCGCCGCACAATGGGGCGGTCCGACTGAAGTTTGCAATCGGGGCGGCCAAAGGGCGTTGCACGAGGATGTGACGTCATTTTCTGCGCGCGCATCCGGGCGGGCGCTAAACTTTGCGCCGGCGCTAACGGGCAACTTAATTTGGGGCGGGGCGCAAACTGCGCTGCGCCCGGGCGCTACACGCATAGCGCCCGGAAATCACTTCTCTTAAGGCGCTAACTGCTGGCGCAAGCAACTGAAAATCTAGCCCTCGATACTCTCTCAGTAAACACTCGATATTCTCTCAGTAAACACTCGATATTCTCGCAGTAAACACTCGATAATCTCTCAGTAAACACACGATAGTCTCTCAGTAAACATTCGATATTCTCTCAAAAAACACTCGATACTGTATCAGTAAATACTCGATACTCTCTCAGTAAACACTCAATACTCACTCAGTAAACACTCGATACTCTCTCAGTAAACACTCGATACTCTCTCAGTAAACACTCGATATTCTCTCAGTAAACACTCGATAATCTCTCAGTAAACACTCAATACTCTCTCAGTAAACACTCGATACTCTCTCAGTAAACACTCGATAGTCACTCAGTAAACACTCGATACTCTCTGTAAACACTCGATGCTCTCTCAGTAAACACTCGATACTCTCTTAGTGAACACTCAATTCTCTCTCAGTAAACACTCGATACCCTCTCAGTAATCACTCGATACTCTCTCATTAATTACTCGATACTCTCTCAGTAAACACTCGATACTCTCTCAGTAAACACTCGATACTCTCTGTAAACACTCGATACAATTTCAATAAACACTTGATAGTCTCTCAGTAAACCCTCGATAATTCTCAGTAAATACTTGATATTCTCTCAGTAAACCCTCGATAACTCGCAGTAAACACTCGATACAATCTCAATAAACACTTGATACTCTCTCAGTAAACACTCAATACTCTTTCAGTAAACACTCGATACTCTCTCAGTAAACACGCGATACTCTCTCAGTAAACACTTGATACTCTCAGTAAACACTTGATACTCTCTCAGTAAACACTCGATATTCTCTCAGTAAACACTCGATATTCTCGCAGTAAACACTCGATAATCTCTCAGTAAACACACGATAGTCTCTCAGTAAACATTCGATATTCTCTCAAAAAACACTCGATACTGTATCAGTAAATACTCGATACTCTCTCAGTAAACACTCAATACTCACTCAGTAAACACTCGATACTCTCTCAGTAAACACTCGATACTCTCTCAGTAAACACTCGATATTCTCTCAGTAAACACTCGATAATCTCTCAGTAAACACTCAATACTCTCTCAGTAAACACTCGATACTCTCTCAGTAAACACTCGATAGTCACTCAGTAAACACTCGATACTCTCTGTAAACACTCGATGCTCTCTCAGTAAACACTCGATACTCTCTTAGTGAACACTCAATTCTCTCTCAGTAAACACTCGATACCCTCTCAGTAATCACTCGATACTCTCTCATTAATTACTCGATACTCTCTCAGTAAACACTCGATACTCTCTCAGTGAACACTCGATACTCTCTGTAAACACTCGATACAATTTCAATAAACACTTGATAGTCTCTCAGTAAACACTCGTTACTCTCTCAGTAAACACTGGATTCTCTCTCAGAAAACACTCGATACTCTCTCAGTAAACACTCGATACTCTCTCAGTAAACACTTGATACTCTCTCAGTAAACACTCGATACTCTCTCAGTAAACACTCAATGCTCTCTCAGTAAACACTCGATACTCTTTCACTAAACAGTCGATATTCTCTCTGGAAACACTTCATACTCTCTCAGTAAACACTCGATACTCTCTCAGTAAACACTCGATACTCTCTCAGTATACACTCGATACACTCACTAAATACTCGATACACTCTCAGTAAACAACTGATACTCTCCCAGTAGACACTCGATACTCGCTCAGAAAACACTGGATACTCTCTCAGTAAATATTGGTGGCAAAAATTCGGTATCGCCCCATATGGGGCGCCATTGCTGGCGGTGCCAAAAGTTTAGCGCCTGGCCCCAATTATCGCCTCCGACAGAAAACTTGGCTTTGATCGCCCCTGGAGGTGATTGGAGCGCTAAATCAGCCGCTACGCACCTCTCTGAAGGCACTAAGGCCGAGGAGCGAGGCGCTACCTCAAAGCTTGGTGAAGCTCATGTGATGTCAGGAATTGTACGCAGACAGACTGGCACCGTCCAATTCTTAAAGGGGAGTTCTGACGAATGGGCATCGACCTGAAACATTAACTCTGTTTCTCTCTTCACAGATGCTGCTTGACCTGCTGACTTTCTCCTACATTTTCTGTTTATTTTCTCACAGGGGAGGGTTGATCTTGCTCTCCATCCACATCCTGCTCATTGCAGCCTTGAATCTCGGCCGGAATCTCAGCCTGGAGAGACCTGTACATCAAATCTGCTGGAAAGAACAATGGAGAGACCAGGGAAAGAGCTCCGAGTGCAGCCCCCACAGTCTCTTCTAAATCGATACAAGGAAGGGCAAATCAAAATCAACCTGCAAAGTGCTGCTCAGTACCCAAAACTCCTTCACACAGCATTGAATCTCTCCTGAAGTCTCTCTCTCACTCTCTCAGAATGCCTGGTGCAAAAATGTCACAGACAAAAAAAGACAGGAAGCGGTCGCCTTTAAATAGCGCTCCCCGAGTCCCTTTCTGACAGCATAACGCTCCCCTCAACCTGCCGTTGCTAGTGGCAGGTGGTAAGGCATGAAGTGCCACTCAATTTCCGGTCCGGGGCATCAGAAAGGCGTTGCACTCTCAAATGACATCAAGATCTGCGAGCGCAGGAGATCGGCCGGCATTTTTTAGCGCCGCAGCAAAATGTCTGGTCAATTTCGCAAGAGGTGCAGATGACGCCGTGTCCGGGCGCGAGTTGATTTGCGCCCGACTTGCCGCCCTCTTAAGCTGCTAACGGGAGGTGCTACCATCTGAATTTTTTCCCCTTGATACTCTCTCAGTAAACAATCGATATTCTCTCAGAAAACACTCAATACACTTACTAAACACTCGATACTCTCTCAGTAAACACTCGATATTCTCTCAGTAAACCCTCGATAACTCTCAGTAAACACTCGATACTCTCTCAGTAAACACTCGATACTCTCTCAGCAACACTCGATATTCTCTCAGAAAACACTCAATACACTCACTAAACACTCGATACTCTCTCAGTAAACACTCGATATTCTCTCAGTAAAGCCTCGATAACTCTCAGTAAACACTCGATACTCTCTCAGTAAACACTCGATACTCTCTCAGTATGCACTCGATATTCTCTCAGTAAACACTTGATAATCTCTCAGTAAACACCCGATACTCTCTCAGTAAACACTCGATACTCTCTCAGTAAACACTTGATACTCTCTCAGTAAACACTCGATACTCTCTCAGTAAACACTCGATACTCACTCAGTAAACACTCGATACTCTCTCAGTAAACACTCGATACTCTCTCAGTAAACAGTCAATACTCTCTCATTAATCAATCGATACTCTCTCATTAATGACTCGATACTCTCAGTAAACACTCGATACAATCTCAATAAACACTTGATATTCTCTCAGTAAACACTCAATACTCTCTCAGTAAACACTCGATACTCTCTCAGTAAACACTCGATAATCTCTCAGTAAACACTCGATACTCTCTCAGTAAACACACGATAGTCTCTCAGTAAACATTCGATATTCTCTCAAAAAACACTCGATACTGTCTCAGTAAACACTCGATACTCTCTCAGTAAACACTCAATACTCACTCAGTAAACACTCGATACAATCTCAATAAACACTTGATAGTCTCTCAGTAAACACGCGATACTCTCTCAGTAAACACTGGATACTCTCTCAGTAAACACTCGATACTCACTCAGTAAACACTCGATACTCTCTCAGTATACACTCGATACTCTCTCAGTAAACACTCGATGCTCTCTCAGTAAACACTGGATACTCTCTCAGTAAACACTCGATACTCTCTCAGTAAACACTCGATACTCACTCAGTAAACACTCGATACTCTCTCAGTAAACACTTGATACTCTCTCAGTAAACACTCGATATTCTCTCAGGAAACACTCGATACTCTCTCAGGAAACACTCGATACTCTCTCAGTAAACACTCGATATTCTCTCAAAAAACACTCGACATGTCTCAGTAAACACTCGATACTCTCTCAGTAAACACACGATAGTCTCTCAGGAAACACTCGATACTCTCTCAGTAAACACTCGATACTCTCTCAGTAAACACACGATAGTCTCTCAGGAAACACTCGTTACTCTCTCAGTAAGCACTCGATACTCTCTCAGTAAACACTCGATACTCTCTCAGGAAATACTCGATACTCTCTCAGTAAATACTCGATACTCTCTCAGTAATTACTCGATACTCTCTCAGTAATCACTCGTTACTCTCTCAGTAAACACTCGACACTCTCTCAGTAAACACTCGATACTCTCTCAGTAAACAATCAATTCTATCTCAGTAAACACTCAATACTCTCTCAGTAAACACTCGATATTTTCTCAAAAAACACTCGAAATACTCACTAAACACTCGATACTCTCTCAGTACCTCTCGATAACTCTCAGTAAACACTTGATGCTCTCTCAGTAAACACTCGATAAACTCACTAAACACTCGATACACTCTCAGTAAAAATTCGATACTCTCAGTAAACACTCGACACTCGCTCACTAAACACTCGATACGCTCTCAGTAATGATTCGATAATCTCAGTAAACACTCGATACTCACTCAGTAAACACTCATATACTCTCTCAGTGAACACTCGATACTCTCTCAGTAAACACTCGATACGCTCTCACTAATGATTCGATAATCTCAGTAAACACTCGATACTCACTCAGTAAACACTCGATACTCTCTCACTAAACAGTCAATACTCTCTCAGTAAACACTCCATACTCTCTCAGTAAACTCTTGATATTCTCTGAGTAATCACTCGATACTTACTCAGTAAACACTCGATACTCGCTCACTAAACACTCCATAATCTCTCAGTAATGATTCGATAATCTCAGTAAACACTCGCTACTCACTCAGTAAACACTCGATACTCTCTCAGTAAACACTCGATACTCTCTTAGTAAACACTCGATGCTCTCTCAGTAAACACTCCATACTCTCTCAATAAACAGTCGATACTCTCTCAGTAAGCACTTCATACTCTCTCAGTAAACACTCGATACTCTCCCAGTATACACTCGATACACTCACTAAATTCTCGATACACTCTCAGCAAACAACTGATAATCTCCCAGTAGACACTCGATACTCGCTCAGAAAACACTCGATACTCTCTCAGTAAATACTTGATGGCAAAAATTCGGTATCGCCCCATATGGGGCGCCATTGCTGGTAGTGCCTAAAGTTTAGCGCCTGGCCCTAATTATCGCCTCCGACAGCAAACTTGGCATTGATCGCCCCTGGAGGTGATTGCAGTGCTAAATCAGGCGCTACACTCCTCTCTGAAGGCGCTAAGGCCGAGGAGCGAGGCGCTACCTCAGATCTTGGTGAAGCTCATGTAATGTCAGTAATGGAACGCAGACAGACTGGCACCATCCAATTCTTAAAGGGGAGTTCTGACGAATGGGCACCGACCTGAAACATTAACTCTGTTTCTCTCTTCACAGATGCTGCTTGACCTGCTGACTTTCTCCTACATTTTCTGTTTATTTTCTCACAGGGGAGGGTTGAACTTGCTCTCCATCCACATCCTGCTCATTGCAGCCTTGAATCTCGGCCTGAATCTCAGCCTGGAGAGACCTGTACATCAAATCTGCTGGAAAGAACAATGGAGAGACCCAGGGAAAGAGCTCCAAGTGCAGCCCCCATAGTCTCTTCTAAATCGATACAAGGAAGGACAAATCAAAATCAACCTGCAAAGTGCTGCTCAGTACCCAAAACTCCTTCACACAGCGTTGAATCACTCCAGAAGTCTCTCTCTCTCTCTCTCAGAATGCGTGGTGCAAAAATGTCACCGACAAAAAAAGACAGGAAGCGGTCGCCTTTAAATAGCGCTCCCCCAGTCCCTTTCTGACAGCATAACGCTCCCCTCAACCTGCCGATGCAAGTGGCAGGTGGTGAAGCATGGGGCTCCACACAATTTCCGGTCCGGGGCGTCAGAAAGGCATTGCCCTCTCGAATGACATCAAGATCTGCGAGCGCAGGAGATCGGGCGGTATTGCTTAGCGCCGCCGCAAAATGTCCGGTCAATTTCGCGAGAGGGGCAGATAACGCCGTGCCCAGGCGCTAGTTGCTTTGCGCCCCACTTGGCGCCCTCTTAAGGTGCTAACGGGAGGTGCTGCCAACTGAATTTTAATGCCTTGATAATCTCTCAGTAAACACTCGATATTCTCTCAGTAAACACTCGATACTCTCTCAGCAAACACTCGATACTCTCTCAGTAAACACTCGATAACCTCTCAGTAAAAACTCGATACTCTCACTAATCTCTCGATACTCTCAGTAAAAACACGATAATCTCAGTAAACACTTGATATTCGCTCACTAAACACTCAATTCCCACTCAGTAAAAACTCGATACTCTCAGTAAACACTCGATACTCTCTCAGTAAACACTCGATACTCACTCAGTAAACACTCGATACTCTCAGTAAACACTCGATACTCTCAGTAAACACTCAATACTCTCTCAGTAAACACTCGATTCTCTCTCAGTGAACACTCGATAATCACTCAGCAAACACTCGATACTCTCAGCAAACACTCGATACTCCCTCAGTAAACACTCGATTCTCTCAGTGAACACTCGATACTCACTCAGTAAACAATCGATACTCTCAGTAAACACTCGATACTATCAGTAAACACTCAATACTCTCTCAGTGAACACTTGATACTCACTCGGTAATCACTCGATACTCTCAGTAAACACTCAACACTCTCGCAGTAAACACTCGACACTCTGAGTAAACACTCGATACTCTCTCAGTAAACACTCAATTCACTCTCAGTAAACACTTTATATTCTCTCAGTAAACACTCGATTCTCTCTTAGTAAACACTTGATAATCTCTGTAAGCATTTGATAATCTCTCAGTAAACACTCACTACTCTCTCAGTAAACACTCGATAATCTCTCAGTAAACACTCGATTCTCTCTCAGCAAACACTCGATATTCTCTCAGCAAACACTCGATACTCTCTCACTAAACACTTGATAATCTCAGTAAACACTCGATACTCTCAGTAAACACTCGATACTCTTTCAGTAAACAATTGAGAAACTCTCAGTAAACACTCAATGCTCTCTCAGTAAACACTCGATACTCTCTCAGGAAACACTCGATGCACTCACTAAACACTCGATACACTCTCAGAAAGCACTGGATACTCTCCCAGTAAATACTCGATATTCACTCAGTAAACACTCGATACAGTCACTAAACACGCGATACACTCTCAGTGAACACTTGATATACTCTCAGTAAACACTCGATATTCTCTCAGTAAACACTCGATTCTCTCTCAGTGAACAGGCGATACTCTCTCAGTAAGCACTCGATACTCTTTCAGTAAACACTCGATAAGCTTTCAGTAAAAACTCGATACTCTCAGTAAATGCTTAATACTCTCTCAGAAAACCCTCGATAACTCTCAGCAAACACTCGATACTCTCTCAGTAAACACTCGATACTCTCTCAGTAAACACTCGATACTCTCTCAGTAAACACTCGACTCTCTCTCAGTGAACACTCGATACTCACTCAGTAAACACTCTATACTCTCAGTAAAGACTCGATTCTCTCTCAGTGAACACTCGGTACTCACTCAGTAAACACTCGATACTCTCAGTAAACACTCGATACTCTCTCAGTAAACACTCGATACTCTCTCAGTAAACACTCGATTCTCTCTCAGTGAACACTCGATAATCACTCAGCAAACACTCGATACTCTCAGCAAACACTCGATACTCCCTCAGTAAACACTCGATTCTCTCTAAGTGAACACTCGATACTCACTCAGTAAACAATCGATACTCTCAGTAAACACTCGATACTATCAGTAAACACTCAATACTCTCTCAGTGAACACTTGATACTCACTCGGTAATCACTCGATACTCTCAGTAAACACTCAACACTCTCGCAGTAAACACTCGATACTCTGAGTAAACACCCGGTACACTCTCAGTAAACACTCGATTCACTCTCAGTAAACACTTTATATGCTCTCAGTAAACACTCGATTCTCTCTTAGTAAACACTTGATACTCTCTCAGTAGACACTGGACTCTCTCTCAGTGAACACTCGATACTCACTCAGTAAACACTCTATACTCTCAGTAAAGACTCGATTCTCTCTCAGTGAACACTCGGTACTCACTCAGTAAACACTCGATTCCCTCTCAGTGAACACTCGACACTCACTCAGTAAACACTCGATACTCTCAGTAAACACATGATACTCACTCAGTAAACACTCGATACTCTCAGTAAACATTCAATAGTCTCTCAGTAAACTCTTGATACTCACTCGGTAATCACTCGATACTCTCAGTAAACACTCAATGCTCTCTCAGTAAACACACGATATTCTGAGTAAACACTCGACACTCTCTCAGTAAACACTCGATTCTCTCTCAGAAAACACTCAATACTCTCTCAGTAAACACTCGATATTCTCTGTAACAGTCGATATTCTCAGTAAACACTCGATACTCTCTCTCTAAACAATCGATACTCTCTCAGTAAACACTCAATAATCTCTCAGTAAACACTCGACACAATTTCAGTAAACACTCGTTACCCTCAGTAAACACTCGATACTCTCTCAGTAAACGCTCAATACTCTCTCAGTAAACACTCGATACTCTCTCAGTAAACACTCGATACTCTCTCGGTAGACACTCATTACTCTCTCAGTAAACACTCCATACTCTCTCAGTAAACACTCGATACTCTCTAAGGAAACACTCGATAATCTCTCAGTAAACACTCGATACTCCCTCAGTAAACACTCAATACTCTCTCAGTAAACACTCGATACTCTCTCAGCAAACACTCGATACTCTCAGTAAACACTCGATACTCTCTCAGTGAACACTCAATACTCTCTCAGTGAACACTCAATACTCTCTCAGTAAACACTCGATACTCTCTCAGTAAACACTTGATACTCACTCAGTAAACACTCGATACTCCCTCAGTAAACATCGATACTCTCTCAGTAAACACTCGATACTCTCTCAGTAAACACTCGGTACACTCTCAGTAAACACTCGATACTCTCTCAGTAAACACTCAAAACTCTCTCATTAAACACTCGATACTCTCTCAGTAAACACTCGATTCTCTCTCAGTAAACACTCGATACACTCTCAGTAAACACTCGATACACTCTCACTAAACACTCGATACTTTCTCAGTAAGCACTCGATACTCTCTCAGTAAACACTCGATACTCTCTCAGTAAACACTCGATACTCTCTCACTAAACAGTCGATACTCTCTCAGTAAACACTTCATACTCTCTCAGTAAACACTCGTTACTCTCTCAGTATACACTCGATACACTCAAAAAAATACTCGATACACTCTCAGTAAACAACTGATACTCTCCCAGTAGACACTCGATACTCGCTCAGAAAACACTCGATACTCTCTCAGTAAATATTTGGTGGCAAAAATTCGGTACCGCCCCATATGGGGCGCCATTACTGGCGGTGCCTAAAGTTTAGCGCCTGGCCCTAATTATCGCCTCCGACAGCAAACTTGGCTTTTATCGCCCCTGAAGGTGATTGGAGCGCTAAATCAGGTGCTACACACCTCTCTTAAGGCGCTAAGGCCGAGGAGCGAGGCGCTACCTCAGAGCTTGGTGATGCTCATGTGATGTCAGTCAGCAATGGAACGCAGACACACTGGCACTGTCCAATTCTTAAAGGGGAGTTCTGACGAATGGGCATCGACCTGAAACATTAACTCTGTTTCTCTCTTCACAGATGCTGCTTGACCTGCTGAGTTTCTCCTGCATTTTCTGTTTATTTTCTCACAGGGGAGGGTTGATCTTGCTCTCCATCCACATCCTGCTCATTGCAGCCTTGAATCTCAGCCTGAATCTCAGCCTGGTGAGACCTGTACATCAAATCTGCTGGAAAGAACAATGGAGAGACCAGGGAAAGAGCTCCGAGTGCAGCCCCCATAGTCTCTTCTAAATCGATACAAGGATGGGCAAATCAAAATCAACCTGCAAAGTGCTGCTCAGTACCCAAAACTCCTTCACACAGCGTTGAATCTCTCCAGAAGTCTCTCTCTCTCTCTCTCAGAATGCGTGGTGCAAAAATGTCACTGACAAAAAAAGACAGGAAGCGGTCGCCTTTAAATAGTGCTCCCCCAGGCCCTTTCTGACAGCATAACGCTCCCCTCAACCTGCCGATGCTAGTGGCAAGTGGTAAGGCATGGGGCTCCTCTCAATTTCCGGTCTGGGGTGTCAGAAGGCATTGCCCTCTCGAATGACATCAAGATCTGCGAGCGCAGGAGCGGGCTGTATTGCTTAGCACCACCGCAAAATGTCCGGTCAATTTCGCGAGAGGCGCAGATAACACCGTGCCCAGGCACTAGTTGCTTTGCGCCCCACTTGGCGCCCTCTTAAGGTGCTAACGGGAGGTGCTACCAACTGAATTTTAATGCCTTGATACTCTCTCAGTAAACACTCGATACTGTCTCACTAAACACTCGATACTCTCAGTAAACACTCGATACTCTCAGTAAACACTCGATACTCTTTCAGTAAACAATTGAGAATCTCTCAGTAAACACTCGATGCTCTCTCAGTAAACACTCGATACTCTCTCAGTAAACACTCGATACATTCACTAAACACTCGATCCACTCTCAGAAAACACTGGATGCTCTCCCAGTAAACACTCGATATTCACTCAGTAAACACTCGATACAGTCACTAAACACTCGATACACTCTCAGTGAACACTTGATATACTCTCAGTAAACACTCGATAATCTCTCAGTAAACACTCGATTCTCTCTCAGTGAACATGCGATACTCTCTCAGTAAGCACTCGATACTCTTTCAGTAAACACTCGATAAGCTTTCAGTAAAAACTCGATACTCTCAGTAAATGCTTAATACTCTCTCAGAAAATCCTCGACAACTCTCAGCAAACACTCGATACTCTCTCAGTAAATACTCGATACTCTCTCAGTAAACACTCGATACTCTCTCAGTAAACACTCAACTCTCTCTCAGTGAACACTCGATACTCACTCAGTAAACACTCTATACTCTCAGTAAAGACTCGATTCTCTCTCAGTGAACACTCGGTACTCACTCAGTAAACACTCGATACTCTCAGTAAACACTCGATACTCTCTCAGTAAACACTCGATACTCTCTCAGTAAACACTTGATACTCTCTCAGTAAACACTCGATTCCCTCTCAGTGAACACTCGACACTCACTGAGTAACCACTCGATACTCTCAGTAAACACTCGATACTCACTCAGTAAACACTCGATACTCTCAGTAAACACTCAATACTCTCTCAGTAAACTCTTGATACTCACTCGGTAATCACTTGATACTCTCAGTAAACACTCAATGCTCTCTCAGTAAACACTCGATACTCTGAGTAAACACTCGATACTCTCTCAGTAAACACTCGATTCTCTCTCAGTAAACACTTTATATTCGCTCAGTAAACACTCGATACTCTCTCAGTAAACACTCGATACTCTCTCACTAAACACTTGATACTCTCTCAGTAAACACTCGATACTCTGAGTAAACACTCGATACTCTCTCAGTAAACACTCGATTCTCTCTCAGTAAACACTCGATACTCTCTCAGTAAACACTCGATACTCTCTCACTAAACACTCGATACTCTCTCAGTAAACACTCGATTCTCTCTCAGTAAACACTCGATACTCTCTCAGTAAACACTCAATTTTATCTCAGTAAACACTCGATTCTCTCTCAGAAAACACTCGATTCTCTCTCAGTAAACACTCAATATTCTCTCAGTAAACACTCGATATTCTCTGTAACAGACGATATTCTCAGTAAGCACTCTATTCTCTCAGTGAACACTCAATTCTCTCTCAGTAAGCACTCGATACTCTCTCAGTAAACACTCGATACTCTCTCAGTATACACTCGATACACTCACCAGATACTCAATACACGCTCAGTAAACAACGGATACTCTCCCAGTAGACACTCGATACTCACTCAGAAAACACTCGATACACTCACTAAACACTCGATACTCTCTCAGTAAACACTTGGAGGCAAAAATTCGGTATCGCCCCATATGGGGCGCCATTACTGGCAGTGCCAAAAGTTTAGCTCCTGGCCCTAATTATCGCCTCCGACAGCAAACTTGGCTTTTATCGCCCCTGGAGGTGATTGGAGCGCTAAATCAGGTGCTACACACCTCTCTTAAGGTGCTAAGGCCGAGGAGCGAGGCGCTACCTCAGAGTGCTGGTGAAGCTCATGTGATGTCAGTCAGCAATGGAACACAGACACACTGGCACCGTCCAATTCTTAAAGGGGCGTGTAATGATCAATAACATGTCATTCTATAGTGGACACTAGGTGGAACCGTAGAGCTGTATATAGCTGTATGTATAAGACTACACTACCCAGCTGTATGTGTTTAAGACTACATTACCCATGAGGCACTAGGCTACCCACAAGGCAGCAGTCAAGATGGAAGCCTCTACAGATACAGTACCTAGTCCACATGTGCTCAATAAAAGTGTCTAGCAAATGCTAGCTGTGTTCATAATAAGAATGTCTATTTATTAATGAACATAAGATGGTACCAGGGTGGTGAAGATCTGCTGAAAATTGTGAAAAGCGACATGGAGAATTTGAAGCCACCAGAGCATCTGAAACTCACAGAAAAAATCGACTACAATTGGCAGACTTTTAAACAACAATTCGAATTCTACATTGCAGCCATCGGATTCGGTACGAAGCCAGATGCAAGGAAGTTAGCATTGCTGCTTATGGTTGCAGGCCCACAGGCAATAGAGGTATTTAATACATTTGTATTTAATCCAGAGGAGAACCTAGTAAAATTAGAAGATGTGCTAAAAAAATTTGATGCACATTGCTCTCCCAAAAAGAATGAGACCTATGAAAGATACATCTTCTGTTCTCGGACACAGCAGCAAAATGAGACTTTTGATAGCTTTATAACTGATCTGAAACTGAAAGCACAGACATGTAATTTCTCTGAGCTCAAAGCATCCATGATTCGTGACCAGATTGTGTTTGGTATTCATGATAAAAAAGTCAGGGAACGTCTGTTGAGAGAAACCGAACTAAATTTGGAAAATGCGGTGAAAATATGCCAAGCCAGCGAGCTAGCTCGAAAGCATGCGAAGACTTTCAGTGAAATCAATAATGATGTGATTGTAATGAGTGATAATACTGCTGTCGGTGCTGTGTCCTATAAGGGGAAGAAACATGGGCAGAACAGAAATGAAAAGCAATCGGAGGATGACATTTTTAATTGTAAACGCTGTAGTTAAAAACACCAGTTAAGACAATGCCCAGCGTTTGGAAAAATGTGCACAAAGTGTAATGGAAAGAATCACTTTGCCAAACAATGCTTTTCAAAAGTACAAACTAAGAAAGGGCAACGAGTTAATGTAATTGTGGACACTGATTTAAGTGAGACATTTTTTGTAGGAATGGTGTCATGTGACAATATCAAAAAGGATACAGAAAATGTGCAGCCCTCAGAAATGGACAATGCTGAACATAAAGTTAATGCAGTAAAAGAGGACAAATGGATGATCCCACTGCAGGTAAATGGAGCATTAGTTTCCTTGAAACTAGACACTGGGGCAAAAGCAAACTTAATCAGTATGAGTGACATTAACAATATGAAAGAAAAGCCCAAAATACAGAAAAAGTCAGTACTACTGAAGGACTATAATGGACAGAAAATAGATAGCTTAGGTGTATGCAGACTTAAAGTGACAGTCAAAGACAAAGTGCATCATCTCATGTTTTCTGTTGTGGCTGAAAGGCTTGATTCACTACTGGGTGACAAAGCTTGTGAGGACTTAGAACTGGTCAAGAGAGTCTACCGTATAAACTGTGCCATAAGCAGACCAGATGACTCGGTGAATTCTATAGTGAATAATTTCCAGGATGTGTTCAAAGGATTTGGAGTTCTACCATTCACTTACAAGATCCAGCTAAAGCAGGATGCTCAGCCAGTGGTACATGCTCCACGAAGAGTTCCAGCACCCCTGCGTGACCGGCTCAAGAATGAACTGGACAGAATGACCACACTAGGAGTCATCAGGAAAGTCGAAGAGCCAACAGACTGGGTTAACTCCGTGGTATGTGTAAAGAAAAAGAACAATGATCTAAGAATATGCATGGATCCAAAGGACTTAAATGCAAACATAAAATGTGAACACTACCAGATTCCCAAGCGAGAAGAAATCACCAGTGAAATGTCAAGTGCCAGATACTTTACAAAGCTCAATGCCTCACAAAGATTTTGGCAACTAAAACTGGATGAAGAGAGCACCAAATACTGTACCTTCAACACACCATTTGGCAGGTATTGTTTCCTCAGAATGCCTTTCGGGATAATATCTGCATCTGAAATCTTTCATAGAGTGATGGAACACATAATTGAAGGTCTGGAAGGAGTTCGGGTCTATGTTGATGACATCATCATCTGGGGCTCCACACTGAAAGAACACAATGAGAGACTGACTAAAGTGCTACAGAGCATACGCCGGAATGGACTGAAGCTCAACAAAGCCAAGTGTCAGTTTGGCATCCAGGAAGTCACTTTCCTAGGAGATAATCTATCTGGTAAAGGAATAGAGCCAGATATGGAAAAAGTAAACGCCATACTCAAAATGCCCCGACCCACTGACAAAAAAGGAGTGCTGCGCATCATGGGGATGATAAACTTCATTGGAAAGTTCATTCCTAACTTGTCAGCCAAGACAGCCTGTCTGCGAGACCTGCTACATAAAACAAATGAGTTCGCATGGACAGAAAGACATGAACAAGAGTGGATAAACCTCAAAACAGTGCTGACAACCACACCTGTACTTATCTTCTTTGACCCAACAAAAAGAATCAGTGTCAAAGGATGCATCAAAAGATGGCCTAGGTGTGGTCTTGCTACAAGCAGAGGGTGAAGATTTAAGCCTGTTGCCTATGCCTCCAGGTCTATGACTGATACTGAGTGTCGATACTCCCAGATTGAAAAGGAATGTCTAGGCTTGGTAGTTGGACTAGAAAAGTTTCATGGCTACATATATGGACTTCCCACCTTCACAGTTGAGACAGACCACAGCCCTTTGGTTGCCATCATAAAAAAAACCCTGAATGAGATGTCTCCAAGGATTCAACGACTCATGATGAAGCTGCAAAGATATGACTTTGAACTGATCTACACACCAAGCAAATACATAGTGTTAGCAGATGCACTATCCCGAGCACCCACAATGAGTCATGTGAGCTCTACTGAAGAAGACGTGGATGTTCATGTGAGTATGGTCACTGCTGCGCTGCCCGTGTCAGACACAAAATCAAAGCAAATAGCAGAAGAAACAGTAAAAGATACAGTATTACAAACAGTAATAGAGAACATTCATCATGGTTGGCCAAAAGGTTCCTGTCCAAAATATTTTCACATAAGGTCAGAATTGAGTGTCGCAAGTGGACTATTACTAAAACAGAACAGAATAGTCATTCCACAGGCTCTACGTCAAGACATGCTCAAAAGGATTCATGAGGGACACCTCGGAATTGAAAAATGCAAAAGGAGAGCAAGAGACACTGTTTATTGGCCTGGCATAAATAAGGACATTGAGAACATGATAGGCAAATGTGAGACATGTCAGAAACACCAAAACAAACAAGCAAAGGAACCAATGATAGTAGCTGACATACCAACAGCAGCATGGCAAAAGGTTGGTATGGACTTTTTTCATTTAAATGATAAAGACTATCTAATAGTGATTGACTACTATTCTAACTATCCTGAGATGGCGCTGCTCTCAAGCACCACAGCAAGCAGTGTCATAATGCATGTGAAATCCATCTTCGCCAGACATGGAATTCCCAGGATTGCCGTTAGCGACAATGGTCCGTGCTTCAACTGTAAGGAGTGGCAACAGTTTGCAGCACATTATGACTTTCAGCACATCACATCCAGTCCTTTGTATGCTCAGTCAAATGGTAAGGCAGAGAAAGGTGTTCAAATTCTCAAGCAGCTACTGAAGAAAGCGACAGAAAGCAAGTCTGATCCTTATCTCGTCCTGCTGAGCTACCGAGCCTCACCTTTAGACTGTGGTTCTTCACCTGCTGAACTACTAATGGGTCACAAGTTGCGCACCACACTACCCTGCTGTGCAAAAGAACAGCAAAGTGAGGAACTGAGACAGAGACTTCAACTGTTAAAGCTGAAACAGAAATCATACTATGACAAGTCATCCAAAACTCTAAAACCATTGACAAGGGATGATGTTGTCAGGATTGAGGATCCAGATGCATGGAACAGGAAAGCTACAGTTCTTGAGGAAGTAGGAAACAGGTCACACACTGTTAGAACTGAGGAAGGACAGATTCTCAGGAGGAACTGCCGTTCCCTCCTAAAAACACAAGAGACTATTCAAGACCAGATTGATGACAATGCCGCAACTGCATCTTGTCATTCACCGCCAGAACAATCTCATGAAGACACATCAGACTTACCCGTGTTGAGAAGATCCACACGTGAAGTAAAAGAGCCTGATAGACTTAATCTTTGAGTACATGTAAAGCTTTGAAAATGTGTTGACTGTTTTGAAAATGTTTATGTTTGTAGAGCACTAACAAAAGTGTTACTGATATTACCTTTATTGTTTTCTTGAAAGTTGATTGATATTGATTTTGTTAAACCTCAAAGAAAGGGGGGTGTAATGATCAATAACATGTCATTCTATAGTGGACACTAGGTGGAGCCGTAGAGCTGTATATAGTTGTATGTATAAGACTACACTACCCAGCTGTATGTGTTTAAGACTACATTACCCAAGAGGCACTAGGCTACCCACAAGGCAGCAGTCAAGGTGGAAGCCTCTACAGATACAGTACCTGCTCCACATGTGCTCAATAAAAGTGTCTAGCAAAAGCTAGCTGTGTTCATAATAAGAATGTCTATATATTAATGAACATAAGAGGGAGTTCTGACGAATGGGCATCGACCTGAAACATTAACTCTGTTTCTCTCTTCAGAGATGCTGCTTGACCTGCTGAGTTTCTCCTGCATTTTCTGTTTATTTTCTCACAGGGGAAGGTTGATTTTGCTCTCCATCCACATCCTGCTCATTGCAGCCTTGAATCTTGGCCTGAATCTCAGCCTGGAGAGACCTGTGCATTAAATCTGCTGGAAAGAACAATGGAGAGACCAGGGAAAGAGCTCCGAGTGCAGCCCCCATAGTCTCTTCTAAATCGATACAAGGAAGGGCAAATCAAAATCAACCTGCAAAGTGCTGCTCAGTACCCAAAATCCTTCGCACAGCGTTGAATCACTCCAGAAGTCTCTCTCTCTCTCTCAGAATGCGTGCTGCGAAAATGTCACCGACAAAAAAAGACAGGAAGCGGTCACCTTTAAATAGCGCTCCCCTAGTCCCTTTCTGACAGCATAACACTCCCCTCAACCTGCCGTTGCTAGTGGCAGGTGGTAAGGCAGGGGACGCCACTCAATTTCTGGTCCGGGGCGTCAGGAGGGCTTTGCACTCTCGAATGACATCAAGGTCTGCAAGCGCAGGAGATTGGGCGGTATTGTTTAGCGCTGCCGCAAAATGTCCGGTCAATTTTGCGAGAGGCACAGATAACACCGTGCCCAGGCATTAGTTGCTTTGCGCCCCACTTGGCGCCCTCTTAAGCTGCTAACGGGAGGTACCACCAACTAGATTTCTTCCCCTTGATACTCTCTCAGTAAACACTCGATATTCTCTCAGTAAACGTTCGATATTCTCTCAGTAAACACTCGATACTCTCTCAGTAAACACTCGATACTCTCTCAGTAAACACTCGATACTCTCTCAGTAAACACTCGATATTCTCTCAGTAAACGTTCGATACTCTCTCAGTAAACACTCGATACTCTCTCAGTAAACACTCGATATTCTCTCAGTAAACGTTCGATACTCTCTCAGAAAACACTCGATACACTCACTAAGCACTCGATACTCTCTCAGTAAACACGCGATACGCACTCAGTAAAAACTCCATACTCTCACAGTAAACACTCGATACTCTCTCAGTAAACACTCGATACTCTTTCAGTAAGCACTCGCTACTCTCTCAGTAAACACTCGCTACGCTCTCAGTAAACACTCGATACTCTCCCAGTGAACACTCGATACTCTCTCAGTAAACGTTCGATACTCTCTCAGTAAACACTCGATACTCTCTCAGTAAACACTCGATATTCTCTCAGTAAACGTTCGATACTCTCTCAGAAAACACTCGATACACTCACTAAGCACTCGATACTCTCTCAGTAAACACGCGATACGCACTCAGTAAAAACTCCATACTCTCACAGTAAACACTCGATACTCTCTCAGTAAACACTCGATACTCTTTCAGTAAGCACTCGCTACTCTCTCAGTAAACACTCGCTACGCTCTCAGTAAACACTCGATACTCTCCCAGTGAACACTCGATACTCTCTCAGTAAACACTCGATACTCTCTCAGTAAACACTCGATACTCTCTCAGTAAACACTCGATACTCTCTCAGTAAACACTCGATATTCTCTCAGTAAACACTCGATACACTCTCAGTAAACACTCGATACACTCGCAGTAAACACTCGATATTCTCTCAGTAAAAACACGATATTCTCTCAGTAAACACTCGATACTCTCTCAGTAAACACTTGATACTCTCTCAGTAAACACCCGATACTCTCTCAGTAGATGCTCAATTCTCTCAGTAAACACTCGATACTCTCTCAGTAAACACACAATACTCTCGCAGTAAACACACGATACTCTCTCAGTAAACACTCGATATTCTCTCTGTAAACACTTGATAATCTTGCAGTAAACACACGGTGATCTCTCAGTAAACACTTGATACTCTCTCAGTAAACACTCGATACTCTCTCAGTAAACACTCGATAATCTCTCAGTAAACACTCGAACTCTCTCAGTAAACACTCGATACTCTCTCAGTAAACACTCGCTACTCTCACAGTAAACACTCGATACTTCCTCAGTAAACACTCGATACTCTCTGAGTAAACACTCAATGGTCTCTCAGTGAACACTCAATACTCTCTCAGCAAACACTCGATACTCTCTCAGTAAACTCTCGATCCTCCCTCAGTAAACGCTCGATCCTCTCCCAGTAAACACTCGATACTCTCTCAGTAAACACTCGATACTCTCTCAGTAAACACTCGATACTCTCTCAGTGAACACTCGATACTCTCTCAGTAAACACTCAATACCCTCTCAGTAAACACTCGATACCCTCCCAGCAAGCACTCGATAGCCTCTCAGTAAACACTCAATACTCTCTCAGTAAACACTCGATAATCTCAGTAAACACTCGATACTCTCTCAGTAAACACTCGATACTCTCTCAGTAAACTCTCGATACTGTCTCAGACTACACTCAATACTCTCTCAGTAAAGACTCGCTACTCTCTCAGGAAACACTCAATACTGTCTCAGTAAACACTCGCTACTCTCTCAGTAAACACTCAATACTCTCTCAGTGAACACTCGATACTTCCTCAGTAAACACTCGATACTCTCTCAGTAAACACTCGATACTCTCTCAGTAAACACTCGATACTCTCTCAGTTTACACTCGATACTCTCTCAGTAAACATTCGATACTCTCTCAGTAAACACTCGATCCTCTCTCAGTAAACACTCGATACTCTCTCAGTAAACACTCGATACTCTCTCAGTATACACTCGATACTCTTTAAGTGAACACTCGATAATCTCAGTAAACACTCGATACTCTCTCAGTAAACCCTCGATACTCTCTTAGTAAACACTCGATACTCTCTCAGTAAACGCTCCATACTCTCTCAGTAAACGCTGGATGCTCTCTCAATAAACACTCGATACTCTCTCAGTAAATAGTCGATACTTCCTCAGTAAATACACAATACTCTCCCTGTAAACACTCGATACTCTCTCAGTAACCACTTGATACTCTCTCAGTAAACACTCGATACTCTCTCAGTAAACACTCAATACTCTCTCAGTAAATGCTCGATTCTCTCTCAGTAAACGCTCGATACTCTCTCAGTAAATGCTCGATACTCTCTCAGTAAATGCTCGATTCTCTCTCAGTAAACACTCGATACTCTCTCAGTAAACACTTGATACTCTCTCAGTAAACACTCCATACTCTCTCAGTAAACACTCGATACTCTCTCAGTAAACCCTCGATACTCTCTCAGTAAACACTCGATACTCTCTCAGTAAACTCTCGATACTCTCTCAGTAAACACTCGTTATTCTCTCAGTAAACACTCGATACTCTCTCAGTAAACACTCGATACTCTCTCAGTAAACACTCGATACTCTCTCAGTAAACACTCGACACTCTCTCAGTAAACACTCGATACTCTCTCAGTAAACGCTCGATACTCTCAGTAAACACTCGATAATCTCTCAGTTAACACTCGATACTCTCTCAGTATACACTCGATACTCTCTCAGTAAACACTCGATATTCTCTCAGTAAACACTCGATACCATCTGTATAAACACTTGATAATCTCGCAGTAAACACTCGATGATCTCTCAGAAAACACTGGATACTCTCTCATTAAACACTTGATACTCTCTCAGTAAACACTCGATACTCTCTCAGTAAACACTCGATATTCTCTCAGTAAACACTCGATACTCTCTCAGAAAACACTCGATACTCTCTCAGTAAACACTCGATCCTCTCTCAGTAAACTCTCGATACTCTCTCAGTAAACACTCGATCCTCTCACAGTAAACACTTGATACTCTCTCAGTAAACACTCAATACTCTCTCAGTAAACACTTGATACTCTCTCAGTAAACACTCGATACTCTCTCAGTAAACACTCGATACTCTCTCAGTAAACGCTCGATACTCTCTCAGTAAACGCTCGATACTCTCAGTAAACACTCGATACTCTCTCAGTTAACACTCGATACTCTCTCAGTATACACTCGATACTCTCTCAGTAAACACTCGATACTCTCTCAGTAAACACTCGATACCATCTGTATAAGCACTTGATAATCTCACAGTAAACACTCGACGATCTCTCAGAAAACACTTGATACTCTCTCATTAAACACTCGATACTCTCTCAGTAAACACTCGATACTTTCTCAGTAAACACTCGATACTCTCTCAGTAAACACTCGATACTCTCTCAGTAAACACTTCATACTCTCTCAGAAAACACTCGATACTCTCTCAGTAAACACTCGATCCTCTCTCAGTAAACACTTGAGACTCTCTCAGTAAACACTCGATACTCTCTCAGTAAACACTCGATACTCTCTCAGTAAACACTCGATACTCTCTCAGTAAACACACGATACTCTCTCAATAAACACTCGATACTCTTTCAATAGACACTTTATACTCTCTCAGTAAAACTCGATTCTCTCTCAGTAAGCACTCGATACGCTCTCAGTAAACAGTCGATACTCTCTCAGTAAACACTCGATACTCTCTCAGTAAACATTCGATACTCTCTCAGTAAACAAGCGATACTCTCTCAGTGAACACTCGATACTTGCTCAGTAAACACTCGATACTCTCTCAGCAAACACTCGATACTCTCTCAGTAAACACTCGATACTCTCTCAGTAAACACTCGATACTCTCTCAGTAAACACGCGATACTCTCTCAGTGAACACTCGATACTTGCTCAGTAAACACTCGATACTCTCTCAGAAAACACTCGATACTCTCTCAGTAAACACTCGATACTCTCTCAGTAAACACTCGATACTCTCTCAGTAAACACTCCAAACTCTCTCAGTAAACACTCGATACTCTCTCAGTAAACACTCGATACTCTCTCAGTAGACACTCCATTCTCTCTCAGTAAACACTCAAAACTCTCTCAGTAAACATTCGATACTCTCTCAGTAAACACTCGTGACTCTCTCAGTAAACACTCGATACTCTCTCAGTAAACACTCGATACGCTCTCAGTAAACACTCGTGACTCTCTCAGCAAACACTCGATACTCTCTCAGTAAACACTCGCTACTCTCACAGAATACACTCGATACTTCCTCCGTAAACACTCGAACTCTCTCAGTAAACACTCGATACTCTCTCAGTAAACACTCGATACACTCTGAGTAAACACTCGATATTCTCTCAGTAAACACTCAATATTCTTTCAGCAAACGCTCGATACTCTCTCAGTAAACTCTCGATCCTCCCTCAGTAAACGCTCGATCCTCTCTCAGTAAACACTCGATACTCTCTCAGTAAACACTCAATACTCTCTCAGTAAACTCTCGATACTCTCTCATTAAACACTCAATACTGTCTCAGTAAACACTCAATACCCTCTCAGTAAACACTCAATACTCTCTCAGTAAACACTCGATACTCTCAGTAAACACTCCATACTCTCTCAGTAAACTCTCGATACTCTCTCAGTAAACACTCGATACTCTCTCAGTAAACACTCGATACTCTCTCAGTAAACACTCGATTCTCTCCCAGTAAACACTTGATACTCTCTCAGTAAACACTCGATACTCTCTCAGTAAACACTCAATACTCTCTCAGTAAACACTCGATACTCTCTCAGTAAACACTCGATATTCTCTCAGTATACACTCGATACTCTCTCAGTAAACACTCAATACTCTCTCAGTGAACACTCGATACTCTCTCAGTTTACACTCGATACTCTCTCAGTAAACATTCGATACTCTCTCAGTAAACACTCGATCCTCTCTCAGTAAACACTCGATACTCTCTCAGTAAACACTCGATACTCTTTCAGTGAACACTCGATAATCTCAGTAAACACTCGATACTCTCTCAGTAAACCCTCGATACTCTCTCAGTAAACACTCGATACTCTCTCAGTAAACGCTCCATACTCTCTCAGTAAACGCTGGATGCTCTCTCAATAAACACTCGATACTCTCTCAGTAAATACTCGATACTTCCTCAGTAAATACACAATACTCTCCCTGTAAACACTCGATACTCTCTCAGTAACCACTTGATACTCTCTCAGTAAACACTCGATACTCTCTCAGTAAACACTCGATACTCTCTCAGTAAATGCTCGATTCTCTCTCAGTAAACGCTCGACACTCTCTCAGTAAATGCTCGATACTCTCTCAGTAAATGCTCGATTCTCTCTCAGTAAACACTCGATACTCTCTCAGTAAACACTCGATACTCTCTCAGTAAACACTCCATACTCTCTCAGTAAACACTCAATACTCTCTCAGTAAACACTCGATACTCTCTCAGTAAACACTCGATACTCTCTCAGTAAACTCTCGATACTCTCTCAGTAAACACTTGTTATTCTCTCAGTAAACACTCGATACTCTCTCAGTAAACACTCGATACTCTCTCAGTAAACACTCGATACTCTCTCAGTAAACACTCGATACTCTCTCAGTAAACACTCGATACTCTCTCAGTAAACGCTCGATACTCTCAGTAAACACTCGATAATCTCTCAGTTAACACTCAATACTCTCTCAGTATACACTCGATACTCTCTCAGTAAACACTCAATATTCTCTCAGTAAACACTCGATACCATCTATATAAACACTTGATAATCTCGCAGTAAACACTCGATGATCTCTCAGAAAACACTTGATACTCTCTCATTAAACACACGATACTCTCTCAGTAAACACTCGATACTCTCTCAGTAAACACTCGATAATCTCTCAGTAAACACTCGATACTCTCTCAGTAAACACTTGATACTCTCTCAGAAAACACTCGATACTCTCTCAGTAAACACTCGATCCTCTCTCAGTAAACACTCGATACTCTCTCAGTAAACACTCGATCCTCTCTCAGTAAACACTTGATACTCTCTCAGTAAACACTCGATACTCTCTCAGTAAACACTCGATACCCTCTCAGTAAACACTCGATACTCTCTCAGTAAACACTCGATACTCTCTCAGTAAACGCTCGATACTCTCTCAGTAAACGCTCGATACTCTCAGTAAACACTCGATAATCTCTCAGTTAACACTCGATACTCTCTCAGTATACACTCGATACTCTCTCAGTAAACACTCGATACTCTCTCAGTAAACACTCGATACCATCTGTATAAACACTTGATAAACTCGCAGTAAACACTCGATGATCTCTCAGAAAACACTTGAAACTCTCTCATTAAACACTCGATACTCTCTCAGTAAATACTCGATACTCTCTCAGTAAACACTCGATACTCTCTCAGTAAACACTCGATACTCTCTCAGTAAACACTTGATAATCTCTCAGAAAACACTCGATACTCTCTCAGTAAACACTCGATCCTCACTCAGTAAACACTTGATACTCTCTCAGTAAACACTCGATACTCTCTCAGTAAACACTCGATACTCTCTCAGTAAACACTCGATACTCTCTCAGTAAACACTCGATACTCTCTCAATAAACACTCGATACTCTCTCAGTAAACATGCGATACTCTCTCAGTGAACACTCGATACTTGCTCAGTAAACACTCGATACTCTCTCAGCAAACACTCGATACTCTCTCAGTAAACACTCGATACTCTCTCAGTAAGCACTCAATACGCTCTCAGTAAACAGTCGATACTCTCTCAGTAAATACTCGATACTCTCTCAGTAAACACTCGATACTCTCTCAGTAAACACGCGATACTCTCTCAGTGAACACTCGATACTTGCTCAGTAAACACTCGATACTCTCTCAGCAAACACTCGATACTCTCTCAGTAAACACTCGATACTCTCTCAGTAAACACTCGATACTCTCTCAGTAAACACTCGATACTCTCTCAGTAAACACTCGATACTCTCTCAGTAAACACTCCAAACTCTCTCAGTAAACACTCGATACTCTCTCAGTAAACACTCGATACTCTCTCAGTAGACACTCCATTCTCTCTCAGTAAACACACAGAACTCTCTCAGTAAACACTCGATACTCTCTCAGTAAACACTCAATACTCTCTCAGCAAAAACTCGATACTTCCTCAGTAAACACTAGATACTCTCTCAGTAAACATTCGATACTCTCTCAGTAAACACTCGTGACTCTCTCAGTAAACACTCGCTACTCTCACAGAATACACTCGATACTTCCTCCGTAAACACTCGAACTCTCTCAGTAAACACTCGATACTCTCTCAGTAAACACTCGATACACTCTGAGTAAACACTCGATACTCTCTCAGTAAACACTCAATATTCTTTCAGCAAATGCTCGATACTCTCTCAGTAAACTCTCGATCCTCCCTCAGTAAACGCTCGATCCTCTCTCAGTAAACACTCGATACTCTCTCAGTAAACACTCAATACTCTCTCAGTAAACTCTCGATACTCTCTCATTAAACACTCGATACTGTCTCAGTAAACACTCAATACCCTCTCAGTAAACACTCGATACTCTCCCAGCAAACACTCGATATTCTCTCAGTAAACACTCAATACTCTCTCAGTAAACACTCGATACTCTCAGTAAACACTCCATACTCTCTCAGTAAACTCTCGATACTCTCTCAGTAAACACTCGATACTCTCTCAGTAAACACTCGATACTCTCTCAGTAAACACTCGATTCTCTCCCAGTAAACACTTGATACTCTCTCAGTACACACTCGATACTCTCTCAGTAAACACTCGATACTCTCTCAGTAAACACTCGATATTCTCTCAGTAAACACTCGATACTCTCTCAGTATACACTCGATACTCTCTCAGTAAACACTCAATACTCTCTCAGTGAACACTCGACACTTACTCAGTAAACACTCAATACTCTCTCAGCAAACACTCGATACTCTCTCAGTAAACACTCGATATTCTCTCAGTAAACACTTGATACTCTCTCAGTAAACACTCGATACTCTCTCAGTAAACACTCGATAATCTCTCAGTAAACACTCGATACTCTCTCAGAAAACACTCCATACTCTCTCAGTAAACACTCCATACTCTCTCAGTATACACTCAGAACTCTCTCCGTAAACACTCGATACTCTCAGTAAACACTTGAGACTCTCTCAGTAAACACTCCATTCTCTCTCAGTGAACACTCGATACTCTCTCAGTAAACACTCAAACTTCTCTCAGTAAACACTCGATACTCTCTCATTAAACACTCAATACTCTCTCAGTAAACACTCGATACTTCCTCAGTAAACACTCGATACTCTCTCAGTAAACACTCGAGACTCTCTCAGTAAACACTCGATACTCACTCAGTAAACACTCGATACTCTCTCAGTAAACACTCGATACTCTCTCAGCAAACACTCGATACTCTCTCAGTAAACACTCGCTACTCTCAGAGTAAACACTCGATACTTCCTCAGTAAACACTCGAACTCTCTCAGTAAACACTCGATACTCTCTCAGTAAACACTCGATACTCACTCAGTAAACACTCGATACTCTCTCAGTAAACACTCGATACTCTCTCAGCAAACACTCGATACTCTCTCAGTAAACACTCGCTACTCTCACAGTAAACACTCGATACTTCCTCAGTAAACACTCGAACTCTCTCAGTAAACACTCGATACTCTCTCAGTAAACACTCGCTACTCTCACAGTAAACACTCGATACTTCCTCAGTAAACACTCGATACTCTCTGAGTAAACACTCAATGGTCTCTCAGTGAACACTCAATATTCTCTCAGCAAACACTCGATACTCTCTCAGTAAACTCTCGATCCTCCCTCAGTAAACGCTCGATCCTCTCTCAGTAAACACTCGATACTCTCTCAGTAAACACTCGATACTCTCTCAGTAAACACTCGATTCTCTCTCATTAAACACTCGATACTGTCTCAGTAAACACTCAATACCCTCTCAGTAAACACTCGATACCCTCCCAGCAAGCACTCGATAGCCTCTCAGTAAACACTCAATACTCTCTCAGTAAACACTCGATAATCTCAGTAAACAATCGATACTCTCTCAGTAAACACTCGATACTCCCTCAGTAAACACTCGATACTCTCTCAGTAAACACTCGATACTCTCTCTGTAAACACTTGATAATCTTGCAGTAAGCACTCGATGATCTCTCAGAAAACACTCGATACTCTCTCAGTAAACACTCGATTCTCTCTCAGTAAACACTCGATACTCTCTCAGTCACCACTCGATACTCTCTCAGTAAACACTCGATACACTCTCAGTAAACACTCGATACTCTCTCAGAAAACACTCGATACTCTTTCAGTAAACACTCGATCCTCTCTCAGTAAATACTCGATCCTCTGTCAGTAAAAACTCGATACTCTCTCAGTAAACACTCGATACTCTCTCAGTAACATTCGATACTCTCTCAGTAAACACTCGATACTTGCTCAGTAAACACTCGATACTCTCTCAATAAACACTCGATACTCTCTCAGTAAACACTCGATACTCTCTCAGTAAACACTCGATCCTCGCTCAGTAAACACTCGATACTCTCTCAATAAACACTCGATACTCTCTCAATAAACACTCGATACTCATTCAGTAAACACTCAATACTCTCTCAGTAAACACTCGATACTCGATCAGTAAACACTCGATACTCTCTCAGTAAACACTCAATACTCTCTCAGTAAACACTCGATACTCTCTCAGTAAACACTCGATACTCTCTCAGTAGATGCTCGATACTCTCAGTAAACACTCGATACTCTCTCAGTAAACTCTCGATGCTCTCTCAGTAAACACTCGGTACTCTCTCAGTAAACACTCGCTACTCTCTCAGTAAACACTCAATAATCTCTCAGTAAACACTCGATACTCTCTCAGTAAACACTCGATACTCTCTCAGTAAACTCTCGATACTGTCTCAGTATACACTCAATACTCTCTCAGTAAAGACTCGCTACTCTCTCAGGAAACACTCAATACTCTCTGTAAACACTCGCTACTCTCTCAGTAAACACTCAATAATCTCTCAGTGAACACTCGATACTTCCTCAGTAAACACTCGATACTCTCTCAGTAAACACTCGATACTCTCTCAGTAAACACTCGATACTCTCTCAGCTTACACTCGATACTCTCTCAGTAAACATTCGATACTCTCTCAGTAAACACTCGATCCTCTCTCAGTAAACACTCGATACTCTCTCAGTAAACACTCGATACACTCTCAGTATACACTCGATACTCTTTCAGTAAACACTCGATAATCTCAGTAAACACTCGATACTCTCTCAGTAAACCCTCGATACTCTCTCAGTAAACACTCGATACTCTCTCAGTAAACGCTCCATACTCTCTCAGTAAACGCTGGATGCTCTCTCAATAAACACTCGATACTCTCTCAGTAAGTACTCGATACTTCCTCAGTAAATACACAATACTCTCCCTGTAAACACTCGATACTCTCTCAGTAACCACTTGATACTCTCTCAGTAAACACTCGATACTCTCTCAGTAAATGCTCGATTCTCTCTCAGTAAACGCTCGACACTCTCTCAGTAAATGCTCGATACTCTCTCAGTAAACGCTCGATACTCTCTCAGTAAACACTCGATACTCTCTCAGTAAACACTCGATACTCTCTCAGTAAACACTCAATACTCTCTCAGTAAACACTCGATACTCTCTCAGTAAACACTCGATACTCTCTCAGTAAACACTCGGTACTCTCTCAGTAAACTCTCGATATTCTCTCAGTAAACACTCGATATTCTCTCAGTAAACACTCGATACTCTCTCAGTAAACACTCGATACTCTCTCAGTAAACACTCGATACTCTCTCAGTAAACACTCGATACTCTCTCAGTAAACACTCGATACTCTCTCAGTAAACGCTCGATACTCTCAGTAAACACTCGATACTCTCTCAGTTAACACTCGATACTCTCTCAGTATACACTCGATACTCTCTCAGTAAACACTCGATACTCTCTCAGTAAACACTCGATACCATCTGTATAAACACTTGATAATCTCGCAGTAAACACTCGATGATCTCTCAGAAAACACTTGATACTCTCTCATTAAACACTCGATACTCTCTCAGTAAACACTCGATACTCTCTCAGTAAACACTCGATACTCTCTCAGTAAACACTCGATACTCTCTCAGTAAACACTTGATATTCTCTTAGAAAACACTCGATACTCTCTCAGTAAACACTCAATCCTCTCTCAGTAAACACTTGATTCTCTCTCAGTGAACACTCGATACTCTCTCAGTAAACACTCGATACTCTCTCAGTAAAGACTCGATACTCTCTCAGTAAAGACTCCATACTCTCTCAGTAAACACTCGATACTCTCTCAGTAAACACTCGATATTCTCTCAGTAAACACGCGATACTCTCTCAGTGAACACTTGATACTTGCTCAGTAAACACTCGATACTCTCTCAGCAAACACTCGATACTCTCTCAGTAAACACTCGATACTCTCTCAGTAAACACTCGATACTCTCTCAGTAAACACTCCAAACTCTGTCAGTAAACACTCGATACTCTCTCAGCAAACACTCGATACTCTCTCAGTAGACACTCCATTCTCTCTCAGTAAACTCTCGATACTCTCTCAGTAAACACTCAATACTCTCTCAGCAAACACTCGATACTTCCTCAGTAAACACTAGATACTCTCTCAGTAAACATTCGATACTCTCTCAGTAAACACTCGAGACTCTCTCAGTAAACACTCGATACTCTCTCAGTAAACACTCGATACGCTCTCAGTATACACTCAATATTCACTCAGTAATCACTCGATACTCTCTCAGTAAACACTCGATACTCTCTCAGCAAACACTCGATACTCTCTCAGTAAACACTCGCTGCTCTCACAGAATACACTCGATACTTCCTCAGTAAACACTCGAACTCTCTCAGTAAACACTCGATACTCTCTCAGTAAACACTCGATACACTCTGACTAAACACTCGATACTCTCTCAGTAAACACTCAATACTCTCTCAGCAAACGCTCGATACTCTCTCAGTAAACTCTCGATCCTCCCTCAGTAAACGCTCGATCCTCTCTCAGTAAACACTCGAAACTCTCTCAGTAAACACTCAATACTCTCTCAGTAAACACTCGATACTCTCTCATTAAACACTCGATACTGTCTCAGTAAACACTCAATACCCTCTCAGTAAACACTCGATACTCTCCCAGCAAACACTCGATATTCTCTCAGTAAACACTCAATACTCTCTCAGTAAACACTCGATACTCTCAGTAAACACTCCATACTCTCTCAGTAAACTCTCGATACTCTCTCAGTAAACACTCCATACTCTCTCAGTAAACACTCGATACTCTATCAGTAAACACTCGATTCTCTCCCAGTAAACACTTGATACTCTCTCAGTAAACACTCGATACTCTCTCAGTAAACACTCGATACTCTCTCAGTAAACACTCGATACTCTCTCAGTAAACACTCGATACTCTCTCAGTATACACTCGATACTCTCTCAGTAAACACTCAATACTCTCTCAGTGAACACTCGACACTTACTCAGTAAACACTCAATACTCTCTCAGTAAACACTCGATACTCTCTCAGTAAACACTCGATAATCTCTCAGGAAACACTTGATACTCTCTCAGTAAGCACTCGATACTCTCTCAGTAAACACTCAATAATCTCTCAGTAAACACTCGATACTCTCTCAGAAAACACTCCATACTCCCTCAGTAAACACTCCATACTCTCTCAGTATACACTCAGAACTCTCTCCGTAAACACTCGATACTCTCAGTAAATACTTGAGACTCTCTCAGTAAACACGCGATACTCTCTCAGTGAACACTCGATACTTGCTCAGTAAACACTCGATACTCTCTCAGAAAACACTCGATACTCTCTCAGTAAACACTCGATACTCTCTCAGTAAACACTCGATACTCTCTCAGTAAACACTCCAAACTCTCTCAGTAAACACTCGATACTCTCTCAGTAAACACTCGATACTCTCTCAGTAGACACTCCATTCTCTCTCAGTAAACATTCAAAACTCTCTCAGTAAACATTCGATACTCTCTCAGTAAACACTCGTGACTCTCTCAGTAAACACTCGATACTCTCTCAGTAAACACTCGATACGCTCTCAGTAAACACTCGTGACTCTCTCAGCAAACACTCGATACTCTCTCAGTAAACACTCGCTACTCTCACAGAATACACTCGATACTTCCTCCGTAAACACTCGAACTCTCTCAGTAAACACTCGATACTCTCTCAGTAAACACTCGATACACTCTGAGTAAACACTCGATATTCTCTCAGTAAACACTCAATATTCTTTCAGCAAACGCTCGATACTCTCTCAGTAAACTCTCGATCCTCCCTCAGTAAACGCTCGATCCTCTCTCAGTAAACACTCGATACTCTCTCAGTAAACACTCAATACTCTCTCAGTAAACTCTCGATACTCTCTCATTAAACACTCAATACTGTCTCAGTAAACACTCAATACCCTCTCAGTAAACACTCAATACTCTCTCAGTAAACACTCGATACTCTCAGTAAACACTCCATACTCTCTCAGTAAACTCTCGATACTCTCTCAGTAAACACTCGATACTCTCTCAGTAAACACTCGATACTCTCTCAGTAAACACTCGATTCTCTCCCAGTAAACACTTGATACTCTCTCAGTAAACACTCGATACTCTCTCAGTAAACACTCAATACTCTCTCAGTAAACACTCGATACTCTCTCAGTAAACACTCGATATTCTCTCAGTATACACTCGATACTCTCTCAGTAAACACTCAATACTCTCTCAGTGAACACTCGATACTCTCTCAGTTTACACTCGATACTCTCTCAGTAAACATTCGATACTCTCTCAGTAAACACTCGATCCTCTCTCAGTAAACACTCGATACTCTCTCAGTAAACACTCGATACTCTTTCAGTGAACACTCGATAATCTCAGTAAACACTCGATACTCTCTCAGTAAACCCTCGATACTCTCTCAGTAAACACTCGATACTCTCTCAGTAAACGCTCCATACTCTCTCAGTAAACGCTGGATGCTCTCTCAATAAACACTCGATACTCTCTCAGTAAATACTCGATACTTCCTCAGTAAATACACAATACTCTCCCTGTAAACACTCGATACTCTCTCAGTAACCACTTGATACTCTCTCAGTAAACACTCGATACTCTCTCAGTAAACACTCGATACTCTCTCAGTAAATGCTCGATTCTCTCTCAGTAAACGCTCGACACTCTCTCAGTAAATGCTCGATACTCTCTCAGTAAATGCTCGATTCTCTCTCAGTAAACACTCGATACTCTCTCAGTAAACACTCGATACTCTCTCAGTAAACACTCCATACTCTCTCAGTAAACACTCAATACTCTCTCAGTAAACACTCGATACTCTCTCAGTAAACACTCGATACTCTCTCAGTAAACTCTCGATACTCTCTCAGTAAACACTTGTTATTCTCTCAGTAAACACTCGATACTCTCTCAGTAAACACTCGATACTCTCTCAGTAAACACTCGATACTCTCTCAGTAAACACTCGATACTCTCTCAGTAAACACTCGATACTCTCTCAGTAAACGCTCGATACTCTCAGTAAACACTCGATAATCTCTCAGTTAACACTCAATACTCTCTCAGTATACACTCGATACTCTCTCAGTAAACACTCAATATTCTCTCAGTAAACACTCGATACCATCTATATAAACACTTGATAATCTCGCAGTAAACACTCGATGATCTCTCAGAAAACACTTGATACTCTTTCATTAAACACACGATACTCTCTCAGTAAACACTCGATACTCTCTCAGTAAACACTCGATAATCTCTCAGTAAACACTCGATACTCTCTCAGTAAACACTTGATACTCTCTCAGAAAACACTCGATACTCTCTCAGTAAACACTCGATCCTCTCTCAGTAAACACTCGATACTCTCTCAGTAAACACTCGATCCTCTCTCAGTAAACACTTGATACTCTCTCAGTAAACACTCGATACTCTCTCAGTAAACACTCGATACCCTCTCAGTAAACACTCGATACTCTCTCAGTAAACACTCGATACTCTCTCAGTAAACGCTCGATACTCTCTCAGTAAACGCTCGATACTCTCAGTAAACACTCGATAATCTCTCAGTTAACACTCGATACTCTCTCAGTATACACTCGATACTCTCTCAGTAAACACTCGATACTCTCTCAGTAAACACTCGATACCATCTGTATAAACACTTGATAAACTCGCAGTAAACACTCGATGATCTCTCAGAAAACACTTGAAACTCTCTCATTAAACACTCGATACTCTCTCAGTAAATACTCGATACTCTCTCAGTAAACACTCGATACTCTCTCAGTAAACACTCGATACTCTCTCAGTAAACACTTGATAATCTCTCAGAAAACACTCGATACTCTCTCAGTAAACACTCGATCCTCACTCAGTAAACACTTGATACACTCTCAGTAAACACTCGATACTCTCTCAGTAAACACTCGATACTCTCTCAGTAAACACTCGATACTCTCTCAGTAAACACTCGATACTCTCTCAATAAACACTCGATACTCTCTCAGTAAACATGCGATACTCTCTCAGTGAACACTCGATACTTGCTCAGTAAACACTCGATACTCTCTCAGCAAACACTCGATACTCTCTCAGTAAACACTCGATACTCTCTCAGTAAGCACTCGATACGCTCTCAGTAAACAGTCGATACTCTCTCAGTAAATACTCGATACTCTCTCAGTAAACACTCGATACTCTCTCAGTAAACACGCGATACTCTCTCAGTGAACACTCGATACTTGCTCAGTAAACACTCGATACTCTCTCAGCAAACACTCGATACTCTCTCAGTAAACACTCGATACTCTCTCAGTAAACACTCGATACTCTCTCAGTAAACACTCGATACTCTCTCAGTAAACACTCGATACTCTCTCAGTAAACACTCCAAACTCTCTCAGTAAACACTCGATACTCTCTCAGTAAACACTCGATACTCTCTCAGTAGACACTCCATTCTCTCTCAGTAAACACACAGAACTCTCTCAGTAAACACTCGATACTCTCTCAGTAAACACTCAATACTCTCTCAGCAAAAACTCGATACTTCCTCAGTAAACACTAGATACTCTCTCAGTAAACATTCGATACTCTCTCAGTAAACACTCGTGACTCTCTCAGTAAACACTCGATACTCTCTCAGTAAACACTCGATACGCTCTCAGTAAACACTCGATACTCTCTCAGCAAACACTCGATACTCTCTCAGTAAACACTCGCTACTCTCACAGAATACACTCGATACTTCCTCCGTAAACACTCGAACTCTCTCAGTAAACACTCGATACTCTCTCAGTAAACACTCGATACACTCTGAGTAAACACTCGATACTCTCTCAGTAAACACTCAATATTCTTTCAGCAAACGCTCGATACTCTCTCAGTAAACTCTCGATCCTCCCTCAGTAAACGCTCGATCCTCTCTCAGTAAACACTCGATACTCTCTCAGTAAACACTCAATACTCTCTCAGTAAACTCTCGATACTCTCTCATTAAACACTCGATACTGTCTCAGTAAACACTCAATACCCTCTCAGTAAACACTCGATACTCTCCCAGCAAACACTCGATGTTCTCTCAGTAAACACTCAATACTCTCTCAGTAAACACTCGATACTCTCAGTAAACACTCCATACTCTCTCAGTAAACTCTCGATACTCTCTCAGTAAACACTCGATACTCTCTCAGTAAACACTCGATACTCTCTCAGTAAACACTCGATTCTCTCCCAGTAAACACTTGATACTCTCTCAGTACACACTCGATACTCTCTCAGTAAACACTCGATACTCTCTCAGTAAACACTCGATATTCTCTCAGTAAACACTCGATACTCTCTCAGTATACACTCGATACTCTCTCAGTAAACACTCAATACTCTCTCAGTGAACACTCGACACTTACTCAGTAAACACTCAATACTCTCTCAGCAAACACTCGATACTCTCTCAGTAAACACTCGATATTCTCTCAGTAAACACTTGATACTCTCTCAGTAAACACTCGATACTCTCTCAGTAAACACTCGATAATCTCTCAGTAAACACTCGATACTCTCTCAGAAAACACTCCATACTCTCTCAGTAAACACTCCATACTCTCTCAGTATACACTCAGAACTCTCTCCGTAAACACTCGATACTCTCAGTAAACACTTGAGACTCTCTCAGTAAACACTCCATTCTCTCTCAGTGAACACTCGATACTCTCTCAGTAAACACTCAAACTTCTCTCAGTAAACACTCGATACTCTCTCATTAAACACTCAATACTCTCTCAGTAAACACTCGATACTTCCTCAGTAAACACTCGATACTCTCTCAGTAAACACTCGAGACTCTCTCAGTAAACACTCGATACTCACTCAGTAAACACTCGATACTCTCTCAGTAAACACTCGATACTCTCTCAGCAAACACTCGATACTCTCTCAGTAAACACTCGCTACTCTCAGAGTAAACACTCGATACTTCCTCAGTAAACACTCGAACTCTCTCAGTAAACACTCGATACTCTCTCAGTAAACACTCGATACTCACTCAGTAAACACTCGATACTCTCTCAGTAAACACTCGATACTCTCTCAGCAAACACTCGATACTCTCTCAGTAAACACTCGCTACTCTCACAGTAAACACTCGATACTTCCTCAGTAAACACTCGAACTCTCTCAGTAAACACTCGATACTCTCTCAGTAAACACTCGCTACTCTCACAGTAAACACTCGATACTTCCTCAGTAAACACTCGATACTCTCTGAGTAAACACTCAATGGTCTCTCAGTGAACACTCAATATTCTCTCAGCAAACACTCGATACTCTCTCAGTAAACTCTCGATCCTCCCTCAGTAAACGCTCGATCCTCTCTCAGTAAACACTCGATACTCTCTCAGTAAACACTCGATACTCTCTCAGTAAACACTCGATTCTCTCTCATTAAACACTCGATACTGTCTCAGTAAACACTCAATACCCTCTCAGTAAACACTCGATACCCTCCCAGCAAGCACTCGATAGCCTCTCAGTAAACACTCAATACTCTCTCAGTAAACACTCGATAATCTCAGTAAACAATCGATACTCTCTCAGTAAACACTCGATACTCCCTCAGTAAACACTCGATACTCTCTCAGTAAACACTCGATACTCTCTCTGTAAACACTTGATAATCTTGCAGTAAGCACTCGATGATCTCTCAGAAAACACTCGATACTCTCTCAGTAAACACTCGATTCTCTCTCAGTAAACACTCGATACTCTCTCAGTCACCACTCGATACTCTCTCAGTAAACACTCGATACACTCTCAGTAAACACTCGATACTCTCTCAGAAAACACTCGATACTCTTTCAGTAAACACTCGATCCTCTCTCAGTAAATACTCGATCCTCTGTCAGTAAAAACTCGATACTCTCTCAGTAAACACTCGATACTCTCTCAGTAACATTCGATACTCTCTCAGTAAACACTCGATACTTGCTCAGTAAACACTCGATACTCTCTCAATAAACACTCGATACTCTCTCAGTAAACACTCGATACTCTCTCAGTAAACACTCGATCCTCGCTCAGTAAACACTCGATACTCTCTCAATAAACACTCGATACTCTCTCAATAAACACTCGATACTCATTCAGTAAACACTCAATACTCTCTCAGTAAACACTCGATACTCGATCAGTAAACACTCGATACTCTCTCAGTAAACACTCAATACTCTCTCAGTAAACACTCGATACTCTCTCAGTAAACACTCGATACTCTCTCAGTAGATGCTCGATACTCTCAGTAAACACTCGATACTCTCTCAGTAAACTCTCGATGCTCTCTCAGTAAACACTCGGTACTCTCTCAGTAAACACTCGCTACTCTCTCAGTAAACACTCAATAATCTCTCAGTAAACACTCGATACTCTCTCAGTAAACACTCGATACTCTCTCAGTAAACTCTCGATACTGTCTCAGTATACACTCAATACTCTCTCAGTAAAGACTCGCTACTCTCTCAGGAAACACTCAATACTCTCTGTAAACACTCGCTACTCTCTCAGTAAACACTCAATAATCTCTCAGTGAACACTCGATACTTCCTCAGTAAACACTCGATACTCTCTCAGTAAACACTCGATACTCTCTCAGTAAACACTCGATACTCTCTCAGCTTACACTCGATACTCTCTCAGTAAACATTCGATACTCTCTCAGTAAACACTCGATCCTCTCTCAGTAAACACTCGATACTCTCTCAGTAAACACTCGATACACTCTCAGTATACACTCGATACTCTTTCAGTAAACACTCGATAATCTCAGTAAACACTCGATACTCTCTCAGTAAACACTCGATACTCTCTCAGTAAACACTCGATACTCTCTCAGTAAACGCTCCATACTCTCTCAGTAAACGCTGGATGCTCTCTCAATAAACACTCGATACTCTCTCAGTAAGTACTCGATACTTCCTCAGTAAATACACAATACTCTCCCTGTAAACACTCGATACTCTCTCAGTAACCACTTGATACTCTCTCAGTAAACACTCGATACTCTCTCAGTAAATGCTCGATTCTCTCTCAGTAAACGCTCGACACTCTCTCAGTAAATGCTCGATACTCTCTCAGTAAACGCTCGATACTCTCTCAGTAAACACTCGATACTCTCTCAGTAAACACTCGATACTCTCTCAGTAAACACTCAATACTCTCTCAGTAAACACTCGATACTCTCTCAGTAAACACTCGATACTCTCTCAGTAAACACTCGGTACTCTCTCAGTAAACTCTCGATATTCTCTCAGTAAACACTCGATATTCTCTCAGTAAACACTCGATACTCTCTCAGTAAACACTCGATACTCTCTCAGTAAACACTCGATACTCTCTCAGTAAACACTCGATACTCTCTCAGTAAACACTCGATACTCTCTCAGTAAACGCTCGATACTCTCAGTAAACACTCGATACTCTCTCAGTTAACACTCGATACTCTCTCAGTATACACTCGATACTCTCTCAGTAAACACTCGATACTCTCTCAGTAAACACTCGATACCATCTGTATAAACACTTGATAATCTCGCAGTAAACACTCGATGATCTCTCAGAAAACACTTGATACTCTCTCATTAAACACTCGATACTCTCTCAGTAAACACTCGATACTCTCTCAGTAAACACTCGATACTCTCTCAGTAAACACTCGATACTCTCTCAGTAAACATTTGATATTCTCTCAGAAAACACTCGATACTCTCTCAGTAAACACTCGATCCTCTCTCAGTAAACACTTGATTCTCTCTCAGTGAACACTCGATACTCTCTCAGTAAACACTCGATACTCTCTCAGTAAAGACTCGATACTCTCTCAGTAAAGACTCCATACTCTCTCAGTAAACACTCGATACTCTCTCAGTAAACACTCGATACTCTCTCAGTAAACACGCGATACTCTCTCAGTGAACACTTGATACTTGCTCAGTAAACACTCGATACTCTCTCAGCAAACACTCGATACTCTCTCAGTAAACACTCGATACTCTCTCAGTAAACACTCGATACTCTCTCAGTAAACACTCCAAACTCTGTCAGTAAACACTCGATACTCTCTCAGCAAACACTCGATACTCTCTCAGTAGACACTCCATTCTCTCTCAGTAAACTCTCGATACTCTCTCAGTAAACACTCAATACTCTCTCAGCAAACACTCGATACTTCCTCAGTAAACACTAGATACTCTCTCAGTAAACATTCGATACTCTCTCAGTAAACACTCGAGACTCTCTCAGTAAACACTCGATACTCTCTCAGTAAACACTCGATACGCTCTCAGTATACACTCAATATTCACTCAGTAATCACTCGATACTCTCTCAGTAAACACTCGATACTCTCTCAGCAAACACTCGATACTCTCTCAGTAAACACTCGCTGCTCTCACAGAATACACTCGATACTTCCTCAGTAAACACTCGAACTCTCTCAGTAAACACTCGATACTCTCTCAGTAAACACTCGATACACTCTGACTAAACACTCGATACTCTCTCAGTAAACACTCAATACTCTCTCAGCAAACGCTCGATACTCTCTCAGTAAACTCTCGATCCTCCCTCAGTAAACGCTCGATCCTCTCTCAGTAAACACTCGAAACTCTCTCAGTAAACACTCAATACTCTCTCAGTAAACACTCGATACTCTCTCATTAAACACTCGATACTGTCTCAGTAAACACTCAATACCCTCTCAGTAAACACTCGATACTCTCCCAGCAAACACTCGATATTCTCTCAGTAAACACTCAATACTCTCTCAGTAAACACTCGATACTCTCAGTAAACACTCCATACTCTCTCAGTAAACTCTCGATACTCTCTCAGTAAACACTCCATACTCTCTCAGTAAACACTCGATACTCTATCAGTAAACACTCGATTCTCTCCCAGTAAACACTTGATACTCTCTCAGTAAACACTCGATACTCTCTCAGTAAACACTCGATACTCTCTCAGTAAACACTCGATACTCTCTCAGTAAACACTCGATACTCTCTCAGTATACACTCGATACTCTCTCAGTAAACACTCAATACTCTCTCAGTGAACACTCGACACTTACTCAGTAAACACTCAATACTCTCTCAGTAAACACTCGATACTCTCTCAGTAAACACTCGATAATCTCTCAGGAAACACTTGATACTCTCTCAGTAAGCACTCGATACTCTCTCAGTAAACACTCGATAATCTCTCAGTAAACACTCGATACTCTCTCAGAAAACACTCCATACTCCCTCAGTAAACACTCCATACTCTCTCAGTATACACTCAGAACTCTCTCCGTAAACACTCGATACTCTCAGTAAATACTTGAGACTCTCTCAGTAAACACTCCATTCTCTCTCAGTAAACACTCGATACTCTCTCAGTAAACACTCCAAACTCTCTCAGTAAACACTCGATACTCTCTCAGTAAACACTCAATACTCTCTCAGTAAACACTCGATACTTCCTCAGTAAACACTCGATACTCTCTCAGTAAACGCTCGAGACTCTCGCAGTAAACACTCGATACTCTCTCAGTAAACACTCGATACTCTCTCAGTAAACACTCGATACTCTCTCAGTAAACACTTGATACTCTCTCAGCAAACACTCGATACTCTCTCAGTAAACACTCGCTACTCTCACAGTAAACACTCGATACTCTCTCAGTATACACTCGATACTCTCTCAGTAAACACTCAATACTCTCTCAGTGAACACTCGACACTTACTCAGTAAACACTCAATACTCTCTCAGTAAACACTCGATACTCTCACAGTAAACACTCGATAATCTCTCAGTAAACACTTGATACTCACTCAGTAAACACTCGATACTCTCTCAGTAAACACTCAATACTCTCTCAGTAAACACTCGATACTTCCTCAGTAAACACTCGATACTCTCTCAGTAAACGCTCGAGACTCTCTCAGTAAACACTCGATACTCTCTCAGTAAACACTCGATACTCTCTCAGCAAACACTCGATACTCACTCAGTAAACACTCGATACTCTCTCAGTAAACACTTGATACTCTCTCAGCAAACACTCGATACTCTCTCAGTAAACACTCGCTACTCTCACAGTAAACACTCGATACTTCCTCAGTAAACACTCGAACTCTCTCAGTAAACACTCGATACTCTCTCAGTAAACACTCGCTACTCTCACAGTAAACACTCGATACTTCCTCAGTAAAGACTCGATACTCTCTGAGTAAACACTCAATGGTCTCTCAGTGAACACTCAATACTCTCAGCAAACACTCGATACTCTCTCAGTAAACTCTCGATCCTCCCTCAGTAAACGCTCGATCCTCTCTCAGTACACACTCGATACTCTCTCAGTAAACACTCGATACTCTCTCAGTAAACACTCGATTCTCTCTCATTAAACACTCGATACTGTCTCAGTAAACACTCAATACCCTCTCAGTAAACACTCGATACCCTCCCAGCAAGCACTCGATAGCCTCTCAGTAAACAATCAATACTCTCTCAGTGAACACTCGATACTTCCTCAGTAAACACTCGATACTCTCTCAGTAAACACTCGATACTTTCTCAGTAAACACTCGATATTCTCTCAGTAAACACTCGCTACTCTCACAGTAAACACTCGATACTCTCTCAGTATACACTCGATACTCTCTCAGTAAACACTCAATACTCTCTCAGTGAACACTCGACACTTACTCAGAAAACACTCAATACTCTCTCAGTAAACACTCGATACTCTCTCAGTAAACACTCGATAATCTCTCAGTAAACACTTGATACTCTCTCAGTAAACACTCAATACTCTCTCAGTAAACACTCAATACTCTCTCAGTAAACACTCGATACTTCCTCAGTAAACACTCGATACTCTCTCAGTAAACGCTCGAGACTCTCTCAGTAAACACTCGATACTCTCTCAGTAAACACTCGATACTCTCTCAGTAAACACTCGATACTCTCTCAGTAAACACTCGATACTCTCTCAGTAACATTCGATACTCTCTCAGTAAACACTCGATACTTGCTCAGTAAACACTCGATACTCTCTCAATAAACACTCGATACTCTCTCAGGAAACACTCGATACTCTCTCAGTAAACACTCGATCCTCGCTCAGAAAACACTCGATACTCTCTCAATAAACACTCGATACTCTCTCAATAAACACTCGATACTCATTCAGTAAACACTCGATAGTCTCTCAGTAAACACTCGATACTCTATCAGTAAACACTCGATACTCTCTCAGTAAACACTCAATACTCTCTCAGTAAACACTCGATACTCTCTCAGTAAACACTCGATACTCTCTCAGTAGATGCTCGATACTCTCAGTAAACACTCGATACTCTCTCAGTAAACTCTCGATGCTCTCTCAGTAAAAACTCGGTATTCTCTCAGTAAACACTCGCTACTCTCTCAGTAAACACTCAATACTCTCTCAGTAAACACTCGATACTCTCTCAGTAAACACTCGATACTCTCTCAGTAAACTCTCGATACTGTCTCAGAATACACTCAATACTCTCTCAGTAAAGACTCGCTACTCTCTCAGGAAACACTCAATACTCTCTGTAAACACTCGCTACTCTCTCAGTAAACACTCAATACTCTCTCAGTGAACACTCGATACTTCCTCAGTAAACACTCGATACTCTCTCAGTAAACACTCGATACTCTCTCAGTAAACACTCGATACTCTCTCAGCTTACACTCGATACTCTCTCAGTAAACATTCGATACTCTCTCAGTAAACACTCGATCCTCTCTCAGTAAACACTCGATACTCTCTCAGTAAACAGTCGATACACTCTCAGTATACACTCGATACTCTTTCAGTAAACACTCGATAATCTCAGTAAACACTCGATACTCTCTCAGTAAACCCTCGATACTCTCTCAGTAAACACTCGATACTCTCTCAGTAAACGCTCCATACTCTCTCAGTAAACGCTGGATGCTCTCTCAATAAACACTCGATACTCTCTCAGTAAGTACTCGATACTTCCTCAGTAAATACACAATACTCTCCCTGTAAACACTCGATACTCTCTCAGTAACCACTTGATACTCTCTCAGTAAACACTCGATACTCTCTCAGTAAATGCTCGATTCTCTCTCAGTAAACGCTCGACACTCTCTCAGTAAATGCTCGATACTCTCTCAGTAAACGCTCGATACTCTCTCAGTAAACTCTCGATACTCTCTCAGTAAACACTCGATACTCTCTCAGTAAACACTCAATACTCTCTCAGTAAACACTCGATACTCTCTCAGTAAACACTCGATACTCTCTCAGTAAACACTCGGTACTCTCTCAGTAAACTCTCGATACTCTCTCAGTAAACACTCGATATTCTCTCAGTAAACACTCGATACTCTCTCAGTAAACACTCGATACTCTCTCAGTAAACACTCGATACTCTCTCAGTAAACACTCGATACTCTCTCAGTAAACGCTCGATACTCTCAGTAAACACTCGATACTCTCTCAGTTAACACTCGATACTCTCTCAGTATACACTCGATACTCTCTCAGTAAACACTCGATACTCTCTCAGTAAACACTCGATACCATCTGTATAAACACTTGATAATCTCGCAGTAAACACTCGATGATCTCTCAGAAAACACTTGATAATCTCTCATTAAACACTCGATACTCTCTCAGTAAACACTCGATATTCTCTCAGTAAACACTCGATACTCTCTCAGTAAACACTCGATACTCTCTCAGTAAATACTTGATACTCTCTCAGAAAACACTCGATACTCTCTCAGTAAACACTCGATCCTCTCTCAGTAAACACTTGATTCTCTCTCAGTGAACACTCGATACTCTCTCAGTAAACACTCGATACTCTCTCAGTAAAGACTCGATACTCTCTCAGTAAAGACTCCATACTCTCTCAGTAAACACTCGATACTCTCTCAGTAAACACTCGATACTCTCTCAGTAAACACGCGATACTCTCTCAGTGAACACTCGATACTTGCTCAGTAAACACTCGATACTCTCTCAGCAAACACTCGATACTCTCTCAGTAAACACTCGATACTCTCTCAGTAAACACTCGATACTCTCTCAGTAAACACTCCAAACTCTCTCAGTAAACACTCGATACTCTCTCAGCAAACACTCGATACTCTCTCAGTAGACACTCCATTCTCTCTCAGTAAACTCTCGATACTCTCTCAGTAAACACTCAATACTCTCTCAGCAAACACTCGATACTTCCTCAGTAAACACTAGATACTCTCTCAGTAAACATTCGATGCTCTCTCAGTAAACACTCGAGACTCTCTCAGTAAACACTCGATACTCTCTCAGTAAACACTCGATACGCTCTCAGTATACACTCAATATTCACTCAGTAATCACTCGATACTCTCTCAGTAAACACTCGATACTCTCTCAGCAAACACTCGATACTCTCTCAGTAAACACTCGCTACTCTCACAGAATACACTCGATACTTCCTCAGTAAACACTCGAACTCTCTCAGTAAACACTCGATACTCTCTCAGTAAACACTCGATACACTCTGACTAAACACTCGATACTCTCTCAGTAAACACTCAATACTCTCTCAGCAAACGCTCGATACTCTCTCAGTAAACTCTCGATCCTCCCTCAGTAAACGCTCGATCCACTCTCAGTAAACACTCGATACTCTCTCAGTAAGCACTCAATACTCTCTCAGTAAACACTCGATACTCTCTCATTAAACACTCGATACTGTCTCAGTAAACACTCAATACCCTCTCAGTAAACACTTGATACTCTCCCAGCAAACACTCGATATTCTCTCAGTAAACACTCAATACTCTCTCAGTAAACACTCGATACTCTCAGTAAACACTCCATACTCTCTCAGTAAACTCTCGATAGTCTCTCAGTAATCACTCCATACTCTCTCAGTAAACACTCGATACTCTATCAGTAAACACTCGATTCTCTCCCAGTAAACACTTGATACTCTCTCAGTAAACACTTGATACTCTCTCAGTAAACACTCGATACTCTCTCAGTAAACACTCGATACTCTCTCAGTAAACACTCGATACTCTCTCAGTATACACTCGATACTCTCTCAGTAAACACTCAATACTCTCTCAGTGAACACTCGACACTTACTCAGTAAACACTCAATACTCTCTCAGTAAACACTCGATACTCTCTCAGTAAACACTCGATAATCTCTCAGTAAACACTTGATACTCTCTCAGTAAGCACTCGATACTCTCTCAGTAAACACTCGATAATCTCACAGTAAACACTCGATACTCTCTCAGAAAACACTCCATACTCCCTCAGTAAACACTCCATACTCTCTCAGTATACACTCAGAACACTCTCCGTAAACACTCGATACTCTCAGTAAATACTTGAGACTCTCTCAGTAAACACTCCATTCTCTCTCAGTAAACACTCGATACTCTCTCAGTAAACACTCCAAACTCTCTCAGTAAACACTCGATACTCTCTCAGTAAACACTCAATACTCTCTCAGTAAACACTCGATACTTCCTTAGTAAACACTCGATACTCTCTCAGTAAACGCTCGAGACTCTCTCAGTAAACACTCGATACTCTCTCAGTAAACACTCGATACTCTCTCAGTAAACACTCGATACTCTCTCAGTAAACACTCAATACTCTCTCAGTAAACACTCGATACTTCCTTAGTAAACACTCGATACTCTCTCAGTAAACGCTCGAGACTCTCTCAGTAAACACTCGATACTCTCTCAGTATACACTCGATACTCTCTCAGTAAACACTCGATACTCTCTCAGTAAACACTCGATACCATCTGTATAAACACTTGATAATCTCGCAGTAAACACTCGATGATCTCTCAGAAAACACTTGATAATCTCTCATTAAACACTCGATACTCTCTCAGTAAACACTCGATATTCTCTCAGTAAACACTCGATACTCTCTCAGTAAACACTCGATACTCTCTCAGTAAATACTTGATACTCTCTCAGAAAACACTCGATACTCTCTCAGTAAACACTCGATCCTCTCTCAGTAAACACTTGATTCTCTCTCAGTGAACACTCGATACTCTCTCAGTAAACACTCGATACTCTCTCAGTAAAGACTCGATACTCTCTCAGTAAAGACTCCATACTCTCTCAGTAAACACTCGATACTCTCTCAGTAAACACTCGATACTCTCTCAGTAAACACGCGATACTCTCTCAGTGAACACTCGATACTTGCTCAGTAAACACTCGATACTCTCTCAGCAAACACTCGATACTCTCTCAGTAAACACTCGATACTCTCTCAGTAAACACTCGATACTCTCTCAGTAAACACTCCAAACTCTCTCAGTAAACACTCGATACTCTCTCAGCAAACACTCGATACTCTCTCAGTAGACACTCCATTCTCTCTCAGTAAACTCTCGATACTCTCTCAGTAAACACTCAATACTCTCTCAGCAAACACTCGATACTTCCTCAGTAAACACTAGATACTCTCTCAGTAAACATTCGATGCTCTCTCAGTAAACACTCGAGACTCTCTCAGTAAACACTCGATACTCTCTCAGTAAACACTCGATACGCTCTCAGTATACACTCAATATTCACTCAGTAATCACTCGATACTCTCTCAGTAAACACTCGATACTCTCTCAGCAAACACTCGATACTCTCTCAGTAAACACTCGCTACTCTCACAGAATACACTCGATACTTCCTCAGTAAACACTCGAACTCTCTCAGTAAACACTCGATACTCTCTCAGTAAACACTCGATACACTCTGACTAAACACTCGATACTCTCTCAGTAAACACTCAATACTCTCTCAGCAAACGCTCGATACTCTCTCAGTAAACTCTCGATCCTCCCTCAGTAAACGCTCGATCCACTCTCAGTAAACACTCGATACTCTCTCAGTAAGCACTCAATACTCTCTCAGTAAACACTCGATACTCTCTCATTAAACACTCGATACTGTCTCAGTAAACACTCAATACCCTCTCAGTAAACACTTGATACTCTCCCAGCAAACACTCGATATTCTCTCAGTAAACACTCAATACTCTCTCAGTAAACACTCGATACTCTCAGTAAACACTCCATACTCTCTCAGTAAACTCTCGATAGTCTCTCAGTAATCACTCCATACTCTCTCAGTAAACACTCGATACTCTATCAGTAAACACTCGATTCTCTCCCAGTAAACACTTGATACTCTCTCAGTAAACACTTGATACTCTCTCAGTAAACACTCGATACTCTCTCAGTAAACACTCGATACTCTCTCAGTAAACACTCGATACTCTCTCAGTATACACTCGATACTCTCTCAGTAAACACTCAATACTCTCTCAGTGAACACTCGACACTTACTCAGTAAACACTCAATACTCTCTCAGTAAACACTCGATACTCTCTCAGTAAACACTCGATAATCTCTCAGTAAACACTTGATACTCTCTCAGTAAGCACTCGATACTCTCTCAGTAAACACTCGATAATCTCACAGTAAACACTCGATACTCTCTCAGAAAACACTCCATACTCCCTCAGTAAACACTCCATACTCTCTCAGTATACACTCAGAACACTCTCCGTAAACACTCGATACTCTCAGTAAATACTTGAGACTCTCTCAGTAAACACTCCATTCTCTCTCAGTAAACACTCGATACTCTCTCAGTAAACACTCCAAACTCTCTCAGTAAACACTCGATACTCTCTCAGTAAACACTCAATACTCTCTCAGTAAACACTCGATACTTCCTTAGTAAACACTCGATACTCTCTCAGTAAACGCTCGAGACTCTCTCAGTAAACACTCGATACTCTCTCAGTAAACACTCGATACTCTCTCAGTAAACACTTGATACTCTCTCAGCAAACACTCGATACTCTCTCAGTAAACACTCGCTACTCTCACAGTAAACACTTGATACTCTCTCAGTATACACTCGATACTCTCTCAGTAAACACTCAATACTCTCTCAGTGAACACTCGACACTTACTCAGTAAACACTCAACACTCTCTCAGTAAACACTCGATACTCTCTCAGTAAACACTCGATAATCTCTCAGTAAACACATGATACTCTCTCAGTAAACACTCGATACTCTCTCAGTAAACACTCAATACTCTCTCAGTAAACACTCGATACTTCCTCAGTAAACACTCGATACTCTCTCAGTAAACGCTCGAGACTCTCTCAGTAAACACTCGATACTCTCTCAGTAAACACTCGATACTCTCTCAGTAAACACTCGATACTCACTCAGTAAACACTCGATACTCTCTCAGTAAACACTTGATACTCTCTCAGCAAACACTCGATACTCTCTCAGTAAACACTCGCTACTCTCACAGTAAACACTCGATACTTCCTCAGTAAACACTCGAACTCTCTCAGTAAACACTCGATACTCTCTCAGTAAACACTCGCTACTCTCACAGTAAACACTCGATACTTCCTCAGTAAACACTCGATACTCTCTGAGTAAACACTCAATGGTCTCTCAGTGAACACTCAATACTCTCTCAGCAAACACTCGATACTCTCTCAGTAAACTCTCGATCCTCCCTCAGTAAACGCTCGATCCTCTCTCAGTAAACACTCGATACTCTCTCAGTAAACACTCGATACTCTCTCAGTAAACACTCGATTCTCTCTCATTAAACACTCGATACTGTCTCAGTAAACACTCAATACCCTCTCAGTAAACACTCGATACCCTCCCAGCAAGCACTCGATAGCCTCTCAGTAAACACTCAATACTCTCTCAGTGAACACTCGATACTTCCTCAGTAAACACTCGATACTCTCTCAGTAAACACTTGATACTCTCTCAGCAAACACTCGATACTCTCTCAGTAAACACTCGCTACTCTCACAGTAAACACTCGATACTCTCTCAGTATACACTCGATACTCTCTCAGTAAACACTCAATACTCTCTCAGTGAACACTCGACACTTACTCAGTAAACACTCAATACTCTCTCATTAAACACTCGATACTCTCTCAGTAAACACTCGATAATCTCTCAGTAAACACTTGATACTCTCTCAGTAAACACTCGATACTCTCTCAGTAAACACTCAATACTCTCTCAGTAAACACTCGATACTTCCTCAGTAAACAGTCGATATTCTCTCAGTAAACGCTCGAGACTCTCTCAGTAAACACTCGATACTCTCTCAGTAAACACTCGATACTCTCTCAGTAAACACTCGATACTCACTCAGTAAACACTCGATACTCTCTCAGTAAACACTTGATACTCTCTCAGCAAACACTCGATACTCTCTCAGTAAACACTCGCTACTCTCACAGTAAACACTCGATACTTCCTCAGTGAACACTCGAACTCTCTCAGTAAACACTCGATACTCTCTCAGTAAACACTCGCTACTCTCACAGTAAACACTCGATACTTCCTCAGTAAACACTCGATACTCTCTGAGTAAACACTCAATGGTCTCTCAGTGAACACTCAATACTCTCTCAGCAAACACTCGATACTCTCTCAGTAAAATCTCGATCCTCCCTCAGTAAACGCTCGATCCTCTCTCAGTAAACACTCGATACTCTCTCAGTAAACACTCGATACTCTCTCAGTAAACACTCGATTCTCTCTCATTAAACACTCGATACTGTCTCAGTAAACACTCAATACCCTCTCAGTAAACACTCGATACCCTCCCAGCAAGCACTCGATAGCCTCTCAGTAAACACTCAATACTCTCTCAGTGAACACTCGATACTTCCTCAGTAAACACTCGATACTCTCTCAGTAAACACTCGATACTTTCTCAGTAAACACTCGATACTCTCTCAGTAAACACTCGCTACTCTCACAGTAAACACTCGATACTCTCTCAGTATACACTCGATACTCTCTCAGTAAACACTCAATACTCTCTCAGTGAACACTCGGCACTTACTCAGTAAACACTCAATACTCTCTCAGTAAACACTCGATACTCTCTCAGTAAACACTCGATAATCTCTCAGTAAACACTTGATACTCTCTCAGTAAACACTCGATACTCTCTCAGTAAACACTCAATACTCTCTCAGTAAACACTCGATACTTCCTCAGTAAACACTCGATACTCTCTCAGTAAACGCTCGAGACTCTCTCAGTAAACACTCGATACTCTCTCAGTAAACACTCGATACTCTCTCAGTAAACACTCGATACTCACTCAGTAAACACTCGATACTCTCTCAGTAAACACTTGATACTCTCTCAGCAAACACTCAATACTCTCTCAGTAAACACTCGCTACTCTCACAGTAAACACTCGATACTTCCTCAGTAAACACTCGAACTCTCTCAGTAAACACTCTATACTCTCTCAGTAAACACTCGCTACTCTCACAGTAAACACTCAATACTTCCTCAGTAAACACTCGATACTCTCTGAGTAAACACTCAATGGTCTCTCAGTGAACACTCAATACTCTCTCAGCAAACACTCGATACTCTCTCAGTAATCTCTCGATCCTCCCTCAGTAAACGCCCGATCCTCTCTCAGTAAACACTCGATACTCTCTCAGTAAACACTCGATACTCTCTCAGTAAACACTTGATTCTCTCTCATTAAACACTCGATACTCTCTCAGTAAACACTCAATACCCTCTCAGTAAACACTCGATACCCTCCCAGCAAGCACTCGATAGCCTCTCAGTAAACACTCAATACTCTCTCAGTGAACACTCGATACTTCCTCAGTAAACACTCGATACTCTCTCAGTAAACACTCGATACTTTCTCAGTAAACACTCGATACTCTCTCAGTTTACACTCGATACTCTCTCAGTAAACATTCGATACTCTCTCAGTAAACACTCGATCCTCTCTCAGTAAACACTCGATACTCTCTCAGTAAACACTCGATACTCTCTCAGTATACACTCGATACTCTTTCAGTAAACACTCGATACTCTCTCAGTAAACACTCGATACCATCTGTATAAACACTTGATAATCTTGCAGTAAACACTCGATGATCTCTCAGAAAACACTTGATACTCTCTCATTAAACACTCGATACTCTCTCAGTAAACACTCAATACTCTCTCAGTAAACACTCGATACTCTCTCAGTAAACACTCGATACTCTCTCAGTAAACACTCGATACCCTCTCAGTAAACACTCGATACTCTCTCAGTAAACACTCGATGCTCTCTCAGTAAACACTTGATACTCTCTCAGAAAACACTCGATACTCTCTCAGTAAACACTCGATCCTCTCTCAGTAAACACTCAATACTCTCTCAGTAAACACTCAATCCTCTCTCAGTAAACACTCGATACTCTCTCAGTAAACACTCGATACTCTCTCAGTAAACACTCGATACTCTCTCAGTAAACACTCGATACTCTCTCAGTAAACACTCGATACTCTCTCAGTAAACGCTCGATACTCTCAGTAAACACTCGATACTCTCTCAGTTAACACTCGATACTCTCTCAGTATACACTCGATACTCTCTCAGTAAACACTCGATACTCTCTCAGTAAACACTCGATACTCTCTCAATAAACACTTTATACTCTCTCAGTAAAACTCGATTCTCTCTCAGTAAGCACTCGATACGCTCTCAGTAAACTGTCGATACTCTCTCAGTAAACACTTGATACTCTCTCAATAAACACTCGATCCTCTCTCAGTAAACACTTTATTCTCTCTCAGTAAAACTCGATTCTCTCTCAGTAAACACTCGATACTCTCTCAGTAAACTCTCGATACTCTCTCAATAAACTCTCGATACTCTCTCAATAAACACTCGATACTCTCTCAATAAACACTCGATCCTCTTTCAGTAAACACTTTATTCTCTCTCAGTAAAACTCGATTCTCTCTCAGTAAACACTCAATTCTCTCTCAGTAAACACTTGATACTCTCTCAGTAAACACTTGATACTCTTTCAGTAAACACTCAATACTGGCCCTCTCAGTAAACAATCGATACTCTCTCAGTAAACATTCGATGCAGACGTCCTCAATAATAAACAAGTAATTGATACATGCATATAAATGGATAAGGCCCAAAAACAGACGGCGTCACCAGCCAGCGCTATTTGCCTGCGACCATTCTAAGTGGTGCAGTCAGCACACAAAATTCGTGCTGCCTGCTCATTATAATGATTGGAGTGCTAATCTCAGCACTAAACGCACTGCTGATTGGCTCAATAAATAAAAATGCAGACAGACTTTAGTGACCCCTTCTTCCAGCATTCTGCTGCTTTTGAAAATTCAGCATCATCTTTCTTGACCATTATTGCTTCTCTGATTCTTTCTTGTCTTGTTCCATTCTATGTGGCAAATCCACCCTGGTGCCCACACTTCCTCCTCGCTACCTCCTCAACTAGTTTGAAATCATTACTTGTCGCTCTGGCCCCGATCCAAAGTCATTTTCCTCCACTACTTCAAAACTGTGGAACTCCTCACCACCCTCTGTCTGCCCTGCCTCCTGCAATCTCTAGACTGCAAAACCCAAACTTTGCTCATTGTCATTACTTGTAGATTTATTTCATTATCACCCATGCTTCCCCCCCCCACCTTTGGGAGCAGTTCCACTTTGTGGGACTTCATCCAGACTTCAGTTCAAAACATTGATAACTCATTTCATTTTAATTCTACGGTTTGCTTCTAGAGCAGTTCATTGAGAGGCTGTTGAATCAGTGCCCTTGATGTTTATTGCAAACACGTCTTTTGTTACACGTAAAGCAGGCTATGTTTGCCTGGAGCGGGTTGGGTAATTGGAAGAGAGTGCTGTAATGGAGATCATTACATGAAAGCTTTTGACCGTCTTACCCAGTCAGTCACTGCTACAGCGCCACCCACAGGCCCCTGCTCTCTGCATCTTGTGGCACAGGAGATTGTACCTGCTCCTTTCATCTTTGTTACACACTCAGTAACATGTCAGATAAAACCATGACGAGATTTACTTTCCAACACCTTCCACTTCCGACTGTTAATCTGACGCAAATTAGTGGGATAAAAGCCAGCAGTAGATTCTTCATTTTAAATGTATAACCTGCACTCAGCACAATAGTTCTTCAAACACCATTCATCCCATTTCAATATTGTATAACATATTCTCCTAATCGCCAAATACACAAGCAAACTCTAAGCCTTACACACACTTCCTCCTCCTTACATCCTCACTGTATTGACATCAAGACTCACTACACCATCCCCTAGAATGATGCAGCACAGAAGGAGGCCATTCGGCCCATTTTGCCTGTGTCGGCTTATTGGTAAAGCCGTCCAATTAGTCCCACTCCTCTGCTCTTCCCCCCATAGCCCTGTAAGTTTTTCCCTTCAAGTATATATCCAATTCTCTTTTGAAAGTTACCACTGAATCCGCTTCCACCGCCCTTTCAGGCAGCGCGTTCCAGATCGCAACAACTTGCTGCGTAAAAAAAAAAATCTTCAGGTCACTTTTGGTTCTTTTGCCAATCACCTTAAATCTGTGTCCTCTGGTTACCGACCTTTCGGCCACCATCTCCAATGTTTTCATAACTAATAAACAAAGGTGTTCAAAGAAAATGAAAATTTTAAAATAGATGGAGCGCCCCCTACAAGTTTTTCTCCCGAATGTTGCTCACAGCAGTGTCCAGGAGATTGATCCTTGATTCCCAGAGGCTCCAAGCCAATCCTGTAGGGATGGCAACCCTTGGCCACAGTGAACCTGAATGGGAAGGATCAATGGTGCATCAGGAAAATACAAAGAGGTATTGGATTGTCCACCAGGTCATTGTGGTGTTGTAGATGTGGCTCAGTGGGTAGTCTCTTCCGCCCCTGAGTGACGGAAGGATATGGGCTCAAGTCCGGCTCCGTGAGACTTAAATGCAGAATCTAAGCCAACACTCCAGTGCAATTTAAAAATAAAACGGGTTAACAGCCTTCCAACGTCTAAAATATCAACACAACAAAGTCTCATAATTCAATAAAAGACTAGAATGTAATTACATTTTTACACCCTGACAATATAAATAGAATATGCAATTGGAAAGTGTGAAATGATTATTTATAGTTCAGTTTTGAGGAGCCAAATAGACAACGCAATTGAGATTGTGGAACTGGTGAGATACAAGCTGATCATCACCAGTGAATGGGTCTTTCACACTGGGCCATACATACAGGAGACTCTGTAACCTAGTGCACCGATGCACTGGATCTCAATAGTGTAAACGTATCTTAAAATAAGATTCTGCAGTTTGAAATGCGAACCAGTCTCATGGATTATATTCGCTTGGATTTGAATTTGCCCATTTTTCCTCCCTTCTCCTAATCCCCTCCTTTTCATAGAATTACAGGGGGAGAAATTTATTATAGCCCCGGAATGGGCGCTAACTTTGGAAAAGTTTGAGATTTAGCGCCAGGTGCTACTGAATCTCGCTGCATGCAAAATTCAGTTTCAGCACTCAAAGAAAGGATTGGAGCACTAAATCAAGTGTTAATGGCCTAGCTCAGTGGAGTTAAACTCAAAGCGCTGACCAATATCAGGTGCAGCCTAATCACAAGTCATCATTGCCACAGGCTCTTTCCAGTTCTTAAAGGGGAGGTTCATTGATGCTGCAGAACCTCATTCTCATCATTGTTGGCTGTGCAGCCGTCTCAGCCAGCAGCAGCAGGTCAAGGAGAAGGAGCTGGATGACTCAAGCAGCCGTAATGATGGCAGATTCAAGCCCCAGGGAGCGAGCCCGCAGATTCTACGACCATGCATTGGAAGCGTTGGTGTTCGCAGTGGAGAGATGGAGGGCGGTGCTCTACCCAGCAAGTGGCAGGAGGCCCTCGCCGCAAGTCTTCCGCACCATGTGGAGAGAGGTAGTGCAGCATGTCTCGGGCAGCACTGTGGTCCCCAGGACCCCCACACAGTGCAGGAAGAAATTTAACGACCTCACTCGGGTGGTCAGGGTGAGTGAAAGCTTGAACAAATGCTCTGTGTGGAGTTTGCACATTCTCCCCGTGTTTGCGTGGGTTTCCTCCGGGTGCTCCGGTTTCCTCCCACAGTCCAAAGATGTGCGGGTTAGGTTGATTGGCTATGATAAATTGACCCTTAGTGTTAGGGGGATTAAATACGTGGGGTTATGGGGATCGGGGGGGATATGTGTCGGTGCGGGCTCGATGGGCCGAAATGGCCTCTATCTGCACTGTGGGGTTTCTGTGATTCTGTGATTCTGTGATACATCCACCATCTGAACCACAATCTTCACACACTGCCCAAAGCACCACACCCCCAGCACTCACCCACCAACAATCTCTACCTACCAACACTCACACCCACATCTCACACCTTGCACACAATGACAGCTATTCAACTATGGCAGGCACATCACCCAAACACATTGCTCCACACTCACTCACACACTTTCCTTTCTCTTGCAGATCAAGGTGGCTCACAACAGGAGGGAGCAGGAGCAAACAGGTGGGAGACAAGCCAACACCCAACCACTATCTGAGCTGGAGAATCAAGTGCTGTAGATTATTGGGTGGCAGGTGGTGGGCGCCATGGCCACTGGTGATGTTGACCCCCTTGGGGACAACAACGGCATGTTCATCCCTACTCCTTCTTCTCACATCCCACTTTCCCCTCACCCCACATGCATTTTGCACTTTCCAGCTAATCATGCTACATGCATGCATTTCTCTTCCTGCCCCCCCTCCCCTCACCTTAACCTGACACTTGTGCCTTTATGCTTTCAGATAATGAACAAGCACCTGAGCAGCCTGTCCCTGAGGGCACCATAGAGAGTGAGGCGGGAGAAGAGGAGGAGGGGGAAGACACCGTGTCACTGCATGTCTCACCCGCAGGCACCAGTTCAAACACTGGCACTACGCGTTCTTTAGAGGCTAGTATAGTAGCGGGATCTACACAGGGTGAGGCACTGGGGACAAGTGGGCTGCAGCAAGTCCAGGGGGAAAGGGTAGCTCGGGGGCCAGTTCCCCAGAGGACGAGTTCGCGTGCGAGTTCTGCTGCACAGGACTCAGATGAGGACCTTGATGGGGAGGCCTTTAGAAGAAGGGAGATGGGCATGCACACGAGATGAAATGTGCAATGGCAAGGGTGCCCGAGAGCCTCTCGACAATGGTAAGGAGCATGGAGGAGTCCACCTCCAACATTGCACAAGGCTCTGTGCACACCATGGAGCCCATCATTTCCAGTCTGCAAAGGATGGTAGACTCCCAGAGAGACCGTGGCAACCCAAACCTGATGCCGCATGTGATGGGCGATCTGGCATCTTCCATTGCAGCACAGGCGGAAGTGACGCAACATCTTAGAGCTGTAATGCAGTCTATGGTTGGTACCATTCAATCTCAGACTGCTCTCATGCTGTCTCAGCTTTATGCCACGCAAGCTCTGACTGCTGCCATCATGTCTGGGTCTACCACCATCGACCAGGGCTTTCACGGTGTTGCAGCAGGCCAGCAATCTGTGCTGCAACAGATTGCTAGGGATGCTGAGGTGCTGCCCCGGGGGATGGCAGTGGGTCAGTGGAGCAGGAACCTGCTGTCCTCTCTCAGGATGACAGCATTCCTGCTCCCACCACTGGCACTTCGCCATTGTCCTTGTTGCTGCCCGTCATCCAGCTAGCCCAGGCTTATGCCACCCATGCTGAGGTGGTGCAGTCTACAGCCGGGCCTTGCATGCTCAGAGCTGGTCAAGAGTGCCCTGCAAGGCCATCTGAAGTCTCCTGCACGGACAATCAGCAGCCTTCCACCAGCCATGCTGCAGCCACTGGGTCAACACTTCATAGGAGCACTAGAGTAGGCAAAGGCACAGTAACGAGAGGCACTAAGGGATTGCACAAGGGTGAATAGGTAATAATGTTGCTGTAAATATGTGTTCACTGATTATTGATAAATTTATTAATTCAGTTTAGATTATTATGTAGTGTCTCTCATTTCAGCTTTGCGCTGTGATATGGCCTGCAACAGGGATGGAATTATGGGGATGTGGTGAGCAACGGGGATCTGGGGTATAATTTGTTGGAACCAAAGTCTGATGAGGCGGTCACAGACCTCTCTTACGGAAGGCCGAGTGGCTGCCTCCTCTCTCACCCCGTTCCTCCTCCTCCTCCTCGTCTTCCTCTTCCTTCTCATCCTCATTCTCCTCCTCCTCTCCCTCATCCTCCTCCTGAGGTGGTCCCGCAGTCCCTGGTGGCAAGGACTGCACCCTCATGATGGCCAAGTTGTGGAGCATGCAGCAGACCATGACAAAATGGGACACCCGCTCAGCCGAGTACTGGAGGGCTCCTCCCGAGCGGTCAAGGTAGTGAGCCATTGCTTGAGCACCTCGATGGTCAGCTCGATGGTGTTCCTGGTGGTGGCATGGCTCTCATTATATGAGTGCTGGGCAGGAGTTTTGGGGTTGCGGAGAGGAATCATGAGCCAGGTGGAGAGTGGATAGCCCTTGTTTCCCACCAGCCAGCCATGAGCTTGACGTGGTGGCTGGAAGAGTGCTGGCGCAGGATGAAGGCATCGTGGCTGCTGACAAGATAGTGGGCATCACATTGAGGATTCGCTGTCTGTGGTCGCACACCAACTGCACATTAAGTGAATGATAGCCTTTGCAGTTACGGAAGATGTCAGGATTGTTATGCAGTGCCTGCAAAGCCACATGGGTGCAGTCAATGGCGCCCTGCACCATGGGGAAGCCCGCTATCCTGGCAAAGCCACATGCATGCTCGTCATGCTTCTCTCTGGTGATGGGGAAGGAAATGTAGTCCCTTCTATTGTAGGAAGCCTCTGTGACCTCCCTGATGCAGCGATGGACAGCAAACTGTGAGATGTTAACTATATCTCCTGTTGCAGACTGGGAGGATCTGCTGGTGAAGAAATTGAGAGTGACAGTGACCTTGACTGCCACTGAAAGAACTGTGGTCACCTTGATCTGAGGCTGGAGGCCTGGTTGTAGAAGGTGGCAGAGTTCTGTGACCACATCCTTGCTGAAGTGGAGCCTTCTAATACACTGCTCCTCACTTAATTGGAAGTAGGAGAAGTGCTCTCAGAATACCCTCAGAGGGTAAGGCCTCCAGTTGAGGGCCCTCATGGCCCTTCTCCTTCCTCTGGCCACATGTTCTCATCTTTCTCGCTGCCTCCCCTCCCTCCACCGTAAATTCTGGAGGGCGCGGTCGACTGCCAGTACAGCCTCCATAAATGTAACAATGTGTAGCACTTTGATATGTTGTGAGAATAAATGTAACTAGTTGTTAGTAGCCACAACACTCCTGATACTAAATAACCTTTAAATGACTGAATTAAACTGCTGCACAATGTCAAACTGACAAGGAATCAGTGAAACTCCACTAACCCGACAGCTGCGACTCATCATACATGATCCCTTTAAGTAGCACCCCTGGAGCTGGCGTCCACCTCCCTGACACCTCCTCTCCCTATCGTTGTCGGGGCGAGGTGCTAAGGCGGGGAGCGTTGCACACTCACTGATGTCACAACCTGCCCGGCGCTGAGATCCCCAGTGCTAACTCATAGCGGCGACACCAAGGAAGGGGGGGTGGGTGGCCTGGATTTGGCATGTGTCGCTGGATTTGCCTCGCCGCGGTGCTAACTGGAGTGGCGCAAAGGTACAGAATTTCTCCCCCATAGAATTATACAGCACAGAAGGAGGCCATTCAGCCCACTGTGCCTTTGAAAGAGCTATCCAATTAATCCCACTCACCCTGCTCTTTCCCTATAACCCGTCTAATTTTTCCTTTTCAATTATATAACTTATCCCCTTTTGAAAGCTACTACAGTATTGAATCTGCTTCCACCACCCTAATAGGCAGCGCATTCCAGATCATAACAACTCGCTGCATAAAAATCTTTTTTTCCTCATCTCCCACTGGTGCTTTCACCAATGATCTTCCGGTTACCGATCCTCCTGCCAGTGGGAACAGTTTCTCCCTATTGACTCTGTCAAAACCCGTCACAATTTTGAACACCTCTGTTACATCTCCCCTTAACCTTCTCTGCTCCAAGGAGAACAATCCCAGCTTCTCCAGTCTCTCCACATAACTGAAGTCCCTCATCCCTGGTACCAATTCTAGTAAATCTCTTCCACACCCTCTCCAAGGCCTTGACATCCTTCCTAAAGTGCGGTGCCCAGAATTGGACACAAAACTCCGAACCCCCTTATTATCCACAGCATTCCAGTATTCTCTGGTGAGCAGTCAATTCAACTGCATGCACACACGCTACTCCTGAACCTGTCATATGAGGCATTTTAAATGAACTTCCACAAATACTTCAGTCAGGAAGTGCTGCACTGTCAGAGGTTCCGTCTTTTGGATGAGACGTTAAACCGAGGTCGAGGCAAAAGAACCTGCGGCACTATTTCAAAGAAGAGCAGGGGCGCTTTCCCCAGTGTACTGGCCAATAATTATCCCTCAATCAACATCAGTAAAATAGATTATCCAGTCATTATCACATTGCTGTTTGTGGGAGCTTGCTGTGCCAAAAATTGGCTGCCACGTTTCCTACACTACAACAGTGACTACACTTCAAATGTACTTCATTGGCTGCAAACCGATTTGGGACATCCTGAAGCAGTAAAAGACACAACAGATAAAACGCTGGGTATCAAACTCGATATCACAAACTACATCACTCGTGATATCACCTCCGATAACATTCCCGAAATCACATCCAATATCACTCCCAATACCACTCCCAATATCACACTTGATATCGCTCCTGACATCACTCCCAACATCACTCCCGTCATCTCTCCCAATATCACTCCTGATATCACTCCTGATATCACTCCCGACATCACTCCTGACATCACTCCCGACATCATTCCCGATATCACTCCCGATATCACTCCTGATATCACTCCCGACATCACTCCTGATATCGCTCCCGATACCACTCCCGACATCACTCCCGACATCACTCCCGACATCATTCCCGACATCATTCCTGACATCATTCCCGACTTCACACCCGATATCACTCCCAAGATCAAAACCGACATCACTCATGACATCACTCCCAACATCACTCCCGACATCACTCCCGACATCACTCCCGACAACACTCCCGACATTACTCCCGATATCATTCCCGACATCACACCCGACATCACTCCCGACATCACTCCCGACATCACTCCCAAAATCATTCCCGACATCACTCCCGACATCAATCCCAACGTCACTTTCAACACCACTCTCGACATCACTCCTGATATCACTCCCGGCATCACTCCCGACATCACTCCCGACATCACTCCCGACACCACTCCCGACATCACTCCCGATATCACTACCGACAGCTCTCCCGATATCACTCCTGATATCATTCCCAACATCACTCCCGACATCAATCCCGATATCACTCCTGACATCACACCCGACATCATCCTTGACATCACTCCTGACATCATTCCCGACAATAATCTCGACACCACTCCCGACATCATTCCCGCCATCACTCCCGACATCACTCCCGACATATTCCCGACAATAATCTCGACATCACTCCCGCATTACTCCCGACATTTCTCCCGACATCACTCCCGACATTACTCCTGATATTACCCCCGACATCACTCCCGACATCATCCCCGACATCACTCCCAACATCATTCCCAAAATCACTACCGTTATCACTCCCGACATCACTCCCGACATCACTCCTGACATCATTCCTGACATCACTCCCGACATCACTCCCAACATCATCCCCGACATCACACCCGACATCACTCCCGACATCACTCCCGACATCATTCCCGACATCACGCCGAACATCACTCCTGACATCACTCCCGACATCACTCCTGATATCACTCCCGACATCACTCCCGACCTCACTCCCAAGCCCTGCAGTGGGTAGTCAAAGCTGCCTAATGCATTACCGGCACCCGGCTACCGACCATAGAGCACATATACCAGAAACGCTGTTTACAGAGGTCACTGACCATCATCAAAGACCCTACCCACCCCAGCCACAGTCTGTTCAGCCCCCTGCCATCTGGGAGACGCTACAGAGGCATTCGCACCCGAGCGACCAGATTTAGGGACAGCTTCTTTCCCAGGGCTGTCATCCTACTGAACTCCACAAATAAACTCTAAAGCCTGCACATCTGCCAATGCACTTTATTATGTTTATGTTAATGTTCAAGCCAAATGTTAATTACAAGCCAAATGAATGTTGAATGTTTAAATGTCTTAATCTAAATGTACACTCTCGGGAGCCGCAAGCCTACATTTCGTTCTACTGCACTTGTGCACTAACAATGACAATAAAGTTGATTATGATTATGTTTATCCTGACATCACACATGACATCACTCCCGACATCACTCCTGACATCACTCCCGACATCATTCCCGACATTACTCCCGACATCACTCCCGACATCATTCCCGACAATACTCTCGACATCACTCCCGAAATCACTCCTGACATCACTCCTGACATCATTCCCGACATCACTCCCGACATCACTACCGACATCACTCCCGACATCAGTCCTGACATCACTCCCGACTTCATTCCCAACTTCACACCTGATATCACTCCCGAGATCAAAACCGACATCACGCCCGACATCACTCCTGACATCACTCCCAACATCACTCCCGACATCACTCCCAACATCACTCCCAACATCACTCCCGACATCACTCACGACATCACTTCCGACAACACTCCTGACATCACTCCCGACATCACTACCGACATCACTCCCGACATCAGTCCTGACATCACTCCCGACATCATTCCCAACTTCACACCTGATATCACTCCCGAGATCAAAACCGACATCACGCCCGACATCACTCCTGACATCACTCCCAACATCACTCCCGACATCACTCCCAACATCACTCCCAACATCACACCCGATATCACTCCCGAGATCAAAACCGACAATACTCCTGACATCAATCCCGACATCACGCCCGACATCACTCCTGACATCATTCCCGACATCACTCCAACATCATTCCCGACTTCACAACCGATATCACTCCCGACATCACCCCCGATAATACTCTCGACATCACTCCCGAAATCACTCCCGACATCACTCCTGACATCATTCCCGACATCACTCCCGACATCACTCCTGACATCACTCCCAACATCATTCCCCCAACATCACTCCCGACATTACTCCCGATATCACTCCCGACATCACACCTGAAATCATTCCCGACATCACTCCTGACATCACTCCTGACGTCACTCCCGACATCACTCCTGACATCACTCCCGAAATCAGCCCCGATAATACTCCGGACATAATTCCCGACAATACTCCTGACATCACACCCGACATCACTCCCAACAGCATTCCCAACATCACTCCCGACATCACTCCCGATATCACTCCTGGCATCACTCCCGACATCATTCTCGACATCACTCCCAACATCACTTCCGACATCACTCCCGACATCATCCCCGACATCACTCCTGACATCATTCCCCACATTAATCCCAACATTACTCCCGACATCACTCCCGACATCACTCCTGATATCACTCCCGACATCACTCCTGATATCACTCCCGACATCATTCGCGACATCGCCCCTGACATCACTCCTGACATCACTCCGACATCGCTCCCGACATCACTCCCAACAACACTCCCGACATCATCCCCGACATCACTCCTGACAACACCCCCGACACCATTCCTGACAACGATCCTGACATCACTCCTGACATCATTCCCGATATCACACCTAATATCACTCCCGATATCACTCCTGATATCACTCCTGACATCACTCCTGATATCACTCCTGACATCAAACCTGATATCACTCCCGATATCACTCCCGATATCACTCCTGATATCACTCCTGACATCACTCCTGATATCACTCCCGATATCATTCCTGATATCACTCCTGACGTCACTCCTGATATCACACCTGATATCACTCCCGACATCACTCCCGACATCAGTCCCGACTTCACTCCCAACATCATTCCTGACATGACACCCGACATCAATCCCGACAGCATTCCCTACATCACTCCCGACATCACTCCTGACATGACTCCCGACATCACTCTCAACACCACTCGCGACATCACTCCTGATATCACTCCCAACATCACTCCCGACATCACTCCCGACACCACTCCCGATATCACTCCCGATGTCACTCCTGATATCACTCCCGACATCACTCCCGACATCACTCCTGACATCACTCCCGACATCATTCCCAAAATTCACTCCCGACATCACTCCCTACATCATTCCTCACTTCACACCCGATATCATTCCCGAGATCAAAACCAACATCACTCCCAACATCAATCTCGACATCACTCCCGACATCACTCCCAACATCACTCCCAACAACACTCCCGACATCACTACCGACATCACTCCTGACATCACTCCCGACATAAATCCCGAAATCACCCCTGATATCACTACTGACAATAATCCTGACATCACTCCTGACATCACTCCCGAGATCATTCCCGACAATACTCCTGACATCACACCATATATCACTCCCGAGATCAAAACCGACAATACTCCCGACATCCCTCTCGAAATCACTCCCAACATCACTCCCGACATCACTCCCAACATCACTCCTGACGTCACTCCCGACATCACTCCCGACATCACTCCCTACATCATTCCTGACAATACTCCCGGCATCACACCCGATATCATCCCCAACATCACTCCCGACATCATTCCCGACATTACTCCTGATATCACTCCCGACATCACTCCTGAAATCATTCACGACATCACTCCCGACATCATTCCCAAAATCACTCCCGAAATCACTCCCGACATCCTTGCTGACATCATTCCTGACAAAACTCCCGACATCACTCCCGACATCACTCCCGACATCATTCCTGACATCACTCCTGACATCGCTCCCGACATCACTCACGACATCACTTCCGACAACACTCCTGACATCACTCCCGACATCACTCCCGACATCACTCCCGATATCGCTCCTGACAATACTCCTGACATCACTCCTGACATCACTCCCGACATCATTCCAGACAATACTCCCGACATCACACCCGATATCACTCCCGAGATCAAAACCGACAATACTCCTGACATCAATCCCGACATCATGCCCGACATCACTCCTGACATCATTCCCGACATCACTCCAACATCATTCCCGACTTCACAACCGATATCACTCCCGACATCACCCCCGATAATACTCCGGACATAAATCCCGACAATACTCCTGACATCACTCCCGACATCACTCCCAACATCATTCCCAACATCACTCCCGACATCAATCCCGATATCACTCCTGACATCACACCCGACATCATCCTCGACATCACTCCTGACATCATTCCCGACAATACTCTCGACATCACTCCCGACATCATTCCCGCCATCATTCCCGACATCACTCCCGACATCATTCCCGACAATAATCTCGACATCACTCCCGCATTACTCCCGACATCACTCCCGACATTACTCCTGATATTACCCCCGACATCACTCCCGACATCATCCCCGACATCACTCCCAACATCATTCCCAAATTCACTGCCGTTATCACTCCCGACATCACTCCTGACATCACTCCCGACATCACTCCCGACATCATTCCCGACATCACTCCCGATATCACTCCCGACAATACTCTCGACATCACTCCCGAAATCACTCCCGACATCACTCCTGACATCATTCCCGACATCACTCCCGACATCACTCCTGACATCACTCCCAACATCATTCCCCCAACATCACTCCCGACATTACTCCCGATATCACTCCCGACATCACACCTGAAATCATTCCCGACATCACTCCTGACATCACTCCCGACATCACTCCTGACATCACTCCCGAAATCAGCCCCGATAATACTCCGGACATAATTCCCGACAATACTCCTGACATCACTCCCGACATCACTCCCAACATCATTCCCAACATCACTCCCGACATCACTCCCGATATCACTCCTGGCATCACTCCCGACATCATTCTCGACATCACTCCCAACATCACTTCCGACATCACTCCCGACATCATCCCCGACATCACTCCTGACATCATTCCCCACATTTATCCCAACATTACTCCCGACATCACTCCCGACATCACTCCTGATATCACTCCCGACATCACTCCTGATATCACTCCCGACATCATTCGCGACATCGCCCCTGACATCACTCCTGACATCACACCGACATCGCTCCCGACATCACTCCCAACAACACTCCCGACATCATCCCCGACATCACTCCTGACATCACCCCCGACATCATTCCTGACATCGATCCTGACATCACTCCTGACATCATTCCCGATATCACACCTAATATCACTCCCGATATCACTCCTGATATCACTCCTGACATCACTCCTGATATCACTCCTGACATCAAACCTGATATCACTCCCGATATCACTCCCGATATCACTCCTGACATCACTCCTGATATCACTCCCGATATCACTCCCGATATCATTCCTGATATCACTCCTGACATCACACCTGATATCACACCTGATATCACTCCCGACATCACTCCCGACATCAGTCCCGACTTCACTCCCAACATCATTCCTGACATCACACCCGACATCAATCCCGACAGCATTCCCGACATCACTCCCGACATCACTCCTGACATGACTCCCGACATCACTCTCAACACCACTCGTGACATCACTCCTGATATCACTCCCAACATCACTCCCGACATCACTCCCGACACCACTCCCGACACCACTCCCGCTATCACTCCCGATGTCACTCCTGATATCACTCCCGACATCACTCCCGACATCACTCCTGACATCACTCCCGACATCATTCCCAACTTCACTCCCGACATCACTCCCTACATCATTCCTCACTTCACACCCGATATCATTCCCGAGATCAAAACCAACATCACTCCCAGCATCAATCTCGACATCACTCCCGACATCACTCCCAACATCACTCCCAACAACACTCCCGACATCACTACCGACATCACTCCTGACATCACTCCCGACATAAATCCCGAAATCACCCCTGATATCACTCCTGACAATAATCCTGACATCACTCCTGACATCACTCCCGAGATCATTCCCGACAATACTCCCGACATCACACCATATATCACTCCCGAGATCAAAACCGACAATACTCCCGACATCCCTCCCGAAATCACTCCCAACATCACCCCGACATCACACCTGACGTCACTCCCGACATCACTCCCGACATCACTCCCGACATCATTCCTGACAATACTCCCGGCATCACACCCGATATCATCCCCGACATCACTCCCGACATCATTCCCGACATTACTCCTGATATCACTCCCGACATCACTCCTGAAATCATTCACGACATCACTCCCGACATCATTCCCAAAATCACTCCCGAAATCACTCCCGACATCCTTGCCGACATCATTCCTGACAAAACTCCCGACATCACTCCCGACATCCTTGACGACATCATTCCTGACAAAACTCCCGACATCACTCCTGACATCATCCCCGACATCACTCCCGACATTAATCCCGACATCACTCCTGACATCACTCCCGCTATCATTCCTGACATCATTCCCGACATCACTGCCGACATCACTCGCGACATCACTTCTGACATCACTCCCGACATCATCCCCGATATCACTCCTGACATCACTCCCGACATCACTCCTGACATCACTCCCGACATCATCCCTGATATCACTCCCGATATCACTCCTGATATCACCCCCGACATCATTCCCGACATCACTCCCGACATCACTCCCGACATCACTCCCGACATCATTCTCGACATCACTCCAACATCGCTCCCGACATCACTCCCGACATCACTCCTGATATCATTCCTGACATCAGTCCGGATATCACTCCCGATATCACGCCTGATATCACTCCTGATATCACTCCTGACATCAAACCTGATATCACTCCCGACATCACTCCCGACATCACTCCCGACATCAGTCCCGACATCACTCCCAACATCTTTCCCGACATGACTCCCGACATCACTCCTGACATGACTCCCGACATCACTCTCAACACCACTCGCGACATCACTCCTGATATCACTCCCAACATCACTCCCGACATCACTCCCGAAACCACTCCCGACATCACTCCCGATATCACTCCCGATGTCACTCCTGATATCACTCCCGACATCACTCCCGACATCACTCCTGACATCACTCCCGACATCATTCCCGCTATCACTCCCGATATCAATCCTGATATCACTCCCGGCATCAGTCCTAATATCACTCCCGACATCACTCCCGACATCACTCCCGACATCATTCCCAACTTCACTCCCGACATCACTCCCTACATCATTCCTGACTTCGCACCCGATATCATTCCCGAGATCAAAACAGACATCACTCCCGACATCACTCCCAACATCACTCGCAACATCAATCTCGACAGCACTCCCGACATCACTCCCAACATCACTCCCAACAACACTCCCGACATCACTACCGACATCACTCCTGACAATAATCCTGACATCATTCCTGACATCACTCCCGAGATCATTCCCGACAATACTCCTGACATCACACCAGATATCAGTCCCGAGATCAAAACCGACAATACTCCCGACATCCCTCCCGAAATCACTCCCAGCATCACTCCCGATATCACTCCCGACATCACTCCCGACATCACTCCCGACGTCACTCCCGATATCACTCCCGACATCACTCCTGACAATACTCCCGACATCACACCCGATATCATCCCCGACATCACTCCCGACATCATTCCCGACATTACTCCTGACATCACTCCCGACATCACTCCTGACATCACTCCCGACATCACCCCCGATAATACTCCAGACATAATTCCCAACAATACTCCTGAAATCACTCCCGACATCTCTGCCAACATCATTCCCAACATCACACCCGACATCACTCCCGATATCACTCCCGACATCACACCTGACATCAACCCCGACATCACACCCGACATCATTCCCAAAATCACTCCCGAAATCACTCCTGACATAATTCCCTACAATACTCTTGACATCACTCCCGACATCACTCCCGACATCATTCCTGACATCACTCCCGACATCACTCCCGACATCACTCCTGACATCACTCCCGCTATCATTCCTGACATCATTCCCGACATCACTGCCGACATCACTCGCGACATCACTCCCGCCATCACTCCCGACATCACACCCGACATCACTCCCGACATCACTCCTGATATCACTCCTGACATCACTCCCGACATAACTCCCGACATCATCCCCGATATCACTCCCGACATCACTCCCGACATCACTCCCGACATCACTCCTGACATCACTCCTGACATCATTCCCGAACTCATTCCAGACATTACTCCCGACATCATTACCGACAAAACTCCTGACATCATTCCTGACATCACTCCCGACATCACTCTCGACACCACTCCCGACATCACTCCTGATATCACTCCCGACATCACTCCCGCCATAACTCCCGACACCACTCCTGACAGCACTCCCAATATCACTCCCAACATCACTCCCGATGTCACTCCTGATATCACTCCCGACATCACTCCCGACATCACTCCTGACATCACTCCCAACATCATTCCCGATATCACTCCCGATATCACTCCCGATGTCACTCCTGATATCACTCCCGACATCACTCCCGGCATCACTCCCCACATCACTCGTGACATCACTCCTGATATCACTCCCGACATCACTCCCGACATCACTCCCGACATCAGTCCCGACATCACTCCCAACATCTTTCCCGACATCATACCCGACATCACTCCCGACATCACTCCCGACATCACTCCTGACATGACTCCCAACATCACTCTCGACACCACTCCCGACATCACTCCTGATATCACTCCGGACATCACTCCCGACATAACTCCCGACACCACTCCCGACATCACTCCCGATATCACTCCCAACATCACTCCCGATGTCACTCCTGATATCACTCCCGACATCACTCCCGACATCACTCCTGGTATCACTCCCGACATCACTCCTGATATCACTCACACTATCATTCCTGACATCATTCCTGGCATCACTCCTGACATCACTCGCGACATCACTCGCAACATCACTCCCGACATCACACCCGATATCACTCCCGACATTACTCCCGACATCACTCCCAACATCACTCCCGACATCACTCCCGACATCACTCCTGACATCACTCCCTTCATCGTTCCCGACATCACTCCTGACATCAATCCTGACATCACTCCTGACATCACTCCTGACATCGCTCCTGACATCATTCCGACCTCATTCCTGACAATACTCACGACATCATTCCCGACAAAACTCCTGACATCATTCCTGACATCACTCCCGACATCACTCCCGACATCACTCCCGATATCACTCCCGACATCACTCCTGACATCACTCCGACATCACTCCCGACATCATTCCCAACATCACTCCTGACATCATTCCTGACATCACTCCCGACATCACACCTGATATCACTCCTGATATCACACCCAGCATCTCTCCCGAAATCACTCCCGACATCATTCCTGACATCATTCCAGACAATACTCCCAACATCACTACCGACATCATCCCCGACATCACTCCTGACATCATTCCTGACATTAATCCGGATATCACTCCCAACATCACGCCCGACATCACTCCCGACATCATCCCCGACATCACTCCTGACATAATTCCTGACATCAACCCCGACATCACTCCCGACATCATTCCCGACATCACCCCCGCCATCACTCTCGACATCAACCCCGACATCACTCCCGACATTGATCCCGCCATCACTCCCGACATCACTCCTGACATCACTCCTGATATCACTCCTGACATCATTCCCAATATCACTCCTGACATCACACCCGATATCAATCCTGACATCACTCCTGATATCATACCTGATATCACTCCCGATATCATTCCCAACATCACTCCCGACATCACGCCCGACATAATTCCCAACATCACTCCCGACATCACTCCCGACATCATTCCCAACTTCACACCCGATATCACTCCCGACATCATTCCCGACATCACTCCCAACATCACTCTCGACATCAACCCCGACATCACTCCTGACATCGATCCTGACATCACTCCCGACATCACTCCCGACATCACTCCCGACATCCCTCCCGACATCACTCCTGACATTACTCCCGATATCACTCCTGATATCACTCCTGACATCACTCGTGATATCACTCCTGACATCACTCCTGATAGCACACATGATATCACTCCCGACATCACTCCCGACATCACTCCCGATATCACTCCTGATATCACTCCCGACATCACTCCCGACATCACTCCCGACATCACTCCTGATATCACTCCCGATATCACTCCCGACATCACTCCCGACATCACTCCCGACATAATTCCCAACATCACTCCCGACATCACTCCCGACATCATTCCCTACTTCACACCCGATATCACTCCTGAAATCATTCCCGACATCACTCCCAACATCACTCCCGACATCATCCCCGACACCACTACTGACATAATTCCCGACATTACTCCCGACATTATTCCCGATATCACTCCCGACATCACTCCCGATATCACTCCTGACATCACTCCTGATATCACTCCCGACATCATTCCCAACATTACCCCCGACATCACTCCCGACATCACCCCCGACATCGCACCAGACATCACTCCCAACATCACTCCCGACATCAACCCCGACATCACTCGTGACACCACCCCCGACATCATTCCCGACATCACCCACGACATCACTCTCGACCTCAAACCCGACATCACTCCCGCCCTTGATCCCGACATCATTCCCAACTTCACACCCGATATCACTCATGAAATCATTCCCGACATCACTCCCAACATCACTCCCGACATTATTCCCGACATTACTCCCGACATTATTCCCGATATCACTCCCGACATCACTCCCGATATCACTCCCGACATCACTCCTGATATCACTCCTGACATCATTCCCGACATCACCCCCGACTTCACTCCCGACATCACCCCCGACATCGCACCAGACATCACTCGTGACATCACCCCCGACATCATTCCCGACATCACCCACGACATCACTCCTGACATCGATCCCGACATCACTCCTGACATCACTGCTGACATCACTCCTGATAACACTCCTGACATCATTCCCGCTATCACTCCTGATATCACTCCTGATATCGCTCCTAACATCACTCCCGATATCACTCCTGATATCACTCCTGATATCGCTCCTAACATCACTCCCGATATCACTCCTGATATCACTCCTGATATCAGTCCTGATATCACTGCTAACATCACACCTGATATCTTTTATGACATCACTCCCGACATCACTCCCGACATCACTCCTGACATCACTCCTGACACCACTCCCAATATCACTACCGATATCACTCCTGATATCACCCCTGACATCACACCTGATATCTTTTATGACATCACTCCCGACATCACTCCCGACATCACTCCTGACATCACTCCTGACACCATTCCCGACATCACTCCCGATATCACTCCCGACATCACTCCCAACATCATTACTGACATCACTCACGACATCACTCCAGACATGACTCCCGACATGACTCCCGACATCACTCCCGACATCATTCACGACACCACTCCTGATATCACTCCGACATCACTCCCAACATCACTCACGACACCACTCCTGACATCACTCCTGCTATCACTCCCGACATCACTCCCGACATCACTCCCGACATCATTCCTGATATCACTCCCGATATAATTCCTGATATCACTCCCGACATCACTCCTGATGTCACTCCTGATATCACTTCCGACATCACTCCCGACATCACTCCCGACATAATTCCCAACATCACTCCAGACATCACTCCCGACATCATTCCCAACTTCACACCCGATATCACTCCCGACATCATTCCCGACATCACTCCCAACATCACTCTCGACACCAACCCCGACATCACTCCCGACATTACCACCGACATCATTCCCGACATCACCCCAGACATCACTCACGACATCAACCCCGACATCACTCCCGAAATCGATCCCGACATCACTCCTGACATCATTCCCGATATCACACCTAATATCACTCCCGATATCACTCCTGATATCTCTCCTGACATCACTCCTGATATCACTCCTGACATCACTCCTGATATCACACCTGATATCACTCCCAACATCATTCCCGACATAATTCCCGACATCACTCCCGACATCACTCCCGACATCATTCCTGATATCACTCCCGATATCATTCCTGATATCACTCCCGACATCTCTTCTGATGTCACTCCCTATATCACTCCCGACATCACTCCCGACATCACTCCCGACATAATTCCCAACATCACTCCCGACATCACTCCCGACATCATTCTCAACTTCACACCCGATATCACTCCCGACATCATTCCCGACATCACTCCCAACATCACTCTCGACACCAACCCCGACTTCACTCCCGACATCACCCCCGACATCATTCCCGACATCACCCCAGACATCACTCTCGACATCAACCCCGACATCACTCCCGAAATCGATCCCGACATCACTCCTGACATCATTCCCGATATCACTCCTGATATCACTCCTGACATCACTCCTGATATCACTCCTGTCATCACTCCTGATATCACACCTGATATCACTCCCGACATCATACCCGACGTCATACCCGACATCACTCCCGACATCACTCCCGACATCACTCCCGACAACACTCCCGACAACACTCCCGACATCACTCCCGACATCACTCCTGACATCACTCCCGACATCATTCCAGACAATACTCAAGACATCACACCCAATATCACTTCTGAGATCAAAACCGACAATACTCCTGACATCACTCCCGACATCACTCCCGACATCACTCCCGACATCATTCCCGACATCGCTCCCGACATCATTCCCGATTTCACACCTGTTGTCACTCCCGACATCACCCCTGATAATACTCCAGACATAATTCCCGACAATACTCCTGACATCACTCCCGACATCACTCCCAACATTATTCCCAACATCACTCCCAACATCACTCCCGATATCACTCCCGACATCACACCCGACATCATCACCGACATCACTCCTGACATCATTCCCGACAATACACTCGACATCACTCCCGACATCATACCCGACATCACTCCCGACATCACTCCCGTCATCATTCCCGACAATAATCTCGATATCACTCCTGGCATTACTTCCGACATTAATCCCGACATCACTCCCGATATTGCTCCTGATATTACCGTCGACATCACTCCCAACATCATCCTCGACATCACTCCCGACATCATTCCAGACAATACTCAAGACATCACACCCAATATCACTTCTGAGATCAAAACCGACAATACTCCTGACATCACTGCCGACACCACTCCCGACATCACTCCCGACATAATTCCCAACATCACTCCCGACATCACTCCCGACATCATTCCCAACATCACACCCGATATCACTCCCGACATCATTCCCGACATCACTCCCAACATCACTCCCGACATCACGCCCGACATCACTCCCGACATCATTCACGATATCACACCCGATATCACTCCCGACATCATTCCTGACATCTCTCCCGACATCATTCCCGATTTCTAACCCGATATCACTCCCGACATCACTCCCGACATCACCCCCGACATCACTCCCGACATCACTCCCGACAACACTCCCGACAACACTCCCGACATCACTCCCGACATCACTCCCGACATCACTCCCGATATCACTCCCGACATCACACCCGACATCATCACCGACATCACTCCTGACATCATTCCCGACAATACTCTCGACATCACTCCCGACATCATTCCCGACATCACTCCCGACATCACTCCCGACATCATTCCCGACAATAAACTCGACATCACTCCCGGCATTACTCCCGACATTAATCCCGACATCACTCCCGATATTACTCCCGATATTACCGTCGACATCACTCCCAACATCATCCTCGACATCACTCCCGATATAATTCCCAAAATTACTCCCGTTATCACTCCCGACATCACTCCCGACATCACTCCTGACACCACTCCCGACATCATTCCAGACATCACCCCTGACATCACTCTCGACATCAACCCCGACATCACTCCCGACATCGATCCCGACATCACTCCCAACATCACTCCTGACATCACTCCTGATATCACTCCTGACATCATTCCCAATATCACTCCTGACATCACACCCGATATCAATCCTGACATCACTCCTGATATCACACCTGATATCACTCCCGATATCATTCCCAACATCACTCCCGACATCATTCCCGACATAATTCCCAACATCACTCCCGACATCACTCCCGACATCATTCCCAACTTCACACCCGATATCACTCCCGACATCATTCCCGACATCACTCCCAACATCACTCCCGACATCACGCCCGACATCACTCCCGACATCATTCCCAACATCACACCCGATATCACTCCCGACATCATTCCCGACATCACTCCCAACATCACTCCCGACATCACGCCCGACATCACTCCCGACATCATTCACGATATCACACCCGATATCACTCCCGACATCATTCCTGACATCTCTCCCGACATCATTCCCGATTTCTAACCCGATATCACTCCCGACATCACTCCCGACATCACCCCCGACATCACTCCCGACATCACTCCCGACAACACTCCCGACAACACTCCCGACATCACTCCCGACATCACTCCCGACATCACTCCCGATATCACTCCCGACATCACACCCGACATCACCGACATCACTCCTGACATCATTCCCGACAATACTCTCGACATCACTCCCGACATCATTCCCGACATCACTCCCGACATCACTCCCGACATCATTCCCGACAATAATCTCGACATCACTCCCGGCATTACTCCCGACATTAATCCCGACATCACTCCCGATATTACTCCCGATATTACCGTCGACATCACTCCCAACATCATCCTCGACATCACTCCCGATATAATTCCCAAAATTACTCCCGTTATCACTCCCGACATCACTCCCGACATCACTCCTGACACCACTCCCGACATCATTCCAGACATCACCCCTGACATCACTCTCGACATCAACCCCGACATCACTCCCGACATCGATCCCGACATCACTCCCAACATCACTCCTGACATCACTCCTGATATCACTCCTGACATCATTCCCAATATCACTCCTGACATCACACCCGATATCAATCCTGACATCACTCCTGATATCACACCTGATATCACTCCCGATATCATTCCCAACATCACTCCCGACATCATTCCCGACATAATTCCCAACATCACTCCCGACATCACTCCCGACATCATTCCCAACTTCACACCCGATATCACTCCCGACATCATTCCCGACATCACTCCCAACATCACTCCCGACATCACGCCCGACATCACTCCCGACATCATTCACGATATCACACCTAATATCACTCCCGACATCACTCCCGACATCACTCCTGACATCACTCCCGATATCACTGCTGATATCACTCCTGACATCACTCGTGATATCACTCCTGACATCGCTCCTGATATCACACCTGATATCGCCGCCGACATCACTCCCAACATCAATCCCGACACCACTCCCAACATCACTCCCGACATCACTCCCGATATCACTCCTGATATCACTCCCGACATCACTCCCGACATCACTCCCGACATCACTCCTGATATCACTCCCGATATCACTCCCGACATCACTCCCGACATCAATCCCGACATAATTCCCAACATCACTCCCGACATCACTCCCGACATCATTCCCAACTTCACACCCGATATCACTCCTGATATCACACCTGATATCAGTCCTGATATCACTGCTAACATCGCACCTGATATCTTTTATGACATCACTCCCGACATCACTCCCGACATCACTCCTGACATCACTCCTGACACCACTCCCAATATCACTACCGATATCACTCCTGATATCACCCCTGACATCACACCTGATATCTTTTATGACATCACTCCCGACATCACTCCCGACATCACTCCTGACATCACTCCTGACACCATTCCCGACATCACTCCCGATATCACTCCCGACATCACTCCCAACATCATTACTGACATCACTCACGACATCACTCCAGACATGACTCCCGACATGACTCCCGACATCACTCCCGACATCACTCACGACACCACTCCTGATATCACTCCGACATCACTCCCAACATCACTCACGACACCACTCCTGACATCACTCCTGCTATCACTCCCGACATCACTCCCGACATCACTCCCGACATCATTCCTGATATCACTCCCGATATCATTCCTGATATCACTCCCGACATCACTCCTGATGTCACTCCCGATATCACTTCCGACATCACTCCCGACATCACTCCCGACATAATTCCCAACATCACTCCAGACATCACTCCCGACATCATTCCCAACTTCACACCCGATATCACTCCCGACATCATTCCCGACATCACTCCCAACATCACTCTCGACACCAACCCCGACATCACTCCCGACATTACCCCCGACATCATTCCCGACATCACCCCAGACATCACTCACGACATCAACCCCGACATCACTCCCGAAATCGATCCCGACATCACTCCTGACATCATTCCCGATATCACACCTAATATCACTCCCGATATCACTCCTGATATCTCTCCTGACATCACTCCTGATATCACTCCTGACATCACTCCTGATATCACACCTGATATCACTCCCAACATCATTCCCGACATAATTCCCGACATCACTCCCGACATCACTCCCGACATCACTCCCGACATCATTCCTGATATCACTCCCGATATCATTCCTGATATCACTCCCGACATCTCTTCTGATGTCACTCCCTATATCACTCCCGACATCACTCCCGACATCACTCCCGACATAATTCCCAACATCACTCCCGACATCACTCCCGACATCATTCTCAACTTCACACCCGATATCACTCCCGACATCATTCCCGACATCACTCCCAACATCACTCTCGACACCAACCCCGACTTCACTCCCGACATCACCCCCGACATCATTCCCGACATCACCCCAGACATCACTCTCGACATCAACCCCGACATCACTCCCGAAATCGATCCCGACATCACTCCTGACATCATTCCCGATATCACTCCTGATATCACTCCTGACATCACTCCTGATATCACTCCTGTCATCACTCCTGATATCACACCTGATATCACTCCCGACATCATACCCGACATCATACCCGACATCACTCCCGACATCACTCCCGACATCACTCCCGACAACACTCCCGACAACACTCCCGACATCACTCCCGACATCACTCCTGACATCACTCCCGACATCATTCCAGACAATACTCAAGACATCACACCCAATATCACTTCTGAGATCAAAACCGACAATACTCCTGACATCACTCCCGACATCACTCCCGACATCACTCCAGACATCATTCCCGACATCGCTCCCGACATCATTCCCGATTTCACACCTGTTGTCACTCCCGACATCACCCCTGATAATACTCCAGACATAATTCCCGACAATACTCCTGACATCACTCCCGACATCACTCCCAACATTATTCCCAACATCACTCCCAACATCACTCCCGATATCACTCCCGACATCACACCCGACATCATCACCGACATCACTCCTGACATCATTCCCGACAATACACTCGACATCACTCCCGACATCATACCCGACATCACTCCCGACATCACTCCCGTCATCATTCCCGACAATAATCTCGATATCACTCCTGGCATTACTTCCGACATTAATCCCGACATCACTCCCGATATTGCTCCTGATATTACCGTCGACATCACTCCCAACATCATCCTCGACATCACTCCCGACATCATTCCAGACAATACTCAAGACATCACACCCAATATCACTTCTGAGATCAAAACCGACAATACTCCTGACATCACTGCCGACACCACTCCCGACATCACTCCCGACATAATTCCCAACATCACTCCCGACATCACTCCCGACATCATTCCCAACATCACACCCGATATCACTCCCGACATCATTCCCGACATCACTCCCAACATCACTCCCGACATCACGCCCGACATCACTCCCGACATCATTCACGATATCACACCCGATATCACTCCCGACATCATTCCTGACATCTCTCCCGACATCATTCCCGATTTCTAACCCGATATCACTCCCGACATCACTCCCGACATCACCCCCGACATCACTCCCGACATCACTCCCGACAACACTCCCGACAACACTCCCGACATCACTCCCGACATCACTCCCGACATCACTCCCGATATCACTCCCGACATCACACCCGACATCATCACCGACATCACTCCTGACATCATTCCCGACAATACTCTCGACATCACTCCCGACATCATTCCCGACATCACTCCCGACATCACTCCCGACATCATTCCCGACAATAATCTCGACATCACTCCCGGCATTACTCCCGACATTAATCCCGACATCACTCCCGATATTACTCCCGATATTACCGTCGACATCACTCCCAACATCATCCTCGACATCACTCCCGATATAATTCCCAAAATTACTCCCGTTATCACTCCCGACATCACTCCCGACATCACTCCTGACACCACTCCCGACATCATTCCAGACATCACCCCTGACATCACTCTCGACATCAACCCCGACATCACTCCCGACATCGATCCCGACATCACTCCCAACATCACTCCTGACATCACTCCTGATATCACTCCTGACATCATTCCCAATATCACTCCTGACATCACACCCGATATCAATCCTGACATCTCTCCTGATATCACACCTGATATCACTCCCGATATCATTCCCAACATCACTCCCGACATCATTCCCGACATAATTCCCAACATCACTCCCGACATCACTCCCGACATCATTCCCAACTTCACACCCGATATCACTCCCGACATCATTCCCGACATCACTCCCAACATCACTCCCGACATCACGCCCGACATCACTCCCGACATCATTCACGATATCACACCTAATATTACTCCCGACATCACTCCCGACATCACTCCTGACATCACTCCCGATATCACTGCTGATATCACTCCTGACATCACTCGTGATATCACTCCTGACATCACTCCTGATATCACACCTGATATCGCCGCCGACATCACTCCCAACATCAATCCCGACACCACTCCCAACATCACTCCCGACATCACTCCCGATATCACTCCTGATATCACTCCCGACATCACTCCCGACATCACTCCCGACATCACTCCTGATATCACACCTGATATCGCCGCCGACATCACTCCCAACATCAATCCCGACACCACTCCCAACATCACTCCCGACATCACTCCCGATATCACTCCCGATATCACTCCCGACATCACTCCCGACATCAATCCCGACATAATTCCCAACATCACTCCCGACATCACTCCCGACATCATTCCCAACTTCACACCCGATATCACTCCTGAAATCATTCCCGACATCACTCCCAACATCACTCCTGACATCATCCCCGACACCACTACTGACATAATTCCCGACATTACTCCCGACATTATTCCCGATATCACTCCCGATATCACTCCCGATATCACTCCTGACATCACTCCTGATATCACTCCCGACATCATTCCCAACATCACCCCCGACATCACTCCCGACATCACCCCCGACATCGCACCAGACATCACTCCCAACATCACTCCCGACATCACCCCCGACATCACTAGTGACATCACCCCCGACATCATTCCCGACATCACCCACGACATCACTCTCAACATCAACCCCGACATCACTCCCGACCTTGATCCCGACATCATTCCCAACTTCACACCCGATATCACTCATGAAATCATTCCCAACATCACTCCCAACATCACTCCCGACATAAATCCCGACATTACTCCCGACATTATTCCCGATATCACTCCCGACATCACTCCCGATATCACTCCCGACATAATTCCCAACATCACTCCCGACATCACTCCCGACATCATTCCCAACATCACACCCGATATCACTCCCGACATCATTCCCGACATCACTCCCAACATCACTCCCGACATCACGCCCGACATCACTCCCGACATCATTCACGATATCACACCCGATATCACTCCCGACATCATTCCTGACATCTCTCCCGACATCATTCCCGATTTCTAACCCGATATCACTCCCGACATCACTCCCGACATCACCCCCGACATCACTCCCGACATCACTCCCGACAACACTCCCGACAACACTCCCGACATCACTCCCGACATCACTCCCGACATCACTCCCGATATCACTCCCGACATCACACCCGACATCATCACCGACATCACTCCTGACATCATTCCCGACAATACTCTCGACATCACTCCCGACATCATTCCCGACATCACTCCCGACATCACTCCCGACATCATTCCCGACAATAATCTCGACATCACTCCCGGCATTACTCCCGACATTAATCCCGACATCACTCCCGATATTACTCCCGATATTACCGTCGACATCACTCCCAACATCATCCTCGACATCACTCCCGATATAATTCCCAAAATTACTCCCGTTATCACTCCCGACATCACTCCCGACATCACTCCTGACACCACTCCCGACATCATTCCAGACATCACCCCTGACATCACTCTCGACATCAACCCCGACATCACTCCCGACATCGATCCCGACATCACTCCCAACATCACTCCTGACATCACTCCTGATATCACTCCTGACATCATTCCCAATATCACTCCTGACATCACACCCGATATCAATCCTGACATCACTCCTGATATCACACCTGATATCACTCCCGATATCATTCCCAACATCACTCCCGACATCATTCCCGACATAATTCCCAACATCACTCCCGACATCACTCCCGACATCATTCCCAACTTCACACCCGATATCACTCCCGACATCATTCCCGACATCACTCCCAACATCACTCCCGACATCACGCCCGACATCACTCCCGACATCATTCACGATATCACACCTAATATTACTCCCGACATCACTCCCGACATCACTCCTGACATCACTCCCGATATCACTGCTGATATCACTCCTGACATCACTCGTGATATCACTCCTGACATCACTCCTGATATCACACCTGATATCGCCGCCGACATCACTCCCAACATCAATCCCGACACCACTCCCAACATCACTCCCGACATCACTCCCGATATCACTCCTGATATCACTCCCGACATCACTCCCGACATCACTCCCGACATCACTCCTGATATCACACCTGATATCGCCGCCGACATCACTCCCAACATCAATCCCGACACCACTCCCAACATCACTCCCGACATCACTCCCGATATCACTCCCGATATCACTCCCGACATCACTCCCGACATCAATCCCGACATAATTCCCAACATCACTCCCGACATCACTCCCGACATCATTCCCAACTTCACACCCGATATCACTCCTGAAATCATTCCCGACATCACTCCCAACATCACTCCTGACATCATCCCCGACACCACTACTGACATAATTCCCGACATTACTCCCGACATTATTCCCGATATCACTCCCGATATCACTCCCGATATCACTCCTGACATCACTCCTGATATCACTCCCGACATCATTCCCAACATCACCCCCGACATCACTCCCGACATCACCCCCGACATCGCACCAGACATCACTCCCAACATCACTCCCGACATCACCCCCGACATCACTAGTGACATCACCCCCGACATCATTCCCGACATCACCCACGACATCACTCTCAACATCAACCCCGACATCACTCCCGACCTTGATCCCGACATCATTCCCAACTTCACACCCGATATCACTCATGAAATCATTCCCAACATCACTCCCAACATCACTCCCGACATAAATCCCGACATTACTCCCGACATTATTCCCGATATCACTCCCGACATCACTCCCGATATCACTCCCGACATCATTCCCGACATCACACCCGACTTCACTCCCGACATCACCCCCGACATCGCACCAGACATCACTCGTGACATCACCCCCGACATCATTCCCGACATCACCCACGACATCACTCCCGACATCGATCCCGACATCACTCCTGACATCACTGCTGACATCACTCCTGATATCACTCCTGACATCATTCCCGCTATCACTCCTGATATCACTCCTGATATCGCTCCTAACATCACTGCCGATGTCACTCCTGATATCACTCCTGATATCACTCCTGATATCACTGCTAACATCACACCTGATATCTTTTATGACATCACTCCCGACATCACTCCCGACATCACTCCTGACATCACTCCTGACACCACTCCCAATATCACTACCGATATCACTCCTGATATCACTCCTGACATCACACCAGATATCTTTTATGACATCACTCCCGACATCACTCCCGACATCACTCCTGACATCACTCCTGACACCATTCCCGACATCACTCCCGATATCACACCCGACATCACTCCCAACATCATTACTGACATCACTCACGACATCACTCCTGACATGACTCCCGACATGACTCCCGACATCACTCCCGACACCACTCCTGATATCACTCTGACATCACTCCCAACATCACTCACGACACCACTCCTGACATCACTCCCGATATCACTCCTGATATCACTCCCGACATCACTCCCGACATCATTCCTGATATCACTCCCGATATCATTCCTGATATCACTCCCGACATCACTCCTGATGTCACTCCCGATATCACTTCCGACATCACTCCCGACATCACTCCCGACATAATTCCCAACATCACTCCCGACATCATTCCCAACTTCACACCCGATATCACTCCCGACATCATTCCCAACATCACTCCCAACATCATTCTCGACACCAACCCCGACATCACTCCCGACATCTCCCCCGACATCATTCCCGACATCACCCCAGACATCACCCATGACATCAACCCCGACATCACTCCCGAAATCGATCCCGACAACACTCCTGACATCATTGCCGATATCACACCTAATATCACTCCCGATATCACTCCTGATATCACTCCTGACATCACTCCTGATATCACTCCTGACATCACTCCTGATATCACACCTGATATCACTCCCAACATCATTCCCGACATCATTCCCGACATCACACCCGACATCACTCCCGACATCACTCCCGACATCATTCCTGATGTCACTCCCGATATCATTCCTGATATCACTCCCGACATCACTCCTGATGTCACTCCCGATATCACTCCCGACATCACTCCCGACATTACTCCCGACATAATTCCCAACATCACTCCCGACATCACTCCCGACATCATTCGCAACTTCACACCCGATATCACTCCCGACAGCATTCCCGACATCACTCCCAACATCACTCTCGACGCCAACCCCGACTTCACTCCCGACATCACCCCCGACATCATTCCCGACATCACCCCAGACATCACTCTCGACATCAACCCCGACATCACTCCCGAAATCGATCCCGACATCACTCCTGACATCATTCCCGATATCACTCCTGATATCACTCCTGACGTCACTCCTGATATCACTCCTGTCATCACTCCTGATATCACACCTGATATCACTCCCGACATCATTCCCGACATCATTCCCGACATCACTCCCGACATCACTCCCGACATCACTCCCGACAACACTCCCGACAACACTCCCGACATCACTCCCGACATCACTCCTGACATCACTCCCGACATCATTCCAGACAATACTCAAGACATCACACCCAATATCACTTCTGAGATCAAAACGGACAATACTCCTGACATCACTCCCGACATCACTCCTGACATCACTCCCGACATCATTCCCGACATCACTCCCGACATCATTCCCGATTTGACACCCGTTATCACTCCCGACATCACCCCTGATAATACTCCAGACATAATTCCTGACAATACTCCTGACATCACTCCCGACATCACTCCCAACATTATTCCCAACATCACTCCCAACATCACTCCCGATATCACTCCCGACATCACACCCGACATCATCACCGACATCACTCCTGACATCATTCCCGACAATACACACGACATCACTCCCGACATCATTCCTGACATCAATCCCGACATCACTCCCATAATCATTCCCGACAATAATCTCGATATCACTCCTGGCATTACTTCCGACATTAATCCCGACATCACTCCCGATATTGCTCCTGATATTACCGTCGACATCACTCCCAACATCATCCTCGACATCACTCCCGACATCATTCCAGAAAATACACAAGACATCACACCCAATATCACTTCTGAGATCAAAAGCGACAATACTCCTGACAGCATTGCCGACATCACTCCCGACATCACTCCCGACATCACTCCTGACATCATTCCTGACATCACTCCCGACATCATTCCCGATTTCTAACCCGATATCACTCCCGACATCACTCCCGACATCACCCCCGACATCACTCCCGACATCACTCCTGACAACACTCCCGACAACACTCCCGACATCACTCCCAACATCATTCCCAACATCACTCCCGACATCACTCCCGATATCACTCCCGACATCACACCCGACATCATCACCGACATCACTCCTGACATCATTCCCGACAATACTCTCGACATCACTCCCGACATCATTCCCGACATCACTCCCGACATCACTCCCGACTATAATCTCGACATCACTCCCGGCATTACTCCCGACATTAATCCCGACATCACTCCCGATATTACTCCCGATATTACCGTCGACATCACTCCCAACATCATCCTCGACATCACTCCCGATACCATTCCCAAAATTACTCCCGTTATCTCTCCCGAAATCACTCCCGACATCACTCCTGACATCACTCCTGACACCACTCCCGACATCACTCCCGATATCACTCCCGACATCACTCCCAACATCATTACTGACATCACTCACGACATCACACCTGACATCACTCCCGACATGACTCCCGACATCACTCCCGACATCATTCCCGACACCACTCCTGATATCACTCCGACATCACTCCCAACATCACTCACGACACCACTCCTGACATCACTCCCGATATCACTCCTGATATCACTCCCGACATCACTCCCGACATCACTCCCGACATCATTCCTGATATCACTCCCGATATCATTCCTGATATCACTACCGACATCACTCCTGATGTCACTCCCGATATCACTCCCGACTTCACTCCCGACATCACTCCCGACATAATTCCCAACATCACTCCCGACATCATTCCCAACTTCACACCCGATATCACTCCCGACATCATTCCCGACATCACACCCAACCTCACTCTCGACACCAACGCCGACATCACTCCCGACATCACCCCCGACATCATTCCCGACATCACCCCAGACATCACTCGCGACATCACTCCCGACATCACTCCCGACAATAATCTCGACATCACTCCCGGCATTACTCCCGACATTAATCCCGACATCACTCCCGATATTACTCCCGATATTACCGTCGACATCACTCCCAACATCATCCTCGACATCACTCCCGATATCATTCCCAAAATTACTCCCGTTATCACTCCCGAAATCACTCCCGACATCACTCCTGACATCACTCCTGACACCACTCCCGACATCACTCCCGATATCACTCCCGACATCACTCCCAACATCATTACTGACATCACTCACGACATCACTCCTGACATCACTCCCGACATGACTCCCGACATCACTCCCGACACCACTCCTGATATCACTCCCGACATCACACCCGACATCATCACCGACATCACTCCTGACATCATTCCCGACAATACACTCGACATCACTCCCGACATCATACCCGACATCACTCCCGACATCACTCCCGTCATCATTCCCGACAATAATCTCGATATCACTCCTGGCATTACTTCCGACATTAATCCCGACATCACTCCCGATATTGCTCCTGATATTACCGTCGACATCACCCCCAACATCATCCTCGACATCACTCCCGACATCATTCCAGACAATACTCAAGACATCACACCCAATATCACTTCTGAGATCAAAACCGACAATACTCCTGACATCACTGCCGACACCACTCCCGACATCACTCCCGACATAATTCCCAACATCACTCCCGACATCACTCCCGACATCATTCCCAACATCACACCCGATATCACTCCCGACATCATTCCCGACATCACTCCCAACATCACTCCCGACATCACGCCCGACATCACTCCCGACATCATTCACGATATCACACCCGATATCACTCCCGACATCATTCCTGACATCTCTCCCGACATCATTCCCGATTTCTAACCCGATATCACTCCCGACATCACTCCCGATATCACCCCCGACATCACTCCCGACATCACTCCCGACAACACTCCCGACAACACTCCCGACATCACTCCCAACATCATTCCCAACATCACTCCCGACATCATTCCCGACCAGAATCTCGATATCACTCCTGGCATTACTTCCGACATTAATCCCGACATCACTCCCGATATTGCTCCTGATATTACCGTCGACATCACTCCCAACATCATCCTCGACATCACTCCCGACATCACTCCTGACAATACTCCCGACATCACTCCTGACATCACTGCCGACATCATTCCAGACAATACTCAAGACATCACACCCAATATCACTTCTGAAATCAAAACCGACAATACTCCTGACATCACTGCCGACATCACTCCCGACATCACTCACGACATCACTCCTGACATCATTCCTGACATCACTCCCGACATCATTCCTGATTTCTAACCCGATATCACTCCCGACATCACTCCCGACATCACCCCCGACATCACTCCCGACATCACTCCCGACAACACTCCCGACAACACTCCCGACATCACTCCCAACATCATTCCCAACATCACTCCCGACATCACTCCCGATATCACTCCTGACATCACACCCGACATCATCACCGACATCACTCCTGACATCATTCCCGACAATACTCTCGACATCACTCCCGACATCATTCCCGACATCACTCCCGACATCACTCCCGACATCATTCCCGACAATAATCTCGACATCACTCCCGGCATTACTCCCGACATTAATCCCGACATCACTCCCGATATTACTCCCGATATTACCGTCGACATCACTCCCAACATCATCCTCGACATCACTCCCGATATAATTCCCAAAATTACTCCCGTTATCACTCCCGACATCCCTCCCGACATCACTCCTGACATCATTCCCGACATCACTCACGACATCACTCCCGACATCATCCCCGACATCACACCCGACATCACTCCCGACATCACTCCCGACATCATTCCCGACATCACCCCCGACATCACTCCCGACATCACTCCCGACATCACTCCTGATATCACTCCCGACATCACTCATGACATCACTCCCAAGCCCTGCAGCGGGTAGCCAAACCTGCCCAATGCATTACCGGCATCCGGCTACCGACCATAGAGCACATATACCAGAAACGCTGCTTACTGAGGTCACTGACCATCATCAAAGACCCTACCCACCCCAGCCACAGTCTGTTTGCCCCCCTGCCATCTGGGAAACGCTACAGATGCATTCGCACCTGAACGATCAGATTTTGAGACAGCTTCTTTCCCAGGGCTGTCATCTTACTGAACTCCACAAATAAGCTCTAAAGCCTGCACATCTGCCAATGCACTTTATTATGTTTATGTTAATGTACAAGCCAAATGTTAACTACAAGCCAAATGAATGTTGAATGTTTAAATGTCTTAATCTAAATGTACACTCTCGGGAGCCGCAAGCCTAAATTTCGTTGTACTGCAATTGTGCAATAACAATGACAATAAAGTTGATTATGATTATGATTATTATGATGATGATCACTCCTGACATCACACATGACATCACTCCCGACATCATGCCCGACAACACTCCCGATATCACTCCCGACATCACTCCCGACATCACTCCCGACATCATTCCCGACATTACTCCCGACAGCACTCCCAACATCACTCCCGACATCACTCCCAACATCATTCCCGACATCACTCCCGACATTACTCGCGAATTCACTTCCGACATCACACCTGAAATCATTCCCGACATCACTCCTGACATCACTCCTGACATCACTCCCGACATCACTCCTGACATCACTCCCGCCATCAGCCCCGATAATACTCTGGACATAATTCCCGACAACACTCCTGACATCACTCCCGACATCACTCCCAACATCATTCCCAACATCACTCCTGAAATCACTCCCGATAACCCTCCTGACATCACTCCTGACATCATCCCCAACATCACTCCCGACATCCTTCCCGACATCTCTCCCAACATCACTCCCGACATCATTCCTGACAATACTCTCGACATCACTCCCGACATCATTCCCGACATCACTCCCGACATCACTCCTGACATCACTCCTGACATCACTCCCGATATCACTCCTGAACTCACTCCCGACATCAGCCCCGATAATACCCCGGACATTACTCCCGACATCATTCATGACATCACTCCTGACATCACTCCCGACATCACTCCGAACATCATTCCCAACATCACACCCGACATCACTCCGATATCATTCCTGACATCACTCCCGACATCATACCCGACATCACTCCTGACATTAGTCCTGACATCATTCCCGACAATACTCCCGACATTACTCCCGACCTCAATCCCGACATTACTCCCGATATTACCCCCGACATTTCTCCTGACATCATCCCCGACATCACTCCTGATGTCATTCCCAAAATCACTCCAGACATCACTCCCGACATCACTCCCGACATCACTCCTGACATCAACCCCGACATCACTCCCGACATCAACCCCGACATCACTCCCGACATCACTCCCGACACCATTCCCGACATCAACCCCGACATCACTCCCAACATCACTCCCGACATCACTCCGTATATCACTCCCGACATCACTACCGACATCATTCCCGACATCACTCCTGACATCACACATGACATCACTCCCGACATCATTCCCGACATCACTCCCGATTATCACTCCCGACAATACTCTCGACATCACTCCAGACATCACTCCCAAAATCATTCCCGAAACTACTGCCGACAACACTCCCGACATCACTCCAGACATCACTCCTGACATCACTCCTGACATCATTCCTGGTATCACTCCCGAGATAAATCCCGACATCACTCCCGACATCACTCACGACATCAATCCCGACATCAATTCTGACATCACTCCAGACATCACTCCTGACATCACTCCCGATATCATCCCTGACATCACTCCCGTCATAATTCCCGATATCAATCCTGACATCACATTACCGACGTCGCTCTCGATATCGCTCCCGACATCACTACCGACATCACTCCTGACATCACTCCTGACATCAGTCCTGATATAACTCACGACATCATTCCCGACATCACACCTGACATCACTCCTGATATCACTCGCGACATCACTCCCAACATCATTCCCGACATCACTCCCGACATCACTCCCGACATCACTCCCGACATCACTCTCGACACCACTCCCGACATCGCTCCTGATATCACTCCCGACAACACTCCCGACATCACTCCCGACACCACTCCCGACATCACTCCCGATATCACTCCAGACATCACTCCCGATATCACTCCTGATATCACTCCCGACATCACTCCCGACATTAATCCCGACATCACTCCCGACATCAATCCCGACATCATTCCCAACATCACTCCCGACATCACTCCCGACATCACTCCTGACATCACTCCTGATATCACTCCTGACAATACTCCTGACATCACTCCTGACATCACTCCCGACATCATTCCCGATAATACTCCCGTCATCACACCCGACATCACTCCCAAGATCAAAACCGAAAATACTCCCGACATCACTCCCGACATCACTCCCGACATCACTGCTGATATCACTCCTGACAATACTCCCGACATCACTCCTGACATCACTCCCGTCATCATTACCGACATCACTCCCGACATCACTCCCGACATCACTCCCGACATCATTCCTGACAATACTCCCGACATCACTCCCGACATCTCTCCCGACATCACTCCCGACAACACTCCCGACATCACTCCCGACATCACTCCCGACATCACTCCCGACATCACTCCCCATGACACTCCTGACAATACTCCCGACATCAGTCCTGACATCACTCCCATCATGATTCCCGACATCACTCCCGACATCACTCCCGACATCATTCCCGACATCAATCCTGACATCACTCCCGACATCTTTCCCAACATCATTACGGACATCGGTCTCGACATCGCTCCTGATATCACTCCCGATATCACTCCTGATATCACACCCGATATCACTCCTGATATCACTCCTGACATCACTCCTGATATCACTCCTGATATCACTCCCATTATCATTCCTGATATCACTCCTGACATCACTCCTGATATCACACCAGATATCATTCCTGACATCACTACCGACATCAGTCCCAACATCACTCCGAACATCTTTCCCGACATCAAACCCGACATCACTCCAGACATCACTCCCGACATCACTCCCGACATCATTCCTGACATCACTTCCAACATCACTCCCGACGTCACTCCTGACATGACTCCCGACATCACTTTCGACACCACTCCCGACATTGCTCCTGATATCACTCCCGACTTCACTCCCGACACCACTCCCGACATCACTCCTGATATCACTCCCGACATCACTCCTGATATCACTCCTGACATCACTCCCGACATCACTCCTGACATCACTCCTGACATCATTCCCGATATCACTCCCGATATCACTCCCGATATCACTCTCGACATCACTCCTGATATCACTCCGGATATCACTCCCGACATAACTCCCGACATCATTCCCGACATCACTCCCGACATCATTCCCGACATCACTCCCGACATCAGTCCCGACATCATTCCTGACTTCACAACCGATTTCACTCCCGAGATCAAAACCGACATCACTCCCGACATCACTCCCGATATCACTCCTGATATCACTCCCGACATCACTCACGACATCACTCCTGACATTACTCCCGACATCATTCCCGATATCACTCCCGATATCACTCCCGATATCACTCCCGACATCACTCCTGATATCACTCCCGATATCACTCCCGACATAACTCCCGACATCACTCCCGACATCACTCCTGACATCACTCCCGACATCATTCCCGATATCACTCCCGACATCACTCCTGATATCACTCCGGATATCACTCCCGATATCACTCCTGATATCACTCCTGATATCACTCCTGACATCACACCTGATATCTCTCCCGATATCACTCCTGATATCACTCCTGATATCACTCCTGATATCACACCAGATATCACTCCCAACATCTTTCCCGACATCAAACCTGACATCACTCCTGACATCACTCCCGACATCACTCCCGACATCATTCCTGACATCACTCCCGACATCACTTTCGACACCACTCCTGACATCGCTCCTGATATCACTCCTGACTTCACTCCCGACACCACTCCCGACATCACTCCGGATATCACTCCCGACATAACTCCCGACATCATTCCCGACATCACTCCCGACATCATTCCCGACATCACTCCCGACATCAGTCCCGACATCATTCCTGACTTCACAACCGATTTCACTCCCGAGATCAAAACCGACATCACTCCCGACATCACTCCCGATATCACTCCTGATATCACTCCCGACATCACTCACGACATCACTCCTGACATTACTCCCGACATCATTCCCGATATCACTCCCGATTTCACTCCCGATATCACTCCCGACATCACTCCTGATATCACTCCCGATATCACTCCCGACATAACTCCCGACATCACTCCCGACATCACTCCTGACATCACTCCCGACATCATTCCCGATATCACTCCCGACATCACTCCTGATATCACTCCGGATATCACTCCCGATATCACTCCTGATATCACTCCTGATATCACTCCTGACATCACACCTGATATCTCTCCCGATATCACTCCTGATATCACTCCTGATATCACTCCTGATATCACACCAGATATCACTCCCAACATCTTTCCCGACATCAAACCTGACATCACTCCTGACATCACTCCCGACATCACTCCCGACATCATTCCTGACATCACTCCCGACATCACTTTCGACACCACTCCTGACATCGCTCCTGATATCACTCCTGACTTCACTCCCGACACCACTCCCGACATCACTCCCGATATCACTCCCGACAACACTCCCGACATCACTCCCGACATCACTCCTGACATCACTCCCGACATCATTCCCGATATCACTCCCGATATCACTCCCGATATCACTCCTGACATCACTCCTGATATCACTCCCGATATAACTCCCGACATAACTCCCGACATCACTCCTGACATCACTCCCGACATCATTATCGACATCACTCCCGACATCAGTCCCGACATCATTCCTGACTTCACACCCGATTTCACTTCCGTGATCAAAACCGACATCACTCCCGACATCACTCCCAACATCACTCCCAACATCACTCCCAACATCACTCCAGACACCACCCCCGACATCACTCCCGACATCACTCCCGACAACTCGCCCGACATCACTCCCGACATCACTCCCGACATCACTCCTGACATCACTCCTGATATCACTCCTGACAATACTCCCGACATCACTCCTGACATCACTCCCGACATCATTCCTGATAATACTCCTGACATCACACCCGCTATCACTCCCGAGATCAAAACCAAAAATACTCCCGACATCACTCCCGACATGACTCCCGACATCACTTCCGACATCACGCCCGACATCACTCCCGACAATACTCCCGACATCATTCCCGACATCATTCCTGACAATACTCCCGACATCACTCCCGACATCACTCCCAACATCACTCCTGTTTTATATGTAATATGTGTGCTACTTTGAACCTATGGACAGGACTGCACTACTTGTAGGGCGTAGTGATACGCAGTACCACTCCTGGCCATAGGGGTATAAATAGTACTGTGGGTACTGATCTCCCCTCAGTACCCGCCTGTGGGCATGAAGTAAAGACCTACGTGCAGTCCCTACCTCCAACCAGTAAAGACCTGTTTTATTGTTACTGATTAAGTCTGAGTATTAATTACTTGAACAACTCACAGACTTAACACTGGCGATGAGTCTGATTCGGACCCTGTGGCAGTCACACCATGGCAGTTTCGTCCACAGCCAGGACATTGCAGAGAGGTTTCCACCCTCTCCACCCCACTGGAAGACATCCTGACCTCGGAGCCTCCATCGGCGACCCTCAGCTTCTTCTCCAGCTTGGTGGTGGGTAAGCCATTGTCTGAGCCGGGCAGCGACGCGACAGGCAGTCGACCGTGTTGGCCGCACGAACGGGGCTGGGGGAGCCGGAGGAATAGGGTGCGAGAGCCGCTTCGAGCGGGAGGCGTTTCAACAGAGAATCGCATCTCCTGATAAGGGCCGAGAGCCGCGAGAGCGATCGCATCTCCAGATAAGGGCCGAGAGCCGCTTCAGTCGGGAGCCACTTCGGGATCCAGCGATTGCATCCGCTGATAAGGGCCGCACTCGGGCGATCGCGGCGAAGATAAGGGCCGCACTCGGGGGCTGAAGGGAGACGGCGTCGGGGGGGACAGGTGAAGACCACCAAGAGTGGGAAAACCGCCATTTTGTGGGCGGAGGATGACGGCAAGAGCGGGAAGCCGCCATCTTGGATAGCAGTAAAAAAAAAAATCTGAGAAATTGCAAATCTGATAAAGTACTACAATGCCTAAACACGGGAATATTAGCAACTTTGATAGTGACATCGAAGATTGGGCCATATATGTTGAACGAGTTAAAAATTATTGTAAGGCCAATAAAATTCGTGAGGCTGATAAAGCACTAACATTATTAAATTTAATGGGTGCGAAGACATACGGGCAATTGAAACACCTGTTATCACCAGATGAACTGGCGGATAAGACGTTCGATGAGATTGTTACTGTCCTGAAAGATCATCTAAACCCCACGCCACTGATGCTAGCGGAACGATTTAAATTTTACGACAGAAGGCAGCTACAGCATGAAAGCAATGCTGAATATTTGCTGGAATTGCGTAAATTAGCGAAATATTGCCAGTTTGGAACGGGTCTGACAGATGCACTACGAGACAAATTTGTGTGTGGTTTATTTAAACAGGATACACAAAAGCGACTGCTCGAGGAGAATGAGCTGATGCTTGAGAAGGCGGTCACTATGGCAGCAGCACACGAAGCCGCAGCGAGAGGCACAGCAGTAATGCAGCTACGGTCACCGGAGCTCGGTGCACACAAATTGGGTGTGAGTTCTGGCAAATGTTATCGTTGTGGAAAGACAATGCATGATCAGAACCAGTGTTGGTTTAAAAACCAAGAATGTAGAACTTGTGGTAGGCTTGGACATATAGCTAGAGTATGCAGGTCAGGGAAGAAGACCAGCAACAAGAAGTCACCGCAAGGAAAATACGCAAAGGTACACAAGGTGACCGAACAGGAGTCCGATTCAGACGCTAGCAGTAATGAACTGGCTAGCTTAAGCTGTAATGAACTGGCTAGCTTAAGAGTACTCAACGCTGGTAAGGGTGCAGACCTCCAGACAATTTGGGTCACTCTTCAGATAGAAGGAGTCCAAGTAAAACTGGAATTGGACACTGGATCGGCATTGACGGTCATAAATAAGAAAGATTACGGAAAGTTATTCCAACATATTCCCCTACAGGATACGGGGATTATATTGAAAACATACACGGGGCAAAGAGTGTACCCCATCGGGAAAATAGAGGTTGCAGTGGTCCACAAGGGCGAAGACAGTCAAATAATGGACTTATATGTGATATCTGAAGGAGGTCCTCCACTACTAGGACGGGAGTGGATTAGGAAAATGAATATGGACTGGCATTTCCTACAAACAATAACGAGTGAGAACTCGGTGAACATAATCAACCCAGACTCTGGAACTGATGATGGTAAGACCAACCCGTGTGCAAAAGACAAAGATTCAGCACAGAATTCCACTGAGATAGAGAATTCTGAGTCTGTCCAGTCTACTGACATGCACATTTCTGAGGGACACCGGGCTCGAACTCAACTCCATTTCAAACTGCAACAGCAATTAGAACAAATGATTCGCCGTTTTGAGCAAGAGATGAATGCGACGAAAGAGTTCTTTGATATAGAGTGGGAACATCTGGAAAGACAACAGAAGCAGCTGCTGGAGCAAATGGAGCAGGAGCACACAAAACGTCTGATGTCAGAGGAGTTAACGGTCAGCCAACTCCTGCATATGCTGAAGGACAGGACTCTGAAATGGGAAAAACTTGAACACGAACTTCAATATTCAAACGAAAGGGGTTCGGAGCTCTCAAAGGTTATTGGAAGAGCTGAGGTGGCAACACAGACTGAGATGACTGCAACAGAGCAGCCCTTGGATGCCAAAAGTACGCTGACTCATGTCAACGTAGAACAACAGACCGCTGAAACAGCTGCTCCGGTAGAGGGATTGAATAGTCCGATCAATCAATCTCCAAAAGAAGTTGAAGTAGTAAAATCTCAAATGAGGTCATTAGTAAACGACTTGCTGAAAGCCCAGAAAAAGCTGGATGAAGAGGTACCCATGAAGAAGTCTCTTCAGGAAAGATGTCTGGACTTGGAACAAAAGCTGGCTAATGCCCAGCTGGGTATGGAGGAAATAGAAGACCCTCTCGCTGGCCTAGATCAGGACGACACCGAATATTACTATGTCCTGTCCTGCCCAACTTGTAACTTCGACTCCCACCATACAGAAATCATGGAGGAGCACCGAAAGTCTACGGAACATCGGGAGAAGGTGGCTCTATGACGGAAACAGGAGGAAGAGAAGGAGGAACTGCGCATGCAGCTGGCAGCTGTGGCAGCTGACAATGGAGCCCAGAGAGTCTCCAAGAAGCAGAAAAGGAAAAGTCGAAACAGAAGATGACCCATCTAAACCATTATTACCTCTACCAGATCACACACGTGGTCCCTCTGAACGGAGCCAATTCAGTTCGGAAGTTCAAACTGTTAAATCCATGGAAGGACTATTGAATGAGTCACTCCAGCAACGTGAACCGACTACACCACAGAGATTGAATCTGTGAACTGTTTTCCGCAGAGACTGAATCTGTGATCTGTTTTGACATGAAGTTATCTATGTATTTATGTTATTCTGTTATGTAAACCTGAAGTTATATATGTATATATGTTATTACGTTATGTTAAATGGGGAGATGACTGTAAAGCTAAGAAGGGAGGAATGTTGTGTATGTAATATGTGTGCTACTTTGAACCTATGGACAGGACTGCACTACTTGTAGGGCGTAGTGATACGCAGTACCACTCCTGGCCATAGGGGTATAAATAGTACTGTGGGTACTGATCTCCCCTCAGTTCCCGCCTGTGGGCATGAAGTAAAGACCTACGTGCAGTCCCTACCTCCAACCAGTAAAGACCTGTTTTATTGTTACTGATTAATTCTGAGTATTAATTACTTGAACAACTCACAGACTTAACAACTCCCGACATCATTCCTGACAATACTCCCGACATCACTCCCGACATCACTCCCAACAACACTCCTGACATCACTCCTGATATCACTCCTGACAATACTCGCGACATCACTCCCGACATCATTCCTGACATCACTCCCGACATCATTCCGGACAATACTCCCGACATCACTCCCGACATCACTCCCAACATCACTCCCGACATCAATCCTGACATCACTCCCGACATCATTCCCAACATCATTACTGACAGCTCTCTCGGCATCGCTCCCGACATCACTCCCGACATCACTCCTGACAACACTCCTGACATCAGTCCTGATATAACTCCCGACATCACTCCCGACATCACTCCTGATATCACCCCCGACATCATTCCCGACATCACCCTCGACATCACTCTCGACATCAACCCCGACATCACTCCCGACATCATTCCCGATATCGATCCCTACATCACTCCCGACATCACTCCCGACATCACTCCTGATATCACTCCTGATATCACTCCTGACATCATTCCCGATATCAAACCCAATATCACTCCCGACATCGCACCTGACATCTCTCCTGATATCACTCCTGACATCACACCTGATATCTCTCCCAATATCAATCCCGATATCACTCCTGATATCACTCCTGACATCACTCCTGATACCACACCTGATATCACTCCTGACATCACTCCCGACATCAGTCCCGACATCACTCCCAACATCATTCCCGACATCAGACCTGACATCACACCCGACATCATTCCCGACATGACTCGCGACATCACTCTCGACACCACTCCCGACATCGCTTCTGATATCACTCAGGGCATCACTCCTGACATCACTCCCGACATCATTCCCGATATCACTCTGGATATCAATCATGATATCACTCCCGACATCACTCCTGGTATCACTCCCGATATCACTCCCGACATCACTCCCGACATCACTCCTGACATCACTCCCGACATCATTCCTGGCATCACTCCCGACATCACTCCCGACGTCATTTCTGACTTCACACCCGATATCACTCCCGAGATCAAAACCGACATCACTCCCGACATCACTCCCAACATCACTCCTGACATCACTCCCAACATCACTCCCGACATCATTCCTGGCATCACTCCCGACATCACTCCCGACGTCATTCCTGACTTCACACCCGATATCACTCCCGAGATAAAAACCGACATCACTCCCGACATCACTCCCAACATCACTCCCAACATCACTCCCGACAACACTCCTGACATCACTCCTGACAACACTCCCAACATCACACCTGACATCACTCCCGACATCACTCCCGACATCACTCCTGAAATCACTCCTGAAATCACTCCTGACAATAATCCTGACATCACTCCTGACATCACTCCCGACATCATTCCCGATAATACTCCCGACATCACACCCGATATCACTGCTGAGATCAAAGCCGAAAATACTCCCGACATCACTCCCGACATCACTCCTGATATCACTCCTGACAATACTCCCGACATCACTCCTGACATCACTCCCGACATCATTCCTTACAATACTCCCAACATCACACCCAATATCATCACCGACATCACTCCTGACATCACTCCTGAAATCATTCACGACATCACTCCTGACATCACTCCTGACATCACTCCCGACATCACTCCCAACAACACTCCTGACATCACTCCTGACATCACTCCCGACATCACTCCCGACATCACTCCTGATATCACTCCTGACAATACTCGCGAAATCACTCCTGACATCACTCCCGTCATCATTCCCGACATCACTCCCGACATCACTCCCGACATCATTCCCGACATCAATCCTGACATCACTCCCGACATAATTCCCAACATCATTACTGACATCGCTCCCAACATCGCTCCCGACATCACTCCCGACATCACTCCTGACATCACTCCTGACATCAGTCCTGATATAACTCCCGACATCATTCCCGACATCATTTCCGACATCAGTCCCGACATCACCCCCGACATTATTCCCGACATCACCCTCGACATCACTCTCGACATCAACCCCGACATCACTCCCGACATCATTCCCGACCTCATTCCTGACAATACTCCTGACATCATTCCCGACAATACTCCTGACATCATTCCCGACAGCACTCCCGACATCACTCCCGACATCGCTCCCGATATCACTCCCGATATCACTCCTGATATCACTCCCGACATCATTCCCGACATCACTCCCGACATCACTGCCGACATCACTCCTGACATCACTCCCGACATCACTCCCGACATCATTCCCGACCTCATTCCTGACAATGCTCCCGACATCATTCCCGACAATATTCCCGACATCATTCCCGACCTCATTCCTGAAAATACTCTCGACATCACTCCCGTCATTAGTCCCGACATTACTCCCGACATCACTCCCGACATTACTCCAGATATTAACCCCAACATCACTCCCGACATCATCCCCGACAACACTCCCGACATCATTTCCGAAATCACTCCTGACATCACTCCCGACATCATCCCTGACCTTACACCCGACATCACTCCTGACATCACTCGCATCATCATTCCCGACATCACTCCCGACATCATTACCGACATCAATCCTGACATCACTCCCGACATCATTCCCAACATCATTACCGATATCGCTCTCGGCTTTGCTCCCGACATCACTCCCGACATCACTCCTGAGATCACTCCTGACATCAGTCCTGATATAACTCCTGACATCTTTCCTGACATCATTTCCGACATCACTCCCGACCTCACCCCCGACATCATTCCTGACATCACCCTCGACATCACTCTCGACATCAACCCCGACATCACTCCCGATATCAATCCCGACATCACTCCCGACAACACTCCCGACATCACTCCTGATATCACTCCTGATATCACTCCTGACATCACTCCCAGCATCACTCCTGATATCACTCCTGACATCATTCCCGATATCACAGCTAATATCACTCCCGACATCGCACCCGACATCACTCCTGATATCACTCCTGACATCACTCCCGATATCACTCCCGATATCACTCCTGATATCACTCCTGATATCACTCCTGACATCATTCCCGATATCACAGCTAATATCACTCCCGATATCACTCCCGACATCACTCCTGATATCACTCCTGATATCACTCCTGACATCATTCCCGATATCACAGCTAATATCACTCCTGACATCGCACCCGACATCACTCCTGATATCACTCCTGACATCACTCCCGATATCAATCCCAATATCACTCCTGACATCACTCCTGATATCACACCTGATATCACTCCTGACATCACACCCAACATCAGTCCCAACATCACTCCCAACATCTTTCCCGACATCAAACCCCACATCACTCCCGCCATCACTCCTGAAACCACTCCCGACATCATTCCCGACATCACTCCCGACATCACTCCCGACATGACTCCCGACATCACTTTCAACACCACTCCCGACATCGCTCCTGATATGACTCTCGACATCACTCCCGACATCACTCCCGACACCACTCCCGACATCACTCCTGATATCACTCCCGACATCACTCCCGATATCACTCCTGATATCACTCCTGACATCAATCCCGACATCACTCCTGACATCACTCCTGACATCATTCCCGACATCACTCCCGATATCACTCCCGATATCACTCCTGACATCACTGCTGATATCACTCCCGATATCACTCCCGACATAACTCCCGACATCACTCTTGACATCACTCCCGACATCATTCCCAACATCGCTCCCGACATCAGTCCCGACATCATTCCTGATTTCACACACGATTTCACTCCCGAGATCAAAACCGACATCACTCCCGACATCACTCCCGACAACTCACCTGACATCACTCCCAACATCACTCCCGACATCACTCCCGACATCATTCCCGATAACACTCCCGACATCACACCCGATATCACTCCCGAGATCAATACCGAAAATATTCCTGACATCACTCCCGACATCACTCCCGACATCACTCCTGATATCGCTCCTGACAATACTCCCGACATCATTACTGACATCACTCCCGAGATTATTCCTGACAATACTCCCGACATCACTCCCGACATCACTCCCGACATCACTCCCAACAACACTCCCGACATCACTCCCAACAACATTCCCGACATCACTCCTGACATCACTCCCGACATCGCTCCCGACATCACTCCTGATATCACTCCCGACAATACTCGCGACATCACTCCTGACATCACTCCCGTCATCATTCCCGACATCACTCCCGACATCACTCCCGACATCATTCCCGACATCAATCCTGACATCACTCCCGACATCATTCCCAACATCATTACTGACATCGCTCCCAACATCGCTCCCGACATCACTCCCGACATCACTCCTGACATCACTCCTGACATCATTCCTGATATAACTCCCGACATCATTCCCAACATCATTTCCGACATCACTCCCGACATCACCCCCGACATCATTCCCGATATCACCCTCGACATCACTCTCGACATCAACCCCGACATCACTCCCGACATCATTCCCGACCTCATTCCTGACAATATTCCTGACATCATTCCAGACAATACTCCTGACATCATTCCCGACAGCACTCCCGACATCACTCCCGACATCACTCCCGATATCACTCCTGATATCACTCCTGATATCACTCCCGACATCATTCCCGACATCACTCCCGACATCACTGCCGACATCACTCCTGACATCACTCCCGACATCACTCCCGACATCATTCCCGACCTCATTCCTGACAATACTCCCGACATCATTCCCGACAATACTCCCGACATCATTCCCGACCTCATTCCTGACAATACTCTCGACATCAATCCCGTCATTAGTCCCGACATTACTCCCGACATCACTCCCGACATTACTCCAGATATTAACCCCAACATCACTCCCGACATCATCCCCGACATCACTCCCGACATTATTCCCGAAATCACTCCTGACATCACTCCCGACATCATCCCTGACATTACCCCCGACATCACTCCTGACATCACTCCCATCATCATTCCCGACATCACTCCCGACATCACTCCCGACATCATTACCGACATCAATCCTGACATCACTTCTGACATCATTCCCAACATCATTACCGATATCGCTCTCGGCTTCGCTCCCGACATCACTCCCGACAGCACTCCTGACATCACTCCTGACATCAGTCCTGATATAACTCCTGACATCTTTCCCGACATCATTTCCGACATCACTCCCGACATCACCCCCGACATCATTCCTGACATCACCCTCGACATCACTCTCGACATCAACCCTGACATCACTCCCGATATCAATCCCGACATCACTCCCGACAACACTCCCAACATCACTCCTGATATCACTCCTGATATCACTCCTGACATCACTCCCAACATCACTCCTGATATCACTCCTGATATCACTCCTGACATCATTCCCGATATCACAGCTAATATCAATCCCGACATCGCACCCGACATCACTCCTGATATCACTCCTGACATCACTCCCGATATCACTCCCGATATCACTCCTGATATGACTCCTGATATCACTCCTGACATCATTCCCGATATCACAGCTAATATCACTCCCGATATCACAGCTAATATCACTCCCGACATCACTCCCGACATCACTCCCGACATCACTCCTGACATCACTGCCGGCATCACTCCCGACATCTCTCCTGATATCACTCCCGATATCACTCCTGACATCACTCCCGTCATCATTCCTGACATCACTCCTGACATCACTCCCGACATCATTCCCGACATCAATCCTTACATCACTCCCGACATCATTCCCAACATCATTACCGACATCGCTCTCGACATTGCTCCCGAAATCACTCCCAACATCACCCCCGACATAATTCCCGACATCACCCTCGATATCACCCTCGACATCAACCCCGACATCACTCCCGATATCAATCCCGACATCACTCCCGACATCACACCCGACATCAGTCCTGATGTCACTCCTGATATCACTCCTGACATCATACCCGATATCACAGCTAATATCACTCCCGACATCGCACCCGACATCACTCCTGATATCACTCCTGACATCACTCCCGATATCACTCCCGATATCACTCCTGATATCACTCCTGACATCATTCCCGATATCACAGCTAATATCACTCCCGATATCACTCCTGACATCACTCCTGATATCACTCCTGATATCACTCCTGACATCATTCCCGATATCACAGCTAATATCACTCCCGACATCGCACCCGACATCACTCCTGATATCACTCCTGACATCACTCCCGATATCAATCCCAATATCACTCCTGACATCACTCCTGATATCACACCTGATATCACTCCTGACATCACTCCCGACATCAGTCCCAACATCACTCCCAACATCTTTCCCGACATCAAACCCGACATCACTCCCGCCATCACTCCTGACATCACTCCCGACATCATTCCCGACATCACTCCCGACATCATTCCCGACATGACTCCCGACATGACTCCCGACATCACTTTCGACACCACTCCCAACATCGCTCCTGATATGATTCTCGACATCACTCCCGACATCACTCCCGACACCACTCCTGACATCACTCCTGAGATCACTCCCGACATCACTCCCGATATCACTCCTGATATCACTCCCGACATCAATCCCGACATCACTCCTGACATCACTCCTGACATCATTCCCGATATCACTCCCGATATCACTCCCGATGTCACTCCCGACATCACTGCTGATATCATTCCCGATATCACTCCCGACATAACTCCCGACATCACTCTTGACATCACTCCTGACATCATTCCCAACATCACTCCCGACATCAGTCCCGACATCATTCCTGACTTCACACACGATTTCACTCCCGAGATCAAAACCGACATCGCTCCCGACATCACTCCCGACAACTCGCCCGACATCACTCCCGACATCACTCCCGACATCATTCCCGATAATACTCCCGACATCACACCTGATATCACTCCCGAGATCAATACCGAAAATACTCCTGACATCACTCCCGACATCACTCCGGACATCACTTCCGACATCACTCCTGATATCACTCCTGACAATACTCCCGACATCATTACTGACATCACTCCCGAGATCATTCCTGACAATACTCCCGACATCACTCCCGACATCACTCCCGACATCACTCCCAACAACACTCCCGACATCACTCCTGACATCACTCCCGACATCACTCCCGACATCACTCCTGACAATACTCGCGACATGACTCCTGACATCGCTCCCGTCATCATTCCCGACATCACTCCCGACATCACTCCCGACATCATTCCCGACATCAATCCTGACATCACTCCCAACATCATTCCCAACATCATTACTGACATCGCTCCCAAATTCGCTCCCAACATCACGCCTGACATCACTCCTGACATCAGTCCTGATATAACTCCTGACATCATTCCCGACATCATTTCCGACTTCACTCCCGACATCACCCCCGACATCATTCCCGACATCACCCTCAACATCACTCTCGACATCAACCCCGACATCACTCCCGATATCGATCCCGATATCACTCCCGACATCGCACCCGACATCACTCCTGATATCACTCCTAACATCACTCCTAACATCACTCCTGATATCACTCCCGATATCACTCCTGATATCACTCCTGATATCACTCCTGACATCACACTTGATATCTCTCCCGATATCAATCCCAATATCACTACTGATATCACTCCTGACATCACTCCTGATATCACACCTGATATCACTCCTGACATCACTCCCGACATCAGTCCCGACATCACTCCCAACATCTTTCCCGACATCACTCCCGACATCACTCTCGACACCACTCCCGACATCGCTTCTGATATCACTCAGGACATCACTCCTGACATCACTCCCAACATCATTCCCGATATCACTCCCGATATCACTCCTGATATCACTCCCGACATCACTCCTGATATCACTCCCGACATCACTCCCGACATCACATTCGACATCACTCCCGACATCATTCCCGACATCACTCCCGACATCACTCCCGACGTCATTCCTGACTTCACACCCGATATCAATCCCGAGATCAAAACCGACATCACACCCGACATCACTCCCAACATCACTCCCAATATCACTCCCGACATCACTCCTGATATCACTCCCGACATCACTCCTGACATCACATTCGACATCACTCCCGACATCATTCCCGACATCACTCCCGACATCACTCCCGACGTCATTCCTGACTTCACACCCGATATCAATCCCGGAATCAAAACCGACATCACACCCAACATCACACCTGACATCACTCCCAACATCACTCCCGACATCACTCCCGACATCACTCCTGATATCACTCCCGACATCATTCCTGACAGTACTCCCGACATCACTCCTGACATCACTCCCGACATCATTCCTGATATCACTCCTGATATCACTCCTGACATAACTCCCGACATCACTACCGACATCACTCCCGACATCATTCCCGACATCACTCCCGACATCAGTCCTGACATCATTCCTGACTTCACAACCAATTTAAATCCCGAGATCAAAACCCACATCACTCCGGACATCACTCCCAACATCACTCCCGACATCACTTCCGACATCAATCCCGACATCACTCCTGATATCACTCCTGACAATACTCCCGACATCATTCCTGACATCACTCCCGACATCATTCCTGACAATACTCCCGACATCACTCCCGACATCACGCCCAACAACACTCCTGACATCACTCCCGACATCACTCCCGACATCACTCCTGACGTCACTCCCGACATCACTCCCAACATCACTCCTGATATCACTCCTGACAATACTCGCGACATCGCTCCTGACATCACTCCCGTCATCATTCCCGACATCACTCCCGACATCATTCCCGACATCAATCCTGACATCACTCCCGACATCATTCCCAACATCATTACTGACATCGCTCTCGGCATCGCTCCCGACATCACTCCCGACATCACTCCTGACATCACTCCTGACATCAGTCCTGATATAACTCCCGACATCATTCCCGACATCATTTCTGACAACACTCCCAACATCACCACCGACATCATTCCCGACATCACCCGTGACATCACTCTCGACATCAACCCCAACATCACGACCGATATCGATCCCGACATCACTCCTGATATCACTCCTGATATCACTCCTGACATCATTCCCGATATCAGAACTAATATCACTCCAGACATCGCACCCGACATCTCTCCTGATATCGCTCCTAACATCACTCCCGATATCACTCCCGATATCACTCCTGACATCACTCCTGACATCACTCCTGATATCACACCTGATATCACTCCTGACATCACTGCCGACATCAGTCCTGACATCACTCCCAACATCTTTCCCGAAATCACACCCGACATCACTCCCGACAACACTCCCGACATCAGTCCCGACATCACTCCCGACATCTTCCCGACATCACTCCCGACATCACTCACAACATCACTCCCGACATCACTCCCGACATCACTCCCGACATGACTCCCGACATCTTTCCCGACATCACACCCGACATCACTCCCGACATCACTCCCGACATCAGTCCCGACATCACTCCCGACATCACTCCCGACATCACTCTCGACACCACTCCCGACATCGCTTCTGATATCACTCAGGACATCAATCCTGACATCACTCCCGACATCATTCCCGATATCACTCCCGATATCACTCATGATATCACTCCCGACATCACTCCTGGTATCAGTCCCGATATCACTCCCGACATCACTCCCAACATCACTCCCGACATCACTCCTGACATCATTCCCGGCATCACTCCCGACATCAATCCCGACGTCATTCCTGACTTCACACCCGATATCACTCCCAAGATCAAAACCGACATCACTCCCGACATCACTCCCAACATCACTCCCAACATCACTCCCGACATCACTCCCGAAATCTCTCCCGACATCACTCCCGACATCACTCCTGATATCACTCCCGACAACTCGCCCGACATCACTCCCGACATCACTCCCGACATCATTCCCGATAATACTCCCGACATCACACCTGATATCACTCCCGAGATCAATACCGAAAATACTCCTGACATCACTCCCGACATCACTCCGGACATCACTTCCGACATCACTCCCGACATCACTCCTGATATCACTCCTGACAATACTCCCGACATCATTACTGACATCACTCCCGAGATCATTCCTGACAATACTCCCGACATCACTCCCGACATCACTCCCGACATCACTCCCAACAACACTCCCGACATCACTCCTGACATCACTCCCGACATCACTCCCGACATCACTCCTGACAATACTCGCGACATGACTCCTGACATCGCTCCCGTCATCATTCCCGACATCACTCCCGACATCACTCCCGACATCATTCCCGACATCAATCCTGACATCACTCCCAACATCATTCCCAACATCATTACTGACATCGCTCCCAAATTCGCTCCCAACATCACGCCTGACATCACTCCTGACATCAGTCCTGATATAACTCCTGACATCATTCCCGACATCATTTCCGACTTCACTCCCGACATCACCCCCGACATCATTCCCGACATCACCCTCAACATCACTCTCGACATCAACCCCGACATCACTCCCGATATCGATCCCGATATCACTCCCGACATCGCACCCGACATCACTCCTGATATCACTCCTAACATCACTCCTAACATCACTCCTGATATCACTCCCGATATCACTCCTGATATCACTCCTGATATCACTCCTGACATCACACTTGATATCTCTCCCGATATCAATCCCAATATCACTACTGATATCACTCCTGACATCACTCCTGATATCACACTTGATATCACTCCTGACATCACTCCCAACATCATTCCCGATATCACTCCCGATATCACTCCTGATATCACTCCCGACATCACTCCTGATATCACTCCCGACATCACTCCCGACATCACATTCGACATCACTCCCGACATCATTCCCGACATCACTCCCGACATCACTCCCGACGTCATTCCTGACTTCACACCCGATATCAATCCCGAGATCAAAACCGACATCACACCCGACATCACTCCCAACATCACTCCCAATATCACTCCCGACATCACTCCTGATATCACTCCCGACATCACTCCTGACATCACATTCGACATCACTCCCGACATCATTCCCGACATCACTCCCGACATCACTCCCGACGTCATTCCTGACTTCACACCCGATATCAATCCCGGAATCAAAACCGACATCACACCCAACATCACACCTGACATCACTCCCAACATCACTCCCGACATCACTCCCGACATCACTCCTGATATCACTCCCGACATCATTCCTGACAGTACTCCCGACATCACTCCTGACATCACTCCCGACATCATTCCTGATATCACTCCTGATATCACTCCTGACATAACTCCCGACATCACTACCGACATCACTCCCGACATCATTCCCGACATCACTCCCGACATCAGTCCTGACATCATTCCTGATATCACTCCTGATATCACTCCCGACATCATTCCTGACAGTACTCCCGACATCACTCCTGACATCACTCCCGACATCATTCCTGATATCACTCCTGATATCACTCCTGACATAACTCCCGACATCAAAACCCACATCACTCCGGACATCACTCCCAACATCACTCCCGACATCACTTCCGACATCAATCCCGACATCACTCCTGATATCACTCCTGACAATACTCCCGACATCATTCCTGACATCACTCCCGACATCATTCCTGACAATACTCCCGACATCACTCCCGACATCACGCCCAACAACACTCCTGACATCACTCCCGACATCACTCCTGACGTCACTCCCGACATCACTCCCAACATCACTCCGGATATCACTCCTGACAATACTCGCGACATCGCTCCTGACATCACTCCCGTCATCATTCCCGACATCACTCCCGACATCACTCCCGACATCATTCCCGACATCAATCCTGACATCACTCCCGACATCATTCCCAACATCATTACTGACATCGCTCTCGGCATCGCTCCCGACATCACTCCCGACATCACTCCTGACATCACTCCTGACATCAGTCCTGATATAACTCCCGACATCATTCCCGACATCATTTCTGACAACACTCCCAACATCACCACCGACATCATTCCCGACATCACCCGTGACATCACTCTCGACATCAACCCCAACATCACGACCGATATCGATCCCGACATCACTCCTGATATCACTCCTGATATCACTCCTGACATCATTCCCGATATCACAACTAATATCACTCCAGACATCGCACCCGACATCTCTCCTGATATCGCTCCTAACATCACTCCCGATATCACTCCCGATATCACTCCTGACATCACTCCTGATATCACACCTGATATCACTCCTGACATCACTGCCGACATCAGTCCTGACATCACTCCCAACATCTTTCCCGACATCACACCCGACATCACTCCCGACAACACTCCCGACATCAGTCCCGACATCACTCCCGACATCTTCCCGACATCACTCCCGACATCACTCACAACATCACTCCCGACATCACTCCCGACATCACTCCCGACATGACTCCCGACATCTTTCCCGACATCACACCCGACATCACTCCCGACATCACTCCCGACATCAGTCCCGACATCACTCCCGACATCACTCCCGACATCACTCTCGATACCACTCCCGACATCGCTTCTGATATCACTCAGGACATCAATCCTGACATCACTCCCGACATCACTCCCGATATCACTCATGATATCACTCCCGACATCACTCCTGGTATCAGTCCCGATATCACTCCCGACATCACTCCCAACATCACTCCCGACATCACTCCTGACATCATTCCCGGCATCACTCCTGACATCATTCCCGGCATCACTCCCGACATCAATCCCGACGTCATTCCTGACTTCACACCCGATATCACTCCCAAGATCAAAACCGACATCACTCCCGACATCACTCCCAACATCACTCCCAACATCACTCCCGACATCACTCCCGAAATCTCTCCCGACATCACTCCCGACATCACTCCTGATATCACTCCTGACAATTCTCCTGACATCACTCCCGGCATCACTCCCAACAACATTCCCAACATCACTCACGACATCACTCCCGATATCACTCCCAACATGACACCCGACATCATCCCCGACATCACTCCCGAAATCATTCCCGAAATCACTCCCGACATAATTGCCGACATCAATCCCGACAATATTCCTGAAAGCACTCCCGACATCATCCCCGACATCACTCCCGACATTATTCCCGACATCACTCCTGACATCACTCCCGACATCACTCCCGACATCACTCCTGACATCACTCCCAACATCACTCCCGACAGCACTCCCGACATCACTCCCGACATCACTCCCGATATCACTCCTGATATCACTCCCGACATCATTCCCGACATCACTCCCGACATCACTCCCAACATCACTCCTGACATCACTCCCGACATCACTCCCGACATCATTCCCGACTTCATTCCTGACAATACTCCTGACATCATTCCCGACAATACTCCCGACATCATTCCCGATCTCATTCCCGACATCACTCCCGACATCACTCCCGATATCACTCCCGATATCACTCCTGATATCACTCCCGACATCATTCCCGACATCACTCCCAACATCACTGCCGACATCACTCCTGACATCACTCCCAACATCACTCCCGACATCATTCCCGACCTCATTCCTGACAATACTCCCGACATCATTCCCGACAATACTCCCGACATCATTCCCGACCTCATTCCCGACAATACTCCCGACATCATTCCCGACCTCATTCCTGACAATACTCTCGACATCACTCCCGTCATTAGTCCCGACATTACTCCCGACATCCCTCCCGACATTACTCCTGATATTAACCCCGACATCACTCCCGACATCATCCCCGACATCACTCCCGACATCATTCCCGAAATCACTCCTATTATCAACCCCGACATCACTCCCGACATCACTGCTGACATCATTCCCGACATCACTCCTGACATCACTCCTGACATCATTCCCGACATCACTCCCGACATCACGCCCGACATCATTCCCGACATCAATCCTGACATCACTCCCGACATCATTCCCGACATCACTCCCGACATCACTCCCGTCATCATTCCCGACATCACTCCCGAAATCACTCCCGACATCATTCCCGACATCAATCCTGACATCACTCCCGACATCATTCCCAACATCATTACCGACATCGCTCTCGACATCACTCCTGACATCACTCCTGACATCAGTCCTGATATAACTCCCGACATTTTTCCCGACATTACTTCCGACATCACTCCCGACATCACCCCCGACATCATTCCTGACATCACCCTCGACATCACTCTCGACATCAACCCCGACATCACTCCCGATATCAATCCCGACATCACTCCCGACAACACACCCGACATCACTCCTGATATCACTCCAGATATCACTCCTGACATCATTCCCGATATCACAGCTAATATCACTCCCGATATCACTCCTGATATCACACCTGATATCTCTCCCGATATCAATCCCAATATCACTCCTGATATCACTCCTGATATCACACCTGATAACACTCCTGACATCACTCCCGACATCAGTCCCAACATCACTCCCAACATCTTTCCCGACATCAAACCCGACATCACTCCTGACATCACTCCTGACATCACTCCCGACATCATTTCCGACATCACTCCCGACACCACTCTCGAAATCACTCCCGACATGACTCCCGACATCACTTTCGACACCACTCCCGACATCGCTCCTGATATCACTCCCGACATCACTCCCGACACCACTCCCGACATCACTCCCGATATCACTCCTGATATCACTCCTGACATCAATCCTGACATCACTCCTGACATCACTCCCGACATCATTCCCTATATCACTCCTGATATCACTCCCGATATCACTCCCGACATCACTCCCGACATCACTCCCGACATCATTCACATCACTCCCAACATCAGTCCCGACATCATTCCTGACTTCACACACGATTTCACTCCCGGGATCAAAACCGACATCACTCCCGACATCACTCCCGATAACTCGCCCGACATCACTCCCGACATCACTCCCGACATCACTCCTGACATCATTCCCGATAATACTCCCGACATCACACCCGATATCACTCCCGAGATCAAAACCGAAAATACTCCCGATATCACACCCGACATCACGCCCGACATCACTTCCGACATCACTCCCGACATCAATCCTGATATCACTCCTGACAATACTCCCGACATGATTACTGACATCACTCCCGACATCATTCCTGACATTACTCCCGACATCACTCCCGACATCACTCCCGACATCACTCCCGACATCACTCCCAACAACATTCCCGACATCACTCCCGACATCACTCCGGACATCACTCCCGACATCACTCCTGATATCACTCCTGACAATACTCGCGACATCACTCCTGACATCACTCCCGTCATCATTCCCGACATCACTCCCGACATCACTCCTGACATCATTCCCGACATCAATCCTGACATCACTCCCGACATCATTCCCAACATCATTACTGACATCGCTTCCGACATCGCTCCCGACATCAGTCCCGACATCACTCCTGACATCAGTCCTGATATAACTCTCGACATCATTCCCGACATCATTTCCGACATCACTCCCAACATCTCTCCCGATATCGATCCCGACATCACTCCTGACATCACTCCTGATATCACTCCTGACATGATTCCCGATATCACTCCCGATATCACTCCTGATATCACTCCTGATATCACACCTGATATCTCTCCCACTATCAGTCCCGACATCACTCCCAACATCTTTCCCGGCATCACACCCGACATCACTCCCGACATCATTCCCGACATCACTCCAAACATCACTCACGACATCACTCCCGACATGACTTACGACATCACTCTCGACAACTCTCCAGACATCGCTTCTGATATCACTCCTGACATCACTCCTGACATCACTCCCAACATCATTCCCGATATCACTCCCAATATCATTCCTGATATCACTCCCGATATCAGTCCTGATATCACACCCAACATCACTCCTGATATCACTCCTGACATCACTCCCGACATCACATTCGACATCACTCCCGACATCACCACCGACATCACTCCCGATGTCATTCCTGACTTCACACCCGATATTACTCCCGAGATCACTCCCAACAACACTCCCGACATCACTCCCGACATCACTCCCGACATCACTCCCAACATCACACCGGACATCACTCCCGACATCACTCCCGACATCACTCCCAACATCACTCCCGACATCACTCCCGACATCACTCCTGATATCACTCCTGACAATACTCCCGACAACACTCCTGACATCACTCCCGACATCATTCCTGACAATACTCCCGACATCACACCCAATATCATCCCCGACATCACTCCCAACATCATTCCCGACATTACTCCTGATATTACTCCCGACATCACTCCTGAAATCATTCATGACATCACTCCTGACATCACTCCCGACATCACTCCCGACATCACCCCCGATAATACTCCGGACATAATTCCCGACAATACTCCTGACATCACTCCCGACATCACTCCCAACAACATTCCCAACATCACTCCCGACATCACTCCCGATATCACTCCCGACATCACCCCCGACATCATCCCCGACATCACTCCCGAAATCATTCCCGATATCACTCCCGAAATCACTCCCGACATCATTCCCAACAATACTCTCAACATCACTCCCGACATCACTCCCGACATCACGACTGACATCACTCCCGACATAATTGCCGACATCATTCCCGACAATACTCCCAAAAGCACTCCCGACATCATCCCTGACATCATTCCTGACATTATTCCCGACATAACTCCTGACATCACTCCGGACATCACTCCCGACATCACTCCTGACATTACTCCCAAAACCACTCCCGACAGCACTCCCGACATCACTCCCGACATCATCCCTGATATCACTCCCGACATCACTCCCGATATCACTCCCGATATCACTCCTGATATCACTCCCGACCTCATTCCCGACATCACTCCCGACATCACTCCTGACATCACTCCCGACATCAATCCCGACATCATTCCCGACCTCATTCCTGACAATACTCCTGATATCATTCCCGACAATACTCCTGACATCATTCCCGACAGCACCCCCGACATCACTCCTGACATCACTCCCGATATCGTTCCGATATCACTCCTGATATCACTCCCGACATCATTCCCGACATCACTCCCGACATCAGATCCGACATCACTCCTGACATCACACCCGACATCACTCCCGACATCATTCCCGACCTCATTCCTGACAATACTCCCGACATCATTCCCGACAATACTCCCGGCATCATTCCCGACCTCATTCCTGACAATACTCTCGACATCAGTCCCGGCATTACTCCCGACATTACTCCCGACATCACTCCCGACATCATTCACGAAATCACAACAGTTATCACCCCCGACATCACTCCCGACATCACTCCCGACATCACTCCCGACAACTCTCCTGACATCACAACCGAAATCACTCCCGACATCAATCCTGACAACACTCCCGACATCATTCCTGATATCACTCCTGACAATACTCCCAACACCACTCCTGACATCACTCCCGACATCATTCCCAATAATACTCCCGACATCACACCCGATATCACTCCCGAGATCAAAATGAAAATACTCCCGACACCACTCCCGACATCACTCCCGACATCACTCCTGATAACACTCCTGACAATACTCCCGACATCACTCCTGACATCACTCCCGACATCATTCCTGAAAATACTCCCGACATCACTCCCGACATCACTCCGGACATCACTCCTGATATCACTCCTGACATCACTCCTGATACCACTCCTGATATCACTCCTGACATCACTCCCGACATCACTCCCGACATCACTCCCGACATCATTCCCGACATCACTCCCGACACCTCTCCCGACATCACTCCCGACATGACTCCCGACATCACTCTCGACACCACTCCCGACATCGCACCTGATATCACTCCCGACATCACTCCCGACATCACTCCCGACACCACTCTCGACATCACTCCCGAAATCACTCCCGACATCACTCCCGATATCACTCCTGATATCACTCCCGACATCACTCCTGATATCACTCCCGACATCACTCCCGACATCACTCCTGACATCACTCCCGACATCATTCCTGAAATCACTCCTGATATCACTCCAGATATCACTGCCGACATCACTCCTGATATCACTACCGATATCACTCCCGACATCACTCCCGACATCAATCCCGAAATCACTCCCGACATCATTCCCAACATCACTCCCGACATCACTCCCGATGTCATTCCTGACTTCACACCAGATATCACTCCGAGATCAAAACCGACATCACTCCCGACATCACTCCCGACATCACTCCTGACAACACTCCCGACATCACACCTGACATCACTCCCGACATCACTCCCAACATCAATCCCGACATCACTCCTGATATCACTCCCGACATCACTCCTGACAACACTCCCGAGATCAGAACCGACATCACTCCCGACATCACTCCCGACATCACTCCTGATATAACTCCAGACAATATTCCCGACATCACTCCTGACATCACTCCTGACATTATTCCCGATAATACACCCGACATCACACCCGATATCAATCCCGAGATGAAAACCGAAAATACTCCCGACATCAGTCCTGACATCACTCCCGACATCACTCCCGACATCACTCCCGACATCACTCCTGATATCACTCCTGACAATACTCCCGACATCACTCCTGACATCACTCCCAACATCATTCCTGACAATACTCCCGACATCACTCCCGAAATCACTCCCGACATCACTCCCGACATCACTCTCGACATCACTCCCGACATCACTCCTGACATCACTGCCGACATCACTCCCGACATCTCTCCTGATATCACTCCTGACAATAATCCCGACATCACTCCTGACATCACTCCCGTCATCATTCCCGACATCACTCCCGATTTCACTCCCAACATCTTTCCCGACATCACACCCGACTTCACTCCCGACATCACTCCCGACATCACTCCCGACATCACTCCTGATATCACTCTGACAATACTCCCGAAATCCCTCCTGACATCACTCCCGACATCATTCCCGATAATACTCCCGACATCACACCCGATATCCCTCCCGAGATCAAAACGGAAAATACTCCCGACATCGCTCCCGACATCACTCCCGACATCACTCCAGACATCACTCCCAACATCACTCCCGACATCACTCCCGACATCACTCCCGACATCACTCCCGACATCACTCCCGACATCACTCCTGATATCACTCCTGACATCACTCCTGACATCACTCCTGACATCACTCCCGACATCACTCCTGACATCACTCCCGACATCACTCCCGACATCATTCCTGACATCAATCCTGACATTCCTCCCAACATCATTCCCGACATCATTACCGACATCGCTCTCGACATCGCTCCCGACATCACTCCCGACATCACTCGTGACATCACTCCTGACATCAGTCCTGATATAACTCCCGACATCATTCCCGACATCATTTCCGACATCACTCCCGACATCACCCCGACATCATTCCTGACATCACCCTCGACATCACTCCCGACATCACTTCCGATATCACTCCCGATATCACTCCAGATATCACTCCTGATATCACTCCTGACATCACACCTGCTATCACTCCCGACATCAGTCCAGACATCACTCCCGACATCACTCCTGACAACACTCCCGACATCATTCCCGACATCACTCCCAACATCGCTCCCGACATCACTCCTGACATGACTCCAGACATCACTCTCGACACCACTCCCGACATCACTCCTGACATCACTGCCGACATCACTCCTGACATCTCTCCTGATATTACTCCTGACAATACTCCCGACATCACTCCTGACATCACTCCCATCATCATTCCCGACATCACTCCCGACATCACTCCCGACATCATTCCCAACATCAATCCTTACATCAATCTCGACATCATTCCCAACATCATTACCGACATTGCTCTCGACATTGCTCCCGACATCAATGCCGACATCACTCCTGACATCACTCCTGACATCAGTCCTGATATAACTCCCGACATCATTCCCGACATCATTTCCGACATCACTCCCGACATCACTCCCGACGTCATTCCTGACTTCACACCCGATATCGCTCCCAAGATCAAAACCGACATCACTCCCGGCATCACTCACAACATCATTCCCAACATCACTCCCGACATCACTCCCGACATCACTCCTGACAACACTCCCGACATCACACCTGACATCACTCCCGACATCACTCCCGACATCACTCCTGATATCACTCCTGACAATACTCCCGACATCACTCCAGACAACACTCCCGACATCATTCCCGATAATACTCCCGACATCACACCCGATATCAATCCCGAGATCAAAACCGAAAATACTCCCGACATCAGTCCTGACATCACTCCCGACATCACTCCCGACATCACTCCTGACATCACACATGATATCACTCCCGACAACACTCCCGACATTACTCCTGACATCACTCCTGACATCAGTCCTGATATAACTCCCGACATCATTCCCAACATCATTTCCGACATCACTCCCGACATCACCCCCGACATCATTCCCGACATCACCCTCGATATCACCCTCGACATCAACCCCGACATCACTCCCGATATCAATCCCGACATCACTCCCGACATCACACCCACTGCTGATATCACTCCTGACATCATTCCGGATATCAAACCTAATATCACTCCCAACATCGCACCCGAATTCCCTCCTGATATCACTCCTGACATCACTCCTGACATCACTCCCGATATCACTCCTGATATCACTCCTGACATCACTCCTGATACCACACCTGACATCACTCCCAACATCACTCCCGACATCAGTCCCGATTTCACTCCCAACATCTTTCCCGACATCACACCCGACTTCACTCCCGACATCACTCCCGACACCACTCTCGACATCACTCCCGATATCACTCCCGACATCACTCCCGATATCACTCCTGATATCACTCCCGACATCACTCCCGACATCACTCCTGACATCACTCCCAACATCATTCCCGATATCACTCCTGTTTTCACTCCTGATATCACTACCGACATCACTCCTGATATCACTCCCGGTATCACTCCCGACATCACTCCCGACATCAATCCCGAAATCACTCCCGACATCATTCCCAACATCACTCCCGACATCACTCCCGATGTCATTCCTGACTTCACACCAGAAATCACTCCCGAGATCAAAACCGACATCACTCCCGACATCACTCCCAACATCACTCCCGACATCACTCCCGACATCACTCCCGACATCACCCCGACATCACACCTGACAACACTCCCGACATCACTCCCGACATCCCTCCTGACAACACTCCCGACATCACTCCCGACATCACTCCCGACATCACTCCTGACAACACTCCCAACATCACTCCTGACATCACTCCCGACATCGCTCCCGACAACACTCCCGACATCACTCCTGATATCACTCCAGACAATACTCCCGACATCACTCCTGACATCACTCCCGACATCATTCCCGATAATACTCCCGACATCACACCCGATATCAATCCCGAGATCAAAACCGAAAATACTCCCGACATCAGTCCTGACATCACTCCCGACATCACTCCCGACATCACTCCCGACATCACTCCTGACATCACTGCCGGCATCACTCCCGACATCTCTCCTGATATCACTCCCGATATCATTCCTGACATCACTCCCATCATCATTCCTGACATCACTCCTGACATCACTCCCGACATCATTCCCGACATCAATCCTTACATCACTCCCGACATCATTCCCAACATCATTACCGACATCGCTCTCGACATTGCTCCCGAAATCACTCCCAACATCACCCCCGACATAATTCCCGACATCACCCTCGATATCACCCTCGACATCAACCCCGACATCACTCCCGATATCAATCCCGACATCACTCCCGACATCACACCCGACATCAGTCCTGATGTCACTCCTGATATCACTCCTGACATCATTCCGGATATCACAACTAATATCACTCCCAACATCGCACCCGAATTCACTCCTGATATCACTCCTGACATCACTCCCGATATCACTCCTGATATCACCCCTGATATCACTCCTGATATCACTCCTGACATCACTCCTGATATCACACCTGACATCACTCCCGACATCAGTCCCGACATCACTCCCAACATCTTTCACGACATCACACCCGATTCACTCCTGACATGACTCCCGTCATCACTCCCGACCTCATTCCCGACATCACTCCCGACATCACTCCCAACATCACTCCCGACATGACTCCCGACATCACTCTCTTCACCGCTCCCGACATCACTCCTGACACCAGTCACTACATCACTCCCGATATCACTCCCGATATCAGTCCTGATATCACTCCCGACACCACTCCCGACATCACTCCTGATACCACTCCCGATATCAGTCCTGATATCACTCCCGATATCACTCCGTACATCACTCCCGACATCACTCCCGACATCAGTCCCGACATCACTCCCAACATCATTCCCGACATCACTCCCGACATCACTCCCGACGTCATTCCTGACTTCACATCCGATATCACTCCCAAGATTAAAACCGACATCACTCCCGACATCACTCCCAACATCACTCCCAACATCACTCCCGACATCACTCCCGACATCACTCCCGATATCACTCCTGACAACACTCCTGACATCACACCTGACATCACTCCCGACATCACTCCCGACATCACTCCCGACATCACTCCTGATATCACTTCTGACAATACTCCCGACATCACTCCAGACAACACTCCCGACATCATTCCCGATAACACTCCCGACATCACACCCGATATCAATCCCGAGATCACAACCGAAAATACTCCCGACATCAGTCCTGACATCACTCCCGACATCACTCCCGACATCACTCCTGACATCACACATGACATCACTCCTGACATCACTCCCGACATCACTCCTGACATCACTCCTGACATCATTCCTGATGTAACTCCCGACATCATTCCCGACATCATTTCCGACATCACTCCCGACATCACCCCCGACATCATTCCCGACATCACCCTCGATATCACCCTCGACATCAACCCCGACATCACTCCCGATATCAATCCCGACATCACTCCCGATATCACTCCTGATGTCACTCCTGATATCACTCCTGACATCATTCCGGATATCAAACCTAATATCACTCCCAACATCGCACCCGAATTCACTCCTGATATCACTCCTGACATCACTCCTGACATCACTCCCGATATCACTCCTGATAACACTCCTGACATCACTCCTGATATCAGACCTGACATCACTCCCAACATCACTGCCGACATCAGTCCCGATTTCACTCCCAACATCTTTCCCGACATCACACCCGACTTCACTCCCGACATCACTCCCGACATCACTGCCGACCTCATTCCCGACATCACTCCCGACATCACTCCCGACATCACTCCCGACATCACTCCCGACACCACCCTCGACATCACTCCCGATATCACTCCCGACATCACTCCCGATATCATTCCTGATATCACTCCCGACATCACTCCTGACATCACTCCCAACATCACTCCCGACATCATTCCCGATATCACTCCTGATATCACTCCTGATATCACTACCGACATCACTCCTGATATCACTCCCGGTATCACTCCCGACATCAATCCCGAAATCACTCCCGACATCATTCCCAACATCACTCCCGACATCACTCCCGATGTCATTCCTGACTTCACACCAGAAATCACTCCCGAGATCAAAACCGACATCACTCCCGACATCACTCCCAACATCACTCCCAACATCATTCCCGACATCACTCCCGACATCACTCCCGACATCACTCCTGACATCACACCTGACAACACTCCCGACATCACTCCCGACATCTCTCCTGACAACACTCCCGACATCACTCCCGACATCACTCCCGACATCACTCCTGACAACACTCCCAACATCACTCCTGACATCACTCCCGACATCACTCCCGGCATCACTCCCGACATCACTCCTGATATCACTCCAGACAATACTCCCGACATCACTCCTTACATCACTCCCGACATCATTCCCGATAATACTCCCGACATCACACCCGATATCAATCCCGAGATCAAAACCGAAAATACTCCCGACATCAGTCCTGACATCACTCCCGACATCACTCCCCACATCACTCCCGACATCACTCCTGGCATCACTGCCGACATCACTTCCGACATCTCTCCTGATATCACTCCCGACATCACTCCTGACATCACTCCCGTCATCATTCACGACATCACTCCCGACATCACTCCCGACATCATTCCCGACATCAATCCTTACATCACTCCCGACATCATTCCCAACATCATTACCGATATCGCTCTCGACATTGCTCCCGAAATTACTCCCGACATCACTCCTGACATCAGTCCTGATATAACTCCCGGCATCATTCCCAACATCATAGTAACATAGTAACATAGAGATAGGAACAGGAGTAGGCCATTCGGCCCTTCGAGCCTGCTCCGCCATTCAATGAGATCATGGCTGATCCTCGTCTGAGATCATAGCTGATCTTACCAGTTCAGTACCCCGTCCCCGCCTTTTCTCCGTAACCCTTAATCCCCTTAGCCTTCAGAAATATATCCAATTCTCTCTTGAAAATATTTATTGAATTAGCCTTCACAGCCCTCTGTGGCAGGGAATTCCACAGGCTCACCACTCTTTGAGTGAAGAAATTCTTCCTCATCTCTGTTTTAAATGATTTGCCCGCTATTTTTAGACTGTGGCCCCTGGTTCTGTGCTCCCTGGCCATTGGAAACATTCTCTCTGAATTCAGCCTGTCCAGGCCTGCCATAATTTTATATGTTTCGATGAGATCCCCTCTCAATCTTCTAAACTCCAGTGAGTACAAGCCCAAACTATTTAATCTCTCTTCGTAGGTCATTCCCGCCATTCCAGGTATCAGCCTGGTGAATCGCCGTTGCACTCTTTCCATGGCAAGAACATCCTTCCGCAGATGGGGCGACCAAAACTGTACACAATACTCCAGATGCGGTCTCACCAGCACCTTGTACAGCTGTAGTAAGGTATCCCTATTCCTATACTCGAACCCCCTTGATATGAAGGCCAACATACCATTTGCCTTCTTAATCGCCTGTTGCACCTGCATGCTCTCCTTCAGTGACTGGTGCACAAGAACACCCAGGTCCCTCTGCACTTCCCCATCTCCCAATCTATTGCCATTTAGATAATAATCTACCCTCCTGTTTTTACCCCCAAAGTGGATAACCTCGCATTTATCCACATTATAGTGCATCTGCCACGTATCCGCCCATTCCCCCAACCTGTCCAAATCGCACTGTAGCCTCCTGACATCCTCATCAGAGCCCACCCCTCCTCCTAGTTTAGTGTCGTCAGCGAATTTGGAAATATTGCATCCAATTCCCTGATCCAGATCATTTATATATATTGTGAACAGCTGGGGTCCCAGGACAGATCCTTGCGGCACCCCGCTGGTCACTGCCTGCCACTCTGAAAACGAGCCGTTTATTCCAACTCTCTGTTTTCTATCCGCCAGCCAGTTCTCTATCCACGTTAATACTTTGCCCCCAATCCCATGAGCCTTAATTTTGCATGACAATCTTTTGTGTGGAACCTTATCGAAGGCTTTCTGGAAGTCAAGGTACACCACATCCACTGGCTCTCCCCCATCTATTTTACCAGTTACTTCCTCAAAAAATTCCAGCAGATTAGTCAAACACGATTTACCCTTTGTAAATCCATGTTGACTCTGTCCGATCCTTTCCCCATTTGTCAAGTGCTCCGCTATTTTATCCTTAATAATGGACTCTAGCATTTTGCCCACAACCGATGTAAGGCTTACTGGTCTATAATTCCCTGCTTTCTCTCTACCCCCCTTTTTAAATATTGGGGTAACATTAGCTACCCTCCAATCCACGGGTACTGTTCCCGAGTCAATGGAGTTCCGGAAGATGATCCTTAGAGCATCTGCTATCTCCAGGGCCACCTCCTTAAGTACCCTAGGATGTAGTTTATCAGGCCCCGGGGATTTGTCGGCCTTCAGTCCCCTCAACTTACCCAACACCATATCCCTAGAGATACTAATTTCTGTCAGCTCCTCCCTCTCATTAGTCCCTATGTTTGCCGATATTCCTGGGAGGTTATTTGTGTCCTCCTTTGTGAATACAGAACCAAAGTATGAGTTTAATTGGTCTGCCATTTCCTTATTCTCCATTATATATTCTCCCGAATCGGACTGCAGGGGACCGACTTGGGATTTTACCAGTCTTTTCCTCCTGATATACCGATAAAAGCTTTTGCAGTCTGTCTTTATTTTTGCTGCAAGTTTACTTTCGTATTCTATTTTCCCCTTCCTGATTAATCCCTTTGTCCTCTTCTGCTGTATCCTGTACTGCCCCCAATCTTCCGGTCTGGTGCTTTTTTTTGCCAGTTGATATGCCCTTTTTTTTTATTTTATGCTGTCCCTAATTTCCCTCGTTATCCACGGTTGAGTCACCTTTTTAGGTTTATTTTTATGCCAAACCGGTATAAACATGTTCTGGAATTCTTCCATTCTATCTTTGAATGCTTGCCATTGTCTATCCACTGTCAATCCCCCCAGAAACACCACCCAATCAATCTTACCCAATTCCCGTCTCATACCCTCGTAATTCCCTTTATTTAAGTTCTGGACCTTAGTCTCTGATTCAATTTCCTCACTCTCCATCTCGACTGAGAGCTCGATCATATTATGATCGCTCTGACCCAAGGGGCCTCGTACAAGAAGATTGGTGATAAGTCCCTTCTCATTGCACAATACCCAGTCTAAAATGGCCTGATCTCGAGTCGGCTCCTCGACATATTGGTCCAGATAACCGTCCCGAAAACATTCCAGGAATTCCTCCTCCTCAGAATTTTTACTAATTTGGGTAGTCCAATCAATATGTAAATTAAAGTCACCCATGATGACAGCTGTGCTCTTATCGCACGCTTCTCTAATTTCCCTTTTTATGCCTTCCCTCACCTCCATATTACTATTTGGAGGCCTATATATCACACCCACTAACGTTTTTCTCCCCTTGCTATTTCTCATTTCTACCCATACAGATTCCGTTTCATCCGAGTTAATATCCTTCCTTTCCATTGCATTAATCCCCTCCTTTACCAGCAATGCTACCCCACCTCCCCTACCTTTTTGCCGATCCTTCCTAAATATTGTATATCCCTGGATGTTAAGTTCCCAGCCTTGCCCACCCTGCAGCCACGTTTCTGTAATCCCAATCAAATCATACTTGTTTACCTCTATTTCCACAACTAATTCATCCACCTTGTTCCTAATGCTTCTAGCATTAAGATACAAAGCCGTCAGGCTTGCTTTTTTCACACTCTCATTATGAATTAGTTTGGCCCTTTGTGTTTCTCTCCTTTGCTTATTGCTTCTCACCTTTCTACCATCTATTTCTGACTTCATATGACTTCCCTCTTTTCCACTACCTAGGTTCCCATCCCCCTGCCAAATTAGTTTAAATCCTCCCGAACCGTCCTAGAAAATATTACCCCGAGGACATCGGCTCCCTCACAGTTCAGGTGTAGACCGTCCCCTTGGTACAGGTCACTCCTCCCCAAGAACTGGTTCCAATGCCTCAAGAATTTAAATCCCTCTCCCTTGCACCACTGCTCAAGCCACGTATTTAGCTTATCTATCTTACTCTCTCTAATCTTATTAGCTCGTGGCACTGGTAGCAATCCAGAGATTACTACCTTTGAAGTCCTACTTTTCAATTTAGCTCCTAACTCCCTAAATTCAGCTTGTAGGACCTCCTCCCTCTTTTTACCTACATCGTTGGTACCTACATGTACCACAACAACTGGCTGATCCCCCTCCCCCTTCAGAATGCTCTGCACCCGCTCCGAGACATCCTTGACCCTTGCACCAGGGAGGCAACAGACCATCTTGGAGTCTCGGTCTCGGCCACAGAAACTCCTATCTATCCCCCTTACAATTGAATCCCCTATCACTATAGCCCTATCCCTCTTTTTCCCTCCCTTCTGTGCAGCAGAGCCAATCATGGTGCCCTGAACCTGGCTGCTGGTGCCTTCCCCTGGTAAGTCATCTCCCCCAACAGTACCCAAAACGGTAAACCTGTTTTGGAGGGAGATGACCACAGGTGACTCCTGCACTACCTTCCTGCCTTTACCCTGCCTTTTGGTCACCCATTTACTGTCTGAGCTAGCCTTTACCTGCGGTGTGACCAACTCACTGAATGTGCTATCCACAACATCCTCAGCATCGCGTATGCTCCAGAGTGAGTCCATTCGCAGCTCCAGCGCCGCCATGCGGTCCGCTAGGAGCTGCAGCTGGACACACTTCCTGCACACATAGTTGTCAGAGACAATGTCCCTGATTTCCCACATGGCACAGGAGGAGCATGACACGGGTCTGAGCTGCCCTTCCATGACTTAACCCTTACAATACCCTTTTATTTACTACGATTTAGCTTAATTATTGAATTCTACTTAGAATAAGTTTGTGAAAGTACTCACCAACCAGTCACCTACCTGTTTTCTGGTGTTGTATTTTCACTGCCGCCTCCTGTCCTGGAACCTTTTCCACCGAGGTTAGGCTCCTGAAATAAAATAAATTGAACCTACCTTTTCAACTTCCCCTAACCCCTAAAAGGTTAGAGGAGGTGGAAGGGTGGGAGACACTACACTGTAGTGTTTCGGGTTTAGCAACAGCTCCACCTATATAAGAGTTACTGGCCTCCTGCTCTCCCGACTGCACCAGCTGTGAAAGAAAAAGCCCGCGAAAGGTGAGCTTTTAAACTCACCAGTTACTGGCCTCCTGCTCTCCCGACTGCACCAGCTCACTCCCCGCTGCTGAGTTGGTACGCCTCGCCTCTCTCCGGTTTTTATACCGGTCTCACACTGCTCCCGACTGGTCTCGGGCCTCGCTGGTCGCCGGGTTTCCTGCCGAGCTCCTCCTCGCTGCTCCCACTGGTCCCGACTGGTCTCGGGCCTCGCCTCTCTCCGGTTTTTATACCGGTCTCACACTGCTCCCGACTGGTCTCGGGCCTCGCTGGTCGCTGGGTTTCCTGCCGAGCTCCTCCTCGCTGCTCCCGCTGGTCCCGACTGGTCTCGGGCCTCGCCTCTCTCCGGTTTTTATACCGGTCTCACACTGCTCCCGACTGGTCTCGGGCCTCGCTGGTCGCCGGTTTTCCTGCCGAGCTCCTCCTCGCTGCTCCCACTGGTCCCGACTGGTCTCGGGCCTCGCCTCTCTCCGGTTTTTATACCGGTCTCACACTGCTCCCGACTGGTCTCGGGCCTCGCTGGTCGCCGGGTTTCCTGCCGAGCTCCTCCTCGCTGCTCCCGCTGGTCCCGACTGGTCTCGGGCCTCGCCTCTCTCCGGTTTTTATACCGGTCTCACACTGCTCCCGACTGGTCTCGGGCCTCGCTGGTCGCCGGGTTTCCTGCCGAGCTCCTCCTCGCTGCTCCCGCTGGTCCCGACTGGTCTCGGGCCTCGCCTCTCTCCGGTTTTTATACCGGTCTCACACTGCTCCCGACTGGTCTCGGGCCTCGCTGGTCGCCGGGTTTCCTGCCGAGCTCCTCCTCGCTGCTCCCGCTGGTCCCGACTGGTCTCGGGCCTCGCCTCTCTCCGGTTTATATACCGGTCTCACACTGCTCCCGAATGGTCTCGTGCCTCGCTGGTCGCCGGGTTTCCTGCCGAGCTCCTCCTCGCTGCTCCCACTGGTCCCGACTGGTCTCGGGCCTCGCCTCTCTCCGGTTTTTATACCGGTCTCACACTGCTCCCGACTGGTCTCGGGCCTCGCTGGTCGCCGGGTTTCCTGCCGAGCTCCTCCTCGCTGCTCCCACTGGTCCCGACTGGTCTCGGGCCTCGCCTCTCTCCGGTTTTTATACCGGTCTCACACTGCTCCCGACTGGTCTCGGGCCTCGCTGGTCGCCGGGTTTCCTGCCGAGCTCCTCCTCGCTGCTCCCGCTGGTCCCGGCTGGTCTCGGGCCTCGCCTCTCTCCGGTTTTTATACCGGTCTCACACTGCTCCCGACTGGTCTCGGGCCTCGCTGGTCGCCGGGTTTCCTGCCGAGCTCCTCCTCGCTGCTCCCGACTGGTCTCGGGCCTCGCCTCTCTCCGGTTTTTATACCGGTCTCACACTGCTCCCGACTGGTCTCGGGCCTCGCTGGTCGCCGGGTTTCCTGCCGAGCTCCTCCTCGCTGCTCCCACTGGTTCCGACATCAGTCCCAACATCACCCCCGACATCATTCCCGACATCACCCTTGATATCACCCTCGACATCAAGCCCGACATCACTCCCGATATCAATCCCGACATCACACCCGACATCACTCCCGACATCACTCCTGATGTCACTCCTGATATCACTCCTGACATCATTCCGGATATCACACCTAATATGACTCCCAACATCGCACCCGAATTCACTCCTGATATCACTCCTGACATCACTCCCGATATCACTCCTGATATCACACCTGATATCACTCCTGATATCACTCCTGACATCACTCCTGATATCACACCTGACATCACTCCCGACATCAGTCCCGACATCACTCCCAACATCTTTCACGACATCACACCCGATTCACTCCCGACATCACTCCCGACATCACTCCCGAACTCATTCCCGACATCACTCCCGACATCACTCCCAACATCACTCCCGACATGACTCCCGACATCAATCTCTTCACCACTCCCGACATCGCTCCTGATATCACTCCCGACATCACTCCCGACATCACTCCCGACACCAGTCCCTACATCACTCCCGATATCACTCCCGATATCAGTCCTGATATCACTCCCGACACCACTCCCGACATCACTCCCGATATCACTCCCGATATCTGTCCTGATATCACTCCCGATATCACTCCGTACATCACTCCCGACATCACTCCAAACATCATTCCCGACATCCCTCCCGACATCACTCCTGATATCACTCCGTACATCACTCCTGATATCACTCCAGATATCGCTCCCAACATCACTCCCGACATCACTCCCGACATCACTCCAAACATCATTCACGACATCCCTCCCGACATCACTCCCGTCATCATTCCTGACTTCACACCCGATATCACTGCCGAGATCAAAACCGACATCACTCGCGACATCACTCCCAAAATCACTCCCAACATCACTCCCGACGTCACTCCCGACATCACTCCTGACATCACTCCCGACAGCTTTCCCGACATCACTCCCGACATCACACCCGACATCACTCCCGACATCAATCCCGACATCACTCCTGATATCACTCTGACAATACTCCCGAAATCCCTCCTGACATCACTCCCGACATCATTCCCGATAATACTCCCGACATCACACCCGATATCCCTCCAGAGATCAAAACCGAAAATACTCCCGACATCGCTCCCGACATCACTCCCGACATCACTCCCGACATCACTCCCGACATCACACCCGACATCACTCCCGACATCACTCCCGACATCACTCCCGACATCACTCCCGATATCACTACTGACATCACTCCCGACATCACTCCCGACATCACTCCTGACATCACTCCTGACATCAGTCCTGATATAACTCCCGACATCATTCCCGACATCCTTTCCGACATCACTCCCGACATCAACCCCGACATCATTCCTGACATCACCCTCGACATCACCCCCGACATCACTCCCGACATCACTCCTGATATCACTCCTGATATCACTCCTGACATTATTCCCGATACCACACCTAATATCACTCCCGATATCGCACCCGACATCACTTCCAATATCACTCCCGATATCACTCCAGATATCACTCCTGATATCACTCCTGACATCACACCTGCTATCACTCCTGACATCAGTCCAGACATCACACCCGACATCACTCCCGACATCACTCCCGACATCACTCCGGACATCATTCCCGACATCACTCCCGACATCATTCCCGACATCACTCCCGACATCGCTCCCGACATCACTCCCGACATGACTCCTGACATCACTCTCGACACCACTCCCGACATCGCTCCTGATACCACTCCCGATATCACTCCTGACATCACTCCCGACACCACTCCCGACATCACTCCCGATATCACTCCCGACATCACTCCCGATATCAGTCCTGATATCACTCCCGACATCACTCATGACATCACTCCTGACATCACTCCTGACATCATTCCCGATATCACTCCCGATATCACTCCATATATCACTCCCGACATCACTCCTGATATCACTCCTGACATCACACCTGCTATCACTCCCGACATCAGTCCAGACATCACTCCCGACATCACTCCCGACATCACTTCTGACATCACTCCCGACATCATTCCCGACATCACTCCCGACATCAATCCCGACATCCCTCCCGACATCACTCCTGACATCATTCCTGACTTCACACCCGATATCACTCCCGAGATCAAAACCGACATCACTCCCGACATCACTCCCAACATCACTCCCGTTGTCACTCCCGACAACACTCCCGACATCACTCCCGACATCACTCCTGACAACTCCCCGACATCACTCCCGACATCACTCCCGACATCACTCCTGATATCACTCCTGACAATACTCCCGACATCACTCCTGACATCACTCCCGACATCATTCCCGATAATAGTCCCGACATCAAACCCGATATCACTCCCGAGATCAAAACCGAAAATACTCCCGATTTCACTCCCGACATCACTCCCGACATCAATCCCGACATCACTCCTGATATCACTCCTGACAATACTCCCGACATCACTCCTGACATCTCTCCTGACATCATTCCTGACAATACTCCCGACATCACTCCCGCCATCACTCCCGACATCACTCCTGGCAAAACTCCCGACATCACTCCTGACATCACTCCCGACATCACTCCCGCTATCACTCCTGACAGCACTCCCGACATCACCCCCGACATCACTCCCGACATCACTCCTGATATCACTCCTGACAATACTCCCGACATCACTCCTGACAACACTCCCGACATCATTCCTGACAATACTCCCGACATCACTCCCAAAATCACTCCCGACATCACTCCCGACAACACTCCTGACATCACTCCCGATATCACTCCCGACATCACTCCCGATATCACTCCTGATATCACTCCCGACATCACTCCCGACATCACTCCTGACATCATTCCCGATATCATTCCCAACATCACTCCTGACATCACTCCCGCCATCACTCCCGACAACACTCCCGACATCACTCCCGATATCACTCCCGATATCACTCCCGACATCACTCCTGATATCACTCCTGATATCACTCCCGACATCACTCCCGACATCACTCCTGACATCACTCCCGACATCATTCCCGATATCACTCCTAACATCACTCCTGACATCATTCCCGCCATCACTCCCGACAACCCTCCTGACATCACACCTGAGATCACTCCCGACATCACTCCCGACATCACTCCTGACATCACTCCTGATATCACTCCTGACAATACTCCCGACATCACTCCTGATATCACACCCGACATCATTCCCGATAATACTCCCAACATCACACCCGATATCACTCCCGAGATCAAAACCGAAAATACTCCCGACATGCCTCCCGACATCACTCCCGACATCACTCCTGAGATCACTCCCTACATCACTCCTGATATCACTCCTGACAATACTCCCGACATCACTCCTGACTTCACTCTCGACATCATTCCTGACAGTACTCCCGACATCACTCCCGACATAACTCCCGACATCACTCCCGACAACACTCCCGACATCACTCCCGACATCACTACTGACATCACTCCTGACATCACTCCCGACATAACTCCTGATATCACTCCGGACAATACTCCCGACATCTCTCCTGACATCACTCCCGTCATCATTCCCGACATCACTCCCGACATCACTCCCGACATCATTCCCGAAATCAATCCTGACATCACTCCCGACATCATTCCCGACATCGTTACAGACATCGCTCTCGACATCGCTCCCGACATCACTCCCGACATCACTCCTGACATCACTCCTGACATCAGTCCTGATATAACTCCCGACATCTTTCCCGACATCATTTCCAACATCACTCCCGACATCACCCCCGACATCATTCCCGACATCACTCTCGACATCACTCTCGACATCAACCCTGACATCACTCCCGATATCAATCCCGACATCACTCCCGACATCACTCCTGATATCACTCCTGATATCACAACTGACATCACTCCCGACATCACTCCCGATATCACTCCTGACATCACTCCCGATATCACTCCTGATATTCATCCTGACATCATTCCCGATATCACACCTAATATCACTCCCGACATCGCACCTGACATCACTCCTGATATCACAACCTGACATCACTCCCGATATCACTCCTGACATCACACCTGATATCTCTCCCGATATCAATCCTGCTATCACTCCTGATATCACTCCCGACATCACTCCCGACATCAGTCTCGACATCACTCCCAACAGCACTCCCGATATCACTCCTGACTTCACTCCCGACATCACTCCCGACATCAATCCCGACATCACTCCTGATATCACTCCTGACAATACTCCCGACATCACTCCTGACATCTCTCCTGACATCACTCCCACCATCACTCCCGACATCACTCCCGACATCACTCCCGACAATACTCCCGACATCACTCCCACCATCACTCCCGACATCACTCCCGGCAACAGTCCCGACATCACTCCTGACATCACTCCTGACACCACTCCCGACATCACTCCCACCATCACTCCCGACATCACTCCCACCATCACTCCCGACATCACTCCCGACATCACTCCCGACATCACTCCTGATATGACTCCTGACAATACTCCCGACATCACTCCTGACAACACTCCCGACATCATTCCTAACAATGCTCCCGACATCACTCCCGAAATCACACCCGACATCACTCCCGACAACACTCCCGACATCACTCCCGACATCACTCCCGACATCAATCCTGCCATCACTCCCGACATCATTCCTGACATCAATCCTGACATCACTCCCGACAACATTCCCGACATCATTACCAACATCGCTCTCAACATCGCTCCCGACATCACTCCTGACATCAGTCCTGATATAATTCCTGACATCATTCCCGAAATCATTTCCGACATCACTCCTGACATCACCCCGATATCATTCCCGACATCACCCTCGACAGCACTCTCGACATCAACCCCGACATCACTACTGATATCAATCCCGACATCACTCCCAACATCACTCCCGAAATCACTCCTGATATCACTCCCGATATCACTCCTGACATCATTCCGGATATCACACCTAATATCACTCCCGACATCGCACCCGAATTCACTCCTGATATCACTCCTGACCTCACTCCTGATATCACTCCCGATATCACACCTGATATCACTCCCGATATCACTCCCGATATCACACCCGATATCACTCCTGATATCACTCCTGACATCTCTCCTGATATCACACCTGACATCACTCCCAACATCTCTCCCGACATCACACCCGACTTCACTCCCGACATACTTCCCGACATCACTCCCGACATCATTCCCGACATCACTCCCGACATCACTCCCGACATAACTCCCGACATCACTCTCTTCACCCCTCCCGACATCGCTCCTGATATCACTTCCGACATCACTCCCGACATCACTCCCGACAACACTCCTGATATCACACCCGAAATCACTCCCGATATCACTCCTGATATCACTCCCGACATCACTCATGACATCACTCCTGACATCACTCCCGACATCATTCCCGATATCACTCCCGATATCACTCCCGACATCACTCCTGAAATCACTCCCGACATCCCTCCCGACATCACTCCCAACATCATTCCTGACTTCACACCCGATATCACTCCTGACATCATTCCCAACATCACTCCCGACATCACTCCCGATATCACTCCCGATATCACTCCAGACATCACTCCTGATATCACTCCCGACATCCCTCCCGACATCACTCCCAACATCATTCCTGACTTCACACCCGATATCACTGCCGAGATCAAAACCGACATCACTCCCGACATCACTCCCAAAAGCACTCCCAACATCACTACTGAAATCACTCCCGACATCACTCCTGACATCATTCCCAACATCACTCCCGACATCACTCCCAATATCACTCCCGATATCACTCCCGACATCACTCCTGATATCACTCCCGGCATCCCTCCCGACATCACTCCCAACATCATTCCTGACTTCACACCCGATATCACTCCCGAGATCAAAACCGACATCACTCCCGACATCACTCCCAACATCACTCCCAACATCACTCCTGAAGTCACTCCCGACAACTCTCCTGACATCACTCCCGACATCATTCCCACCATCACTCCCGACATCACTCCCGACATCATTCCCGATATCACTCCCGATATCACTCCCAACATCACTCCTGACGTCACTCCTGACATCACTCCTGACATCAATCCCGACAACACTCCCGACATCACTCCCGACATCATTCCCAACATCACTCCCGACATCACTCCCGAAATCAGTCCTGATATCACTCTGACAATACTCCCGACATCCCTCCTGACATCACTTCCGACATCATTCCCGATAATACTCCTGACATCACACCCGATATCCCTCCCGAGATCAAAACCAAAAATACTTCCGACATCACTCCCAACATCACTCCCGCCATCACTCCCGACATCACTCCCGACATCACTCCCGACATCATTACTGATATCACTCCCGACATCATTCCTGACAATACTCCCGACATCACTCTCGACATCACTCCCGACATCACTCCCGACAACACTCCCAACATCACTCACTACATCACTCCTGACATCACTCCCGACAGCACTCCTGATATCACTCCTGACATCACTCCTGTTATCACACCTGATATCACTCCCGACATCACTCCCGACATCACTCCCGACATCACACCCGACATCACTCCCGACATCATTCCCGACATCACTCCCGACATCACTCCCGACATGATTCCCGACATCACTCTCGACACCACTACCGACATCGCTCCTGATATCACTCCCGACATCACTCCCGACATCACTCCCCATATCACTCCAGACATCACTCCTGATGTCACTCCCGACATCACTCCCGACATCACTCCTGACATCACTCCCGACATCATTCCCGATATCACTCCCGATATCACTCCCGATATCACTCCCGATATCACTCCTGATATCACTCCCGACATCACTCCCGACATCACTCCTGACATCACTCCCGACATCATTCCCGATATCACTCCCAACATCACTCCTGACATCACTCCCGCCTTCACTCCCGACAACACTCCCGACATCACACCTGAGATCACTCCCGACATCACTCCCAACATCACTCCTGACGTCACTCCCGACATCACTCCTGACATCACTCCCGACAACACTCCCGACATCACTCCCGACATCATTCCCAACATCACTCCCGACATCACTCCCGACATCAGTCCTGATATCACTCTGACAATACTCCCGACATCCCTCCTGACATCACTCCCGACATCATTCCCGATAATACTCCTGACATCACACCCGATATCCCTCCCGAGATCAAAACCAAAAATACTTCCGACATCACTCCCGACATCACTCCCGACATCACTCCCGAAATCACTCCCGATATCACTCCCGACATCACTCCTGATATCACTCCCGACATCATTCCTGACAATACTCCCGACATCACTCTCGACATCACTCCCGACATCACTCCCGACAACACTCCCAACATCACTCACTACATCACTCCTGACATCACTCCCGACAGCACTCCTGATATCACTCCTGACATCACTCCTGTTATCACACCTGATATCACTCCCGACATCACTCCCGACATCACTCCCGACATCACACCCGACATCACTCCCGACATCATTCCCGACATCGCTCCTGATATCACTCCCGACATCACTCTCGACATCACTCCCCATATCACTCCTCCCGACATCAGTCCCGACATCACTCCTGACATCACTCCCGACATCATTCCCGATATCACTCCCGATATCACTCCCGATATCACTCCCGATATCACTCCTGATATCACTCCCGACATCACTCCCGACATCACTCCTGACATCACTCCCAACATCATTCCCGATATCACTCCCAACATCACTCCTGACATCACTCCCGCCTTCACTCCCGACAACACTCCCGACATCACACCTGAGATCACTCCCGACATCACTCCCAACATCACTCCTGACATCACTCCTGATATCACTCCTGACAATACTCCCGACATCACTCCTGATATCATTCCCGACATCATTCCCGATAATACTCCCGACATCACACCCGATATCACTCCCGAGATCAAAACCGAAAATACTCCCGACATCCCTCCCGACATCACTCCCGACATCACTCCCGAGATCACTGCCGACATCATTCCTGATATCACTCCTGACAATACTCCCGACATCACTCCTGACATCACTCTCGACATCATTCCTGACAATACTCCCAACATCACTCCCGACATAACCCCCGACATCACTCCCGACAACACTCCCGACATCACTCCCGACATCACTACTGACATCACTCCTGACATCACTCCCGACATTACTCCTGATATCACTCCTGACAATACTCCCGACATCTCTCCTGACATCACTCCCGTCATCATTCCCGACATCACTCCCGGCATCACTCCCGACATCATTCCCGAAATCAATCCTGACATCACTCCCGACATCATTCCCGACATCATTACAGACATCGCTCTCGACATCGCTCCCGACATCACTCCCGACATCACTCCTGACATCACTCCTGACATCAGTCCTGATATAACTCCCGACATCTTTCCCGAAATCATTTCCGACATCACTCCCGACATCACCCCGACATCATTCCCGACATCACTCTCGCCATCACTCTCGACATCAACCCTGACATCACTCCCGATGTCAATCCCGACATCACTCCCGACATCACTCCCGACATCACTCCTGATATCACTCCTGATATCACTCCTGACATCACTCCCGACATCACTCCCGATATCACTCCTGACATCATTCCGATATCACTCCCGATATCACTCCTGATATCACTCCCGACATCACTCCCGATATCACTCCTGATATCACTCACGACACCACTCCCGACATCACTCCTGACATCACTCCCGACATCATTCCCGATATCACTCCCGACATCACTCCCGATATCACTCCTGATATCACTCACGACACCACTCCCGACATCATTCCTGACAATACTCCCGACATCACTCTCGACATCACTCCCGACATCACTCCCGACAACACTCCCAACATCACTCACTACATCACTCCTGACATCACTCCCGACATCACTCCTGACATCACTCCCGACATCATTCCCGATATCACTCCCGATATCACTCCCGATATCACTCCTGATATCACTCCCGACATCACTCCCGACATCACTCCTGACATCACTCCCGACATCATTCCCGATATCACTCCCAACATCACTCCTGACATCACTCCCGCCTTCACTCCCGACAACACTCCCGACATCACACCTGAGATCACTCCCGACATCACTCCCAACATCACTCCTGACATCACTCCTGATATCACTCCTGACAATACTCCCGACATCACTCCTGATATCATTCCCGACATCATTCCCGATAATACTCCCGACATCACACCCGATATCACTCCCGAGATCAAAACCGAAAATACTCCCGACATCCCTCCCGACATCACTCCCGACATCACTCCCGAGATCACTGCCGACATCATTCCTGATATCACTCCTGACAATACTCCCGACATCACTCCTGACATCACTCTCGACATCATTCCTGACAATACTCCCAACATCACTCCCGACATAACTCCCGACATCACTCCCGACAACACTCCCGACATCACTCCCGACATCACTACTGACATCACTCCTGACATCACTCCCGACATTACTCCTGATATCACTCCTGACAATACTCCCGACATCTCTCCTGACATCACTCCCGTCATCATTCCCGACATCACTCCCGGCATCACTCCCGACATCATTCCCGAAATCAATCCTGACATCACTCCCGACATCATTCCCGACATCATTACAGACATCGCTCTCGACATCGCTCCCGACATCACTCCCGACATCACTCCTGACATCACTCCTGACATCAGTCCTGATATAACTCCCGACATCTTTCCCGAAATCATTTCCGACATCACTCCCGACATCACCCCGACATCATTCCCGACATCACTCTCGCCATCACTCTCGACATCAACCCTGACATCACTCCCGATATCACTCCTGATATTCATCCTGACATCATTCCCGATATCACACCTAATATCACTCCCGACATCGCACCTGACATCACTCCTGATATCACAACCTGACATCACTCCCGATATCACTCCTGACATCACACCTGATATCTCTCCCGATATCAATCCTGCTATCACTCCTGATGTCACTCCCGACATCACTCCCGACATCAGTCCCGACATCACTCCCAACATCACTCCCGATATCACTCCTGACATCACGCCCAACATCACTCCCGACATCACTCCAGACACCACTCCCGACATCACTCCTGATATCACTCCTGACATCACTCCCGATATCACTCCTGATATCACGCCTGACATCACTTACGACATCACTCCTGACATCACTCCCGACATCATTCCCGATACCACTCCCGATATCAGTCCCGATATCACTCCCGACATCACTCCTGCTATCACTCCCGATATCACTCCCGACATCACTCCTGACATCACTCCCGACATCACTCCCGACATCACTCCCGACATCAATCCCGACATCCCTCCCGACATGACTCCCGACATCATTCCTGACTTCACACCCGATATCACTCCCGAGATCAAAACCTACATCACTTCCAACATCACTCCCGTTGTCACTCCCGACAACTCTCCCGACATCACTCCCGACATCACTCCTGACAACTCTCCCGACATCACTCCCGACATCACTCCCGACATCACTCCTGATATCACTCCTGACAATACTCCCGACATCACTCCTGACATCACTCCCGACATCATTCCCGATAATAGTTCCGACATCAAACCCGATATCACTCCCGAGATCAAAACCGAAAATACTCCTGACTTCACTCCCGACATCACTCCCGACATCAATCCCGACATCACTCCTGATATCACTCCTGACAATACTCCCGACATCACTCCTGACATCTCTCCTGACATCACTCCCACCATCACTCCCGACATCACTCCCGACATCACTCCCGACAATACTCCCGACATCACTCCCACCATCACTCCCGACATCACTCCCGGCAACAGTCCCGACATCACTCCTGACATCACTCCTGACACCACTCCCGACATCACTCCCACCATCACTCCCGACATCACTCCCACCATCACTCCCGACATCACTCCCGACATCACTCCCGACATCACTCCTGATATGACTCCTGACAATACTCCCGACATCACTCCTGACAACACTCCCGACATCATTCCTAACAATGCTCCCGACATCACTCCCGAAATCACACCCGACATCACTCCCGACAACACTCCCGACATCACTCCCGACATCACTCCCGACATCAATCCTGCCATCACTCCCGACATCATTCCTGACATCAATCCTGACATCACTCCCGACAACATTCCCGACATCATTACCAACATCGCTCTCAACATCGCTCCCGACATCACTCCTGACATCAGTCCTGATATAATTCCTGACATCATTCCCGAAATCATTTCCGACATCACTCCTGACATCACCCCGATATCATTCCCGACATCACCCTCGACAGCACTCTCGACATCAACCCCGACATCACTACTGATATCAATCCCGACATCACTCCCAACATCACTCCCGAAATCACTCCTGATATCACTCCCGATATCACTCCTGACATCATTCCGGATATCACACCTAATATCACTCCCGACATCGCACCCGAATTCACTCCTGATATCACTCCTGACCTCACTCCTGATATCACTCCCGATATCACACCTGATATCACTCCCGATATCACTCCCGATATCACACCCGATATCACTCCTGATATCACTCCTGACATCTCTCCTGATATCACACCTGACATCACTCCCAACATCTCTCCCGACATCACACCCGACTTCACTCCCGACATACTTCCCGACATCACTCCCGACATCATTCCCGACATCACTCCCGACATCACTCCCGACATAACTCCCGACATCACTCTCTTCACCCCTCCCGACATCGCTCCTGATATCACTTCCGACATCACTCCCGACATCACTCCCGACAACACTCCTGATATCACACCCGAAATCACTCCCGATATCACTCCTGATATCACTCCCGACATCACTCATGACATCACTCCTGACATCACTCCCGACATCATTCCCGATATCACTCCCGATATCACTCCCGACATCACTCCTGAAATCACTCCCGACATCCCTCCCGACATCACTCCCAACATCATTCCTGACTTCACACCCGATATCACTCCTGACATCATTCCCAACATCACTCCCGACATCACTCCCGATATCACTCCCGATATCACTCCAGACATCACTCCTGATATCACTCCCGACATCCCTCCCGACATCACTCCCAACATCATTCCTGACTTCACACCCGATATCACTGCCGAGATCAAAACCGACATCACTCCCGACATCACTCCCAAAAGCACTCCCAACATCACTACTGAAATCACTCCCGACATCACTCCTGACATCATTCCCAACATCACTCCCGACATCACTCCCAATATCACTCCCGATATCACTCCCGACATCACTCCTGATATCACTCCCGGCATCCCTCCCGACATCACTCCCAACATCATTCCTGACTTCACACCCGATATCACTCCCGAGATCAAAACCGACATCACTCCCGACATCACTCCCAACATCACTCCCAACATCACTCCTGAAGTCACTCCCGACAACTCTCCTGACATCACTCCCGACATCATTCCCACCATCACTCCCGACATCACTCCCGACATCATTCCCGATATCACTCCCGATATCACTCCCAACATCACTCCTGACGTCACTCCTGACATCACTCCTGACATCAATCCCGACAACACTCCCGACATCACTCCCGACATCATTCCCAACATCACTCCCGACATCACTCCCGAAATCAGTCCTGATATCACTCTGACAATACTCCCGACATCCCTCCTGACATCACTTCCGACATCATTCCCGATAATACTCCTGACATCACACCCGATATCCCTCCCGAGATCAAAACCAAAAATACTTCCGACATCACTCCCAACATCACTCCCGCCATCACTCCCGACATCACTCCCGACATCACTCCCGACATCATTACTGATATCACTCCCGACATCATTCCTGACAATACTCCCGACATCACTCTCGACATCACTCCCGACATCACTCCCGACAACACTCCCAACATCACTCACTACATCACTCCTGACATCACTCCCGACAGCACTCCTGATATCACTCCTGACATCACTCCTGTTATCACACCTGATATCACTCCCGACATCACTCCCGACATCACTCCCGACATCACACCCGACATCACTCCCGACATCATTCCCGACATCACTCCCGACATCACTCCCGACATGATTCCCGACATCACTCTCGACACCACTACCGACATCGCTCCTGATATCACTCCCGACATCACTCCCGACATCACTCCCCATATCACTCCTGACATCACTCCTGATGTCACTCCCGACATCACTCCCGACATCACTCCTGACATCACTCCCGACATCATTCCCGATATCACTCCCGATATCACTCCCGATATCACTCCCGATATCACTCCTGATATCACTCCCGACATCACTCCCGACATCACTCCTGACATCACTCCCGACATCATTCCCGATATCACTCCCAACATCACTCCTGACATCACTCCCGCCTTCACTCCCGACAACACTCCCGACATCACACCTGAGATCACTCCCGACATCACTCCCAACATCACTCCTGACGTCACTCCCGACATCACTCCTGACATCACTCCCGACAACACTCCCGACATCACTCCCGACATCATTCCCAACATCACTCCCGACATCACTCCCGACATCAGTCCTGATATCACTCTGACAATACTCCCGACATCCCTCCTGACATCACTCCCGACATCATTCCCGATAATACTCCTGACATCACACCCGATATCCCTCCCGAGATCAAAACCAAAAATACTTCCGACATCACTCCCGACATCACTCCCGACATCACTCCCGAAATCACTCCCGATATCACTCCCGACATCACTCCTGATATCACTCCCGACATCATTCCTGACAATACTCCCGACATCACTCTCGACATCACTCCCGACATCACTCCCGACAACACTCCCAACATCACTCACTACATCACTCCTGACATCACTCCCGACAGCACTCCTGATATCACTCCTGACATCACTCCTGTTATCACACCTGATATCACTCCCGACATCACTCCCGACATCACTCCCGACATCACACCCGACATCACTCCCGACATCATTCCCGACATCGCTCCTGATATCACTCCCGACATCACTCTCGACATCACTCCCCATATCACTCCTCCCGACATCAGTCCCGACATCACTCCTGACATCACTCCCGACATCATTCCCGATATCACTCCCGATATCACTCCCGATATCACTCCCGATATCACTCCTGATATCACTCCCGACATCACTCCCGACATCACTCCTGACATCACTCCCAACATCATTCCCGATATCACTCCCAACATCACTCCTGACATCACTCCCGCCTTCACTCCCGACAACACTCCCGACATCACACCTGAGATCACTCCCGACATCACTCCCAACATCACTCCTGACATCACTCCTGATATCACTCCTGACAATACTCCCGACATCACTCCTGATATCATTCCCGACATCATTCCCGATAATACTCCCGACATCACACCCGATATCACTCCCGAGATCAAAACCGAAAATACTCCCGACATCCCTCCCGACATCACTCCCGACATCACTCCCGAGATCACTGCCGACATCATTCCTGATATCACTCCTGACAATACTCCCGACATCACTCCTGACATCACTCTCGACATCATTCCTGACAATACTCCCAACATCACTCCCGACATAACCCCCGACATCACTCCCGACAACACTCCCGACATCACTCCCGACATCACTACTGACATCACTCCTGACATCACTCCCGACATTACTCCTGATATCACTCCTGACAATACTCCCGACATCTCTCCTGACATCACTCCCGTCATCATTCCCGACATCACTCCCGGCATCACTCCCGACATCATTCCCGAAATCAATCCTGACATCACTCCCGACATCATTCCCAACATCATTACAGACATCGCTCTCGACATCGCTCCCGACATCACTCCCGACATCACTCCTGACATCACTCCTGACATCAGTCCTGATATAACTCCCGACATCTTTCCCGAAATCATTTCCGACATCACTCCCGACATCACCCCGACATCATTCCCGACATCACTCTCGCCATCACTCTCGACATCAACCCTGACATCACTCCCGATGTCAATCCCGACATCACTCCCGACATCACTCCCGACATCACTCCTGATATCACTCCTGATATCACTCCTGACATCACTCCCGACATCACTCCCGATATCACTCCTGACATCATTCCGATATCACTCCCGATATCACTCCTGATATCACTCCCGACATCACTCCCGATATCACTCCTGATATCACTCACGACACCACTCCCGACATCACTCCTGACATCACTCCCGACATCATTCCCGATATCACTCCCGACATCACTCCCGATATCACTCCTGATATCACTCACGACACCACTCCCGACATCATTCCTGACAATACTCCCGACATCACTCTCGACATCACTCCCGACATCACTCCCGACAACACTCCCAACATCACTCACTACATCACTCCTGACATCACTCCCGACATCACTCCTGACATCACTCCCGACATCATTCCCGATATCACTCCCGATATCACTCCCGATATCACTCCTGATATCACTCCCGACATCACTCCCGACATCACTCCTGACATCACTCCCGACATCATTCCCGATATCACTCCCAACATCACTCCTGACATCACTCCCGCCTTCACTCCCGACAACACTCCCGACATCACACCTGAGATCACTCCCGACATCACTCCCAACATCACTCCTGACATCACTCCTGATATCACTCCTGACAATACTCCCGACATCACTCCTGATATCATTCCCGACATCATTCCCGATAATACTCCCGACATCACACCCGATATCACTCCCGAGATCAAAACCGAAAATACTCCCGACATCCCTCCCGACATCACTCCCGACATCACTCCCGAGATCACTGCCGACATCATTCCTGATATCACTCCTGACAATACTCCCGACATCACTCCTGACATCACTCTCGACATCATTCCTGACAATACTCCCAACATCACTCCCGACATAACTCCCGACATCACTCCCGACAACACTCCCGACATCACTCCCGACATCACTACTGACATCACTCCTGACATCACTCCCGACATTACTCCTGATATCACTCCTGACAATACTCCCGACATCTCTCCTGACATCACTCCCGTCATCATTCCCGACATCACTCCCGGCATCACTCCCGACATCATTCCCGAAATCAATCCTGACATCACTCCCGACATCATTCCCGACATCATTACAGACATCGCTCTCGACATCGCTCCCGACATCACTCCCGACATCACTCCTGACATCACTCCTGACATCAGTCCTGATATAACTCCCGACATCTTTCCCGAAATCATTTCCGACATCACTCCCGACATCACCCCGACATCATTCCCGACATCACTCTCGCCATCACTCTCGACATCAACCCTGACATCACTCCCGATGTCAATCCCGACATCACTCCCGACATCACTCCCGACATCACTCCTGATATCACTCCTGATATCACTCCTGACATCACTCCCGACATCACTCCCGATATCACTCCTGACATCATTCCGATATCACTCCCGATATCACTCCTGATATCACTCCCGACATCACTCCCGATATCACTCCTGATATCACTCACGACACCACTCCCGACATCACTCCTGACATCACTCCCGACATCATTCCCGATATCACTCCCGACATCACTCCCGATATCACTCCTGATATCACTCACGACACCACTCCCGACATCATTCCTGACAATACTCCCGACATCACTCTCGACATCACTCCCGACATCACTCCCGACAACACTCCCAACATCACTCACTACATCACTCCTGACATCACTCCCGACATCACTCCTGACATCACTCCCGACATCATTCCCGATATCACTCCCGATATCACTCCCGATATCACTCCCGATATCACTCCTGATATCACTCCCGACATCACTCCCGACATCACTCCTGACATCACTCCCGACATCATTCCCGATATCACTCCCAACATCACTCCTGACATCACTCCCGCCTTCACTCCCGACAACACTCCCGACATCACACCTGAGATCACTCCCGACATCACTCCCAACATCACTCCTGACATCACTCCTGATATCACTCCTGACAATACTCCCGACATCACTCCTGATATCACTCCCGACATCATTCCCGATAATACTCCCGACATCACACCCGATATCACTCCCGAGATCAAAACCGAAAATACTCCCGACATCCCTCCCGACATCACTCCCGACATCACTCCCGAGATCACTGCCGACATCATTCCTGATATCACTCCTGACAATACTCCCGACATCACTCCTGACATCACTCTCGACATCATTCCTGACAATACTCCCAACATCACTCCCGACATAACTCCCGACATCACTCCCGACAACACTCCCGACATCACTCCCGACATCACTACTGACATCACTCCTGACATCACTCCCGACATTACTCCTGATATCACTCCTGACAATACTCCCGACATCTCTCCTGACATCACTCCCGTCATCATTCCCGACATCACTCCCGGCATCACTCCCGACATCATTCCCGAAATCAATCCTGACATCACTCCCGACATCATTCCCGACATCATTACAGACATCGCTCTCGACATCGCTCCCGACATCACTCCCGACATCACTCCTGACATCACTCCTGACATCAGTCCTGATATAACTCCCGACATCTTTCCCGAAATCATTTCCGACATCACTCCCGACATCACCCCGACATCATTCCCGACATCACTCTCGCCATCACTCTCGACATCAACCCTGACATCACTCCCGATATCAATCCCGACATCACTCCCGACATCACTCCCGACATCACTCCTGATATCACTCCTGATATCACTCCTGACATCACTCCCGACATCACTCCCGATATCACTCCTGACATCACTCCCGATATCACTCCCGATATCACTCCTGATATCACTCCTGACATCATTCCCGATATCACGCCTAATATAACTCCCGACATCGCACCTGACATCACTCCTGATATCAATCCTGATATCACGCCTGACATCACTTACGGCATCACTCCTGACATCACTCCAGACATCATTCCCGATATCACTCCCGATATCATTCCCGATATCACTCCCGACATCACTCCTGACATCACTCCCGACATCACTCCCGACATCACTCTCGACATCACTCCCGACATCACTCCTGATATCACTCCTGAGAATACTCCCGACATCACTCCCGACATCACTCCCGACATCACTCCCGACATCACTCCCAACATCACTCCTGACATCACTCCCGGCATCATTCCTGACAATACTCCCGACATCACACCCAATATCTTCCCCAACATTACTCCTGATATCACTCCCGACATCACTCCTGAAATCATTCACGACATCACTCCTGACATCACTCCTGACATCACTCCCGACATCACTCCTGACATCACTCCTGACATCACACCTGATAATACTCCGGATATAATTCCCGACAATACTCCCGACATCACTCCCGACATCACTCCTGACATCACTCCCGACATCATTCCAGACAATACTCCCGACATCACACCCAATATCATCCCCGACATTACTCCTGATATCACTCCTGACATCACTCCCGATATCACTCCTGATATCAGTCACGACACCACTCCCGACATCACTCCTGACATCACTCCCGACATCATTCCCGATATCACTCCCAACATCACTCCTGACATCACTCCCGCCATCACTCCCGACAACACTCCTGACATCACACCTGAGATCACTCCCGACATCACTCCCGACATCACTCCCGACATCACTCCTGATATCACTCCTGACAATACTCCCGACATCACTCCTGATATCACTCCCGACATCATTCCCGATAATACTCCTGACATCACACCCGATATCACTCCCGAGATCAAAACCGAAAATACTCCCGACATCCCTCCCGACATAATTCCCGACATCACTCCCGAGATCACTCCCGACATCACTCCTGATATCACTCCTGACAATACTCCCGACATCACTCCTGACATCACTCTCGACATCATTCCTGACAATACTCCCGACATCACTCCCGACATAACTCCCAACATCACTCCCGACAACGCTCCCGATATCACTCCCGACATCACTACTGACATCACTCCCGACATCACTCCTGATATCACTCCTGACAATACTCCCGACATCTCTCCTGACATCACTCCCGTCATCATTCCCGACGTCACTCCCGACATCACTCCCGACATCATTCCCGAAATCAATCCTGACATCACTCCCGACATCATTCCCGACATCATTACAGACATCGCTCTCGACATCGCTCCCGACATCACTCCCGACATCACTCCTGACACCACTCCTGACATCAGTCTTGATATAACTCCTGACATCTTTCCCGACATCATTTCCGAAATCACTCCCGACATCACCCCTGACATCATTCCCGACATCACTCTCGACATCACTCTCGACATCAACCCCGACATCACTCCCGATATCAATCCCGACATCACTCCCGACATCACTCCCGACATCACTCCTGATATCACTCCTGATATCACTCCTGACATCACTCCCGACATCACTCCCAATATCACTCCTGACATCACTCCTGATATCACTCCCGATATCACTCCTGATATCACTCCTGACATCATTCCCGATATCACACCTAATATCACTCCCGATATCACTCCTGACATCACACCTGATATCTCTCCCGATATCAATCCCGCTATCACTCCTGATATCACTCCCGACATCTTTCCCGACATCACACCCGACATCACTCCCGACATCACTCCCGAAATCAGTCCTGACATCACTCCCGACATCGCTCCCGACATCTCTCCCGCCATCACTCCCGACATCACTCTCGACACCACTCCTGACTTCGCTCCTGATATCACTCCCGACATCACTCCCAACATCTTTCCCGACATCACTCCCGACATCACTCCCGATATCACTCCTGACATCACTCCCGACATCAATCCCGACACCACTCCCGACATCACTCCTGATATCACTCCTGACATCACTCCCGATATCACTCCTGATAACACGCTTGACATCACTTACGACATCACTCTGACATCACTCCCGACATCATTCCCGATATCACTCCTGATATCAGTCCTGATATCACGCTTGACATCACTTACGACATCACTCTGACATCACTCCCGACATCATTCCCGACATCACTCCCGACATCACTCCCAACACCACTCCTGACATCACTCCTGATATCACTCCTGACATCACTCCCGATATCACTCCTGATATCACGCTTGACATCACTTACGACATCACTCTGACATCACTCCCGACCTCATTCCCGACATCACTCGCGACATCACTCCCGACATCAATCCCGACATCCCTCCCGACATCACTCCCGACATCATTCCTGACTTCACACCCGATATCACTCCCGAGATCAAAACCGACATCACTCCCGACATCACTCCCAACATCACTCCCAACATCACTCCTGACAACTCTCCCGACATCACTCCCGACATCACTCCCGACATCACTCCTGATATCACTCCTGACAATACTCCCGACATCACTCCTGACATCACTCCCGACATCATTCCCGATAATAGTCCCGACATCAAACCCGATATCACTCCCGAGATCAAAACCGAAATTCTCCCGACTTCACTCCCGACATCACTCCCGACATCAATCCCGACATCACTCCTGATATCTCTCCTGACAATACTCCCGACATCACTCCTGACATCTCTCCTGACATCATTCCTGAAAGTACTCCCGACATCACTCCCGCCATCACTCCCGACATCACTCCCGCCATCACTCCCGACATCACTCCAGACATCACTCCCGACATCACTCTGGACATCACTCCTAATATCACTCCTGACATCACTCCTGACATCAAACCTGATATCACTCCTGACATCACTCCCGACATCACTCCAGACATCACTCCCGACATCATTCCCGACATCATTCCCGAAATCACTCCCAACATCGCTCCAGATATCACTCCCAAAATCACTCCCGACATCACTCCCGACACCTATCCCGACATCACTCCCGATATCACTCCCGACATCACTCCCGATATCACTCCCGACATCACTCCCGATATCACTCCTGATATCACTCCCAACATCTCTCCCGACATCACTCCTGACCTCACTCCCGACATCATTCCCGATATCACTCCCGATATCACTCCTGATATCACTCCCGACATGACCCCTGATATCATTCCCGATATCACTCCCGACATCACTCCCGACATCACTCCTGACGTCATTCCCGACATCACTCCCGACATCACTCCCGATGTCATTCCTGACTTCACACCCGATGTCACTCCCGAGATCAAAACCGACATCACTCCCGAGATCACTCCCAACATCACTCCCGACATCACTCCCGACATCACTCCTGACATCACTCCCGACATTACTCCTGATATCACTCCCGACATCACTCCTGAAATCATTCACGACATCACTCCTGACATCACTCCCGACATCACTCCCGACAACACTCCCGACATCACACCTGACATCACTCCCGGCATCACTCCCGACATCACTCCCGACATCACTCCTGACATCACTCCTGACATCATTCCCGATAATAGTCCCGACATCACACCCGATATCACTCCCGAGATCAAAACCGAAAATACTCCCGACATCACTCCCGGCATCACTCCCGACGTCACTCCCGACATCACTCCCGACATCACTCCTGACATCACTCCCGACATTACTCCTGATATCACTCCCGACATCACTCCTGAAATCATTCACGACATCACTCCTGACATCACTCCAGACATCTCTCCCGACATCACTCCTGACATCACTCCCGACATCACACCCGTTAGTACTCTGGATATAATTCCAGACAATACTCCTGACATCACTCCCGACATCACTACCAACATCATTCCCAACATCACTCCCGACATCACTCCCGATAACACTCCTGACATCACACCCGACATCATCCCCAACATCACTCCCGTCATCGCACCCGACATCATCCCCGACATCACTCCCGACATTATTCCCAGCATCACTCCTGACATCACTCCCGACATCATTCCCGACAATACTCCTGACATCACTCCCGACATCATCCCCGACATCACTCCCGACATTATTCCCAGCATCACTCCTGACATCACTCCGGATATCACTCCCGATATCACTCCTGATATCACTCCTGTCATCATTCCCGACATCACACCTAATATCACTCCCGACATCGCACCTGACATCACTCCTGATATCACTCCTGACATGACTCCCGATATCACTCCTGACATCACACCTGATATCTCTCCCGATATCAATCCCGTTATCATTCCTGATATCACTCCCGACATCACACCCGACATCAGTCCCGACATCACTCCCAACATCTTTCCCGACATCACACCCGACATCACTCCCGACATCACTCCCGTCATCAGTCCTGACATCACTCCCGACATCGCTCCCGACATCACTCCCGACATCACTCCCGACATCACTCTCGACACCACTCCTGACTTCGCTCCTGATATCACTCCCGACATCACTCCCAACATCTTTCCCAACATCACTCCCGACATCACTCCCGATATCACTCCTGACATCACTGCCGACATCACTCCCGACACCATTCCCGACATCACTCCTGATGTCACTCCTGACATCACTCCCGATATCACTCCTGATATCACGCTTGACATCACTCCCGACATCATTCCCGATATCACTCCCGATATCAGTCCCGATATCACTCCTGACATCACTCCTGCTATCACTCCCGATATCACTCCCGACATCACTCCTGACATCACTCCCGACATCACTCGCGACATCACTCCCGACATCAATCCCGACATCCCTCCCGACATCACTCCCGACATCATTCCTGACTTGACACCCGATATCACTCCCGAGATCAAAACCGACATCACTCCCGACATCACTCCCAACATCACTCCCAACATCACTCCCGACATCACTCCTGACAACTCTCCCGACATCACTCCCGACATCACTCCCGACATCACTCCTGATATCACTCCTTACAATTCTCCCGACATCACTCCTGACATCACTCCCGACATCATTCCCGATAATAGTCCCGACATCAAACCCGATATCACTCCCGAGATCAAAACCGAAAATACTCCCGACTTCACTCCCGACATCACTCCCGACATCAATCCCGACATCACTCCTGATATCTCTCCTGAAAATACTCCCGACATCACTCCTGACATCTCTCCTGACATCATTCCTGACAATACTCCCGACATCACTCCTGCCATCACTCCCGACATCACTCCCGGCAACACTCCCGACATCACTCCTGACATCACTCCCGACATCACTCCCGCCAACACTCCCGACATCACTCCAGACATCACTCCCGACATCACTCCCGACATCAATCCTGATATCACTCCTGACATCACTCCTGACATCACACCTGATATCACTCCAGACATCACTCCCGACATCATTCCTGACATCATTCCCGACATCACTCCCAACATCGCTCCAGATATCACTCTCAAAATCACTCCCAACATCACTCCCGACACCTATCCCGATATCACTCCTGATATCACTCCCGACATCACCCCTGATATCACTCCCGATATCACTCCCGACATGACTCCCGACATCACTCCAGACATCACTCCTGACGTCATTACCGACATCACTCCCGACATCACTCCCGACGTCATTCCTGACTTCACACCCGATATCACTCCCGAAATCAAAGCCGACATCACTCCCGAGATCACTCCCAATATCACTCCCAACATCACTCCCGACATCACTCCCGACATAACACCCGACAACACTCCCGACATCACACCTGACATCACTCCCGACATCACTCCCGACATCATTCCCGATAATAGTCCCGACATCACACCCGATATCACTCCTGAGATCAAAACCGAAAATACTCCCGACATCACTCCCGACATCACTCCCGACGTCACTCCCGACATCACTCCCGACATCACTCCTGACATCACTCCCGACATTACTCCTGATATCACTCCCGACATCACTCCTGAAATCATTCACGACATCACTCCTGACCTCACTCCTGACATCTCTCCCGACATCACTCCTGACATCACTCCCGACATCACACCCGATAGTACTCCTGATATCACTCCCGACATCACTCCCGAAATCATTCACGACATCACTCCTGACCTCACTCCTGACATCTCTCCCGACAATACTCCCGACATCACTCCCGACATCACTCCCAACATCATTCCCAACATCACTCCCGACATCACTCCCGATATCACTCCCGACATCACACCCGACATCATCCCCAACATCACTCCCGTCATCGCACCCGACATCATCCCCGACATCACTCCCGACATTATTCCCAGCATCACTCCTGACATCACTCCCGACATCATTCCCGACAATACTCCCGACATCACTCCCGACATCATCCCCGACATCACTCCCGACATTATTCCCAGCATCACTCCTGACATCACTCCCGATATCACTCCCGATATCACTCCTGATATCACTCCTGACATCATTCCCGATATCACACCTAATGTCACTCCCGACATCGCACCTGACATCACTCCTGATATCACTCCTGACATCACTCCCGATATCACGCCTGACATCACACCTGATATCTCTCCCGATATCAATCCCGCTATCACTCCTGATATTACTCCCGACATCACACCCGACATCAGTCCCGACATCTTTCCCGACATCACACCCGACATCACTCCCGACATCACTCCCAAAATCACTCCCGACATCAATCCAGACATCACTCCTGACATCACGCCCGACATCACTCCCGACAGCACTCCCGACATCAATCCAGACATCACTCCTGACATCACTCCCGAAATTATTCCCGACATCACTCCTGACATCACTCCCGACATCACTCCTGACATCACTCCCGACATCACTCCTGACATCATTCCTGACATCACCCCCGACATCACTCCCAACATCACTCCCGACATCATTCCTGACTTCACACCCGATATCACTCCCGAGATCAAAACCGACATCACTCCCGACATCACTCCCAACATCACTCCCAACATCACTCCAGTTGTCACTCCCGACAACACTCCCGACATCACTCCCGACATCACTCCTGACAACTCTCCCGATATCACTCCCGACATCACTCCCGACATCACTCCTGATATCACTCCTGACAATACTCCCGACATCACTCCTGACATCACTCCTGACATCATTCCCGATAATACTCCCGACATCAAACCCGATATCACTCCCGAGATCAAAACCGAAAATACTCCCGACTTCACTCCCGACATCACTCCCGACATCAATCCCGACATCACTCCTGATATCACTCCTGACAATACTCCCGACATCACTCCTGACATCTCTCCTGACATAATTCCCGACAATAGCATTGACATCACTCCCGCCATCACTCCCGACATCACCCCCGACATCACTCCCAACATCACCCCGACATCATTCCCTATATCACCCCCGACATCACTCTCGACATCATTCCTGACATCACTCACAACATCGGACCCGACATCACTCCCAACATCACTCCTGATATCACTCCTGGCTTCACTCCCGATATCACTCCTGATATCACTCCTGACATCGCTCTCAACATCACTCCTGATATCACTCCTGACATCATTCCCGATATCATTCCTGATAACACTCCTGATATCACTCCTGATATCACTCCTGACGTCACACCCGATATCACTCCCGATATCACTCCTGATATCACTCCTGACATCACTCCTGATATCACACCTGATATCACTCTCGACATCTCTCCCGACATCACTCCCGACATCACTCCCGACAACAATCCCGACATCAAACCTGACATCACTCCCGACATCACTCCTGATATCACTCCTGACAATACTCCCGACATCACTCCTGATATCACTCCCGACATCATTCCCGATAATACTCCTGACATCACTCCCAACATCACTCCCAAGCACTGCAGCGGGTAGTCAAGGCTGCCTAACGCATTACCGGCACCCGGCTACCGACCATAGAGCATATATACCAGAAACGCTGTTTACGGAGGTCACTGACCATCATCAAGGACCCTAACCACCCCAGCCACAGTCTGTTTGTCCCCTGCCATCTGGGAGACACTACAGATGCATTTGCACCCGAACGACCAGATTTAGGAACTGCTTCTTTCCCAGGGCTGTCATCCTACTGAACTCCACAAATAAACTCTAAAGCCTGCACATCTGCCAATGCATTTTATTATGTTTATGTTAATGTATTACAAGCCAAATGAATGTTGACTGTTTAAATGTCTTAATCTAAATGTACACTCTCGGGAGCCACAAGCCTACATTTCGTTGTACTGCACTTGTGCACTAACAATGACAATATAGTTCATTATCATTATGATTATTATGATGATCATCACTCCTGACATCACACATGACATTACTCCCGACATCACTCCCGACATCAGTCCCGACATCACTCCCAACATCACTCCTGACATCACTCCCGACATTTCTCCCAATAGCACTCCTGACATCACTCCTGAAATCATTCCCGACATCACTCCTGACATCACTCCTGACGTCACTCCCGACATCACTCCTGACATCACCCCCGATAATACTCCAGACATAATTCCCGACAATACACCTGACATCACTCCCGACATCACTCCCAACTTCATTCCCAACATCACTCCCGACATCACTCCCGATATCACTCCCAACATCACTCCCGACATCATCCCCGACATCTCTCCCGAAATCATTCCCGACATCACTCCCGACAGCACTCCCGATATCATTCACGACAATACTCTCGACATCACTCCCGACATCATTCCCGACATCACTCCCGACATCACTCCTGACATCATTCACAACAATAATCTCGACATCACTCCCGACATCATTCCCGACATCACTCCCGACATCACTCCCGACATCATTCCCGACAATACTCTCGACATCACTCCCGACATTACTCCCGGCATTACTCCCGACATCACTCCCGACATTATTCCTGATATTACCCCGACATCACTCCTGACATCATCCCCGACATCACTCCCGACATCATTCCCGAAATCACTCCCGACATCACTCCCGACATCACTCCCGAAACCCCTCCCGACAACATACCCGACATCACTCCTGACATCTCTCCCGACATCACTCCCGACATCATTCCCGACATCCCCCCGACATCACTCCCGACATCACTCCTGACATCACTCCTGATATCACTCCCAACATCACTCCCGACATCTCTCCTGACATAATTCCTGACATCACACATGACATCACTCCCGACATCATTCCCGGCATCACTCCCAGTATCACTCCCAACAATATTCTCGACTTCGCTCCCGACATCACTCCCGACATCACTCCCGACATCATTCCCGACATCACTCCCGACATCACCCCTGACATCATTCGCGACATCACTCCCAGTATCACTCCCAACAATATTCTCGACTTCGCTCCCGACATCACTCCCGACATCACTCCCGACATCACTCCCGACATCATTCCAGACAATTCTCCCGATATCACGCCTGATATCATCCCCGACATCACTCCCGACATCATTCCTGACATTACTCCCGATATCACTCACGACATCACTACCAAAATCATTCCCAACATCACTCCTGACATCACTTCCGAGATCACTCCCGACATCACTCCTGACATCACTCCCGACATCACTCCCGATAATACTCCGGACATAATTCCCAACAACACTCCCGACATCACTCCCGACATCACTCCCGACATCACTCCCAACATCATTACTGACATCACTCCCGGCATCACTCCAAATATCACTCCCGCCATTACTCCCGACATCATCCCCGACATCACTCCTGACATCGTTCCTGACAGCACCCCCGACATCACTCCCGACAATACTCTCGACATCACTCCCAAAATCATTCCCGACATTACTCCCAACATTACTCCTGACATCATTCCGGACATCACTCCCAATATACCTCCCGACATCACTCCCCACATCACACCCCACATCATTCCCAACAATATGCTTGACATCACTCCCGACATTACTCCCGGCATCACTCCCGACATTACTCCCAATATTACCCCCGACATCACTACCGACGTCATCCCCGACATCACTCCCGACATCATTCCCGACATCACTCCCGATATCACTCCCGACATCACTCCCGATATCACTCCCGACATCACTCCCGACATCATTCCCGACATCACTCCCGACATCACTCCTGATATCAGTCCTGACAATACTCCCGACATCACTCCTGAAATCACTCCCGACATCATTCCAGACAATACTCCCGACATCACACCCGATATAACTCCTGAGATAAAAACCGACAATACTCCTGACATCACTCCCGACATCATTCCCGACATCACTCCCGACATCAGTCCCGAAATCACACCCGATATCACTCCTGACATCATTCCGGACAATACTCCCGACTTCACACCCGCTATCACTCCCAAGATCAAAACCGACAATAATCCCGACATCACTCCCGACATCACTCCCAACATCACTCCCGACATCACTCCCGACATCACTCCCAAAATCACTCCCGACATCACCCCCGATAATACTCCGGACAAAATTCCAGACAATACTCCTGACATCACTCCCGACATCACTCCCAACATCATTCCCAACATCACTCCCGAAATCACACCCGACATCATCCCCGACATCACTCCCGACATCATTCCCGACAATGCTCTCGACATCACTCCCGGCATTACTCCCGACATTACTCCCGACATCACTCCCGACATTACTCCCGCTATCACCCCCGATATCACACCCGACATCATCCCTGACATCACTCCCGACATCATTCCCAAAATCACTCCCATTATCACTCCCGACATCACTCCCGACATCACTCCTGACATCATTCCCGACATCACTCCCGACATCACTCCCAACATCATCCCTGACATCACACCCGACATCACTCCCGACATCACTCCCGACATCATTCCCGACATCACTCCTGAAATCACTCCCGACATCACTCCCGACATCACTCCCAAGCCCTGCAGTGGGTAGTCAAGGCTGCCCAACGCATTACCGGCACCCGGCTACCGACCATAGAGCACATATACCAGAAACGCTGTTTACGGACGTCACTGACCATGCTCAAGGATCCTAACCGCCCCAGCCACAGTCTGTTTGCCCCCCTGCAATCTGGGAGACACTACAGATGCATTTGCACCTGAACGACCAGATTTAGATACAGCTTCTTTCCCAGGGCTGTCATCCTACTGAACTCCACAAATAAACTCTAAAGCCTGCACATCTGCCAATGCATTTTATTATGTTTATGTTAATGTATTACAAGCCAAATGAATGTTGACTGTTTAAATGTCTTAATCTAAATGTACACTCTCAGGAGCCGCAAGCCTACATTTCGTTGTACTGCACTTGTGCACTAACAATGACAATATAGTTCATTATCATTATGATTATTATGATGATCATCACTCCTGACATCACACATGACATCACTCCCGACATCACTCCTGACATCACTCCCGACATCATTCCGGACATTACTCCCGACATCACTCCCGACATCAGTCCCGACATCACTCCCAACATCATTCCTGACATCACTCCCGACATTTCTCCCAATAGCACTCCTGACATCACTCCTGAAATCATTCCCGACATCACTCCTGACATCACTCCTGACGTCACTCCCGACATCACTCCTGACATCACTCCTGACATCACCCCCGATAATACTCCAGACATAATTCCCGACAATACACCTGACATCACTCCCGACATCACTCCCAACTTCATTCCCAACATCACTCCCGACATCACCCCCGATATCACTCCCAACATCACTCCCGACATCATCCCCGACATCTCTCCCGAAATCATTCCCGACATCACTCCCAACAGCACTCCCGATATCATTCACGACAATACTCTCGACATCACTCCCGACATCATTCCCGACATCACTCCCGACATCACTCCTGACATCATTCACAACAATAATCTCGACATCACTCCCGACATCATTCCCGACATCATTCCCGACATCACTCCCGACATCATTCCCGACAATACTCTCGACATCACTCCCGACATTACTCCCGGCATTACTCCCGACATCACTCCCGACATTATTCCTGATATTACCCCGACATCACTCCTGACATCATCCCCGACATCACTCCCGACATCATTCCCGAAATCACTCCCGACATCACTCCGACATCACTCCCGAAACCCCTCCCGACAACATACCCGACATCACTCCTGACATCTCTCCCGACATCACTCCCGACATCATTCCCGACATCCCCCCGACATCACTCCCGACATCACTCCTGACATCACTCCTGATATCACTCCCAACATCACCCCCGACATCTCTCCTGACATAATTCCTGACATCACACATGACATCACTCCCGACATCATTCCCGACATCACTCCCAGTATCACTCCCAACAATATTCTCGACTTCGCTCCCGACATCACTCCCGACATCACTCCCGACATCATTCCCGACATCACTCCCGACATCACTCCTGACATCATTCGCGACATCACTCCCAGTATCACTCCCAACAATATTCTCGACTTCGCTCCCGACATCACTCCCGACATCACTCCCGACATCATTCCCGACATCACTCCCGACATCACTCCCGACTTCTGTCCCGACATCACTCCCGACATCAGTCCCGACATCATTCCCGACAGCACTCCTGAAATCACTCCCGATATCACTCCCTACACCACTCCGGACATCACTCCCGATATCATTCCCGACATCATTCCCGATATCACTCCCGACATCATTCACGATATCACTCCCGACATCAGTCCCGACATCAGTCCCGACATCGCTTCCGACATCACTCCCGACATCACTCCTGACATCACTCCCGAAATCATCCCTGACATCAATCCCGTCATCATTCCCGACATCACTCCCGACATCATTCCCGACATCACTCCCGACATTACTCCCGATATCACTCCCGACATCATTCCTGACATCATTCCAGACAATACTCCTGAAATCACTCTCAACATCATCCCTGACATCACTCCCGACATCTTTCCCAACAATACCCCAGACATCACTCCCGACATCACTCCTGACATCATTCCAGACAATACTCCTGAAATCACTCTCAACATCATCCCTGACATCACTCCCGACATCATTCCCGACAATACCACTGACATCACTCCTGACATCGCTCCCAACATCACTCCTGATATCACTCCTGACATCATTCCCGATATCATTCCTGATAACACTCCTGATATCACTCCTGATATCACTCCTGACGTCACACCCGATATCACTCCCGATATCACTCCTGATATCACTCCTGACATCACTCCTGATATCACACCTGATATCACTCCCGACATCTCTCCCGACATCACTCCCGACATCACTCCCGACAACAATCCCGACATCAAACCTGACATCACTCCCGACATCACTCCCGACATCACTCCCGACATCACTCCTGATATCACTCCTGACAATACTCCCGACATCACTCCTGATATCACTCCCGACATCATTCCCGATAATACTCCTGACATCACTCCCGACATCACTCCCAAGCACTGCAGCGGGTAGTCAAGGCTGCCTAACGCATTACCGGCACCCGGCTACCGACCATAGAGCATATATACCAGAAACGCTGTTTACGGAGGTCACTGACCATCATCAAGGACCCTAACCACCCCAGCCACAGTCTGTTTGCCCCCCTGCCATCTGGGAGACACTACAGATGCATTTGCACCCGAACGACCAGATTTAGGAACTGCTTCTTTCCCAGGGCTGTCATCCTACTGAACTCCACAAATAAACTCTAAAGCCCGCACATCTGCCAATGCATTTTATTATGTTTATGTTAATGTATTACAAGCCAAATGAATGTTGACTGTTTAAATGTCTTAATCTAAATGTACACTCTCGGGAGCCGCAATCCTACATTTCGTTGTACTGCACTTGTGCACTAACAATGACAATATAGTTCATTATCATTATGATTATTATGATGATCATCACTCCTGACATCACACATGACATTACTCCTGACATCACTCCCGACATCAGTCCCGACATCACTCCCAACATCACTCCTGACATCACTCCCGACATTTCTCCCAATAGCACTCCTGACATCACTCCTGAAATCATTCCCGACATCACTCCTGACATCACTCCTGACGTCACTCCCGACATCACTCCTGACATCACTCCTGACATCACCCCCGATAATACTCCAGACATAATTCCCGACAATACACCTGACATCACTCCCGACATCACTCCCAACTTCATTCCCAACATCACTCCCGACATCACTCCCGATATCACTCCCAACATCACTCCCGACATCATCCCCGACATCTCTCCCGAAATCATTCCCGACATCACTCCCGACAGCACTCCCGATATCATTCACGACAATACTCTCGACATCACTCCCGACATCATTCCCGACAGCACTCCCGGCATCACTCCTGACATCATTCACAACAATAATCTCGACATCACTCCCGACATCATTCCCGACATCACTCCCGACATCACTCCCGACATCATTCCCGACAATACTCTCGACATCACTCCCGACATTACTCCCGGCATTACTCCCGACATCACTCCCGACATTATTCCTGATATTACCCCGACATCACTCCTGACATCATCCCCGACATCACTCCCGACATCATTCCCGAAATCACTCCCGACATCACTCCCGACATCACTCCCGAAACCCCTCCCGACAACATACCCGACATCACTCCTGACATCTCTCCCGACATCACTCCCGACATCATTCACGACATCCCCCCGACATCACTCCCGACATCACTCCTGACATCACTCCTGATATCACTCCCAACATCACTCCTGACATCTCTCCTGACATAATTCCTGACATCACACATGACATCACTCCCGACATCATTCCCGACATCACTCCCAGTATCACTCCCAACAATATTCTCGACTTCGCTCCCGACATCACTCCCGACATCACTCCTGACATCATTCCCGACATCACTCCCGACATCACTCCGACATCATTCCCGACATCACTCCCAGTATCACTCCCAACAATATTCTCGACTTCGCTCCCGACATCACTCCCGACATCACTCCCGACATCATTCCCGACATCACTCCTGACATCACTCCTGACATCTGTCCCGACATCACTCCCGACATCAGTCCCAACATCATTCCCGACAACACTCCTGACATCACTCCCGATATCACTCCCTACACCACTCCGGACATCACTCCCGATATCATTCCCGACATCATTCCCGATATCACTCCCGACATCATTCACGATATCACTCCCGACATCAGTCCCGACATCACTCCCGACATCAGTCCCGACATCAGTCCCGACATCGCTTCCGACATCACTCCCGACATCACTCCTGACATCACTCCCGAAATCATCCCTGACATCAATCCCATCATCATTCCCGACATCACTCCCGACATCATTCCCGACATCACTCCCGACATTACTCCCGATATCACTCCCGACATCACTCCTGACATCATTCCAGACAATACTCCTGAAATCACTCTCAACATCATCCCTGACATCACTCCCGACATCATTCCCGACAATACCCCAGACATCACTCCCGACATCACTCCCGACATCATTCACAACAATACTCCCGACATCACTCCTGACATCACTCCTGACATCATTCCCGAATATACTCATGACATCATCCCTGACATCACTCCCGACATCACCCTCGACATCACTCCCGACATTATTCCCGATATCACTCCCAACATCATTCCCGACAATACTCCCAACATCACTCCCGACATCACTCCCGACATCACTCCTGACAATACTCCCGAAAGCACTCCCGACATCACTCCCGACATCTTTCCAGACAATACTCCCGATATCACACCTGATATCATCCCCGACATCACTCCCGACATCATTCCTGACATTACTCCCGATATCACTCACAACATCACTACCAAAATCATTCCCAACATCACTCCTGACATCACTTCCGAGATCACTCCCGACATCACTCCTGACATCACTCCCGACATCACTCCCGATAATACTCCGGACATAATTCCCAACAATACTCCCGACATCACTCCCGACATCACTCCCAACATCATTACTGACATCACTCCCGGCATCACTCCAAATATCACTCCCGACATTACTCCCGACATCATCCCTGACATCACTCCTGACATCGTTCCTGACAGCACTCCCGACATCACTCCCGACAATACTCTCGACATCACTCCCGAAATCATTCCCGACATTACTCCCAACATGACTCCTGACATCATTCCCGACATCACTCCCAATATACCTCCCGACATCACTCCCCACATCACTCCCCACATCATTCCCAACAATATGCTTGACATCACTCCCGACATTACTCCCGGCATCACTCCCGACATTACTCCCAATATTACCCCCGACATCACTCCCGACGTCATCCCCGACATCACTCCCGACATCAATCCCGACATCACTCCCGATATCACGCCCGACATCACTCCCGATATCACTCCCGACATCACTCCCGACATCATTCCCGACATCACTCCCGACATCACTCCTGATATCAGTCCTGACAATACTCCCGACATCACTCCTGACATCACTCCCGACATCATTCCAGACAAGACTCCCGACATCACACCCGATATCACTCCTGAGATAAAAACCGACAATACTCCTGACATCACTCCCGACATCATTCCCGACATCACTCCCGACATCAATCCCGAAATCACACCCGATATCACTCCTGACATCATTCCCTACAATACTCCCGACTTCACACCCGCTATCACTCCCGAGATCAAAACCGACAATAATCCCGACATCACTCCCGACATCACTCCCAACATCACTCCCGACATCACTCCCGACATCACTCTCGATATCACTCCCGACATCACCCCTGAAATCACACCCGACATCATCCCCGACATCACTCCCGACATCATTCCCGACAATGCTCTCGACATCACTCCCGACATCACTCCCAACATCATTCCCAACATCACTCCTTAAATCACACCCGACATCATCCCGACATCACTCCCGACATCATTCCCGACAATGCTCTCGACATCACTCCCGACATAATTCCCAACATCACTCCCGACATCACTCCCGACATCATTCCCGACAATACTCTCGACGTCACTCCCGGCATTACTCCCGACATTACTCCCGACATCACTCCCGACATTACTCCCGCTATCACCCCTGATATCACACCCGACATCATCCCTGACATCACTCCCGACATCATTCCCAAAATCACTCCCATTATCACTCCCGACATCACTCCCGACATCACTCCAAATATCACTCCCGACATTACTCCCGACATCATCCCCGACATCACTCCCGACATCGTTCCTGACAGCACTCCCGACATCACTCCCGACAATACTCTCGACATCATTCCCGAATTCATTCCCGACATTACTCCCAACATGACTCCTGACATCATTCCCGACATCACTCCCAATATACATCCCGACATCACTCCCCACATCACTCCCCACATCATTCCCAACAATATGCTTGACATCACTCCCGACATTACTCCCGGCATCACTCCCGACATTACTCCCAATATTACCCCCGACATCACTCCCGACGTCATCCCCGACATCACTCCCGACATCAATCCCGACATCACTCCCGATATCACGCCCGACATCACTCCCGATATCACTCCCGACATCACTCCCGACATCATTCCCGACATCACTCCCGACATCACTCCTGATATCAGTCCTGACAATACTCCCGACATCACTCCTGACATCACTCCCGACATCATTCCAGACAAGACTCCCGACATCACACCCGATATCACTCCTGAGATAATAACCGACAATACTCCTGACATCACTCCCGACATCATTCCCGACATCACTCCCGACATCAATCCCGAAATCACACCCGATATCACTCCTGACATCATTCCCTACAATACTCCCGACTTCACACCCGCTATCACTCCCGAGATCAAAACCGACAATAATCCCGACATCACTCCTGACATCACTCCCAACATCACTCCCGACATCACTCCCGACATCACTCTCGATATCACTCCCGACATCACCCCCGAAATCACACCCGACATCATCCCCGACATCACTCCCGACATCATTCCCGACAGTGCTCTCGACATCACTCCCGACATCACTCCCAACATCATTCCCAACATCACTCCTTAAATCACACCCGACATCATCCCGACATCACTCCCGACATCATTCCCGACAATGCTCTCGACATCACTCCCGACATCATTCCCAACATCACTCCCGACATCACTCCCGACATCATTCCCGACAATACTCTCGACGTCACTCCCGGCATTACTCCCGACATTACTCCCGACATCACTCCCGACATTACTCCCGCTATCACCCCTGATATCACACCCGACATCATCCCTGACATCACTCCCGACATCATTCCCAAAATCACTCCCATTATCACTCCCGACATCACTCCCGACATCACTCCAAATATCACTCCCGACATTACTCCCGACATCATCCCCGACATCACTCCCGACATCGTTCCTGACAGCACTCCCGACATCACTCCCGACAATACTCTCGACATCATTCCCGAATTCATTCTCGACATTACTCCCAACATTACTCCTGACATCATTCCCGACATCACTCCCAATATACCTCCCGACATCACTCCCCACATCACTCCCCACATCATTCCCAACAATATGCTTGACATCACTCCCGACATTACTCCCGGCATCACTCCCGACATTACTCCCAATATTACCCCCGACATCACTCCCGATGTCATCCCCGACATCACTCCCGACATCATTCCCGACATCACTCCCGACATTACTCCCGACATGACTCCCGACATCACTCTCGACACCACTCCCGACATCGCTCCTGATATCACCCCTGACATCACTCCCGACATCACTCCCGACACCACTCCCGACATCACTCCCGATATCACTCCTGACATCACTCCCGATATCACTCCCGACATCACTCCCGACATCATTCCCAAATTCACACCCAATGTCACTCCCGAGATCAAAACCGAAATCACTCCCGACATCACTCCTGACATCACTCCCGACATCAATTCCGACATCATTCCCGATATCACTCCCGATATCACTCCTGATATCACTCCCGACATCACTCCTGATATCACTCCCGATATCACTCCCGACATCACTCCCGACATCACTCCCGACATCACGACCGACATCACTCCCGACATCATTCCCAACTTCACACCCAATATCATTCCCGAGATCAAAACCGACATCACTCCCGACATCACTCACAACATCACTCCCAACATCACTCCCGACATCACTCCCGGCATCACTCCCGACATCACTCCCGACAACACTCCTGACATCACTCCCGACATCACTCCCGACATCACTCCCGACATCAATCCCGACATCACTCCTGACATCACTCCTGATATAACTCCTGACAATACTCCCGACATCACTCCTGACATCACTCTCGACATCATTCCAGACAATACTCCCAACATCAAACCAGATATCATTCCCGAGATCAAAACCGACAATAATCCCAACATCACTCCCGACATCACTCCCAACATCACTCCCGACATCAGCCCCGATATCACTCCCGACATCATTCCCGACATCACTCCCGATATCACTCCCGACATGACTCCTGACATCACTCTCAACTCCACTCCCGACATCACTCGTGATATCACTCCTGACATCACTCACGACATCACTCCCAACTTCATTCCCAACATCACTCCCGACATCACTCCTGATATCACTCTCGACATCACTCCCGTCATCATCCCTGACATCTCTCCCGAAATCATTCCCGACATCACTCCCGACAGCACTCCTGATATCATTCACCACAATACTCTCGACATCACTCCCGACATCATTCCCGACATCACCTGCGACATCACTCCCGACATCATTCCCGACAAATGTCTCGACATCACTCCCGACATTACTCCCGACATTACTCCCGACATCACTCCCAACATTATTCCCGATATTACCCCGACATCACTCCTGACATCATCCCCGACATCACTCCCGTCATCATTCCCGAAATCACTCCCGACATCACTCCCGACATCACTCCCGACATCCCTCCCGACATCATACCCGACATCACTCCCGACATCACTCCCGACATCATTCCCGACATCACCCCCGACATCACTCCCGACATCACTCCTGACATCACTCCTGATATCACTCCCAACATCATTCCCGACATCACTCCTGACATAATTCCTGACATCACACATGACATCACTCCCGACATCATTCCCGACATCACTCCCAATGTCACTCCCAACAATACTCTCGACTTCGCTCCCGACATCACTCCCGACATCACTCCCGACATCATCCCGGATATCACTCCCGATATCACTCCCGACATCACTCCCGACATCATCACCGACATCACTCCCGACATCGTTCCTGACATCACTCCTGACATCACTCCCGACAATACTCTCGACATCACTCCCAACATCATTCCTACATTACTCCCGACATTACTCCTGACATCATTCCCGACAATACTCTCGACATCACTCCCGACATCATTCCCGACATCACTCCCCTCATCACTCCCCACATCATTCCCGACAATATGCTCGACATCACTCCCGACATTACTCCCGGCATCACTCCCGACCTTACTCCCGATATTACCCCCGACATCACTCCCGACATCATCCCCGACGTCACCCCTGACATCATTCCTGACATTGCTCCCAACATCACTCCCAACAACGCTCCCGACATGACTCCCAACATCACTCTCGACACCACTCCCGACATCACTCCTGATATCACTCCCGACATCACTCCCGACATCACTCCCGACATCATTACCAACTTAACACCCGATATCACTCCCGAGATCAAAACTGACATCACTCCCGACATCACTCACAACATCACTCCCAACATCACTCCTGACATCACTCCTGACATCACTCCTGATATCAGTCCTGACAATACTCCAGACATCACTCTTGACATCACTCCCGACATCAGTCCAGACAATACTCCCGACATCACACCCGATATCACTCCCGAGATCAAAACCGACAATACTCCTGACATCACTCCCGACATCACTCCCGACATCACTCCCGACATCACTCCTGACATCATTCCCGAATTCACACCCGATATCACTCCCGACATCATTCCCGACAATACTCCTGACATCACACCCGATATCACTCCCGAGATCAAAACCGACAATGATCCCGACATCACTCCCGACATCACTCCCAACATCACTCCCGACATCACTCCCGACATCACTCCTGACATCACCCCCGATAATACTCCAGAAAAAATTCCCGACAGTACTCCTTACATCACTCCCGACATCACTCCCAACATCATTCCCGACATCACTCCCGACATCACACCCGACATCATCCCCGACATCACTCCCGACATCATTCCCGACAATACTCTCGGCATCACTCCCGACATCATTCCCAACATCACTCCCGACATCACTCGCGACATCATTCCCGACAATACTCTCGACATCACTCCCGGCATTACTCCCGACATTACTCCCGACATCACTCCCGACATTACTCCCAATATTACCCCTGATATCACACCCGACATCATCCCTGACATCACACCCGACATCACTCCCGACATCACTCCCGACATCATCCCCGACATCACACTCGACATCACTCCCGACATCACTCCCGACATCATTCCCGACATCACCCCCAGCATCACTCCCGACATCACTCCCGACATCACTCCTGACATCACCCCCGTTAATACTCCGGAAAAAATTCCTGACAATACTCCTTACATCACTCCCGACATCACTCCCAACATCATTCCCGAAATCACTCCCGACATCACACCCGACATCATCCCCGACATCACTCCCGACATCATTCCTGACAATACTCTCGACATCACTCCCGACATCATTCCCAACATCACTCCCGACATCACTCGCGACATCATTCCCGACAATACTCTCGACATCACTCCCGGCATTACTCCCGACATTACTCCCGACATCACTCCCGACATTACTCCCAATATTACCCCTGATATCACACCCGACATCATCCCCGACATCACACCCGACATCACTCCCGACATCACTCCTGACATCATCCCCGACATCACACCCGACATCACTCCCGACATCACTCCCGACAACATTCCCGACATCACCCCCGACATCACTCCCGACATCACTCCCGACATCACTCCTGATATCACTCCCGACATCACTCCCGACATCACTCCCGACACCACTCCCGACATCACTCCCGACACCACTCCCGACATCATTCCCAAGCCCTGCAGCGGGTAGTCAAGGCTGCCCAATGCATTACCGGCACCCGGCTACCGACCATAGAGCACATATACCAGAAACGTTGTTTACGGAGGTCACTGACCATCATCAAAGACCCTAACCACCCCAGCCACAGTCTGTTCGCCCCCCCTGCCATCTGGGAGACACTACAGATGCATTCACACCCGAATGACCAGATTTAGGAACAGCTTCTTTCCCAGGGCTGTCATCCCACTGAACTCCACAAATAAACTCTAAAGCCTGCACATCTGCCAATGCATTTTCTTATGGCTATGTTAATGTATTACAAGCCAAATGAATGTTGAATGTTTAAATGTCTTGATCTAAATGTACACTCTCGGGAGCCGCAAGCCGACATTTCGTTGTACTGCACTTGTGCATTAACAATGACAATAAAGTTGATTATGATTATGATTATTATGATGATCATCACTCCTGACATCACACATGACATCACTCCCGACATCACTCCTGACATCACTTCCGACATCATTCCCGACATTACTCCCGACATCACTCCCGACATCAGTCCCGACATCACTCCCAACATCATTCCTGACATCACTCCCGACATTTCTCCCGATAGCACTCCCAACATCACCCCTGAAATCATTCCCGACATCACTCCTGACATCACTCCTGACGTCACTCCCGACATCACTCCTGACATCACTCCTGACATCACCCCCAATAATACTCCAGACATAATTCCCGACAATACTCCTGACATCACACGCGACATCACTCCCAACTTCAATCCCAACATCACTCCCGACATCACTCCCGATATCACTCACGACATCACTCCCGACATCATCCCCGACATCTCTCCCGAAATCATTCCCAACATCACTCCTGACAGCACTCCCAATATCATTCACGACAATATTCTCGACATCACTCCCGACATCATTCCCGACATCACTCCCGACATCACTCCTGACATCATTCCCGACAATAATCTCGACATCACTCCCGACATCATTCCTGACATCACTCCCGACATCACTCCTAACATCGTTCCTGACAATACTCTCGACATCACTCCTGACATTACTCCCGGCATTACTCCCGACATCACTCCCGACATTATTCCTGATATTACCCCGACATCACTCCTGACATCATCCCCGACATCACTCCCGACATCAATCCCGACATCACTCCCGACATCATACCCGACATCACTCCCGACGTCACTCCCGACATCACTCCCGACATCATTCCCGACATCCCCCCCAACATCATTCCCGACATCACTCCTGACATCACTCCTGATATCACTCCCAACATCACTCCCGAAATCACTCCTGACATAATTCCTGACATCACACATGACATCACTCCCGACATCATTCCCGACATCACTCCCAATATCACTCCCAACAATACTCTCGACTTCGCTCCCGACATCACTCCCGACATCACACCAGACATCACCCCCGACCTCACTCCCGACATCACTCCCAACATCAGTCCCGACATCACTCCCGACATCACTCCCGACATCATTCAATACAACACTCCAGATATCACTCCCGATATCACTCCCTACACCACTCGGACATCACTCCCGATATCACTCCCGACATCAGTCCCGACATCACACCCGACATCAGTCCCAACATCAGTCCTGACATCACTTCCGACATCACTCCCGACATCACTCCTGACATCACTCCCGATATCATCCCTGACATCAATCCCGTCATCATTCCCGACATCACTCCCGACATCATTCCCGACATCACTCCTGACATTACTACCGATATCACTCACGCCATCACTCCCGACATCATTCCAGACAATACTCCTGAAATCACTCCCAACATCATCCCTGACATCACTCCCGACATCATTCCCGACAATACACCAGACATCACTCCCGACATCAGTCCCGACATCAGTCCCGACATCACTCCCGACATCACTCCCGACATCATTCCTGACAACATTCCTGATATCACTCCTGATATCACTCCCTACACCACTTGGACATCACTCCCGATATCACTCCCGACATCATTCCCGATATCACTCCCGACATCATTCACGATATCACTCCTGACATCAGTCCCGACATCACACCCGACATCAGTCCCGACATCAGTCCCGACATCACGTCCGACATCACTCCCGACATCACTCCTGACATCACTCCCGATATCATCCTTGACATCAATCCCGTCTTCATTCCCGACATCACTCCCGACATCTTTCCCGACATCACTCCTGACATTACTCCCGATATCACTCCCGACATCACTCCCGACATCATTCCAGACAATACTCCTGAAATCACTCCCAACATCATCCCTGACATCACTCCCGACATCATTCCCGACAATACTCCAGACATCACTCCCGACATCACTCCCGACATCATTCACAACAATACTCCCGACATCACTCCTGACATCACTCCTGACATCATTGCCGAATATACTCATGACATCACTCCCGACATCACTCCCAACATCATCCCTGACATCACTCCCAACAACACCCTCGACATCACTCCCAACATTATTCCCGACATCACTCCCGACATCACTCCTGACAATACTCCCGAAATCACTCCCGACATCACTCCTGACATCACTCCCGACATCACTCCCAACATCATTACCGACATCACTCCCGACATCACTCCAAATATCACTCCCAACATTACTCCCGACATCATCCCCGACATCACTCCCGACATCGTTCCTGACAGCACTCCCGACATCATTCCGACAATACACTCGACATCACCCCCGAAATCAATCCCGACATTACTCCCAACATTACTCCAGACATCATTCCTGACAGCACTCCCAATATACCTCCCGACATCACTCCCCACATCACTCCCCACATCATTCCCAACAATATGCTTGACATCACTCTTGACATTACTCCCGGCATCACTCCCGACATTACTCCCAATATTACCCCCAACATCACTCCCGACGTCATCCCCGACATCACTCCCGACGTCATTCCCGACATCACTCCCGACATCACTCCCGACATCACTCCCGACATTACTCTCGACACCACTCCCGACATCGCTCCTGATATCACCACTGACATCATTCCCGACATCACTCCCGACACCACTCCCGACATCACTCCCGATATCACTCCCGACATCACTCCCGATATCACTCCCGACATCACTCCTGACATCATTCCCAAATTCAGACCCAATATCACTCCCGAGATCAAAACCGACATCACTCCCGACATCATTCCTGACATCACTCCCGACATCAATCCCGACATCATTCCCGATATCACTCCCGATATCACTCCTGATATCACTCCCGACATCACTCCCGACATCACTCCCGACATCACTCCCGACATCACTACCGACATCACTCCCGACATCACTCCCGACATCACTCCCGACATCACTCCTGACATCATTCCCGACAATAATCTCGACATCACTCCCGACATAATTCGCGACATCACTCCCGATATCACTCCCGACATCATTCCCGACAAAAGTCTCGACATCACTCCCGACATTACTCCCGACATTACTCCTGACATCACTCCCGACATTATTCCCGATATTACCCCGACATCACTCCTGACATCATCCCCGACATCACTCCCGACATTATTCCTGAAATCACTCCCGAAATCACTCCCGACATCACTCCCGACATCCCTCCCGACATCATACACGACATCACTCCCGACATCATTCCCGACATCACCCCCGACATCACTCCCGACATCACTCCTGACATCTCTCCTGATATCACTCCCAACATCACTCCCGACATCACTCCTGACATAATTACTGACATCACACATGACATCACTCCCGACATCATTCCCGACATCACTCCCAATATCACTCCCAACAATACTCTCGACTTCGCTCCCGACATCACTCCCGACATCACTCCCGACATCATCCCAGATATCACTCCTGACATCACTCCCAACATCATTACTGACATCACTCCCAACATCACTCCCAATATCACTCCCGACATCACTCCCGACATCATCACCGACATCACTCCCGACATCGTTCCTGACATCACTCCCGACATCACTCCCGACAATACTCTTGACATCACTCCCGACATCATTCCCGACATTACTCCCGACATTACTCCTGACATCATTCCCGACAATGCTCTCGACATCACTCTCGACATCACTCCCGTCATCATCCCTGACATCTCTCCCGAAATCATTCCCGACATCACTCCCGACAGCACTCCTGATATCATTCACCACAATACTCTCGACATCACTCCCGACATCATTCCCGACATCACCTGCGACATCACTCCCGACATCATTCCCGACAAATGTCTCGACATCACTCCCGACATTACTCCCGACATTACTCCCGACATCACTCCCAACATTATTCCCGATATTACCCCGACATCACTCCTGACATCATCCCCGACATCACTCCCGTCATCATTCCCGAAATCACTCCCGACATCACTCCCGACATCACTCCCGACATCCCTCCCGACATCATACCCGACATCACTCCCGACATCACTCCCGACATCATTCCCGACATCACCCCCGACATCACTCCCGACATCACTCCTGACATCACTCCTGATATCACTCCCAACATCATTCCCGACATCACTCCTGACATAATTCCTGACATCACACATGACATCACTCCCGACATCATTCCCGACATCACTCCCAATGTCACTCCCAACAATACTCTCGACTTCGCTCCCGACATCACTCCCGACATCACTCCCGACATCATCCCGGATATCACTCCCGATATCACTCCCGACATCACTCCCGACATCATCACCGACATCACTCCCGACATCGTTCCTGACATCACTCCTGACATCACTCCCGACAATACTCTCGACATCACTCCCAACATCATTCCTACATTACTCCCGACATTACTCCTGACATCATTCCCGACAATACTCTCGACATCACTCCCGACATCATTCCCGACATCACTCCCCTCATCACTCCCCACATCATTCCCGACAATATGCTCGACATCACTCCCGACATTACTCCCGGCATCACTCCCGACCTTACTCCCGATATTACCCCCGACATCACTCCCGACATCATCCCCGACGTCACCCCTGACATCATTCCTGACATTGCTCCCAACATCACTCCCAACAACGCTCCCGACATGACTCCCAACATCACTCTCGACACCACTCCCGACATCACTCCTGATATCACTCCCGACATCACTCCCGACATCACTCCCGACATCATTACCAACTTAACACCCGATATCACTCCCGAGATCAAAACTGACATCACTCCCGACATCACTCACAACATCACTCCCAACATCACTCCTGACATCACTCCTGACATCACTCCTGATATCAGTCCTGACAATACTCCAGACATCACTCTTGACATCACTCCCGACATCAGTCCAGACAATACTCCCGACATCACACCCGATATCACTCCCGAGATCAAAACCGACAATACTCCTGACATCACTCCCGACATCACTCCCGACATCACTCCCGACATCACTCCTGACATCATTCCCGAATTCACACCCGATATCACTCCCGACATCATTCCCGACAATACTCCTGACATCACACCCGATATCACTCCCGAGATCAAAACCGACAATGATCCCGACATCACTCCCGACATCACTCCCAACATCACTCCCGACATCACTCCCGACATCACTCCTGACATCACCCCCGATAATACTCCAGAAAAAATTCCCGACAGTACTCCTTACATCACTCCCGACATCACTCCCAACATCATTCCCGACATCACTCCCGACATCACACCCGACATCATCCCCGACATCACTCCCGACATCATTCCCGACAATACTCTCGGCATCACTCCCGACATCATTCCCAACATCACTCCCGACATCACTCGCGACATCATTCCCGACAATACTCTCGACATCACTCCCGGCATTACTCCCGACATTACTCCCGACATCACTCCCGACATTACTCCCAATATTACCCCTGATATCACACCCGACATCATCCCTGACATCACACCCGACATCACTCCCGACATCACTCCCGACATCATCCCCGACATCACACTCGACATCACTCCCGACATCACTCCCGACATCATTCCCGACATCACCCCCAGCATCACTCCCGACATCACTCCCGACATCACTCCTGACATCACCCCCGTTAATACTCCGGAAAAAATTCCTGACAATACTCCTTACATCACTCCCGACATCACTCCCAACATCATTCCCGAAATCACTCCCGACATCACACCCGACATCATCCCCGACATCACTCCCGACATCATTCCTGACAATACTCTCGACATCACTCCCGACATCATTCCCAACATCACTCCCGACATCACTCGCGACATCATTCCCGACAATACTCTCGACATCACTCCCGGCATTACTCCCGACATTACTCCCGACATCACTCCCGACATTACTCCCAATATTACCCCTGATATCACACCCGACATCATCCCCGACATCACACCCGACATCACTCCCGACATCACTCCTGACATCATCCCCGACATCACACCCGACATCACTCCCGACATCACTCCCGACAACATTCCCGACATCACCCCCGACATCACTCCCGACATCACTCCCGACATCACTCCTGATATCACTCCCGACATCACTCCCGACATCACTCCCGACACCACTCCCGACATCACTCCCGACACCACTCCCGACATCATTCCCAAGCCCTGCAGCGGGTAGTCAAGGCTGCCCAATGCATTACCGGCACCCGGCTACCGACCATAGAGCACATATACCAGAAACGTTGTTTACGGAGGTCACTGACCATCATCAAAGACCCTAACCACCCCAGCCACAGTCTGTTCGCCCCCCCTGCCATCTGGGAGACACTACAGATGCATTCACACCCGAATGACCAGATTTAGGAACAGCTTCTTTCCCAGGGCTGTCATCCCACTGAACTCCACAAATAAACTCTAAAGCCTGCACATCTGCCAATGCATTTTCTTATGGCTATGTTAATGTATTACAAGCCAAATGAATGTTGAATGTTTAAATGTCTTGATCTAAATGTACACTCTCGGGAGCCGCAAGCCGACATTTCGTTGTACTGCACTTGTGCATTAACAATGACAATAAAGTTGATTATGATTATGATTATTATGATGATCATCACTCCTGACATCACACATGACATCACTCCCGACATCACTCCTGACATCACTTCCGACATCATTCCCGACATTACTCCCGACATCACTCCCGACATCAGTCCCGACATCACTCCCAACATCATTCCTGACATCACTCCCGACATTTCTCCCGATAGCACTCCCAACATCACCCCTGAAATCATTCCCGACATCACTCCTGACATCACTCCTGACGTCACTCCCGACATCACTCCTGACATCACTCCTGACATCACCCCCAATAATACTCCAGACATAATTCCCGACAATACTCCTGACATCACACGCGACATCACTCCCAACTTCAATCCCAACATCACTCCCGACATCACTCCCGATATCACTCACGACATCACTCCCGACATCATCCCCGACATCTCTCCCGAAATCATTCCCAACATCACTCCTGACAGCACTCCCAATATCATTCACGACAATATTCTCGACATCACTCCCGACATCATTCCCGACATCACTCCCGACATCACTCCTGACATCATTCCCGACAATAATCTCGACATCACTCCCGACATCATTCCTGACATCACTCCCGACATCACTCCTAACATCGTTCCTGACAATACTCTCGACATCACTCCTGACATTACTCCCGGCATTACTCCCGACATCACTCCCGACATTATTCCTGATATTACCCCGACATCACTCCTGACATCATCCCCGACATCACTCCCGACATCAATCCCGACATCACTCCCGACATCATACCCGACATCACTCCCGACGTCACTCCCGACATCACTCCCGACATCATTCCCGACATCCCCCCCAACATCATTCCCGACATCACTCCTGACATCACTCCTGATATCACTCCCAACATCACTCCCGAAATCACTCCTGACATAATTCCTGACATCACACATGACATCACTCCCGACATCATTCCCGACATCACTCCCAATATCACTCCCAACAATACTCTCGACTTCGCTCCCGACATCACTCCCGACATCACACCAGACATCACCCCCGACCTCACTCCCGACATCACTCCCAACATCAGTCCCGACATCACTCCCGACATCACTCCCGACATCATTCAATACAACACTCCAGATATCACTCCCGATATCACTCCCTACACCACTCGGACATCACTCCCGATATCACTCCCGACATCAGTCCCGACATCACACCCGACATCAGTCCCAACATCAGTCCTGACATCACTTCCGACATCACTCCCGACATCACTCCTGACATCACTCCCGATATCATCCCTGACATCAATCCCGTCATCATTCCCGACATCACTCCCGACATCATTCCCGACATCACTCCTGACATTACTACCGATATCACTCACGCCATCACTCCCGACATCATTCCAGACAATACTCCTGAAATCACTCCCAACATCATCCCTGACATCACTCCCGACATCATTCCCGACAATACACCAGACATCACTCCCGACATCAGTCCCGACATCAGTCCCGACATCACTCCCGACATCACTCCCGACATCATTCCTGACAACATTCCTGATATCACTCCTGATATCACTCCCTACACCACTTGGACATCACTCCCGATATCACTCCCGACATCATTCCCGATATCACTCCCGACATCATTCACGATATCACTCCTGACATCAGTCCCGACATCACACCCGACATCAGTCCCGACATCAGTCCCGACATCACGTCCGACATCACTCCCGACATCACTCCTGACATCACTCCCGATATCATCCTTGACATCAATCCCGTCTTCATTCCCGACATCACTCCCGACATCTTTCCCGACATCACTCCTGACATTACTCCCGATATCACTCCCGACATCACTCCCGACATCATTCCAGACAATACTCCTGAAATCACTCCCAACATCATCCCTGACATCACTCCCGACATCATTCCCGACAATACTCCAGACATCACTCCCGACATCACTCCCGACATCATTCACAACAATACTCCCGACATCACTCCTGACATCACTCCTGACATCATTGCCGAATATACTCATGACATCACTCCCGACATCACTCCCAACATCATCCCTGACATCACTCCCAACAACACCCTCGACATCACTCCCAACATTATTCCCGACATCACTCCCGACATCACTCCTGACAATACTCCCGAAATCACTCCCGACATCACTCCTGACATCACTCCCGACATCACTCCCAACATCATTACCGACATCACTCCCGACATCACTCCAAATATCACTCCCAACATTACTCCCGACATCATCCCCGACATCACTCCCGACATCGTTCCTGACAGCACTCCCGACATCATTCCGACAATACACTCGACATCACCCCCGAAATCAATCCCGACATTACTCCCAACATTACTCCAGACATCATTCCTGACAGCACTCCCAATATACCTCCCGACATCACTCCCCACATCACTCCCCACATCATTCCCAACAATATGCTTGACATCACTCTTGACATTACTCCCGGCATCACTCCCGACATTACTCCCAATATTACCCCCAACATCACTCCCGACGTCATCCCCGACATCACTCCCGACGTCATTCCCGACATCACTCCCGACATCACTCCCGACATCACTCCCGACATTACTCTCGACACCACTCCCGACATCGCTCCTGATATCACCACTGACATCATTCCCGACATCACTCCCGACACCACTCCCGACATCACTCCCGATATCACTCCCGACATCACTCCCGATATCACTCCCGACATCACTCCTGACATCATTCCCAAATTCAGACCCAATATCACTCCCGAGATCAAAACCGACATCACTCCCGACATCATTCCTGACATCACTCCCGACATCAATCCCGACATCATTCCCGATATCACTCCCGATATCACTCCTGATATCACTCCCGACATCACTCCCGACATCACTCCCGACATCACTCCCGACATCACTACCGACATCACTCCCGACATCACTCCCGACATCACTCCCGACATCACTCCTGACATCATTCCCGACAATAATCTCGACATCACTCCCGACATAATTCGCGACATCACTCCCGATATCACTCCCGACATCATTCCCGACAAAAGTCTCGACATCACTCCCGACATTACTCCCGACATTACTCCTGACATCACTCCCGACATTATTCCCGATATTACCCCGACATCACTCCTGACATCATCCCCGACATCACTCCCGACATTATTCCTGAAATCACTCCCGAAATCACTCCCGACATCACTCCCGACATCCCTCCCGACATCATACACGACATCACTCCCGACATCATTCCCGACATCACCCCCGACATCACTCCCGACATCACTCCTGACATCTCTCCTGATATCACTCCCAACATCACTCCCGACATCACTCCTGACATAATTACTGACATCACACATGACATCACTCCCGACATCATTCCCGACATCACTCCCAATATCACTCCCAACAATACTCTCGACTTCGCTCCCGACATCACTCCCGACATCACTCCCGACATCATCCCAGATATCACTCCTGACATCACTCCCAACATCATTACTGACATCACTCCCAACATCACTCCCAATATCACTCCCGACATCACTCCCGACATCATCACCGACATCACTCCCGACATCGTTCCTGACATCACTCCCGACATCACTCCCGACAATACTCTTGACATCACTCCCGACATCATTCCCGACATTACTCCCGACATTACTCCTGACATCATTCCCGACAATGCTCTCGACATCACTCCCGACATCATTCCCGACATCACTCCCCTCATCACTCCCCACATCATTCCCGACAATATGCTCGACATCACTCCCGACATTACTCCCGGCATCACTCCCGACATTACTCCCGATATTATCCCCGACATCACTCCCGACATCATCCCCGACATCACCCCTGACATCATTCCTGACATCGCTCCCAACATCACCCCCAACATCACTCCCGACATGACTCCCAACATCACTCTCGACACCACTCCCGACATCACTCCTGATATCACACCCGACATCACTCCCGACATCACTCCCGACACCACTCCCGACATCAATCCCGATATCACTCCCGACATCACTCCTGATATAATTCCTGATATCACTCCCGACATAACTCCTGACATCACTCCCGACATCACTCCCGACAACATTCCCGATATCACTCCCGATATCACTCCTGATATCACTCCCGACATCACTCCTGATATCACTCCCGATGTCACTCCCGACATCACTCCCGACATCACTCCCGACATCACTCCCGACATCATTCATGACATCACTCCCGACATCACTCCCGACATCACTCCCGACATCACTCCCGACATCATTCATGACATCACTCACAACATCACTCCCAACATCACAACCGACATCACTCCTGACATCACTCCTGATATCAGTCCTGACAATACTCCCGACATCACTCCTGACATCACTCCCGACATCAGTCCAGACAATACTCCCGACATCACACCCGATATCACTCCCGAGATCAAAACCGACAATACTCCTGACATCACTCCCGACATCACTCCCGACATCACTCCCGACATCATTCCCGACATCACTCCTGACATCATTCTCGAATTCAAACCCGATATCACTCCTGACATCATTCCCGACAATACTCCTGACATCACACCCGATATCACTCCCGAGATCAAAACCGACAATGATCCCGACATCACTCCCGACATCACTCCCAACATCACTCCCGACATCACTCCCGACATCACTCCTGACATCACCCCCGATAATACTCCAGAAAAAATTCCCGACAATACTCCTGACATCACTCCCGACATCACTCCCAACATCATTCCCGACATCACTCCCGAAATCACACCCGACATCATCCCCGACATCACTCCCGACATCATTCCCGACAGTACTCTCGACATCACTCCCGACATCATTCCCAACATCACTCCCGACATTACTCGCGACATCATTCCCGACAATACTCTCGACATCACTCCCGGCATTACACCCGACATTACTCCCGACATCACTCCCGACATTACTCCCAATATTACCCCTGATATCACACCCGACATCATCCCCGACATCACACCCGACATCACTCCCGACATCACTCCCGAAAACACTCTCGACATCACTCCTGATATCAGTCCTGACAATACTCCCGACATCACTCCTGACATCACTCCCGACATCAGTCCAGACAATACTCCCGACATCACTCCCGGCATCGCTCCCGACATCATTCCCGACATCACTCCTGACATCATTCCCGAATTCAAACCCGATACCACTCCTGACATCATTCCCGACAATACTCCTGACATCACACCCGATATCACTCCCGAGATCAAAACCGACAATGATCCCGACATCACTCCCGACATCACTCCCAACATCACTCCCGACATCACTCTCGACATCACTCCCGACATCATTCCCAACATCACTCCCGACATCACTCCCGACATCATTCCCGACAATACTCTCGACATCACTCCCGGCACTACTCCCGACATTACTCCCGACATCACTCCCGACATTACTCCCAATATTACCCCTGATATCACACCCAACATCATCCCCGACATCACACCCGACATCACTCCCGACATCACTCCCGACATCATCCCCGACATCACACCCGACATCACTCCCGACATCATTCCCGACATCATTCCCGACATCACCCCCGACATCACTCCCGACATCACTCCCGACATCACTCCCGACATCACGCCCGACACCACTCCTGACATCACTCCCAAGCCTTGCAGCGGGTAGTCAAGGCTGCCCAACGCATTACCGGCACCCGGCTACCGACCATAGAGCACATATACCAGAAACGCTGTTTACGGAGGTCACTGACCATCATCAAAGACCCTAACCACCCCATCCACAGTCTGTTCGCCCCCCTGACATCTGAGAGATGCTACAGATGCATTCACACCCGAACGATCAGATTTAGGAACAGCTTCTTTCCCAGGGCTGTCATCCTACTGAACTCCACAAATAAACTCTAAAGCCTGCACATCTGCCAATGCATTTTATTATGGCTATGTTAATGTATTACAAGCCAAATGAATGTTGACTGTTTAAATGTCTTAATCTAAATGTACACTCTCGGGAGCCGCAAGCCAACATTTCGTTGTACTGCACTTGTGCACTAACATGACAATAAAGTTGATTATGATTATGATTATTATGATGATCATCACTCCTGACATCATACATGACATCACTCCTGACATCACTCCTGACATCACTCCCGACATCATTCCCGACATTACTCCCGACAGCACTCCAGGCATCAGTCCCGACATCACTCCCAACATCATTCCTGACATCACTCCCGACATTACTCCCGATAGCACTCCCGACATCACTCCTGAAATCATTCCCGACATCACTAGTGACATTACTCCTGACGTCACTCCCGACATCACTCCTGACATCACTCCTGACATCACCCCCGATAATACTCCAGACATAATTCCCGACAATACTACTGACATCACTCCCGACATCACTCCCAACTTCATTCCCAACATCACTCCCGACATCACTCCCGATATCACTCCCGACATCACTCCCGATATCATCCCTGACATCTCTCCTGAAATCATTCCCGACATCACTCCCGACAGCACACCCGATATCATTCATGACAATACTCTCGACATCACTCCCGACATCATTCCCGACATCACTCCCGACATCACTCCTGACATCATTCCCGACAATAATCTCGACATCACTCCCGACATCATTCCTGACATCACTCCCGACATCACTCCCGACATCATTCCCGACAATACTCTCGACATCACTCCTGACATTACTCCCGGCATTACTCCTGACATCACTCCCGATATTATTCCTGATATTACCCAGACATCACTCCTGACATCATCCCCGACATCACTCCCGACATCAATCCCGACATCACTCCCGACATCATACCCGACATCACTCCCGACATCACTCCCGACATCATTCCCGACATCCCCCCCGACATCACTCCCGACATCACTCCTGACATCACTCCTGATATCACTCCCAACATCACTCCCGAAATCACTCCTGACATAATTCCTGACATCAATCCCGACATCATTCCTGACATCACTCCCAATATCACTCCCAACAATACTCTCGACTTCGCTCCCGACATCACTCCCGACATCACGCCAGACATCACCCCCGACATCACTCCCGACATCACTCCCGACATCAGTCCCAACATCACTCCTGACATCAGTCCCGACATCATTTCCCACAACACTCCTGATATCACTCACGATATCACTCCCTACACCACTCAGACATCACTCCCGATATCACTCCCGACATCATTCCCGATATCACTCCCGACATCATTCACGATATCACTCCTGACATCAGTCCCGACATCACTCCCGACATCAGTCCCGACATCAGTCCCGACATCACTTCCGACATTACTCCCGACATCACTCCTGACATCACTCCCGATATCATCCCTGACAATACTCCTGAAATCACTCCCAACATCATCCCTGACATCACTCCCGACATCATTCCCGACAATACTCCAGACATCACTCCCGACATCACTCCCGACATCATTCACAACAATACTCCCGACATCACTCCTGACATCACTCCTGACATCATTCCCGAATATACTCATGACATCACTCCCGACATCACTCCCAACATCATCCCTGACATCACTCCCGACATCACCCTCGACATCACTCCCAACATTATTCCCGACATCACTCCCGACATCACTCCTGACAATACTCCCGAAATCACTCCCGACATCACTCCCGACATCATTCCTGACAATACTCCCGATATCACACCTGATATCATCCCCGACATCACTCCTGACATCATTCCCAACAATGCTCCCGATATCACACCTGATATCATCCCCGACATCACTCCCGACATCATTCCCGACATTACTCCCGATATCACTCACGACATCACTACCAAAATCATTCCCAACATCACTCCTGACATCACTTCCGAGATCACTCCCGACATCACTCCTGACATCACTCCCGACATTACTCGCGATAATACTCCGGACATAATTCCCAACAATACTCCCGACATCACTCCCGACATCACTCCCAACATCATTACCGACATCACTCCCGACATCAATCCAAATATCACTCCCGACATTACTCCCGACACCATCCCCGACATCACTCCCGACATCGTTCCTGACAGCACTCCCGACATCACTCCCGACAATACTCTCGACATCACTCCCGAAATCATTCCCGACATTACTCCCAACATTACTCCTGACATCATTCCCGACATCACTCCCAATATACCTCCCGACATCACTCCCCACATCACTCCCCACATCATTCCCAACAATATGCTTGACATCACTCCCGACACTACTCCCGGCATCACTCCCAACATTACTCCCAATATTACCCCCGACATCACTCCCGACGTCATCCCCGACATCACTCCCGACATCATTCCCGACATCACTCCCGACATCATTCCCGACATCACTCCCGACATCACTCCCAACATGACTCCCGACATCACTCTCGACACCACTCCCGACATCGCTCCTGATATCACCCCTGACATCACTCCCGACATCACTCCCGACACCACTCCCGACATCACTCCCGATATCACTCCCGACATCACTCCCGATATCACTCCCGACATCACTCCCGACATCATTCCCAAATTCACACCCAATATCACTCCCGAGATCAAAACCGACATGACTCCCGACATCACTCCTGACATCACACCCGACATCAATCCCGACATCATTCCCGATATCACTCCCGATATCACTCCTGATATCACTCCCGACATCACTCCTGATATCACTCCCGATATCACTCCCGACATCACTCCCGACATCACTCCCGACATCACTCCCGACATAATTCCCAACTTCACACCCAATATCATTCCTGAGATCAAAACCGACATCACTCCCGACATCACTCACAACATCACTCCCGACATCACTCCCGGCATCACTCCCGACATCACTCCTGACATCACTCCCGACAACACTCCTGACAACACTCCCGACATCACTCCCGACATCACTCCCAACATCAATCCCGACATCACTCCTGACATCACTCCTGATATAACTCCTGACAATACTCCCGACATCACTCCTGACATAATTCCCAACAATACTCCCGACATTAATACCGACATCACTACTGACATCATTCCCGACTATACTCATGAAATCACTCCCGACATCACTTCCAACATCATCCCCGACATCACTCCCGACATCACCCTCGACATCACTCCCGACATTATTCCCGAAATCACTCCCGAAATCATTCCCGACAATACTCCCAACATCACTCATGACATCACTCCTGACAACACTCCTGACAATACTCCCGACATCACTCCCGACATCGTTCCTGACATCACTCCCGACATCACTCCCGACAATACTCTCGACATCACACCCGACATCATTCCCGACATTACTCCCGACATTAATCCTGACATCATTCCCGACCATACTCTCGACATCACTCCCGACATCATTCCCAACATCACTCCCCTCATCACTCCCCACATCATTCCCGACAATATGCTCGACATCACTCCCGACATTACTCCCGACATTACTCCCGGCATCACTCCTGACATTACTCCCGATATTACCCCCGACATCACTCCCGACATCATCCCCGACATCACTCCTGATATCATTCCTGACATCGCTCCCAACATCACTCCTGACATCACTCCCGACATGATTCCAACATCACTCTCGACACCACTCCCGACATCACTCCTGATATCACTCCCGACATCACTCCCGACATCACTCCCGACACCACTCCCGACATCACTCCCGATATCACTCCCGGCATCACTCCCGATATAATTCCTGATATCACTCCCGACATCACTCCCGACATCACTCCCGACATCATTCACGACATCACTCCCGACATCACTCCCGACATCATTCCCAACTTCACACCCGATATCACTCCCGAGATCAAAACTGACATCACTCCCGACATCACTCACAACATCACTCCCAACATCACTCCCGACATCACTCCCGACATCACTCCTGACATCACTCCTGATATCAGTCCTGACAATACTCCCGACATCACTCCTGACATCACTCCCGACATCAGTCCAGACAATACTCCCGACATCACACCCGATATCACTCCCGAGATCAAAACCGACAATACTCCTGACATCACTCCCGACATCACTCCCGACATCACTCCCGACATCATTCCCGACATCACTCCTGACATCATTCCCGAATTCACACCCGATATCACTCCTGACATCATTCCCGACAATACTCCCGACATCACTCCCGACATCACTCCCAACATCACTCCCGACATCACTCCCGACATCACTCCCGACATCACCCCCGATAATACTCCGGAAAAAATTCCCGACAATACTCCTGACATCACTCCCGACATCACTCCCAACATCATTCCCAACATCACTCCCGACATCACACCCGACATCATCCCCGACATCAGTCCCGACATCATTCCCGACAATACTCTCGACATCACTCCCGACATAATTCCCAACATCACTCCCGACATCACTCCCGACATCATTCCCGACAATACTCTCGACATCACTCCCGGCATTACTCCCGACATTACTCCCGACATCACTCCCGACATTACTCCCAATATTACCCCCGATATCACACCCGACATCATCCCCGACATCACTCGCGACATCATCCCCGACATCACACCCGACATCACTCCCGACATCACTCCCGACATCATTCCCGACATCACCCCCGACATCACTTCCGACATCACTCCCGACATCACTCCTGATATCACTCCCGACATCACTCCCGACATCACTCCCAAGCCCTGCAGCGGGTAGTCAAGGCTGCCCAATGCATTACCGGCACCCGGCTACCGACCATAGAGCACATATACCAGAAACGCTGTTTACGGAGGTCACTGACCATCATCAAAGACCGTAACCACCCCAGCCACTGTCTGTTTGCCCCCCTGCCATCTGGGAGACGCTACAGATGCATTCACACCCGAACGACCAGATTTAGGAACAGCTTAATTCCCAGGGCTGTCATCCTACTGAACTCCACAAATAAACTCTAAAGCCTGCACATCTGCCAATGCATTTTATTATGTTTATGTTAATGTATTAGAAGCCAAATGAATGTTGAATGTTTAAATGTCTTAATCTAAATGTACACTCTCGGGAGCCGCATGCCGACATTTCGTTGTACTGCACTTGTGCACTAACATTGACAATAAAGTTGATTATGATTATGATTATTATGATGATCATCACTCCTCACATCACACATGACATCACTACCGACATCATTCCCGACATAACTCCTGCCATCACTCCCGACATCAGTCCCGACATCACTCCCAACATCATTCCTGACATCACTCCTGACATTACTCCCGATAGCACTCCCGACATCACTCCTGAAATCATTCCCGACATCACTCCTGACATCACTCCTGACGTCACTCCCGACATCACTCCTGACATCACCCCCGATAATACTCCAGACATAATTCCCGACAATACTCCTGACATCGCTCCCGACATCACTCCCAACTTCATTCCCAACATCACTCCCGACATCACTCCCGATATCACTCCCGACATCACTCCCGACATCATCCCCGACATCTCTCCCGAAATCATTCCCGACATCACTCCCAACAGCACTCCCGATATCATTCACGACAATACTCTCGACATCACTCCCGACATCATTCCTGACATCACTCCCGACATCACTCCTGACATCATTCCCGACAATAATCTCGACATCACTCCCGACATCATTCCTGACATCACTCCCGACACCACTCCCGACAACATTCCCGACAATACTCTCGACATCACTCCTGACATTACTCCCGGCATTACTCCCGACATCACTCCCGACATTATTCCTGATATTACCCCGACATCACTCCTGACATCATCCCCGACATCACTCCCGACATCTATCCCGACATCACTCCCGACATCATACCCGACATCACTCCCGACATCACTCCCGACATCATTCCCGACATTCCCCCCGACATCACTCCCGACATCACTCCTGACATCACTCCTGATATCACTCCCAACATCACTCCCGAAATCACTCCTGACATAATTCCTGACATCACACATGACATCAATCCCGACATCATTCCTGACATCACTCCCAATATCACTCCCAACAATACTCTCGACTTCGCTCCCGACATCACTCCCGACATCACACCATTCATCACCCCCGACATCACTCCCGACATCGCTCCCGACATCATTCCCGACAACATTCCTGATATCACTCCCGATATCAGTCCCTACACCACTCGGACATCACTCCCGATATCACTCCCGACATCATTCCCGATATCACTCCCGACATCTTTCACGATATCACTCCCGACATCAGTCCCGACATCACTCCCGACATCAGTCCCGACATCAGTCCCGACATCACTTCCGACATCACTCCCGACATCACTCCTGACATCATTCCCGACATCACTCCTGACATTACTCCCGATATCACTCCGGCCATCACTCCCGACATCATTCCAGACAATACTCCTGAAATCACTCCCAACATCATCCCTGACATCACTCCCGACATCATTCTCGACAATACTCCAGACATCACTCTCGACATCACTCCCGACATCATTCACAACAATACTCCTGACATCACTCCTGACATCATTCCCGAATACACTCATGACATCACTCCCGACATCACTCCCAACATCAGCCCTGACATCACTCCCGACATCACCCTCGACATCACTCCCATCATTATTCCCGACATCACTCCTGACAATAATCCCGAAATCACTCCCGACATCACTCCCGACATCATTCCCAACAATGCTCCCGATATCACACCTGATATCATCCCTGACATCACTCCCGACATCATTCCCGACATTACTCCCGATATCACTCACGACATCACTACCAAAATCATTCCCAACATCACTCCTGACATCACTTCCGAGATCACTCCCGACATCACTCCTGTCATCACTCCCGACATCACTCCCGATAATACTCCGGACATAATTCCCAACAATACTCCCGACATCACTCCCGACATCACTCCCAACATCATTACCGACATCACTCCCGACATCACTCCAAATATCACTCCCGACATTACTCCCGACATCATCCCCGACATCACTCCCGACATCGTTCCTGACAGCACTCCCGACATCACTCCCGACAATACTCTCGACATCACTCCCGAAATCATTCCCGACATTACTCCCAACATTACTCCTGACATCATTCTGGACATCACTCCCAATATACCTCCCGACATCACTCCCCACATCACTCCCCACATCATTCCCAACAATATGTTTGACATTACTCCCGACATTACTCGCGGCATCACTCCCGACATTACTCCAAATATTTCCCCCGACATCACTCCCGACGTCATCCCCGACATCACTCCCGACATCATTCCCGACATCACTCCCGACATCACTCCCAACATCATTCCGAACTTCACACCCAATATCATTCCCGAGATCAAAACCGACATCACTCCCGACATCACTCACAACATCACTCCCAACAACACTCCCGACATCACTCCCGACATCACTCCTGACATCACTCCCGACAACACTCCCGACATCACTCCCGACATCACTCCCGACATCAATCCCGACATCGCTCCTGACATCACTCCTGATATAACTCCTGACAATACTCCCGACATCACTCCTGGCATCACTCTCGACATAATTCCAGATGATACTGCCAACATCAAACCCGATGTCATTCCCGAGATCAAAACCGACAATAATCCCAACATCACTCCCGACATCACTCCCAACATCACTCCCGACATCATCCCCGACATCACTCCCGACATCATTCCCGACATCACTCTCGACATAACTCCCGACATGACTCCTGACATCACTCTCAACACCACTCCCGACATCACTCGTGATATCACTCCTGACATCACTCCCGACATCACTCCCAACTTCATTCCCAACATCACTCCCGATATCACTCCCGATATCACTCCCGACATCACTCCCGTCATCATCCCCAACATCTCTCCCGAAATCATTCCCGCCATCACTGCCGACAGCACTCCCGATATCATTCACCACAATATTCTCGACATCACTCCCGACATCATTCCTGACATCACTCCCGACATCACTCCTGACATCATTCCCGACAATAATCTCTACATCACTCCCGACATCATTCCCGACATCACTCCCGACATCACTCCCGACATCATTCCCGACAAAAGTCTCGACAACACTCCCAACATTACTCCCGACATTACTCCCGACATCACTCCCGACATTATTCCCGATATTACCTCAACATCACTCCTGACATCATCCCCGACATCACTCCCGACATCATTCCCGAAATCACTCCCGACATCACTCCCGACATCACTCCCGGCATCCCTCCAGACATCATACCCGACATCACTCCTGACATCACTCCCGACATCACTCCCAACATCTTTCCCGACATCACCCCCGACATCACTCCCGACATCACTTCTGACATCACTCCTGATATCACTCCCAACATCACTCCCGACATCACTCCTGACATAATTCCTGAAATCACACATGACATCACTCCCGACATCATTCCCGACACCACTCCCAATATCACTCCCAACAATACTCTCGACTTCGCTCCCGACATCACTCCCGACCTCACTCCCGACATCAGTCCCGACATCACTCCCGACATCACTCCCGACATTACTCCTGACATCACTCTTGACATCACTCCCGACATCACTCTTGACATCACTCCCAACATCATTCCTGACAATACTCCCGACATCACTCCCGACAATACTCCTGACATCATTCCTGACATCACACCCGACATCACTCCCGACATCAGTCCCGATATCACTCCCGACAGCACTCCAGTCATCACTCCAGACATCATTCCAGACAATACTCCCGACCTCACTCCCGACATCATCCCCGACATCAATCCTGACATCATTCCCGACATTACTCCCGATATCATTCCTGACATCACTCCCGACATCACTCCCAACATCGTTCCCAACATCACTCCCGACATCACTCCCAACATCATTCCCGACATCACTCGCGACATTACTCCCGATATCACTCCCGACATCACTCCCGACATCATTCCAGACAATACTCCTGAAATCACTCCCGACATCATCCCTGACATCACTCCTGACATCATTCCCGACAATACTCCAGACACCACTCCCGACATCACTCCCGACATTACTCCTGACATCATTCCCAACAATACTCCCGAAATCAATACCGACATCACTACTGACATCATTCCCGACTATACTCATGAAATCACTCCCGACATCACTTCCAACATCATCCCCGACATCACTCCCGACATCACCCCTGACATCACTCCCGACATTATTCCCGAAATCACTCCCGAAAACATTCCCGACAATACTCCCAACATCACTCATGACATCACTCCTGACAACACTCCTGACAATACTCCAGACATCACTCCCGACATCACTCCCGACATCATTCCCGACAATACTCCAGATATCACACCTGATATCATCCCGGACATCACGCCCGACATCATTCCCAACATTACTCCTGATATCACTCACGACATCACTCCCAAAATCATTCCCAACATCACTCCCGACATCACTCCAGACATCACTCCTGACATCACTCCCAACATCACTCCCGATAATACTCCGGACATAATTCCCGACAATACTCCAGACATCACTCCCGACATCACTCCCGACATCACTCCCAACATCATTACCGACATCACTCCCGACATCACTCCCAATATCACTCCCGACATCACTCCCGACATCATCACCGACATCACTCCCGACATCGTTCCTGACATCACTCCCGACATCACTCCCGACAATACTCTCGACATCGCTCCCGACATCATTCCCGACATTACTCCCGACATTACTCCTGACATCATTCCCGACAATACTCTCGACATCACTCCTGACATCATTCTCGGCATCACTCCCCTCATCACTCCCCACATCATTCCCGACAATATGCTCGACATCACTCCCGACATTACTCCCGGCATCACTCCCGACATTACTCCCGATATTACCCCTGACATCACTCCTGACATCATCCCCGACATCACCCCTGACATCATTCCTGACATCGCTCCCAACATCACTCCCGACAACACTCCTGACATGACTCCCAACATCACTCTCGACATCACTCCCGACACCACTCCCGACATCACTCCCGATATCACTCCCGACATCTCTCCCGATATAATTCCTGATATCACTCCCGACATCACTCCCGACATCACTCCCGACATCACTCCCGACAACATTCCTGGTATCACTCCAGATATCATTCCTGATATCACTCCCGACATCACTCCTGATATCACTCCCGATATCATTCCCGACATCACTCCCGACATCCCTCCCGACATCACTCCCGACATCATTCACGACATCACTCCCGACATCACTCCCGACATCATTCCCAACTTCACACCCGATATCACTCCCGAGATCAAAACTGACATCACTCCCGACATCACTCACAATATCACTCCCAACATCACTCCCGACATCACTCCCGACATCACTCCTGACACCACTCCTGATATCAGTTCTGACAATACTCCCGACATCACTCCTGACATCACTCCCGACATCAGTCCAGACAAAACTCCCGACATCACACCCGATATCACTCCCGAGATCAAAACCGACAATACTCCTGACATCACTCCCGACATCACTCCCGACATCACTCCCGACATCATCCCCGACATCACTCCTGACATCATTCCCGAATTCACTCCCGATATCACTCCTGACATCATTCCCGACAATACTCCCGACATCACTCCCGACATCACTCCCGACATCACCCCCGATAATACTCCGGAAAAAATTCCCGACAATACTCCTGACATCACTCCCGACATCACTCCCAACATCATTCCCAACATCACTCCCGACATCACACCCGATATCATTCCCGACAATACTCTCGACATCACTCCGGACATCATTCCCAACATCACTCCCGACATCACTCCCGACATCATTCCCGACAATACTCTCGACATCACTCCCGGCATTACTCCCGACATTACTCCCGACATCACTCCCGACATTACTCCCAATATTACCACCGATATCACACCTGACATCATCCCCGACATCACTCCTGACATCATCCCCGACATCACACCCGACATCACTCCCGATATCACTCCCGACATCATTCCCGACATCACTCCCGACAGCACTCCCGATATCATTCACGACAATACTCTCGACATCACTCCCGACATCATTCCTGACATCACTCCCGACATCACTCCTGACATCATTCCCGACAATAATCTCGACATCACTCCCGACATCATTCCCGACATCACTCCCGACATCATTCCCGACAAAAGTCTCGACATCACTCCCGACATTACTCCCGATATTACTCCCGACATCATTCCCGACATCACCCCCGACATCACTCCCGACATCACTCCCAACATCTCTCCTGATATCACTCTCGACATCACTCTCGACATCACTCCCAAGCCCTGCAGCGGGTAGTCAAGGCTGCCCAACGCATTACCGGCACCCGGCTACCGACCATAAAGCACATATACCAGAAACGCTGTTTACGGATGTCACTGACCATCATCAAAGACCCTAACCACCCCAGCCACAGTCTGTTTGCCCCCCGGCCATCTGGGAGACGCTACAGATGCATTCGCACCTGAACGACCAGATTTAGGAACAGCTTCTTTCCCAGGGCTGTCATCCTACTGAACTCCACAAATAAACTCTAAAGCCTGCACATCTGCCAATGCTCTTTATTATGTTTATGTTAATGTATTACAAGCCAAATGAATGTTGAATGTTTAAATGTCTTAATCTAAATGTACACTCTCGGGAGCCGCAAGCCGACATTTCGTTGTACTGCACTTGTGCACTAACAATGACAATAAAGTTGATTATGATTATTATGATGATCATCACTCCTGACATTACACATGACATCACTCCCGACATCACTCCTGACATCACTCCCGACATCATTCCCGACATTACTCCCGACATCACTCCCGACATCAGTCCCGACATCACTCCCAGCATCATTCCTGACATCACTCCCGACATTATTCCCAATAGCACTCCCGACATCACTCCTGAAATCATTCCTGACATCACTCCTGACATCACTCCTGACGTCACTCCCGACATCACACCTGACATCACTCCCGACATCACCCCCGATAATACTCCAGACATAATTCCCGACAATACTCCTGACATTACACCCGACATCACTCCCAACTTCATTCTCAACATCACTCCCGACATCACTCCCGATATCACTCCCGACATCATCCCCGACATCTCTCCTGAAATCATTCCCAACATCACTCCCGACAGCACTCCCGATATCATTCACGACAATACTCTTGACATCACTCCCGACATCATTCCCGACATCACTCCCGACATCACTCCTGACATAATTGCCGACAATAACCTCGACATCACTTCCGACATCATTCCTGACACCACTCCCGACATCACTCCCGACATCATTCCCGACAATACTCTCGACATCACTCCCGACATTACTCCCGACATTACTCCCGACATCACTCCCGACATTATTCTCGATATTACACCGACATCACTCCTGACATCATCCCCGACATCACTCCCAACATCATTCCCAAAATCACTCCCGACATCACTCCCGACATCCCTCCCGACATCATACCCGACATCACTCCCGACATCACTCCCGACATCACTCCCGACATCATTCCCGACTTCACACCCGACATCATTCCCGACTTCACCCCCGACATCACTCCCGACATCACTCCTGACATCACTCCTGATATCACTCCCAACATCACTACCGACATCACTCCTGACATAATTCCTGACATCACACATGACATCACTCCCGACAACATTCCCGACATCACTCCCAATATCACTCCCAACAATACTCTCGACTTCGCTCCCAACATCACTCCTGACATCACTCCCGACATCATTCCCGACATTACTCCTGACATCACTCCCGACATCACACCAGACATCACCCCCGACATCACTCCCGACATCATTCGCGACATCACACCCGACATCAGTCCTGACATCACTCCCGACATCACTCCCGACATCATTCCCGACAACACTCCGGACATCACTCCCGATATCACTCCCGACATCATTCCCGATATCACTCCTGACATCATTCCCGATATCACTCCCGACATCAGTCCTGACATCACTCCCGACATCAGTCCCGACATCACTCCCGACATCACTTCTGACATCACTCCCGACATCTCTCCTGACATCACTCCCGATATCATCCCTTACATCAATCCCATCATCATTCCCGACATCACTCCCGACATCGCTCCCAACATCACTCCCGACATCACTCCCAACATCATTCCTGACATCACTCCCGACATTACTCCCGATATCACTCCCGACATCACTCCCGACATCATTCCAGACAATACTCCTGAAATCACTCCCAACATCATCCCTGACATCACTCCCGACATCATTCCCGACAATACTCCAGACATCACTCCCGACATCAAACCCGACATCATTCACAACAATACTCCCGACATCATTCCCGACATCACTCCTGACATCATTCCCGAATATACTCATGACATCACTCCCGACTTCACTCCCAACATCATCCCCGACATCACTCCCGACATCACCCTCGACATCACTCCCGACATTATTCCCGACATCACTCCCGACATCATTCCCAACAATACTCCCAACATCACTCCCGACATCACTCCCGACATCACTCCTGACAATACTCCCGAAATCACTCCCGACATCACTCCCGAAATCATTCCCAACAATACTCCCGATATCACACCTGATATCATCCCCGACATCACTCCCGACATCATTCCCTACATTACTCCTGATGTCACTCACGACATCACTACCAAAATCATTCCCAACATCACCCCTGACATCACTTCCGAGATCACTCCCAACATCACTCCTGACATCACTCCCGGCATCACTCCCGATAATACTCCGGACATAATTCCCAACAATACTCCCAACATCACTCCCGACATCACTCCCAACATCACTCCCAACATCATTACCGACATCACTCCCGACATCACTCCAAATATCACTCCCGACATCACTCCCAACATCATCCCCGACATCACTCCCGACATCGTTCCTGGCATCACTCCCGACATCACTCCTGACAATACTCTCGACATCACTCCCGAAATCATTCCCGACATTACTCCCAACATTACTCCTGACATCATTCCCGACATCACTCCCAATATACCTCCCGACATCACTCCCCACATCATTCCCAACAATATGTTTGACATCACTCCCGACATTACTCCCGGCATCACTCCCGACATTACTCCCGATATTACCCCCGACATCACTCCCGACATCATCCCCGACATCACTCCCGACATCATTCCCGACATCACTCCTGACACCAGTCCCGACATGATTCCGACATCACTCTCGACACCACTCCCGACATCACTCCTGATATCACCCCTGACATCAGTCCCGACATCATTCCCGACATCACTCCCGATATCACTCCCGACATCATTCCCGATATCACTCCCAACATCATTCACGATATCACTCCCGACATCAGTCCCGACATCACTCCCGACATCAGTCCCGACATCAGTCCCGACATCACTCCCGACATCACTCCCAACATCACTCCCGACATCACTCCCAACATCACTCCTGACATCACTCCCGACAACACTCCCGACATCACTCCCGACATCAGTCCCGACATCATTCCCGACATCCCTCCCGATATCACTCCCGACATCATTCCCGATATCACTCCCAACATCATTCACAATATCACTCCCGACATCAGTCCCGACATCACTCCCGACATCAGTCCCGACATCAGTCCCGACATCACTTCCGACATCACTCCTGACATCACTCCTGACATCACTCCCGATATCATCCCTGACATCAATCCCATCACCATTCCCAACATCACTCCCGACATCATTCCCGACATCACTCCTGACATTACTCCCGATATCACTCCCGCCATCACTCCCGACATCTTTCCAGACAATACTCCTGAAATCACTCCCAACATCATCCCTGACATCACTCCCGACATCACTCCCGACATCACTCCCAACATCACTCCTGACATCACTCCCGACAACACTCCCGACATCACTCCCGACATCACTCCCGACATCATTCCCGACATCACTCCCGATATCACTCCCAACATCATTCCCGATATCACTCCCAACATCATTCACGATATCACTCCCGACATCAGTCCCGACATCACTCCCGACATCAGTCCCGACATCAGTCCCGACATCACTTCCGACATCACTCCTGACATCACTCCCGACATCATTCACAACAATACTCCCGACATCACTCCTGACATCACTCCTGACATCATTCCCGAATATACTCATGACATCACCCTCGACATCACTCCCAACATTATTCCCGACATCACTCCCGACATCACTCCTGACAATACTCCCGAAATCACGCCCGACATCACTCCCGACATCATTCCCGACAATACTCCCGATATCACACCTGATATCATCCCCGACATCACTCCCGACATCATCCCCGACATCACTCCCGACATCATTCCCGACATCACTCCCGACACCACTCCCGACATGATTCCAACATCACTCTCGACACCACTCCCGACATCACTCCTGATATCACCCCTGACATCACTGCCGACACCACTCCCGACACCACACCCGACATCACTCCCGATATCACTCCCGACATCACTCCCGACATCACTCCTGACATCACTCCTGACATCATTGCCAACTTCACACCCAATATCATTCCCGAGATCAAAACCGACATCACTCCCGACATCACTCACAACACCACTCCCAACATCACTCCCGACATCATTCCCAACATCACTCCTGACATCACTCCCGACAACACTCCCGACATCACTCCCGACATCACTCTCGACATCTATCCCAACATCACTCCTGACATCACTCCTGATATAACTCCTGACAATACTCCCGACATCACTCCTGACATCACTCTCGACATCATTCCAGACAATACTCCCAACATCAAACCCGATATCATTCCCGAGATCAAAACCGACAATAATCCCAACATCACTCCCGAAATTACTCCCAACATCACTCCCGACATCATCCCCGACATCACTCCCGACATCATTCCCGACATCACTCCCGACATGACTCCCGACATCACTCTCGACACCACTCCCAACATCACGCCTGATATCACTCCTGACATCATTCCCGACAATAATCTCGACATCACTCCCGACATCATTCCCGACATCACTCCCGACATCACTCCTGATATCATTCCCGAAAAAAGTCTCGACATCACTCCCGACATTACGCCCGACATTACTCCCGACAGCATTCCCGACATCATCCCCGACATCACTCCCGACATCAGTCCTGATATCACTCTCGACATCACTCCCGACATCACTCCCAAGCCCTGCAGCGGGTAGTCAAGGCTGCCCAACGCATTACCGGCACCCGGCTACCGACCATAGAGCACATATACCAGAAACTCTGTTTACGGATGTCACTGACCATCGTCAAAGACCCTAACCACCCCAGCCACAGTCTGTTTGCCCCCTGCCATCTGGGAGATGCTACAGATGCATTCGCACCCGAACGACCAGATTTAGGAACAGCTTCTTTTACAGGGCTGTCATCCTACTTATCTCCACAAATAAGCTCTAAAGCCTGCACATCTGCCAATGCATTTTATTATGTTTATGTTAATGTATTACAAGCCAAATGAATGTTGAATGTTTAAATGTCTTAATCTAAATGTACACTCTCGGGAGCCGCAAGCCTACATTTCGTTGTACTGCACTTGTGCACTAACAATGACAATAAAGTTGATTATGATTATGATTATTATGATGATCATCACTCCTGACATCACACATGACATCACTCCCGACATCACTCCTGACATCACTCCCGACATCATTCCCGACATTACTCCCGACATCACTCCCGACATCAGTCCCGACATCACTCCCAACATCATTCCTGACATCACTCCCGACATTACTCCCGATAGGACTCCCGACATCACTCCTGAAATCATTCCTGACATTACTCCTGAACTCATTCCCGAAATCACTCCTGTCATCACTCCTGATGTCACTCCCGACATCACACCTGACATCACTCCCGACATCACTCCCGATAATACTCCAGAAATAATTCCCGACAATACTCCTGACATCACTCCCGACATCACTCCCAACTTCATTCCCAACATTACTCCCGACATCACTCCCGATATCACTCCCGACATCACTCCCGACATCATCCCCGACATCTCTCCTGAAATCATTGCCGACATCACTCCCGACAGCACTCCCGATATCATTCACGACAATACTCTCGACATCACTCCCGACATCATTCCCGACATCACTCCCGACATCACTCCTGACATCATTCCCGACAATAATCTCGACATCACTTCCGACATCATTCCTGACACCACTCCCGACATCACTCCCGACATCATTCCCGACAATACTCTCGACATCACTCCCGACATTACTCCCGACATTACTCCCGACATCACTCCCGACATTTTTCCCGATATTACACCAACATCACTCCTGACATCATCCCCGACATCACTCCCGACATCATTCCCAAAATCACTCCCGACATCACTCCCGACATCACTCCCGACATCCCTCCCGACATCATACCCGACATAACTCCTGACATCACTCCCGACATCGCTCCCGACATCATTCCCGACTTCACCCCCGACATCACTCCCGACATCACTCCTGACATCACTCCTGATATCACTCCCAACATCACTCCCGACATCACTCCTGACATCATTCCCGACAATACTCTCGACATCACTCCCGACATTACTCCCGACCTTACTCCCGACATCACTCCCGACATTTTTCCCGATATTACGCCGACATCACTCCTGACATCATCCCCGACATCACTCCCGACATCATTCCCAAAATCCTTACGACATCACTCCTGACATCGCTCCCGACATCCCTCCCGACATCATACCCGACATCACTCCTGACATCACTCCCGACATCACGCCCGACATCATTCCCGACTTCACCCCCGACATCACTCCCGACAACATTCCCGACATCACTCCCAATATCACTCCCAACAATACTCTCGACTCCGCTCCCGACATCACTCCCGACATCACTCCCGACATCATTCCCGACATTACTCCCGACATCACTCCCGACATCACACCTGACCACACCCCCGACATCACTCCCGACATCATTCGCGACATCACACCCGACATCAGTCCCGACATCACTCCCGACATCACTCCCGACATCATTCCCGACAACACTCCGGACATCACTCCCGATATCACTCCCGACATCATTCCCGATATCACTCCCGACATCATTCCCGATATCACTCCCGACATCAGTCCCGACATCACTCCCGACATCAGTCCCGACATCACTCCCGACATCACTTCCGACATCACTCCCGACATCACTCCTGACATCACTCCCGGTATCATCCCTTACATCAATCCCATCATCATTCCCGACATCACTCCCGACATTACTCCCGATATCACTCCCGACATCACTCCTGACCTCATTCCAGACAATACTCCTGAAATCACTCCCAACATCATCCCTGACATCACTCCCGGCATCATTCCCGACAATACTCCAGACATCACTCCTGACATCACTCCCGACATCATTCACAACAATACTCCCGACATCACTCCCGACATCACTCCTGACATCATTCCCGAATATACTCATGACATCACTCCCGACATCACTCCCAACATCATCCCCGACATCACTCCCGACATCACCCTCGACATCACTCCCGACATTATTCCCGACATCACTCCCGACATCATTCCCGACAATACTCCCAACATCACTCCCGACATCACTCCCGACATCACTCCTGACAATACTCCCGAAATCATTCCCGACATCACTCCCGACATCATTCCCAACAATACTCCCGATATCACACCTGATATCATCCCCGACATCACTCCCGACATAATTCCCAACATTACTCCTGACATCACTCCCGACATCGCTCCCGACTTCACCCCCGACATCACTCCCGACATCACTCCTGACATCACTCCTGATATCACTCCCAACATCACTCCCGACATCACTCCTGACAACATTCCCGACAATACTCTCGACATCACTCCCGACATTACTCCCGACCTTACTCCCGACATCACTCCCGACATTTTCCCGATATTACCCCGACATCACTCCTGACATCATCCCCGACATCACTCCCGACATCATTCCCAAAATCCTTCCGACATCACTCCCGACATCACTCGCGACATCCCTCCTGACATCATACCCGACATCACTCCTGACATCACTCCCGACATCACGCCCGACATGATTCCAGACTTCACCCCCGACATCACTCCCGACAACATTCCCGACATCACTCCCAATATCACTCCCAACAATACTCTCGACTCCGCTCCCGACATCACTCCCGACATCACTCCCGACATCATTCCCGACATTACTCCCGACATCACTCCCGACATCACACCTGACCTCACCCCCGACATCACTCCCGACATCATTCGCGACATCACACCCGACATCAGTCCCGACATCACTCCCGACATCACTCCCGACATCATTCCCGACAACACTCCGGACATCACTCCCGATATCACTCCGACATCATTCCCGATATCACTCCCGACATCATTCCCGATATCACTCCCGACATCAGTCCCGACATCACTCCCCACATCAGTCCCGACATCACTTCCGACATCACTCCCAACATCACTCCTGACATCACTCCCGGTATCATCCCTTACATCAATCCCATCATCATTCCCGACATCACTCCCGACATTACTCCCGATATCACTCCCGACATCACTCCTGACATCATTCCAGACAATACTCCTGAAATCACTCCCAACATCATCCCTGACATCACTCCCGACATCATTCCCGACAATACTCCAGACATCACTCCCGACATCACTCCCGACATCATTCACAACAATACTCCCGACATCACACCCGACATCACTCTTGACATCATTCCCGAATATACTCATGACATCACTCCCGACATCACTCCCAACATCATCCCCGACATCACTCCCGACATCACCCTCGACATCACTCCCGATATCATCCCTTACATCAATCCCATCAACATTCCCGACATCACTCCCGACATCGCTCCCAACATCACTCCCGACATCACTCCCCACATCATTCCTGACATCACTCCCGACATTACTCCCGATATCACTCCCGACATCACTCCCGACATCATTCCAGACAATACTCCTGAAATCACTCCCAACATCATCCCTGACATCACTCCCGACATCATTCCCGACAATACTCCAGACATCACTCCCGACATCAAACCCGACATCATTCACAACAATACTCCCGACATCATTCCCGACATCACTCCTGACATCATTCCCGAATATACTCATGACATCACTCCCGACTTCACTCCCAACATCATCCCCGACATCACTCCCGACATCACCCTCGACATCACTCCCGACATTATTCCCGACATCACTCCCGACATCATTCCCAACAATACTCCCAACATCACTCCCGACATCACTCCCGACATCACTCCTGACAATACTCCCGAAATCACTCCCGACATCACTCCCGAAATCATTCCCAACAATACTCCCGATATCACACCTGATATCATCCCCGACATCACTCCCGACATCATTCCCTACATTACTCCTGATGTCACTCACGACATCACTACCAAAATCATTCCCAACATCACCCCTGACATCACTTCCGAGATCACTCCCAACATCACTCCTGACATCACTCCCGGCATCACTCCCGATAATACTCCGGACATAATTCCCAACAATACTCCCAACATCACTCCCGACATCACTCCCAACATCACTCCCAACATCATTACCGACATCACTCCAAATATCACTCCCGACATCACTCCCAACATCATCCCCGACATCACTCCCGACATCGTTCCTGGCATCATTCCCGACATCACTCCCGACAATACTCTCGACATCACTCCCGAAATCATTCCCGACATTACTCCCAACATTACTCCTGACATCATGCCCGACATCACTCCCAATATACCTCCCGACATCACTCCCCACATCATTCCCAACAATATGTTTGACATCACTCCCGACATTACTCCCGGCATCACTCCCGACATTACTCCCGATATTACCCCCGACATCACTCCCGACATCATCCCCGACATCACTCCCGACATCATTCCCGACATCACTCCTGACACCAGTCCCGACATGATTCCGACATCACTCTCGACACCACTCCCGACATCACTCCTGATATCACCCCTGACATCAGTCCCGACATCATTCCCGACATCACTCCCGATATCACTCCCGACATCATTCCCGATATCACTCCCAACATCATTCACGATATCACTCCCGACATCAGTCCCGACATCACTCCCGACATCAGTCCCGACATCAGTCCCGACATCACTCCCGACATCACTCCCAACATCACTCCCGACATCACTCCCAACATCACTCCTGACATCACTCCCGACAACACTCCCGACATCACTCCCGACATCAGTCCCGACATCATTCCCGACATCCCTCCCGATATCACTCCCGACATCATTCCCGATATCACTCCCAACATCATTCACAATATCACTCCCGACATCAGTCCCGACATCACTCCCGACATCAGTCCCGACATCAGTCCCGACATCACTTCCGACATCACTCCTGACATCACTCCTGACATCACTCCCGATATCATCCCTGACATCAATCCCATCACCATTCCCAACATCACTCCCGACATCATTCCCGACATCACTCCTGACATTACTCCCGATATCACTCCCGCCATCACTCCCGACATCTTTCCAGACAATACTCCTGAAATCACTCCCAACATCATCCCTGACATCACTCCCGACATCACTCCCGACATCACTCCCAACATCACTCCTGACATCACTCCCGACAACACTCCCGACATCACTCCCGACATCACTCCCGACATCATTCCCGACATCACTCCCGATATCACTCCCAACATCATTCCCGATATCACTCCCAACATCATTCACGATATCACTCCCGACATCAGTCCCGACATCACTCCCGACATCAGTCCCGACATCAGTCCCGACATCACTTCCGACATCACTCCTGACATCACTCCCGACATCATTCACAACAATACTCCCGACATCACTCCTGACATCACTCCTGACATCATTCCCGAATATACTCATGACATCACCCTCGACATCACTCCCAACATTATTCCCGACATCACTCCCGACATCACTCCTGACAATACTCCCGAAATCACGCCCGACATCACTCCCGACATCATTCCCGACAATACTCCCGATATCACACCTGATATCATCCCCGACATCACTCCCGACATCATCCCCGACATCACTCCCGACATCATTCCCGACATCACTCCCGACACCACTCCCGACATGATTCCAACATCACTCTCGACACCACTCCCGACATCACTCCTGATATCACCCCTGACATCACTGCCGACACCACTCCCGACACCACACCCGACATCACTCCCGATATCACTCCCGACATCACTCCCGACATCACTCCTGACATCACTCCTGACATCATTGCCAACTTCACACCCAATATCATTCCCGAGATCAAAACCGACATCACTCCCGACATCACTCACAACACCACTCCCAACATCACTCCCGACATCATTCCCAACATCACTCCTGACATCACTCCCGACAACACTCCCGACATCACTCCCGACATCACTCTCGACATCTATCCCAACATCACTCCTGACATCACTCCTGATATAACTCCTGACAATACTCCCGACATCACTCCTGACATCACTCTCGACATCATTCCAGACAATACTCCCAACATCAAACCCGATATCATTCCCGAGATCAAAACCGACAATAATCCCAACATCACTCCCGAAATTACTCCCAACATCACTCCCGACATCATCCCCGACATCACTCCCGACATCATTCCCGACATCACTCCCGACATGACTCCCGACATCACTCTCGACACCACTCCCAACATCACGCCTGATATCACTCCTGACATCATTCCCGACAATAATCTCGACATCACTCCCGACATCATTCCCGACATCACTCCCGACATCACTCCTGATATCATTCCCGAAAAAAGTCTCGACATCACTCCCGACATTACGCCCGACATTACTCCCGACAGCATTCCCGACATCATCCCCGACATCACTCCCGACATCAGTCCTGATATCACTCTCGACATCACTCCCGACATCACTCCCAAGCCCTGCAGCGGGTAGTCAAGGCTGCCCAACGCATTACCGGCACCCGGCTACCGACCATAGAGCACATATACCAGAAACGCTGTTTACGGATGTCACTGACCATCGTCAAAGACCCTAACCACCCCAGCCACAGTCTGTTTGCCCCCTGCCATCTGGGAGATGCTACAGATGCATTCGCACCCGAACGACCAGATTTAGGAACAGCTTCTTTTACAGGGCTGTCATCCTACTTATCTCCACAAATAAACTCTAAAGCCTGCACATCTGCCAATGCATTTTATTATGTTTATGTTAATGTATTACAAGCCAAATGAATGTTGAATGTTTAAATGTCTTAATCTAAATGTACACTCTCGGGAGCCGCAAGCCTACATTTCGTTGTACTGCACTTGTGCACTAACAATGACAATAAAGTTGATTATGATTATGATTATTATGATGATCATCACTCCTGACATCACACATGACATCACTCCCGACATCACTCCTGACATCACTCCCGACATCATTCCCGACATTACTCCCGACATCACTCCCGACATCAGTCCCGACATCACTCCCAACATCATTCCTGACATCACTCCCGACATTACTCCCGATAGGACTCCCGACATCACTCCTGAAATCATTCCTGACATTACTCCTGAACTCATTCCCGAAATCACTCCTGTCATCACTCCTGATGTCACTCCCGACATCACACCTGACATCACTCCCGACATCACTCCCGATAATACTCCAGAAATAATTCCCGACAATACTCCTGACATCACTCCCGACATCACTCCCAACTTCATTCCCAACATTACTCCCGACATCACTCCCGATATCACTCCCGACATCACTCCCGACATCATCCCCGACATCTCTCCTGAAATCATTGCCGACATCACTCCCGACAGCACTCCCGATATCATTCACGACAATACTCTCGACATCACTCCCGACATCATTCCCGACATCACTCCCGACATCACTCCTGACATCATTCCCGACAATAATCTCGACATCACTTCCGACATCATTCCTGACACCACTCCCGACATCACTCCCGACATCATTCCCGACAATACTCTCGACATCACTCCCGACATTACTCCCGACATTACTCCCGACATCACTCCCGACATTTTTCCCGATATTACACCAACATCACTCCTGACATCATCCCCGACATCACTCCCGACATCATTCCCAAAATCACTCCCGACATCACTCCCGACATCACTCCCGACATCCCTCCCGACATCATACCCGACATAACTCCTGACATCACTCCCGACATCGCTCCCGACATCATTCCCGACTTCACCCCCGACATCACTCCCGACATCACTCCTGACATCACTCCTGATATCACTCCCAACATCACTCCCGACATCACTCCTGACATCATTCCCGACAATACTCTCGACATCACTCCCGACATTACTCCCGACCTTACTCCCGACATCACTCCCGACATTTTTCCCGATATTACCCCGACATCACTCCTGACATCATCCCCGACATCACTCCCGACATCATTCCCAAAATCCTTACGACATCACTCCTGACATCGCTCCCGACATCCCTCCCGACATCATACCCGACATCACTCCTGACATCACTCCCGACATCACGCCCGACATCATTCCCGACTTCACCCCCGACATCACTCCCGACAACATTCCCGACATCACTCCCAATATCACTCCCAACAATACTCTCGACTCCGCTCCCGACATCACTCCCGACATCACTCCCGACATCATTCCCGACATTACTCCCGACATCACTCCCGACATCACACCTGACCTCACCCCCGACATCACTCCCGACATCATTCGCGACATCACACCCGACATCAGTCCCGACATCACTCCCGACATCACTCCCGACATCATTCCCGACAACACTCCGGACATCACTCCCGATATCACTCCCGACATCATTCCCGATATCACTCCCGACATCATTCCCGATATCACTCCCGACATCAGTCCCGACATCACTCCCGACATCAGTCCCGACATCACTCCCGACATCACTTCCGACATCACTCCCGACATCACTCCTGACATCACTCCCGGTATCATCCCTTACATCAATCCCATCATCATTCCCGACATCACTCCCGACATTACTCCCGATATCACTCCCGACATCACTCCTGACCTCATTCCAGACAATACTCCTGAAATCACTCCCAACATCATCCCTGACATCACTCCCGGCATCATTCCCGACAATACTCCAGACATCACTCCTGACATCACTCCCGACATCATTCACAACAATACTCCCGACATCACTCCCGACATCACTCCTGACATCATTCCCGAATATACTCATGACATCACTCCCGACATCACTCCCAACATCATCCCCGACATCACTCCCGACATCACCCTCGACATCACTCCCGACATTATTCCCGACATCACTCCCGACATCATTCCCGACAATACTCCCAACATCACTCCCGACATCACTCCCGACATCACTCCTGACAATACTCCCGAAATCATTCCCGACATCACTCCCGACATCATTCCCAACAATACTCCCGATATCACACCTGATATCATCCCCGACATCACTCCCGACATAATTCCCAACATTACTCCTGACATCACTCCCGACATCGCTCCCGACATCATTCCCGACTTCACACCCGACATCACTCCCGACATCACTCCTGACATCACTCCTGATATCACTCCCAACATCACTCCCGACATCACTCCTGACATCATTCCCGACAATACTCTCGACATCACTCCCGACATTACTCCCGACCTTACTCCCGACATCACTCCCGACATTTTTCCCGATATTACCCCGACATCACTCCTGACATCATCCCCGACATCACTCCCGACATCATTCCCAAAATCCTTCCGACATCACTCCCGACATCACTCGCGACATCCCTCCCGACATCATACCCGACATCACTCCTGACATCACTCCCGACATCACGCCCGACATCATTCCAGACTTCACCCCCGACATCACTCCCGACAACATTCCCGACATCACTCCCAATATCACTCCCAACAATACTCTCGACTCCGCTCCCGACATCACTCCCGACATCACTCCCGACATCATTCCCGACATTACTCCCGACATCACTCCCGACATCACACCTGACCTCACCCCCGACATCACTCCCGACATCATTCGCGACATCACACCCGACATCAGTCCCGACATCACTCCCGACATCACTCCCGACATCATTCCCGACAACACTCCGGACATCACTCCCGATATCACTCCCGACATCATTCCCGATATCACTCCCGACATCATTCCCGATATCACTCCCGACATCAGTCCCGACATCACTCCCCACATCAGTCCCGACATCACTCCCGACAATACTCCAGACATCACTCCCGACATCACTCCCGACATCATTCACAACAATACTCCCGACATCACACCCGACATCACTCTTGACATCATTCCTGAATATACTCATGACATCACTCCCGACATCACTCCCAACATCATCCCCGACATCACTCCCGACATCACCCTCGACATCACTCCCGACATTATTCCCGACATCACTCCCGACATCATTCCCGACAATACTCCCAACATCACTCCCGACATCACTCCCGACATCACTCCTGACAATACTCCCGAAATCATTCCCGACATCACTCCCGACATCATTCCCAACAATACTACCGATATCACACCTGATATCATCCCCGACATCACTCCCGACATCATTCCAAACATTACTCCTGATATCACTCACGACATCACTACCAAAATCATTCCCAACATCACTCCTGACATCACTTCCGAGATCACTCCCGACATCAATCCCGACATCACTCCCAACCTCATTACCGACATCACGCCCGACATCACTCCAAATATCACTCCCGACATCACTCCTGACATCATCCCCGACATCACTCCCGACATCGTTCCTGACATCACTCCCGACATCACTCCCGACAATACTCTCGACATCACTCCCGAAATAATTCCCGACATTACTCCCAACATTACTCCTGACATCATTCCCGACATCACTCCCAATATACCTCCCGACATCACTCCCCTCATCACTCCCCACATCATTCCCAACAATATGCTTGACATCACTCCCGACATTACTCCCGGCATCACTCCCGACATTACTCCCGATATTACCCCGACATCACTCCCGACATCATCCCCGACATCACTCCCGACATCACCCCCAACATCACTCCCGACATCACTCCTGACATCAGTCCTGATATCACTCCCAACATCACTCAAGACATCACTCCTGACATAATTCCTGACATCACACATGACATCACTCCCGACATCATTCCCGACATCACTCCCAATATCACTCCCAACAATACTCTCGACTTCGCTCCCGACATCACTCCCGACATCACTCCCGACATCATTCCCGACATCACTCCCGACATCACTCCCAACATCATTACCGACATCACTCCCGACATCACTCCAAATATCACTCCCGACATCACTCCCGACATCATCCCCGACATCACTCCCGACATCGTTCCTGACATCACTCCCGACATCACTCCCGACAATACTCTCGACATCATTCCCGAAACCATTCCCGACATTACTCCCAACATTACTCCTGACATCATTCCCGACATCACTCCAAATATCACTCCCGACATCACTCCTGACATCATCCCCGACATCACTCCCGACATCGTTCCTGACATCACTCCCGACATCACTCCCGACAATACTCTCGACATCACTCCCGAAATAATTCCCGACATTACTCCCAACATTACTCCTGACATCATTCCCGACATCACTCCCAATATACCTCCCGACATCACTCCCCTCATCACTCCCCACATCATTCCCAACAATATGCTTGACATCACTCCCGACATTACTCCCGGCATCACTCCCGACATTACTCCCGATATTACCCCCGACATCACTCCCGACATCATCCCCGACATCACTCCCGACATCACCCCCAACATCACTCCCGACATCACTCCTGACATCAGTCCTGATATCACTCCCAACATCACTCAAGACATCACTCCTGACATAATTCCTGACATCACACATGACATCACTCCCGACATCATTCCCGACATCACTCCCAATATCACTCCCAACAATACTCTCGACTTCGCTCCCGACATCACTCCCGACATCACTCCCGACATCATTCCCGACATCACTCCCGACATCACTCCCAACATCATTACCGACATCACTCCCGACATCACTCCAAATATCACTCCCGACATCACTCCCGACATCATCCCCGACATCACTCACGACATCGTTCCTGACATCACTCCCGACATCACTCCCGACAATACTCTCGACATCATTCCCGAAACCATTCGCGACATTACTCCCAACATTACTCCTGACATCATTCCCGACATCACTCCCAATATACCTCCCGACATCACTCCCCTCATCACACCCCACATCATTCCCGACAATATGCTTGATATCACTCCCGACATTACTCCCGGCATCACTCCCGACATTACTCTCGATATTACCCCCGACATCACTCCCGACATCATCCCAGACATCACTCCCGACATCATTCCCGAAATCACTCCCGACACCACTCCCGACATGACTCCCGACATCACTCTCGACACCACTCCCGACATCACTCCTGATATCACCCCTGACATCACTCCCGACATCACTCCCGACACCACCCTCGACATCAGTCCCGACATTATTCCCGACATCACTCCCGACATCATTCCCGACAATACTCCCGACATCACTCCCGACATCACACCTGACCTCACCCCCGACATCACTCCCGACATCATTCGCGACATCACACCCGACATCACTCCCGATATCACTCCCGACATCATTCCCGATATCACTCCCGACATCATTCCCGATATCACTCCCGACATCAGTCCCGACATCACTCCCCACATCAGTCCCGACATCACTCCCGACATCACTTCCGACATCACTCCCAACATCACTCCTGACATCACTCCCGGTATCATCCCTTACATCAATCCCATCATCATTCCCGACATCACTCCCGACATTACTCCCGATATCACTCCCGACATCACTCCTGACATCATTCCAGACAATACTCCTGAAATCACTCCCAACATCATCCCTGACATCACTCCCGACATCATTCCCGACAATACTCCAGACATCACTCCCGACATCACTCACGACATCATTCACAACAATACTCCCGACATCACACCCGACATCACTCTTGACATCATTCCCGAATATACTCATGACATCACTCCCGACATCACTCCCAACATCATCCCCGACATCACTCCCGACATCACCCTCGACATCACTCCCGACATTATTCCCGACATCACTCCCGACATCATTCCCGACAATACTCCCAACATCACTCCCGACATCACTCCCGACATCACTCCTGACAATACTCCCGAAATCATTCCCGACATCACTCCCGACATCATTCCCAACAATACTCCCGATATCACACCTGATATCATCCCCGACATCTCTCCCGACATCATTCCCAACATTACTCCTGATATCACTCACGACATCACTACCAAAATCATTCCCAACATCACTCCTGACATCACTTCCGAGATCACTCCCGACATCAATCCCGACATCACTCCCAACCTCATTACCGACATCACGCCCGACATCACTCCAAATATCACTCCCGACATCACTCCTGACATCATCCCCGACATCACTCCCGACATCGTTCCTGACATCACTCCCGACATCACTCCCGACAATACTCTCGACATCACTCCCGAAATAATTCCCGACATTACTCCTGACATCATTCCCGACATCACTCCCAATATACCTCCCGACATCACTCCCCTCATCACTCCCCACATCATTCCCAACAATATGCTTGACATCACTCCCGACATTACTCCCGGCATCACTCCCGACATTACTCCCGATATTACCCCCGACATCACTCCCGACATCATCCCCGACATCACTCCCGACATCACCCCCAACATCACTCCCGACATCACTCCTGACATCAGTCCTGATATCACTCCCAACATCACTCAAGACATCACTCCTGACATAATTCCTGACATCACTCCCGACATCATTCCCGACATCACTCCCAATATCACTCCCAACAATACTCTCGACTTCGCTCCCGACATCACTCCCGACATCACTCCCGACATCATTCCCGAAATCACTCCCGACATCACTCCCAACATCATTACCGACATCACTCCCGACATCACTCCAAATATCACTCCCGACATCACTCCCGACATCATCCCCGACATCACTCCCGACATCGTTCCTGACATCACTCCCGACATCACTCCCGACAATACTCTCGACATCACTCCCGAAATAATTCCCGACATTACTCCCAACATTACTCCTGACATCATTCCCGACATCACTCCCAATATACCTCCCGACATCACTCCCCTCATCACTCCCCACATCATTCCCAACAATATGCTTGACATCACTCCCGACATTACTCCCGGCATCACTCCCGACATTACTCCCGATATTACCCCCGACATCACTCCCGACATCATCCCCGAAATCACTCCCGACATCACCCCCAACATCACTCCCGACATCACTCCTGACATCAGTCCTGATATCACTCCCAACATCACTCAAGACATCACTCCTGACATAATTCCTGACATCACACATGACATCACTCCCGACATCATTCCCGACATCACTCCCAATATCACTCCCAACAATACTCTCGACTTCGCTCCCGACATCACTCCCGACATCACTCCCGACATCATTCCCGACATCACTCCCGACATCACTCCCAACATCATTACCGACATCACTCCAAATATCACTCCCGACATCACTCCCGACATCATCCCCGACATCACTCCCGACATCGTTCCTGACATCACTCCCGACATCACTCCCGACAATACTCTCGACATCATTCCCGAAACCATTCCCGACATTACTCCCAACATTACTCCTGACATCATTCCCGACATCACTCCCAATATACCTCCCGACATCACTCCCCTCATCACACCCCACATCATTCCCGACAATATGCTTGATATCACTCCCGACATTACTCCCGGCATCACTCCCGACATTACTCTCGATAATACCCCCGACATCACTCCCGACATCATCCCAGACATCACTCCCGACATCATTCCCGACATCACTCCCGACACCACTCCCGACATGACTCCCGACATCACTCTCGACACCACTCCCGACATCACTCCTGATATCACCCCTGATATCACTCCCGACATCACTCCCGACACCACTCCCGACATCACTCCCGATATCACAGCTGACATCACTCCCGATATCACTCCAGACATCACTCCCGACATCATTCCCAAATTCACACCCAATATCACTCCCGAGATCACTCCCGAGATCACACCCGACATCACTCCCAACATCACACCCGACATCACTCCAGACATCATTCCCGATATCACTCCGGATATCACGCCTGATATCACTCCCGACATCATTCCCGACATCACTCCCGACATCACTCCCGACATCATGCCCAACTTCACACCCAATATCATTCCCGAGATCAAAACCGACATCACTCCCAACATCACTCCTGACATCACTCCCGACATCACTCCTGACATCACTCCCGACATCACTCCCGACATCACTCCCGACATCAATCCCGACATCACTCCTGACATCACTCCTGATATAACTCCTGACAATACTCCCGACATCACTCCTGACATCACTCTCGACATCATTCCAGACAATACTCCCGACATCACACCCGATATCATTCCCGAGATCAAGACCGACAATAATCCCAACATCACTCCCGACATCACTCCCAACATCACTCCCGACATCATCCCCGACATCACTCCCGACATCATTCCCGACATCACTCCCGACATCACTCCTGATATCACTCCTGACATCACTCCCGACATCACTCCCAACTTCATTCCCAACATCACTCCAGACATCACTCCCGATATCACTCCCGACATCACTCCCGTCATCATCCCTGACACCTCTCCCGAAATCATTCCCGACATCACTCCCCACAGCACTCCCGATATCATGCATGACAATACTCTCGACATCACTCCGGACATCATTCCCGACATCACACCCGACATCACTCCTGACATCATTCCCGACAATATTCTCGACATCACTCCCGACATCATTCCCGACATCACTCCCGACATCACTCCCGACATCATTCCCGACAAAAGTCTCGACATCACTCCCGACATTACTCCCGACATCACTCGTGACATTATTCCCGATATTACCCCGACATCACTCCTGACATCATCCCCGACATCATTCCCGACATCACCCCCAACATCACTCCCGACATCACTCCTGACATCAGTCCTGATATCACTCCCAACATCACTCAAGACATCACTCCTGACATAATTCCTGACATCACACATGACATCACTCCCGACATCATTCCCAACATCACTCCCAATATCACTCCCAACAATACTCTCGACTTCGCTCCCGACATCACCACCGACATCACTCCCGACATCATTCCCGACATTACTCCCGACATCACTCCCAACATCACACCAGACATCATCCCCGACATCACTCCCGACATCATTCGCGACATAACACCCGACATCAGTCCCGACATCACTCCCGACATCGCTCCCGACGTCATTCCCGACAACACTCCTGACATCACTCCCGATATCACTCCCTACAACACTCCGGACATCATTCCCGATATCACTCCCGACATCATTCCCGATATCACTCCCGACATCACTCCCGACATCAGTCCCGACATCACTCCTGACATCACTTCCGACATCACTCCCGACATCACTCCTGACATCACTCCCGATATCGTCCCTGACATCAATCTTGTCATCATTCCCGACATCACTCCCAACATCATTCCCGACATCACTCCCGACATTACTCCCGATATCATTCCCGACATCACTCCCGACATCATTCCAGACAATACTCCTGAAAGCACTCCCAACATCATCCCTGACATCACTTCCGCCATCCTTCCCGACAATACTCCAGACATCACTCCCGACATCACTCCTGACATCATTCAAAACAATACTCCCGACATCACTCCCAACATCACTCCTGACATCATTCCAGAATATACTCATGACATCACTCCCGACATCACTCCCAACATCATCCCCGACATCACTCCCGACATCACCCTCAACATCACTCCCGAAATTATTCCCGACATCACTCCCGACATCATTCCCGACAATACTCCCAACAACACTCCCGACATCACTCCCGACATCACTCCTGACAATACTCCTGAAACCACTCCTGACATCACTCCCGACATCATTCCCAACAATACTCCCGATATCACACGTGGTATCATCCCCAACATCACTCCCGACATCATTCCCGACATTACTCCCGATATCACTCACGACATCACCACCAAAATCATTCCCAACATCACTCCTGACATCACTCCCGACATCACTCCCGATAATACTCCGGACATAATTCCCAACAATACTCCCGACATCACTCACAACATCACTCCCGACATCACTCCCAACATCATTACCGACATCACTCCCAACATCACTCCAAATATCACTCCCGACATCACTCCCAACATCATCCCCGACATCACTCCCGACATCGTTCCTGACATCACTCCCGACATCACTCCCGACAATACTCTCGACATCACACCCGAAATCATTCCCGACATTATTCCCAACATTACTCCTGACATCATTCCTGACATCACTCCCAATATACCTCCCGACATCACTCCCCTCATCACTCCCCACATCATTCCCGACAATATGCTTGACATCACTCCCGGCATTACTCGCGGCATCACTCCCGACATTACTCCCGATATTACCGCCGACATCACTCCCGACATCATCCCCGACATCACTCCTGACATCATTTCCGACATCACTCCCGACATCACTCCCGACATGACTCCCGACATCACTCTCGACACCACTCCCGACATCATTCCTGATATCACTCCTGACATCACTCCCGACATCACTCCCGACACCACTCCTGACATCACTCCCGATATCACTCCCGACATCACTCCCGACATCACTCACAACATCACTCCCAACATCACTCTCGACATCACTCCCGACATCACTCCTGACATCACTCCCGACAACACTCCCGACATCACTCCCGACATCACTCCCGACATCACTCCCGACATCAATCCCGACATCACTCCTGACATCACTCTCGACATCATTCCAGACAATACTCCCAACATCAAACCCGATATCATTCCCGAGATCAAAACCGACAATAATCCCAACATCACTCCGGACATCACACCCAACATCACTCCCGACATCACTCCCGATATCACTCCCTTCATCACTCCCGACATCACTCCCGACATCACCCCGATAAAACTCCAGACATAATTCCTGACAATACTCCTGACATCACTCCCGACATCACTACCAACATCATTCCCAAAATCACTCCCGACATCACTCCCGATATCACGCCCGACATCACACCCGACATCATCCCCGACATCATCCCGACATCACTCCCGACAATACTCTCGACATCACTCCCGACATCATTCCCGACATCACTCCCGACATCACTCCTGACAACATTCCCGACAATAATCTCCACATCACTCCCGACATCATTCCCGACATCACTCCCGACATCACTCCCGACATCATTCCCGACAAAAGTCTCGACATCACGACCGACATTACTCCCGATATTACTCCCGACATCACTCCCGACATTATTCCCGATATTACCCCGACATCACTCCTGCCATCATCCCCGACATCACTCCTGACATCATTCCCGAAATCACTCCCGACATCACTCCCATCATCACTCCCACCATCCCTCCCGACATCATACCCGACATCACTCCCGACATCATTCCCGACATCACTGCCGAGATAATTCCCGACAGCACCCCCGACATCACTCCCGACATCACTCCTGACATCACTCCTGATATCACTCCCAACATCACTCCCGACATCATTCCTGACATAATTCCTGACATCACACATGACATCACTCCCGACATCATTCCCGACATCACTCCCAAAAGCACTCCCAAAAATACTCTCGACTTCGCTCCCGACATCACTCCCGATATCATTCCCAACATTACTCCCGACATCACTCCTGACATCACACCAGACATCACCCCCGACATCACTCCCGACATCATTTGCGACATCACACACGACATCAGACCCGGCATCACTCCCGACATCACTCCTGACATCATTCCCGACAACACTCCTGACATCACTCCCGATATCACTCCCTACACCACTCCGGACATCGCTCCCAACATCACTCCCGACATCACTCCCAACATCACTCCCGACATCACTCCCGACATCACTCCCGACATCAATCCCGACATCACTCCTGACATCACTCCTGATATAACTCCTGACAATACTCCCGACATCACTCCTGACATCACTCTCGACATCATTCCAGACAATACTCCCGACATCACACCCAATATCATTCCCGAGATCAAAACCGACAATAATCCCAACATCACTCCCGACATCACTCCCAACATCACTCCCGACATCATCCCCGACATCACTCCCGACATCATTCCCGACATCACTCCCGACATCAGTCCTGATATCACTCCTGACATCACTCCTGACATCACTCCCAACTTCATTCCCAACATCACTCCAGACATCACTCCCAATATCACTCCCGACATCACTCCCGTCATCATCCCCGACACCTTTCCCGAAATCATTCCCGACATCACTCCCGACAGCACTCCCGATATCATTCACGACAATACTCTCGACATCACTTCCGACATCATTCCCGACAATACTCCAGACATCACTCCCGACATCACTCCCGACATCATTCACAACAATACTCCCGACATCACTCCCAACATCACTCCTGACATCATTCCAGAATATACTCATGACATCACTCCCGACATCACTCCCAACATCATCCCCGACATCACTCCCGACATCACCCTCAACATCACTCCTGACATTATTCCCGACATCACTCCCAATATACCTCCCGACATCACTCCCCTCATCACTCCCCACACCATTCCCGACAATATGCTTGACATCACTCCCGGCATTACTCGTGGCATCACTCCCGACATTACTCCCGATATTACCGCCGACATCACTCCCGACATCATCCCCGACATCACTCCTGACATCATTTCCGACATCACTCCCGACATCACTCCCGACATGACTCCCGACATCACTCTCGACACCACTCCCGAAATCACTCCTGATATCACTCCTGACATCACTCCCGACATCACTCCCGACACCACTAATGACATCACTCGCGATATCACTCCCGACATCACTCCCGATATCTCTCCCGACATCACTCCCGACATCATTCCCAACTTCACACCCAATATCACTCCCGAGATCAAAACCGACATCACTCCCGACATCACTCACAACATCACTCCCAACATCACTCACGACATCACTCCCGACAACACTCCTGACATCACTCCCGACAACACTCCCGACATCACTCCCGACATCACTCCCGACATCAATCCCGACATCACTCCTGACATCACTCTTGACATCATTCCAGACAATACTCCCAACATCAAACCCGATATCATTCCCGAGATCAAAACCGACAATAATCCCAACATCACTCCCGACATCACACCCAACATCACTCCCGACATCACTCCCGACATCACTCCCTTCATCACTCCCGACATCACTCCCGACATCACCCCGATAAAACTCCAGACATAATTCCTGACAATACTCCTGACATCACTCCCGACATCACTACCAACATCATTCCCAAAATCACTCCCGACATCACTCCCGATATCACGCCCGACATCACACCCGACATCATCCCCGACATCATCCCGACATCACTCCCGACAATACTCTCGACATCACTCCCGACATCATTCCCGACATCACTCCCGACATCACTCCTGACAACATTCCCGACAATAATCTCCACATCACTCCCGACATCATTCCTGACATCACTCCCGGCATCACTCCCGACATCATTCCCGGCAAAAGTCTCGACATCACGACCGACATTACTCCCGATATTACTCCCGACATCACTCCCGACATTATTCCCGATATTACCCCGACATCACTCCTGACATCATCCCCGACATCACTCCTGACCTCATTCCCGAAATCACTCCCGACATCACTCCCGTCATCACTCCCAACATCCCTCCCGACATCATACCCGACATCACTCCCGACATCATTCCCGACATCAATCCCGACATCATTCCCGACATCACCCCCGACATCACTCCTGACATCACTCCTGACATCACTCCTGATATCACTCCCAACATCACTCCCGACATCATTCCTGACAAAATTCCTGACATCACACATGACATCACTCCCGACATCATTCCCGACATCACTCCCAAAAGCACTCCCAATAATACTCTCGACTTCGCTCCCAACATCACTCCCGATATCATTCCCGACATTACTCCCGACATCACTCCTGACATCACACCAGACATCACCCCCGACATCACTCCCGACATCATTCGCGACATCACACACGACATCAGTCCTGGCATCACTCCCGACATCACTCCTGACATCATTCTCGACAACACTCCTGACATCACTCCCGATATCACTCCCTACACCACTCCGGACATCACCCCCGATATCACTACCGACATCATTGCCGATATCACTCCCGACATCATTCCCGATATCACTCCCGACATCAGTCCCGACATCACTCCCGACATCAGTCCCGACATCACTCCCGACATCACTTCCGACATCACACCCGACATCACTCCTGACATCACTCCCGCTATCATCCCTGACATCAATCCCGTCATCATTCCCGACATCACTCCCAACATCGCTCCCAACATCACTCCCGACATCACTCCCAATATCATTCCCGACATCACTCCCGACATTACTCCCGATATCACTCCCGACATCCCTCCCGACATCATTCCAGACAATACTCCTGAAATCACTCCCGACATCATCCCTGACATCCCTCCCGACATTCCCAACAATACTCCGGACATCACTCCCGACATCACTCTCGACATCATTCACAACAATACTCCCGACATCACTCCCGACATCACTCCTGACATCATTCCCGAATATACTCATGACATCACTCCCGACATCACTCCCAACATCATCCCCGACATCACTCCCGACATCACCCTCGACATCACTCCCGACATTATTCCCGACATCACTCCCGACATCATTCCCGACAATACTCCCAACATCACTCCCGACATCATTCCCGACATCACTCCCGACATCATTCCCAACAATACTCCCGATATCACACCTGATATCATCCCCGACATCACTCCCGACATCATTCCCAACATTACTTCTGATATCACTCACGACATCACTACCAAAATCATTCCCAACATCACTCCTGACATCACTTCCGAGATCACTCCCGACATCAATCCTGACATCACTCCCGACATCACTCCCGATAATACTCCGGACATAATTCCCAACAATACTCCCAACATCACTCCCGACATCACTCCCAACATCACTCCCAACCTCATTACCGACATCATGCCCGACATCACTCCAAATATCACTCCCGACATCACTCCTGACATCATCCCCGACATCACTCCCGACATCGTTCCTGACATCACTCCCGACATCACTCCCGACAATACTCTCGACATCACTCCCGAAATCATTCCCGACATTACTCCCAACATTACTCCTGACATCATTCCCGACATCACTCCCAATATACCTCCCGACATCACTCCCCTCATCACTCCCCACATCATTGCCAACAATATGCTTGACATCACTCCCGACATTACTCCCGGCATCACTCCCGACATTACTCCCGATATTACCCCCGACATCACTCCCGACATCTTACCCGACATCACTCCCGACATCATTCCCGACATCACTCCCGACACCACTCCCGACATGATTCCGACATCACTCTCGACACCACTCCCGACATCATCCCCGACATCACTCCCGACATCATTCCCGACATCACTCCCGACACCACTCCCGACATCATCCCCGACATCACTCAAGACATCATTCCCGACATCACTCTCGACACCACTCCCGACATTACTCCCGATATCACTCACGTCATCACCACCAAAATCATTCCCAACATCGCACCTGACATCACTTCCGAGATCACTCCTGACATCACTCCTGACATCACTCCTGACATCACTCCCGATAATACGCCGGACATAATTCCCAACAATACTCCCGACATCACTCCCGACATCACTCCCGACATCACGCCCAACATCATTACCGACATCACTCCAATTATCACTCCCAACATCACTCCCGACATCATCCCCGACACCACTCCCGACATCGTTCCTGACATCACTCCCGACATCACTCCCGACAATACTCTCGACATCACTCCCGAAATCATTCCCGAAATTAATCCCAACATTACTCCTGACATCATTCCCGACATCACCCCCAATATACCTCCCGACATCACTCCCCTCATCACTCCCCACATCATTCCCAACAATATGCTTGACATCTCTTCCAACATTACTACCGGCATCACTCCCGACATTACTCCCGATATTATCCCCCACATCACTCCCAACATCATCCCCGACATCACTCCCGACATCATTCCCGACATCACTCCCGACATGACTCCCGACATCACTATCGACACCACTCCCGACATCACTCCTGAGATCACTCCTGACATCACTCCCGACATCACTCCTGACACCACTCCCGACATCACTCCCGATATCACTCCCGACATCACTCCCGATATCACTCCCGACATCACTCCCGACATCATTCCCAACTTCACACCCAATATCACACCCGAGATAAAAACCGACATCACTCCCGACATCACTCCCGACATCACTCCCGACATCATTCCCGACATCATTCCCGATATCACTCCCGATATCACTCCTGATATCACTCCTGACATCACTCCTGATATCACTCCCGATATCACTCCCGACATCACTCCTGACATCACTCCCGAAATCACTCCCGACATCATTCCGGACATCACTCCCGACATCACTCCCGACATCTTTCCCAACTTCACACCCAATATCATTCCCGAGATCAAAACCGACATCACTCCCGACATCACTCACAACATCACTCCCGACATCACTCCCGACATCACTCCTGACATCACTCCAGACAACACTCCCGACATCACTCCCGACATCACTCCTGACATCACTCCCGACATCTATCCCGACATCACTCCTGACATCACTCCTGATATAACTCCTGACAATACTCCCGACATCACTCCTGACATCACTCTCGACATCATTCCAGACAATACTCCCAACATCAAACCCGATATCACTCCCGAGATCAAAACCGACAATAATCCCAACATCACTCCCGACATCACTCCCAACATCACTCCCGACATCACTCCCGACATCACTCCCTTCATCACTCCCGACATCACTCCCGACATCACTACCAACATCATTCCCAAAATCACTCCCGACATCTCTCCCGATATCACTCCCGACATCACACCGACATCATCCCTGACATCATCCCGACATCACTCCCGACAATACTCTCGACATCACTCCCGACATCATTCCCGACATCACTCCCGACATCACTCCCGACATCATTCCCGACAACACTCTTGACATCACTCCCGGCATTACTCCCGACATTACTCAAGACATCACTCCCGACATTACTCCCGATATTAACCCCGACATCACTCCCGACATCATCCCCGACATCACTCCCGAAATCATTCCCGAAAACACTCCCGTTATCACTCCCAACATCACTCCCGACTTCACTCCTGACATCATTCCCGACATCACTCCCGACATCACTCCCGACATCATTCCCGACATCACTCCCGACACCACTCCCGACATCATCCCCGACATCACTCAAGACATCATTGCCGACATCACTCTCGACACCACTCCCGACATTACTCCCGATATCACTCACGTCATCACCACCAAAATCATTCCCAACATCGCACCTGACATCACTTCCGAGATCACTCCTGACATCACTCCTGACATCACTCCTGACATCACTCCCGATAATACGCCGGACATAATTCCCAACAATACTCCCGACATCACTCCCGACATCACTCCCGACATCACGCCCAACATCATTACCGACATCACTCCAATTATCACTCCCAACATCACTCCCGACATCATCCCCGACACCACTCCCGACATCGTTCCTGACATCACTCCCGACATCACTCCCGACAATACTCTCGACATCACTCCCGAAATCATTCCCGAAATTAATCCCAACATTACTCCTGACATCATTCCCGACATCACTCCCAATATACCTCCCGACATCACACCCCTCATCACTCCCCACATCATTCCCAACAATATGCTTGACATCTCTTCCAACATTACTACCGGCATCACTCCCGACATTACTCCCGATATTATCCCCCACATCACTCCCAACATCATCCCCGACATCACTCCCGACATCATTCCCGACATCACTCCCGACATGACTCCCGACATGACTCCCGACATCACTCTCGACACCACTCCCGACATCACTCCTGAGATCACTCCTGACATCACTCCCGACATCACTCCTGACACCACTCCCGACATCACTCCCGATATCACTCCCGACATCACTCCCGATATCACTCCCGACATCACTCCCGACATCATTCCCAACTTCACACCCAATATCACACCCGAGATAAAAACCGACATCACTCCCGACATCACTCCCGACATCACTCCCGACATCATTCCCGACATCATTCCCGATATCACTCCCGATATCACTCCTGATATCACTCCTGACATCACTCCTGATATCACTCCCGATATCACTCCCGACATCACTCCTGACATCACTCCCGAAATCACTCCCGACATCATTCCGGACATCACTCCCGACATCACTCCCGACATCTTTCCCAACTTCACACCCAATATCATTCCCGAGATCAAAACCGACATCACTCCCGACATCACTCACAACATCACTCCCAACATCACTCCCGACATCACTCCCGACATCACTCCTGACATCACTCCAGACAACACTCCCGACATCACTCCCGACATCACTCCTGACATCACTCCCGACATCTATCCCGACATCACTCCTGACATCACTCCTGATATAACTCCTGACAATACTCCCGACATCACTCCTGACATCACTCTCGACATCATTCCAGACAATACTCCCAACATCAAACCCGATATCACTCCCGAGATCAAAACCGACAATAATCCCAACATCACTCCCAACATCACTCCCAACATCACTCCCGACATCTCTCCCGACATCACTCCCTTCATCACTCCCGACATCACTCCCGACATCACTACCAACATCATTCCCAAAATCACTCCCGACATCTCTCCCGATATCACTCCCGACATCACACCGACATCATCCCTGACATCATCCCGACATCACTCCCGACAATACTCTCGACATCACTCCCGACATCATTCCCGACATCACTCCCGACATCCCTCCCGACATCATTCCCGACAACACTCTTGACATCACTCCCGGCATTACTCCCGACATTACTCAAGACATCACTCCCGACATTACTCCCGATATTAACCCCGACATCACTCCCGACATCATCCCCGACATCACTCCCGAAATCATTCCCGAAAACACTCCCGTTATCACTCCCAACATCACTCCCGACTTCACTCCTGACATCATTCCCGACATCACTCCCGACATCACTCCCAACATCATCCCCGACATCACACCCGACATCACTCCCGACATCACTCCCGACACCATTCCCGACATCACCCCCGACATCACTACTGACATCACTCCTGACATCACTCCTGATATCACTCCCGATATCACTCCCGACATCACTCCCAACATCACTCCCAAGCCCAACAGCATGTAGTCAAAGCTACCCAATGCATTACCGGCACCCGGCTACCGACCATAGAGCACATATACCAGAAACGCTGTTTACGGAGGTCACTAATCCTAACCCCAGCCACAGTCTAAGAATGACAATAAAGTTGATTATGATTATGATTAATATGTTGATGATCACTCCTGACATCACACATGACATCACTCCCGACATCATTCCCGACATCACTCCCGATATCATTCACAACAATACTCTCGACATCACTCCCAACATCATTCCCGACATCACTCCCGACATCACTCCTGACATAATTCCCGACAATACTCTCGACATCACTCCTGATATCACTCCCGATATCACTCCCGACATCACTCCTGACATCACTCCTGACATCACTCCTGACATCACTCCCGACATCACTCCCGACATCACCCCCGACATCACTCCCGACATCACTCCCGACATCATTTTTGAAATCATTCCAGGCAATACTCCCGCTATCACTTCCGACATCACTCCTGACATCACTCACGACATCACTCCCGACATCACTCCCAATATCATTCCCGACATCACTCCTGACATCACTCCTGACATTACTCCTGACATCACTCCCGGCATCACTCCCAACATCATTTATGACATCATTCCAGGCAATACTCCCGCTATCACTCCCGACATCACTCCTGACATCACTCCTGACATCATTTCCGACATCACTCCCGATATCACTCCCGACATCACTCCTGACATCACTCACGACATCACTCCCGACATCACTCCAAATATCACTCCCGACATCACTCCTGACATCACTCCTGACATCACGCCTGACATCACTCCCGACATCACTCCCGATATCACTCCCGACATCTCTCCTGACATCATTCCCTACATTACTCCCGATATCACTCCTGACATCACTCCCGACATCACTCCTGACATCGCTCCCAACATCACTCCCGACATCACTCGCAACATCATTCCCGACATCACTCCTGATATTACTCCCGATATCACTCCCGGCATCACTCCCGACATCATTCCAGGCAATGCTCCTGAAATCACTCCCGACATCATCCCTGACATCACTCCCGACATCATTCCCGACAATACTCCAGACATCACTCCCGACATCACTCACTACATCACTCCCGACATCATTCCCAACAATACTCCCGACATCACTCCTGACATCACTCCTGAAATCATTCCCGACTATACTCATGACATCACTCCCGACATCACTCCCAACATCATTCCTGACATCACTCCTGACATCAACCGCGACATCACTCCCGACATTATTCCCGACATCTCTCCCGTCATCATTCCCGTCAATACTCCCAACATCACTCTCGACATCACTCGCGACATCACTCCTGACAATACTCTCGACATCACTCCCGACATCATTCCCGACAATACTCCCGATATCACACCTGATATCATCCCCGACATCACTCCCAACATCATTCCCGACATTACTCCCGATATCACTCAAGACATCACTCCCAAAATCATTCCCAACATCACTCCCGACATCATTCCCGACATCAGTCCCGACATCACACCCGACATCACTCCCGACATCACCCCGACATCACTCCCGATATCACTCCCGACATCACCCCCGACATCATTCCCGACATCACTCCCGACATCATTGCCAACATCGTTCCCAACAATACTCCCGACATCACTCCCGACATCAACCCTGACATCACTCCCGACATTATTCCCAACATCAATCCTGACATCACTCCCGATATCATTCCTGACATCATTCCCGATATCACTCCCGACATCACTCCCGACATCACTCCCGAAATCACTCCAGACATCACAGCCGATATCACTCCTGACATTACTCCCGACATCACTCCCGACATCATTCCTGACATCACTCCCAACATCACTCCCGACATCACTCCTGACATCACTCCCGACATCTATCCCGACATCACTCCTGACATCACTCCTGATATAACTCCTGACAATACTCCCGACATCACTCCTGACATCACTCCCGACATCACTCAGTACATCACTCCCGACATCATTCCCAACAATACTCCCGACATCACTCCTGACATCACTCCTGAAATCATTCCCGACTATACTCATGACATCACTCCCGACTTCACTCCCAACATCATCCCTGACATCACTCCCGACATCAATCCCGACATCACTCCCGACATTATTCCCGACATCTCTCCCGTCATCATTCCCGTCAATACTCCCAACATCACTCTCGACATCACTCGCGACATCACTCCTGACAATACTCTCGACATCACTCCCGACATCATTCCCGACAATACTCCCGATATCACACCTGATATCATCCCCGACATCACTCCCAACATCATTCCCGACATTACTCTCGATATCACTCAAGACATCACTCCCAAAATCATTCCCAACATCACTCCCGACATCACTCCCGACATCAGTCCCGACATCACACCCGACATCACTCCCGACATCACCCCGACATCACTCCCGATATCACTCCCGACATCACCCCCGACATCATTCCCGACATCACTCCCGACATCATTGCCAACATCGTTCCCAACAATACTCCCGACATCACTCCCGACATCAACCCTGACATCACTCCCGACATTATTCCCAACATCAATCCTGACATCACTCCCGATATCATTCCTGACATCATTCCCGATATCACTCCCGACATCACTCCCGACATCACTCCCAAAATCACTCCAGACATCACAGCCGATATCACTCCTGACATTACTCCCGACATCACCTCCGGCATCATTCCTGACATCACTCCCAACATCACTCCCGACATCACTCCTGACATCACTCCCGACATCAATCCAGACAGCACTCCCGACATCACTCCAGGCATCATCCCCAATATCACTCCTGACATCACTCCCGATATCACTCCTGACATTACTCCTGATATCATTCCTGACCTCATTCCTCAAAATACTCCTGACATCATTCCCGACAATACTCCTGACATCATTCCTGACATCACTCCTGACATCACTCCCAACATCACTCCCAATATCACTCCCGACATCACTCCTGACACCACTCCCCACATCACTCCCGATATCACACCCAACATCATTCCTGACATCATTCCGGACAATACTCCCGACATCACTCCCGACATCAACCCCAACATCGCTCCCGACATCACTCCCGACATCACTCCCAACATCATTCCCGAAATCACTCCCGACATTACTCCCTATATCACTCCGGACATTACTCCTGACATCATTCCAGACAATACTCCTGAAATCTCTCCTGACATCATTCCTGACATCATTCCCGATATCACTCCAGACATCACTCCTGACCACTCCCGACATCACTCCCGACATCACTCCCGACATCATCCCCGATATCACTCCCGACATCACTCCCACTATCACTCCCGACATCACTCCTGATATCACTCCCAACATCATTCCCGACATCACTCCCGACATTACTCCCGATATCACTCCGGACATCACTCCTGACATCACTCCCGACATCACTCCTGACATCACTCCCGACATCACTCCCGACATCATTCCCGACCTCGTTCCTGACAGTACTCCTGACATCATTCCCGACAATACTCCCGACATCACTCCTGACATCACTCCCGACAACACTCCCGACATTACTCCCGACATCACTCCAGACATCAATCAAGACATCACTCCTGACATCACTCCTGATATAACTCCTGACAATACTCCCGACATCACTCCTGACATCACTCTCGACATCATTCCAGACAATACTCCCAACATCAAACCCGATATCATTCCCGAGATCAAAACCGACAATAATCCCAACATCACTCCCGACATCACTCCCAACATCACTCCCGACATCACTCCCGACATCACTCACTTCATCACTCCCGACATCACTCCCGACATCACCCCCGATAAAACTCCGGACATAATTCCTGACATCACTCCCGACATCACTCACTTCATCACTCCCGACATCACTCCCGACATCACCCCCGATAAAGCTCTGGACATAATTCCTGACAATACTCCCGACATCACTCCCAACATCATTCCCAAAATCACTCCCGAAATCACTCCCGATATCACTCCCGACATCACACCCGACATCATCCCCGACATCATCCTGACATCATTCCCGACAATACTTTCGACATCACTCCCGATATCATTCCCGACATCACTCCCGACATCACTCCCGACATCCTTCCCAACAATACTCTTGACATCACTCCCGGCATTACTCCCGACATTACTCCCGACATCACTCCCGACATTACTCCCGATATTAACCCCGACATCACTCCCGACATCATCCCCGACATCACTCCCGACATCATTCCCGAAATCACTCCCGTTATCACTCCCGACATTACTCCCGACATCACTCCTGACATCATTCCCGACATCACTCCCGACATCACTCCCAACATCATCCCTGACATCTCTCCCGACATCACTCCTGACATCATTTCCGACATCACTCCCAACATCACTCTCGACATCACTCCTGATATCACTCCCGACATCGCTCCCAACATCACTCCCAAGCTCTACAGCATGTAGTCAAAGCTACCCAACACATTACCGGCACCCGACTACCGACCATAGAGCACATATACCAGAAACGCTGTTTACGGAGGTCACTGACCATCATCAAAGACCCTACCCGCCCCAGCCACAGTCTGTTCGCCCCCCCGCCATTTGGGAGATGCTACAGATGCATTCGCACCTGAACGACCAGATTTAGGAACAGCTTCTTTCCCAGGGCTGTCATCCTACTGAACTCCACAAATAAACTCTAAAGCCTGCACATCTGCCAATGCACTTTATTATGTTTATGTTAATGTATTACAAGCCAAATGAATGTTGAATGTTTAAATGTCTTAATCTAATTGTACACTCTCGGGAGCTGCAAGCCTACATTTAATTTTACTGCAGTTGTGCACTAACAATGACAATAAAGTTGATTATGATTATGATTATTATGATGGTGATCACTCCTGACATCACACATGACATCACTCCTGACATCATTCCCGACATCACTCCCGATATCATTCACGACAATACTCTCGTCATCACTCCCAACATCATTCCCGACATCACTCCCGACATCACTCCTGACATCATTCCCGACAATACTCTCGACATCACTCCTGATATCACTCCCGATATCACTCCCAACATCACTCCCGACATCACTCCTGACATCACTCCCGACATCTATCCCGACATCACTCCTGACATCACTCCTGATATAACTCCTGACAATACTCCCGACATCACTCCTGACATCACTCCCGACATCACTCACTACATCACTCCCGACATCATTCCCAACAATACTCCCGACATCACTCCTGACATCACTCCTGAAATCATTCCCGACTATACTCATGACATCACTCCCGACTTCACTCCCAACATCATCCCTGACATCACTCCCGACATCAATCCCGACATCACTCCCGACATTATTCCCGACATCTCTCCCGTCATCATTCCCGTCAATACTCCCAACATCACTCTCGACATCACTCGCGACATCACTCCTGACAATACTCTCGACATCACTCCCGACATCATTCCCGACAATACTCCCGATATCACACCTGATATCATCCCCGACATCACTCCCAACATCATTCCCGACATTACTCTCGATATCACTCAAGACATCACTCCCAAAATCATTCCCAACATCACTCCCGACATCACTCCCGACATCAGTCCCGACATCACACCCGACATCACTCCCGACATCACCCCGACATCACTCCCGATATCACTCCCGACATCACCCCCGACATCATTCCCGACATCACTCCCGACATTATTGCCAACATCGTTCCCAACAATACTCCCGACATCACTCCCGACATCAACCCTGACATCACTCCCGACATTATTCCCAACATCAATCCTGACATCACTCCCGATATCATTCCTGACATCATTCCCGATATCACTCCCGACATCACTCCCAAAATCACTCCAGACATCACAGCCGATATCACTCCTGACATTACTCCCGACATCACCTCCGGCATCATTCCTGACATCACTCCCAACATCACTCCCGACATCACTCTTGACATCACTCCCGACATCAATCCAGACAGCACTCCCGACATCACTCCAGGCATCATCCCCAATATCACTCCTGACATCACTCCCGATATCACTCCTGACATCACTCCTGATATCATTCCTGACCTCATTCCTCAAAATACTCCTGACATCATTCCCGACAATACTCCTGACATCATTCCTGACATCACTCCTGACATCACTCCCAACATCACTCCCAATATCACTCCCGACATCACTCCTGACACCACTCCCCACATCACTCCCGATATCACACCCAACATCATTCCTGACATCATTCCGGACAATACTCCCGACATCACTCCCGACATCAACCCCAACATCACTCCCGACATCACTCCCGACATCACTCCCAACATCATTCCCGAAATCACTCCCGACATTACTCCCTATATCACTCCGGACATTACTCCTGACATCATTCCAGACAATACTCCTGAAATCTCTCCTGACATCATTCCTGACATCATTCCCGATATCACTCCAGACATCACTCCTGACATCACTCCCGACATCACTCCCGACATCACTCCCGACATCATCCCCGATATCACTCCCGACATCACTCCCACTATCACTCCCGACATCACTCCTGATATCACTCCCAACATCATTCCCTACATCACTCCCGACATTACTCCCGATATCACTCCGGACATCACTCCTGACATCACTCCCGACATCACTCCTGACATCACTACCGACATCACTCCCGACATCATTCCCGACATCGTTCCTGACAGTACTCCTGACATCATTCCCGACAATACTCCCGACATCACTCCTGACATCACTCCCGACAACACTCCCGACATTACTCCCGACATCACTCCAGACATCAATCCCGACATCACTCCTGACATCACTCCTGATATAACTCCTGACAATACTCCCGACATCACTCCTGACATCACTCTCGACATCATTCCAGACAATACTCCCAACATCAAACCCGATATCATTCCCGAGATCAAAACCGACAATAATCCCAACATCACTCCCGACATCACTCCCAACATCACTCCCGACATCACTCCCGACATCACTCACTTCATCACTCCCGACATCACTCCCGACATCACCCCCGATAAAACTCCGGACATAATTCCTGACATCACTCCCGACATCACTCACTTCATCACTCCCGACATCACTCCCGACATCACCCCCGATAAAGCTCTGGACATAATTCCTGACAATACTCCCGACATCACTCCCAACATCATTCCCAAAATCACTCCCGAAATCACTCCCGATATCACTCCCGACATCACACCCGACATCATCCCCGACATCAACCTGACATCATTCCCGACAATACTTTCGACATCACTCCCGATCTCATTCCCGACATCACTCCCGACATCACTCCCGACATCCTTCCCAACAATACTCTTGACATCACTCCCGGCATTACTCCCGACATTACTCCCGACATCACTCCCGACATTACTCCCGATATTAACCCCGACATCACTCCCGACATCATCCCCGACATCACTCCCGACATCATTCCCGAAATCACTCCCGTTATCACTCCCGACATTACTCCCAACATCACTCCTGACATCATTCCCGACATCACTCCCGACATCACTCCCAACATCACCCCGACATCTCTCCCGACATCACTCCTGACATCATTTCCGACATCACTCCCAACATCACTCTCGACATCACTCCTGATATCACTCCCGACATCGCTCCCAACATCACTCCCAAGCTCTACAGCATGTAGTCAAAGCTACCCAACACATTACCGGCACCCGACTACCGACCATAGAGCACATATACCAGAAACGCTGTTTACGGAGGTCACTGACCATCATCAAAGACCCTACCCGCCCCAGCCACAGTCTGTTCGCCCCCCCGCCATTTGGGAGATGCTACAGATGCATTCGCACCCGAACGACCAGATTTAGGAACAGCTTCTTTCCCAGGGCTGTCATCCTACTGAACTCCACAAATAAACTCTAAAGCCTGCACATCTGCCAATGCACTTTATTATGTTTATGTTAATGTATTACAAGCCAAATGAATGTTGAATGTTTAAATGTCTTAATCTAATTGTACACTCTCGGGAGCTGCAAGCCTACATTTAATTTTACTGCAGTTGTGCACTAACAATGACAATAAAGTTGATTATGATTATGATTATTATGATGGTGATCACTCCTGACATCACACATGACATCACTCCTGACATCATTCCCGACATCACTCCCGATATCATTCACGACAATACTCTCGTCATCACTCCCAACATCATTCCCGACATCACTCCCGACATCACTCCTGACATCATTCCCGACAATACTCTCGACATCACTCCTGATATCACTCCCGATATCACTCCCGACATCACTCCTGACATCACTCCTGACATCACTCCTGACATCACTCCCGACATCACTCCCGACATCATATTTGACATCATTCCAGGCAATACTCCCGCAATCACTCCCGACATCACTCCTGACATCACTGCCGACATCATATCCAACATCACTCCCGGTATCACTCCCGACATCACTCCTGACATCACTCACGACATCACTACCAACATCACTCCCAATATCACTCCTGACATCACTCCTGACATCACTCCTGACATCACTCCCGACATCACTCCCAACATCAGTTTTGCCACCATTCCAGGCAATACTCCCGACATCATCCCCGACATCACTCCTGACATCATTCCTGACATTACTCCCGATATCACTCCTGACATCACTCCTGACATCACTTCCGACATTGCTCCCAACATCACTCCCGAAATCACTCCCAAAATCATTCCCGACATCACTCCCGATATTACTCCCGATATCTCTCCCGACATCACTCCCGACATCATTCCAGGCAATACTCCTGAAATCACTCCCGACATCATCCCTGACATCACTCCCGACATCATTCCCGACAATACTCCAGACATCACTCCCGACATCACTCACGACATCACTCCCAACATCATTCCCAAGAATACTCCCGACATCACTCCCGACATCACTCCTGACATCATCCCTGACATCACTCCTGACATCAAACTCGACATCACTCCCGACATTATTCCCGACATCACTCCCGTCATCATTCCCGGCAATACTCCCAACATCACTCTCGACATCACTCCCGACATCACTCCCAACATCACTCCTGACAATACTCTTGACATCACTCCCGACATCATTCCCGACAATACTCCTGATATCACACCTGATATCATCCCCGACATCACTCCCAACATCATTCCCGACATTACTCCCGATATCACTCACGACATCACTCCCAAAATCATTCCCAACATCCCTCCTGACATCACTCCCAACAACACTCCCGGCATCACTGCTGACATCATCCCCGACATCACTCCCGACATCGTTCCTGACATCACTCCCGACATCACTCCCGACAATACTCTCGACATCACTCCCGACATCATTCCCGACATTACTCCCGACATTACTGATGACATAATTCCCGACAATACTCTCGGCATCACTCCCGACATCATTCCCGGCATCACTCCCCTCATCACTCCACACATCATTCCCGACAATACTCTCGACATCACTCCCGACATTACTCCCGGCATCACTCCCGACATTACACCTGATATTACCCCCGACATCACTCCCGACATCATCCCCGACATCACACCTGACATCATTCCCGACATCACTCCCAACATCACTCCCGACATCACTCCCGACATCATCCCCGACTTCACTCCCGACATCACTCCTGACATTACTCCCGACATCACTCCCGACATCACACCCGACATCACTCCCGACATCACCCCGACATCACTCCCGACATCACTACCGACATCACTCCTGATATCACTTCCGACATCACTCCCGACATCACTCCCAACATCATTCCCGACATTACTTCCGACATCACTCCCGACATCAATCCCGACATCACACATGATATCAGACCCGACATCACTCCCGACATCACTCCCAACATCAATCCCAGCATCATTCCCGACATCACTCCCGACATCACTCCCAATATCACTCCCTACATCACTCTGGACATCAATCCCGACATCACTCCCGACATCATTCCCGATATCACTCCCGACATCACTCCTGACATCATTCCTGACATCACTCCCGACAACATTCCCGACATCACACACGATATCAGACCCGACATCACTCCCAATATCACTCCTGACATCACTCCTGACATCACTCCCGACATCACTCCCAACATCATTCCCGACATTACTCCCGACATCACTCCCGACATCACTCCCGACATCATTCCCGACATCACACACGATATCAGACCCGACATCACTCCCAATATCACCCCCTACATCACTCCGGCCATCAATCCCGACATCACTCCCGACATCCTTCCCGATATCACTCCCGACATCACTCCTGACATCACTCCCGACATCACTCCCGACATCATCCCCGACTTCACTCCCGACATCACTCCTGACATTACTCCCGACATCACTCCCGACATCACACCCGACATCACTCCCGACATCACCCCGACATCACTCCCGACATCACTACCGACATCACTCCTGATATCACTTCCGACATCACTCCCGACATCACTCCCAACATCATTCCCGACATTACTTCCGACATCACTCCCGACATCAATCCCGACATCACACATGATATCAGACCCGACATCACTCCCGACATCACTCCCAACATCAATCCCAGCATCATTCCCGACATCACTCCCGACATCACTCCCAATATCACTCCCTACATCACTCTGGACATCAATCCCGACATCACTCCCGACATCATTCCCGATATCACTCCCGACATCACTCCTGACATCATTCCTGACATCACTCCCGACAACATTCCCGACATCACACACGATATCAGACCCGACATCACTCCCAATATCACTCCTGACATCACTCCTGACATCACTCCCGACATCACTCCCAACATCATTCCCGACATTACTCCCGACATCACTCCCGACATCACTCCCGACATCATTCCCGACATCACACACGATATCAGACCCGACATCACTCCCAATATCACCCCCTACATCACTCCGGCCATCAATCCCGACATCACTCCCGACATCCTTCCCGATATCACTCCCGACATCACTCCTGACATCACTCCCAACATCACTCCTGACATCACTTCCGACATCACTCCCAACTTCACTCCTGACATCACTCCGGGTATCATCCTTGACATCACTCCCGTCATCATTCCCGACATCACTCCCGACATCACTCCCAACAACATTCCCAACATGAATCCTGATATCACTTCCGACATCGTTCCCGAAATCATTCCCGACATTGCTCTCGACATCGCTCCCGACATTGCTCCCAACATCACTCCTGACAATACTCTCGACATCACTCCCGACATCATTCCCGACAATACTCCCGATATCACCGCTGATATCATCCCCGACATCACTCCCAACATCATTCCCGACATTACTCCCGATATCAAACACGACATCACTCCCAAATCATTCCCAACATCCCTCCTGACATCACTCCCAACATCACTCCTGGCATCACTGCTGACATCATCCCCGACATCACACCCGACATCGTTCCTGACATCACTCCCGACATCACTCCCGACAATACTCTCAGTATCACTCCCGACATCATTCCCGGAATCACTCCCCTCATCACTCCCCACATCATTCCTGACAATACTCTCGACATCACTCCCGACATTACTCCCGGCATCACTCCCGACATTACTCCTGATATTACCCCCGACATCACTCCCGACATCATCCCCGACATCACACCCGACATCATTCCCGACATCACTCCCGACATCACTCCCGACATCATCCCCGACTTCATGGGGCAGCACGGTGGCATAGTGGTTAGCACTGCTGCCTCACAGCGCCAGGGACCCGGGTTCGAATCTTGCCTCGGGTGACTGTCTGTGTGGAGTTTGCACATTCTCCCCGTGTTTGCATGGGTTTTCTCCGGGTGCTCCGGTATTCCACCCACAGTCCAAAGATGTGCGGGTTAGGTTGATTGGCTATGATAAATTGACCCTTAGTGTTAGGGGGATTAAATACGTGGGGTTACGGGGATAGGGTGGGATATGTGTTGGTGTAGGGGTTACAGGGATCGGGTGGGATATGTGTCGGTGCAGGCTCGATGGGCCGAAATGGCCTCTATCTGCACTGTAGGGTTTCTGTGATTCTGTGATTCACTCCCAACATTACTCCCGACATCACTCCCGACATCACTCCCGACATCACCCCGACATCACTCCCGACATCACTCCCGACATCACTCCCGACATCACTCCCGACATCACTCCCAACACCATTCCCGACATTACTCCCGACATCACTCCTGACATCACTCCCGACATCATTCCCGACATCACACAAGATATCAGACCCGACATCACTTCCAGCATCATTCCCGACATCACTCCCGACATCACTCCCAATATCGCTCCCTACATCACTCCGGACATCAATCCCGACATCACTCCCGTCATCATTCCCGATATCACTCCCGACATCACTCCTGACATCACTCCCGACATCACTCCCAACATCATTCCCGACATTACTCCCAACATCACTCCCGACATCACTCCCGACATCATTCCCGACATCACACATGATGTCAGACCCGACATCACTCCCGACATCACTCCCAACATCACTCCCAGCATCATTCCCGACATCACTCCTGACATCACTCCCATTATCACTCCCTACATCACTCCGGACATCAATCCCGACATCCCCCTTAGTGTTAGGGGGATTAAATGCGTGGGGGTTACGGGGATATTGTGGGATATGTGTTGGTGTAGGGGTTACGGGGATCAGGGGTGGGATATGTGTCGGTGCAGGCTCGATGGGCCGAAATGGCCTCTATCTGCAATGTGGGGTTTCTGTGATTCTGTGATCACTCCCGACATCATTCCCGATATCACTCCCGACATCACTCCTGACATCACTCCCGACATCACTCCCGACATCACTTCCGACATCACTCCCGACATCACTCCTGACATCACTCCGGGTATCATCCCTGAAATCACTCCCGTCATCATTCCCGACATCACTCCCGACATCACTCCCAACAACATTCCCGACATGAATCGTGATATCACTTCCGACATCGTTCCCGAAATCATTCCCGACATTGCTCTCGACATCGCTCCCGACATTGCTCCCAACATCACTCCTGACAATACTCTCGACATCACTCCCCACAATACTCCCGATATCACCCCTGATATCATCCCCGACATCACTCCCAACATCATTCCCGACATTACTCCCAATATCAAACACGACATCACTCCCAAAATCATTCCCAACATCCCTCCTGACATCACTCCCAACATCACTCCCGGCATCACTGCTGACATCATCCCCGACATCACTCCCGACATCATTCCTGACATCACTCCCGACAATACTCTCAGTATCACTCCCGACATCATTCCCGGAATCACTCCCCTCATCACTCCCCACATCATTCCTGACAATACTCTCGACATCGCTCCTGACATTACTCCCGGCATCACTCCCGACATTACTCCTGATATTACCCCCGACATCACTCCAGACATCATCCCCGACATCACACCCGACATCATTCCCGACATCACTCCCGACATCACTCCCGACATCATCCCCGACTTCACTCCCAACATCACTCCCGACAATACTCCCGACATCACTCCCGACATCACTCCCGACATCACTCCCGACATCACCCCGACATCACTCCCGACATCACTCCCGACATCACTCCTGATATCACTCCTGACATCACTCCTGACATCACTCCGGGTATCATCCCTGAAATCACTCCCGTCATCATTCCCGACATCACTCCCGACATCACTCCCAACAACATTCCCGACATGAATCGTGATATCACTTCCGACATCGTTCCCGAAATCATTCCCGACATTGCTCTCGACATCGCTCCCGACATTGCTCCCAACATCACTCCTGACAATACTCTCGACATCACTCCCCACAATACTCCCGATATCACCCCTGATATCATCCCCGACATCACTCCCAACATCATTCCCGACATTACTCCCAATATCAAACACGACATCACTCCCAAAATCATTCCCAACATCCCTCCTGACATCACTCCCAACATCACTCCCGGCATCACTGCTGACATCATCCCCGACATCACTCCCGACATCATTCCTGACATCACTCCCGACAATACTCTCAGTGTCACTCCCGACATCATTCCCGGAATCACTCCCCTCATCACTCCCCACATCATTCCTGACAATACTCTCGACATCGCTCCTGACATTACTCCCGGCATCACTCCCGACATTACTCCTGATATTACCCCCGACATCACTCCAGACATCATCCCCGACATCACACCCGACATCATTCCCGACATCACTCCCGACATCTCTCCCGACATCACTCCCAACATCATCCCCGACTTCACTCCCAACATCACTCCCGACAATACTCCCGACATCACTCCCGACATCACTCCCGACATCACTCCCGACATCACCCCGACATCACTCCCGACATCACTCCCGACATCACTCCTGATATCACTCCTGACATCACTCCCGACATCACTCCCAACATCATTCCCGACATCACTCCCGACATCAATCCTGACATCACTCCCGACATCATTCCTGACATCACACATGATATCAGACCCGACATCACTCCCGACATCACTCCCAACATCACTCCCAGCATCATTCCCGACATCACTCCCGACATCACTCCCAATATCACTCCCTACATCACTCCGGACATCAATCCCGACATCACTCCCGACATCATTCCTGATATCACTCCCGACATCACTCCTGACATCACTCCCGACATCACTCCCGACATCACTCCGAACATCATTCCCGACATTACTCCCAACATCACTCCCGACTTCACTCCCGACATCATTCCTGATATCACTCCCGACATCACTCCCGACATCACTCCCGACATCATCCCCGACTTCACTCCCGACATCACTCCTGACATTACTCCCGACATCACTCCCGACATCACTCCCGACATCACTCCCGACATCACCCCGACATCACTCCCGACATCACTACCGACATCACTCCTGATATCACTTCCGACATCACTCCCGACTTCACTCCCAACATCATTCCCGACATTACTCCCGACATCACTCCCGACATCACTCCCGACATCAATCCCGACATCACACATGATATCAGACCCGACATCACTCCCGACATCACTCCCAACATCAATCCCAGCATCATTCCCGACATCACTCCCGACATCACTCCCAATATCACTCCCTACATCACTCCGGACATCATTCCCGATATCACTCCCGACATCACTCCTGACATCATTCCTGACATCACTCCCGACATCATTCCCGACATCACACATGATATCAGACCCGACATCACTCCCAATATCACTCCTGACATCACTCCTGACATCACTCCCGACATCACTCCCAACATCATTCCCGACATTACTCCCGACATCACTCCCGACATCACTCCCGACATCATTCCCGACATCACACACGATATCAGACCCGACATCACTCCCAATATCACCCCCTACATCACTCCGGCCATCAATCCCGACATCACTCCCGACATCATTCCCGATATCACTCCCGACATCACTCCTGACATCACTCCCAACATCACTCCTGACATCACTTCCGACATCACTCCCAACTTCACTCCTGACATCACTCCGGGTATCATCCCTGACATCACTCCTGTCATCATTCCCGACATCACTCCCGACATCACTCCCAACAACATTCCCAACATGAATCCTGATATCACTTCCGACATCGTTCCCGAAATCATTCCCGACATTGCTCTCGACATCGCTCCCGACATTGCTCCCCACATCACTCCTGACAATACTCTCGACATCACTCCCGACATCATTCCCGACAATACTCCCGATATCACCCCTGATATCATCCCCGACATCACTCCCAACATCATTCCCGACATTACTCCCGATATCAAACACGACATCACTCCCAAATCATTCCCAACATCCCTCCTGACATCACTCCCAACATCACTCCCGGCATCACTGCTGACATCATCCCCGACATCACACCTGACGTCGTTCCTGACATCACTCCCGACATCACTCCCGACAATACTCTCAGTATCACTCCCAACATCATTCCCGGAATCACTCCCCTCATCACTCCCCACATCATTCCTGACAATACTCTCGACATCACTCCCGACATTACTCCCGGCATCACTCCCGACATTACTCCTGATTTTACCCCCGACATCACTCCCGACATCATCCCCGACATCACACCCGACATCATTCCCGACATCACTCCCGACATCACTCCCGACATCACTCCCGACATCATCCCCGACTTCATGGGGCAGCACGGTGGCATAGTGGTTAGCACTGTTGCCTCACAGCGCCAGGGACCCGGGTTCGAATCCGGCCTCGGGTGACTGTCTGTGTGGAGTTTGCACATTCTCCCCGTGTTTGCGTGGGTTTTCTCCGGGTGCTCCGGTATTCCTCCCACAGTCCAAAGATGTGCGGGTTAGGTTGATTGGCTATGATAAATTGACCCTTCGTGTTAGGGGAATTAAATACGTGGGGTTACGGGGATAGGGTGGGATATGTGTTGGTGTAGGGGTTACGGGGATCGGGGGTGGGATATGTGTCGGTGCAGGCTCGATGGGCCGAAATGGCCTCTATCTGCAATGTGGGGTTTCTGTGATTCTGTGATTCTGTGATCACTCCCGACATCATTCCCGATATCACTCCCGACATCACTCCTGACATCACTCCCGACATCACTCCCGACATCACTTCCGACATCACTCCCGACATCACTCCTGACATCACTCCGGGTATCATCCCTGAAATCACTCCCGTCATCATTCCCGACATCACTCCCGACATCACTCCCAACAACATTCCCGACATGAATCGTGATATCACTTCCGACATCGTTCCCGAAATCATTCCCGACATTGCTCTCGACATCGCTCCCGACATTGCTCCCAACATCACTCCTGACAATACTCTCGACATCACTCCCGACAATACTCCCGATATCACCCCTGATATCATCCCCGACATCACTCCCAACATCATTCCCGACATTACTCCCGATATCAAACACGACATCACTCCCAAAATCATTCCCAACATCCCTCCTGACATCACTCCCAACATCACTCCCGGCATCACTGCTGACATCATCCCCGACATCACTCCCGACATCATTCCTGACATCACTCCCGACATCACTCCCGACAATACTCTCAGTATCACTCCCGACATCATTCCCAGAATCACTCCCCTCATCACTCCCCACATCATTCATAGAAACATAGAAACATAGAGATAGGAACAGGAGTAGGCCATTCGGCCCTTCGAGCCTGCTCCGCCATTCAATGAGATCATGGCTGATCTTCGTCTGAGATCATAGCTGATCTTACCAGTTCAGTACCCCGTCCCCGCCTTTTCTCCGTAACCCTTAATCCCCTTAGCCTTCAGAAATATATCCAATTCTCTCTTGAAAATATTTATTGAATTAGCCTTCACAGCCCTCTGTGGCAGGGAATTCCACAGGCTCACCACTCTTTGAGTGAAGAAATTCTTCCTCATCTCTGTTTTAAATGATTTGCCCGCTATTTTTAGACTGTGGCCCCTGGTTCTGTGCTCCCCGGCCATTGGAAACATTCTCTCTGAATTCAGCCTGTCCAGGCCTGCCATAATTTTATATGTTTCGATGAGATCCCCTCTCAATCTTCTAAACTCCAGTGAGTACAAGCCCAAACTATTTAATCTCTCTTCGTAGGTCATTCCCGCCATTCCAGGTATCAGCCTGGTGAATCGCCATTGCACTCTTTCCATGGCAAAACATCCTTCCGCAGATGGGGCGACCAAAACTGTACACAATACTCCAGATGCGGTCTCACCAGCACCTTGTACAGCTGTAGTAAGGTATCCCTATTCCTATACTCGAACCCCCTTGATATGAAGGCCAACATACCATTTGCCCTCTTAATCGCCTGTTGCACCTGCATGCTCTCCTTCAGTGACTGGTGCACAAGAACACCCAGGTCCCTCTGCACTTCCCCATCTCCCAATCTATTGCCATTTAGATAATAATCTACCCTCCTGTTTTTACCCCCAAAGTGGATAACCTCGCATTTATCCACATTATAGTGCATCTGCCACGTATCCGCCCATTCCCCCAACCTGTCCAAATCGCACTGTAGCCTCCTGACATCCGCATCAGAGCCCACCCCTCCTCCTAGTTTAGTGTCGTCAGCGAATTTGGAAATATTGCATCCAATTCCCTGATCCAGATCATTTATATATATTGTGAACAGCTGGGGTCCCAGGACAGATCCTTGCGGCACCCCGCTGGTCACTGCCTGCCACTCCAAAAATGAGCCGTTTATTCCAACTCTCTGTTTTCTATCCGCCAGCCAGTTCTCTATCCACGTTAATACTTTGCCCCCAATTCCATGAGCCTTAATTTTGCATGATAATCTTTTGTGTGGAACCTTATCGAAGGCTTTCTGGAAGTCAAGGTACACCACATCCACTGGCTCTCCCCCATCTATTTTACCAGTTACTTCCTCAAAAAATTCCAGCAGATTATTCAAACACGATTTACCCTTTGTAAATCCATGTTGACTCTGTCCGATCCTTTCCCCATTTGTCAAGTGCTCCGCTATTTTATCCTTAATAATGGACTCTAGCATTTTGCCCACAACCGATGTAAGGCTTACTGGTCTATAATTCCCTGCTTTCTCTCTAACCCCCTTTTTAAATATTGGGGTAACTTTAGCTACTCTCCAATCCACGGGTACTGTTCCCGAGTCAATGGAGTTCCGGAAGATGATCCTTAGAGCATCTGCTATCTCCAGGGCCACCTCCTTAAGTACCCTAGGATGTAGTTTATCAGGCCCCGGCGATTTGTCGGCCTTCAGTCCCCTCAACTTACCCAACACCATATCCCTAGAGATACTAATTTCTGTCAGCTCCTCCCTCTCATTAGTCCCTATGTTTGCCGATATTCCTGGGAGGTTATTTGTGTCCTCCTTTGTGAATACAGAACCAAAGTATGAGTTTAATTGGTCTGCCATTTCCTTATTCTCCATTATATATTCTCCCGAATCGGACTGCAAGGGACCGACTTGGGATTTTACCAGTCTTTTCCTCCTGATATACCGATAAAAGCTTTTGCAGTCTGTCTTTATGTTTGCTGCAAGTTTACTTTCGTATTCTATTTTCCCCTTCCTGATTAATCCCTTTGTCCTCTTTTGCTGTATCCTGTACTGCCCCCAATCTTCCGGTCTGGTGCTTTTTTTTGCCAGTTAATATGCCCTTTTTTTTGATTTTATGCTGTCCCTAATTTCCCTCGTTATCCACGGTTGAGTCACCTTTTTAGGTTTATTTTTATGCCAAACCGGTATAAACATGTTCTGGAATTCTTCCATTCTATCTTTGAATGCTTGCCATTGTCTATCCACTGTCAATCCCCCCAGAAACACCACCCAATCAATCTTACCCAATTCCCGTCTCATACCCTCGTAATTCCCTTTATTTAAGTTCTGGACCTTAGTCTCTGATTCAATTTCCTCACTCTCCATCTCGACTGAGAGCTCGATCATATTATGATCGCTCTGACCCAAGGGGCCTCGTACAAGAAGATTGCTGATAAGTCCCTTCTCATTGCACAATACCCAGTCTAAAACGGCCTGATCTCGAGTCGGCTCCTCGACATATTGGTCCAGATAACCGTCCCGAAAACATTCCAGGAATTCCTCCTCCTCAGAATTTTTACTAATTTGGGTAGTCCAATCAATATGTAAATTAAAGTCACCCATGATGACAGCTGTGCGCTTATCGCACACTTCTCTAATTTCCCTTTTTATGCCTTCCCTCACCTCCATATTACTATTTGGAGGCCTATATATCACACCCACTAACGTTTTCCTCCCCTTGCTATTTCTCATTTCTACCCATACAGATTCCGTTTCATCCGAGTTAATATCCTTCCTTTCCATTGCATTAATCCCCTCCTTTACCAGCAATGCTACCCCACCTCCCCTACCTTTTTGCCGATCCTTCCTAAATATTGTATATCCCTGGATGTTAAGTTCCCAGCCTTGCCCACCCTGCAGCCACGTTTCTGTAATCCCAATCAAATCATACTTGTTTACCTCTATTTCCACAACTAATTCATCCACCTTGTTCCTAATGCTTCTAGCATTAAGATACAAAGCCTTCAGGCTTGCTTTTTTCACACTCTCATTATGAATTAGTTTGGCCCTTTGTGTTTCTCTCCTTTGCTTATTGCTTCTCACCTTTCTACCATCTATTTCTGACTTCATATGACTTCCCTCTTTTCCACTACCTAGGTTCCCATCCCCCTGCCAAATTAGTTTAAATCCTCCCGAACCGCCCTAGAAAATATTACCCCGAGGACATCGGCTCCCTCACAGTTCAGGTGTAGACCGTCCCCTTGGTACAGGTCACTCCTCCCCAAGAACTGGTTCCAATGCCTCAAGAATTTAAATCCCTCTCCCTTGCACCACTGCTCAAGCCACGTATTTAGCTTATCTATCATACTCTCTCTAAACTTATTAGCTCGTGGCACTGGTAGCAATCCAGAGATTACTACCTTTGAGGCCCTACTTTTCAATTTAGCTCCTAACTCCCTAAATTCAGCTTGTAGGACCTCCTCCCTCTTTTTACCTACATCGTTGGTACCTACATGTACCACGACAACTGGCTGATCCCCCTCCCCCTTCAGAATGCTCTGCACCCGCTCCGAGACATCCTTGACCCTTGCACCAGGGAGGCAACATACCATCTTGGTTGACAATACTCTCGACATCACTCCTGACATTACTCCCGGCATCACTCCCGACATTACTCCTGATATTACCCCCGACATCACTCCCGACATCATCCCCGACATCACACCCGACATCATTCCCCACATCACTCCCGACATCACTCCCGACATCACTCCCAACATCATCCCCGACTTCACTCCCAACATCACTCCCGACATTACTCCCGACATCACTCCCGACATCACTCCCGACATCACTCCCGACATCACCCCGACATCACTCCCGACATCACTCCCGACATCACTCCTGATATCACTCCTGACATCACTCCCGACATCAGTCCCAACATCATTCCCGACATCACTCCCGACATCAATCCTGACATCACTCCCGACATCATTCCTGACATCACACATGATATCAGACCCGACATCACTCCCGACATCACTCCCAACATCACTCCCAGCATCATTCCCGACATCACTCCCGACATCACTCCCAATATCACTCCCTACATCACTCCGGACATCAATCCCGACATCACTCCCGACATCATTCCTGATATCACTCCCGACATCACTCCTGACATCACTCCCGACATCACTCCCGACATCACTCCGAACATCATTCCCGACATTACTCCCAACATCACTCCCGACATCACTCCCGACATCATTCCCGACATCACACATGATATCAGACCCGACATCACTCCCGACATCACTCCCAACATCACTCCCAGCATCATTCCCGACATCACTCCTGACATCACTCCCAATATCACTCCCTACATCACTCCGGACATCAATCCCGACATCACTCCCGACATCATTCCTGATATCACTCCCGACATCACTCCCGACATCACTCCCGACATCATCCCCGACTTCACTCCCGACATCACTCCTGACATTACTCCCGACATCACTCCCGACATCACTCCCGACATCACCCCGACATCACTCCCGACATCACTACCGACATCACTCCTGATATCACTTCCGACATCACTCCCGACTTCACTCCCAACATCATTCCTGACATTACTCCCGACATCACTCCCGACATCACTCCCGACATCAATCCCGACATCACACATGATATCAGACCCGACATCACTCCCGACATCACTCCCAACATCAATCCCAGCATCATTCCCGACATCACTCCCGACATCACTCCCAATATCACTCCCTACATCACTCCAGACATCATTCCCGATATCACTCCCGACATCACTCCTGACATCATTCCTGACATCACTCCCGACATCATTCCCGACAATACTCCCGATATCACCCCTGATATCATCCCCGACATCACTCCCAACATCATTCCCGACATTACTCCCGATATCAAACACGACATCACTCCCAAATCATTCCCAACATCCCTCCTGACATCACTCCCAACATCACTCCCGGCATCACTGCTGACATCGTCCCCGACATCACACCCGACATTGTTCCTGACATCACTCCCGACATCACTCCCGACAATACTCTCAGTATCACTCCCGACATCATTCCCGGAATCACTCCCCTCATCACTCCCCACATCATTCCTGACAATACTCTCGACATCACTCCCGACATTACTCTCGGCATCACTCCCGACATTACTCCTGATATTACCCCCGACATCACTCCCGACATCATCCCCGACATCACACCCGACATCATTCCCGACATCACTCCCGACATCACTCCCGACATCATCCCCGACTTCATGGGGCAGCACGGTGGCATAGTGGTTAGCACTGTTGCCTCACAGCGCCAGGGACCCGGGTTCGAATCCGGCCTCGGGTGACTGTCTGTGTGGAGTTTGCACATTCTCCCCGTGTTTGCGTGGGTTTTCTCCGGGTGCTCCGGTATTCCTCCCACAGTCCAAAGATGTGCGGGTTAGGTTGATTGGCTATGATAAATTGACCCTTAGTGTTAGGGGGATTAAATATGTGGGGTTATGGGGATAGGGTGGGATATGTGTTGGTGTAGGGGTTACAGGGATCGGGTGGGATATGTGTCGGTGCAGGCTCGATGGGCCGAAATGGCCTCTATCTGCACTGTGGGGTTTCTGTGATTCTGTGATTCACTCCCAACATCACTCCCGACATTACTCCCGACATCACTCCCGACATCACTCCCGACATCACCCCGACATCACTCCCGACATCACTCCCGACATCACTCCCAACACCATTCCCGACATTACTCCCGACATCACTCCTGACATCACTCCCGACATCATTCCCGACATCACACATGATATCAGACCCGACATCACTTCCAGCATCATTCCCGACATCACTCCCGACATCACTCCCAATATCACTCCCTACATCACTCCGGACATCAATCCCGACATCACTCCCGTCATCATTCCCGATATCACTCCCGACATCACTCCTGACATCACTCCCGACATCACTCCCGACATCACTCCCAACATCATTCCCGACATTACTCCCAACATCACTCCCGACATCACTCCCGACATCATTCCCGACATCACACATGATGTCAGACCCGACATCACTCCCGACATCACTCCCAACATCACTCCCAGCATCATTCCCGACATCACTCCTGACATCACTCCCAATATCACTCCCTACATCACTCCGGACATCAATCCCGACATCCCCCTTAGTGTTAGGGGGATTAAATGCGTGGGGGTTACGGGGATAGGGTGGGATATGTGTTGGTGTAGGGGTTACGGGGATCGGGGGTGGGATATGTGTCGGTGCAGGCTCGATGGGCCGAAATGGCCTCTATCTGCAATGTGGGGTTTCTGTGATTCTGTGATTCTGTGATCACACCCGACATCATTCCCGATATCACTCCCGACATCACTCCTGACATCACTCCCGACATCACTCCCGACATCACTTCCGACATCACTCCCGACATCACTCCTGACATCACTCCGGGTATCATCCCTGAAATCACACACGTCATCATTCCCGACATCACTCCCGACATCACTCCCAACAACATTCCCGACATGAATCGTGATATCACTTCCGACATCGTTCCCGAAATCATTCCCGACATTGCTCTCGACATCGCTCCCGACATTGCTCCCAACATCACTCCTGACAATACTCTCGACATCACTCCCGACAATACTCCCGATATCACCCCTGATATCATCCCCGACATCACTCCCAACATCATTCCCGACATTACTCCCGATATCAAACACGACATCACTCCCAAAATCATTCCCAACATCCCTCCTGACATCACTCCCAACATCACTCCCGGCATCACTGCTGACATCATCCCCGACATCACTCCCGACATCATTCCTGACATCACTCCCGACATCACTCCCGACAATACTCTCAGTATCACTCCCGACATCATTCCCGGAATCACTCCCCTCATCACTCCCCACATCATTCATAGAAACATAGAAACATAGAGATAGGAACAGGAGTAGGCCATTCGGCCCTTCGAGCCTGCTCCGCCATTCAATGAGATCATGGCTGATCTTCGTCTGAGATCATAGCTGATCTTACCAGTTCAGTACCCCGTCCCCGCCTTTTCTCCGTAACCCTTAATCCCCTTAGCCTTCAGAAATATATCCAATTCTCTCTTGAAAATATTTATTGAATTAGCCTTCACAGCCCTCTGTGGCAGGGAATTCCACAGGCTCACCACTCTTTGAGTGAAGAAATTCTTCCTCATCTCTGTTTTAAATGATTTGCCCGCTATTTTTAGACTGTGGCCCCTGGTTCTGTGCTCCCCGGCCATTGGAAACATTCTCTCTGAATTCAGCCTGTCCAGGCCTGCCATAATTTTATATGTTTCGATGAGATCCCCTCTCAATCTTCTAAACTCCAGTGAGTACAAGCCCAAACTATTTAATCTCTCTTCGTAGATCATTCCCGCCATTCCAGGTATCAGCCTGGTGAATCGCCATTGCACTCTTTCCATGGCAAAACATCCTTCCGCAGATGGGGCGACCAAAACTGTACACAATACTCCAGATGCGGTCTCACCAGCACCTTGTACAGCTGTAGTAAGGTATCCCTATTCCTATACTCGAACCCCCTTGATATGAAGGCCAACATACCATTTGCCCTCTTAATCGCCTGTTGCACCTGCATGCTCTCCTTCAGTGACTGGTGCACAAGAACACCCAGGTCCCTCTGCACTTCCCCATCTCCCAATCTATTGCCATTTAGATAATAATCTACCCTCCTGTTTTTACCCCCAAAGTGGATAACCTCGCATTTATCCACATTATAGTGCATCTGCCACGTATCCGCCCATTCCCCCAACCTGTCCAAATCGCACTGTAGCCTCCTGACATCCTCATCAGAGCCCACCCCTCCTCCTAGTTTAGTGTCGTCAGCGAATTTGGAAATATTGCATCCAATTCCCTGATCCAGATCATTTATATATATTGTGAACAGCTGGGGTCCCAGGACAGATCCTTGCGGCACCCCGCTGGTCACTGCCTGCCACTCCAAAAACGAGCCGTTTATTCCAACTCTCTGTTTTCTATCCGCCAGCCAGTTCTCTATCCACGTTAATACTTTGCCCCCAATTCCATGAGCCTTAATTTTGCATGATAATCTTTTGTGTGGAACCTTATCGAAGGCTTTCTGGAAGTCAAGGTACACCACATCCACTGGCTCTCCCCCATCTATTTTACCAGTTACTTCCTCAAAAAATTCCAGCAGATTAGTCAAACACGATTTACCCTTTGTAAATCCATGTTGACTCTGTCCGATCCTTTCCCCATTTGTCAAGTGCTCTGCTATTTTATCCTTAATAATGGACTCTAGCATTTTGCCCACAACCGATGTAAGGCTTACTGGTCTATAATTCCCTGCTTTCTCTCTACACCCCTTTTTAAATATTGGGGTAACATTAGCTACCCTCCAATCCACGGGTACTGTTCCCGAGTCAATGGAGTTCCGGAAGATGATCCTTAGAGCATCTGCTATCTCCAGGGCCACCTCCTTAAGTACCCTAGGATGTAGTTTATCAGGCCCCGGGGATTTGTCGGCCTTCAGTCCCCTCAACTTACCCAACACCATATCCCTAGAGATACTAATTTCTGTCAGCTCCTCCCTCTCATTAGTCCCTATGTTTGCCGATATTCCTGGGAGGTTATTTGTGTCCTCCTTTGTGAATACAGAACTAAAGTATGAGTTTAATTGGTCTGCCATTTCCTTATTCCCCATTATATATTCTCCCGAATCGGACTGCAAGGGACCGACTTGGGATTTTACCAGTCTTTTCCTCCTGATATACCGATAAAAGCTTTTGCAGTCTGTCTTTATGTTTGCTGCAAGATTACTTTCGTATTCTATTTTCCCCTTCCTGATTAATCCCTTTGTCCTCTTTTGCTGTATCCTGTACTGCCCCCAATCTTCCGGTCTGGTGCTTTTTTTTGCCAGTTGATATGCTCTTTTTTTAGATTTTATGCTGTCCCTAATTTCCCTCGTTATCCATGGTTGAGTCACCTTTTTAGGTTTATTTTTATGCCAAACCGGTATAAACATGTTCTGGAATTCTTCCATTCTATCTTTGAATGCTTGCCATTGTCTATCCACTGTCAATCCCCCCAGAAACACCACCCAATCAATCTTACCCAATTCCCGTCTCATACCCTCGTAATTCCCTTTATTTAAGTTCTGGACCTTAGTCTCTGATTCAATTTCCTCACTCTCCATCTCGACTGAGAGCTCGATCATATTATGATCGCTCTGACCCAAGGGGCCTCGTACAAGAAGATTGCTGATCAGTCCCTTCTCATTGCACAATACCCAGTCTAAAACGGCCTGATCTCGAGTCGGCTCCTCGACATATTGGTCCAGATAACCGTCCCGAAAACATTCCAGGAATTCCTCCTCCTCAGAATTTTTACTAATTTGGGTAGTCCAATCAATATGTAAATTAAAGTCACCCATGATGACAGCTGTGCTCTTATCGCACGCTTCTCTAATTTCCCTTTTTATGCCTTCCCTCACCTCCATATTACTATTTGGAGGCCTATATATCACACCCACTAACGTTTTCCTCCCCTTGCTATTTCTCATTTCTACCCATACAGATTCCGTTTCATCCGAGTTAACATCCTTCCTTTCCATTGCATTAATCCCCTCCTTTACCAGCAATGCTACCCCACCTCCCCTACCTTTTTGCCGATCCTTCCTAAATATTGTATATCCCTGGATGTTAAGTTCCCAGCCTTGCCCACCCTGCAGCCACGTTTCTGTAATCCCAATCAAATCATACTTGTTTACCTCTATTTCCACAACTAATTCATCCACCTTGTTCCTAATGCTTCTAGCATTAAGATACAAAGCCTTCAGGCTTGCTTTTTTCACACTCTCATTATGAATTAGTTTGGCCCTTTGTGTTTCTCTCCTTTGCTTATTGCTTCTCACCTTTCTACCATTTATTTCTGACTTCATATGACTTCCCTCTTTTCCACTACCTAGGTTCCCATCCCCCTGCCAAATTAGTTTAAATCCTCCCGAACCGCCCTAGAAAATATTACCCCGAGGACATCAGCTCCCTCACAGTTCAGGTGTAGACCGTCCCCTTGGTACAGGTCACTCCTCCCCAAGAACTGGTTCCAATGCCTCAAGAATTTAAATCCCTCTCCCTTGCACCACTGCTCAAGCCACGTATTTAGCTTATCTATCTTACTCTCTCTAAACTTATTAGCTCGTGGCACTGGTAGCAATCCAGAGATTACTACCTTTGAGGTCCTACTTTTCAATTTAGCTCCTAACTCCCTAAATTCAGCTTGTAGGACCTCCTCCCTCTTTTTACCTACATCGTTGGTACCTACATGTACCACGACAACTGGCTGATCCCCCTCCCCCTTCAGAATGCTCTGCACCCGCTCCGAGACATCCTTGACCCTTGCACCAGGGAGGCAACATACCATCTTGGTTGACAATACTCTCGACATCACTCCTGACATTACTCCCGGCATCACTCCCGACATTACTCCTGATATTACCGCCGACATCACTCCCGACATCATCCCCGACATCACACCCGACATCATTCCCGACATCACTCCCGACATCACTCCCAACATCATCCCCGACTTCACTCCCAACATCACTCCCGACATTACTCCCGACATCACTCCCGACATCACTCCCGACATCACTCCCGACATCACTCCCGACATCACTCCTGATATCACTCCTGACATCACTCCCGACATCAGTCCCAACATCATTCCCGACATCACACCCGACATCAATCCTGACATCACTCCCGACATCATTCCTGACATCACACATGATATCAGACCCGACATCACTCCCGACATCACTCACAACATCACTCCCAGCATCATTCCCGACATCACTCCCGACATCACTCCCAATATCACTCCCTACATCACTCCGGACATCAATCCCGACATCACTCCCGACATCATTCCTGATATCACTCCCGACATCACTCCTGACATCACTCCCGACATCACTCCCGACATCACTCCGAACATCATTCCCGACATTACTCCCAACATCACTCCCGACATCACTCCCGACATCATTCCCGACATCACACATGATATCAGACCCGACATCACTCCCGACATCACTCCCAACATCACTCCCAGCATCATTCCCGACATCACTCCTGACATCACTCCCAATATCACTCCCTACATCACTCCGGACATCAATCCCGACATCACTCCCGACATCATTCCTGATATCACTCCCGACATCACTCCCGACATCACTCCCGACATCATCCCCGACTTCACTCCCGACATCACTCCTGACATTACTCCCGACATCACTCCCGACATCACTCCCGACATCACTCCCGACATCACCCCGACATCACTCCCGACATCACTACCGACATCACTCCTGATATCACTTCCGACATCACTCCCGACTTCACTCCCAACATCATTCCAGACATTACTCCCGACATCACTCCCGACATCACTCCCGACATCAATCCCGACATCACACATGATATCAGACCCGACATCAGTCCCGACATCACTCCCAACATCAATCCCAGCATCATTCCCGACATCACTCCTGACATCACTCCCAATATCACTCCCTACATCACTCCGGACATCATTCCCGATATCACACCCGACATCACTCCTGACATCATTCCTGACATCACTCCCGACATCATTCCCGACATCACACACGATATCAGACCCGACATCACTCCCAATATCACTCCTGACATCACTCCTGACATCACTCCCGACATCACTCCCTACATCATTCCCGACATTACTCCCGACATCACTCCCGACATCACTCCCGACATCATTCCCGACATCACACACGATATCAGACCCGACATCACTCCCAATATCACCCCCTACATCACTCCGGCCATCAATCCCGACATCACTCCCGACATCATTCCCGATATCACTCCCGACATCACTCCTGACATCACTCCCATCACTCCTGACATCACTTCCGACATCACTCCCAACTTCACTCCTGACATCACTCCGGGTATCATCCCTGACATCACTCCCGTCATCATTCCCGACATCACTCCCGACATCACTCCCAACAACATTCCCAACATGAATCCTGATATCACTTCCGACATCGTTCCCGAAATCATTCCCGACATTGCTCTCGACATCGCTTCTGACATTGCTCCCAACATCACTCCTGACAATACTCTCGACATCACTCCCGACATCATTCCCGACAATACTCCCGATATCACCCCTGATATCATCCCCGACATCACTCCCAACATCATTCCCGACATTACTCCCGATATCAACACGACATCACTCCCAAATCATTCCCAACATCCCTCCTGACATCACTCCCAACATCACTCCCGGCATCACTGCTGACATCATCCCCGACATCACACCCGACATCGTTCCTGACATCACTCCCGACATCACTCCCGACAATACTCTCAGTATCACTCCCGACATCATTCCCGGAATCACTCCCCTCATCACTCCCCACATCATTCCTGACAATACTCTCGACATCACTCCCGACATTACTCCCGGCATCACTCCCGACATTACTCCTGATATTACCCCCGACATCACTCCCGACATCATCCCCGACATCACACCCGACATCATTCCCGACATCACTCCCGACATCACTCCCGACATCACTCCCGACATCATCCCCGACTTCATGGGGCAGCACGGTGGCATAGTGGTTAGCACTGTTGCCTCACAGCGCCAGGGACCCGGGTTCGAATCCGGCCTCGGGTGACTGTCTGTGTGGAGTTTGCACATTCTCCCCGTGTTTGCGTGGGTTTTCTCCGGGTGCTCCGGTATTCCTCCCACAGTCCAAAGATGTGCGGGTTAGGTTGATTGGCTATGATAAATTGACCCTTAGTGTTAGGGGAATTAAATACATGGGGTTACGGGGATAGGGTGGGATATGTGTTGGTGTAGGGGTTACAGGGATCGGGTGGGATATGTGACGGTGCAGGCTCGATGGGCCGAAATGGCCTCTATCTGCACTGTGGGGTTTCTGTGATTCTGTGATTCACTCCCAACATCACTCCCGACATTACTCCCGACATCACTCCCGACATCACTCCCGACATCACCCCGACATCACTCCCGACATCACTCCCGACATCACTCCCGACATCACTCCCGACATCACTCCCAACACCATTCCCGACATTACTCCCGACATCACTCCTGACATCACTCCCGACATCATTCCCGACATCACACATGATATCAGACCCGACATCACTTCCAGCATCATTCCCGACATCACTCCCGACATCACTCCCAATATCACTCCCTACATCACTCCAGACATCAATCCCGACATCACTCCCGTCATCATTCCCGATATCACTCCCGACATCACTCCTGACATCACTCCCGACATCACTCCCGACATCACTCCCAACATCATTCCCGACATTACTCCCAACATCACTCCCGACATCACTCCCGACATCATTCCCGACATCACACATGATGTCAGACCCGACATCACTCCCGACATCACTCCCAACATCACTCCCAGCATCATTCCCGACATCACTCCTGACATCACTCCCAATATCACTCCCTACATCACTCCGGACATCAATCCCGACATCCCCCTTAGTGTTAGGGGGATTAAATACGTGGGGGTTACGGGGATAGGGTGGGATGTGTGTTGGTGTAGGGGTTACGGGGATCGGGGGTGGGATATGTGTCGGTGCAGGCTCGATGGGCCGAAATGGCCTCTATCTGCAATGTGGGGTTTCTGTGATTCTGTGATTCTGTGATCACTCCCGACATCATTCCCGATATCACTCCCGACATCACTCCTGACATCACTCCCGACATCACTCCCGACATCACTTCCGACATCACTCCCGACATCACTCCTGACATCACTCCGGGTATCATCCCTGAAATCACACACGTCATCATTCCCGACATCACTCCCGACATCACTCCCAACAACATTCCCGACATGAATCGTGATATCACTTCCGACATCGTTCCCGAAATCATTCCCGACATTGCTCTCGACATCGCTCCCGACATTGCTCCCAACATCACTCCTGACAATACTCTCGACATCACTCCCGACAATACTCCCGATATCACCCCTGATATCATCCCCGACATCACTCCCAACATCATTCCCGACATTACTCCCGATATCAAACACGACATCACTCCCAAAATCATTCCCAACATCCCTCCTGACATCACTCCCAACATCACTCCCGGCATCACTGCTGACATCATCCCCGACATCACTCCCGACATCATCCCTGACATCACTCCCGACATCACTCCCGACAATACTCTCAGTATCACTCCCGACATCATTCCCGGAATCACTCCCCTCATCACTCCCCACATCATTCCTGACAATATTCTCGACATCACTCCTGACATTACTCCCAGCATCACTCCCGACATTACTCCTGATATTACCCCCGACATCACTCCCGACATCATCCCCGACATCACACCCGACATCATTCCCGACATCACTCCTGACATCACTCCCGACATCACTCCCAACATCATCCCCGACTTCACTCCCAACATCACTCCCGACATTACTCCCGACATCACTCCCGACATCACTCCCGACATCACTCCCGACATCACCGCGACATCACTCCCGACATCACTCCCGACATCACTCCTGATATCACTCCTGACATCACTCCCGACATCACTCCCAACATCATTCCCGACATCACTCCCGACATCAATCCTGACATCACTCCCGACATCATTCCTGACATCACACATGATATCAGACCCGACATCACTCCCGACATCACTCCCAACATCACTCCCAGCATCATTCCCGACATCACTCCCGAAATCACTCCCAATATCACTCCCTACATCACTCCGGACATCAATCCCGACATCACTCCCGACATAATTCCTGATATCACTCCCGACATCACTCCTGACATCACTCCCGACATCACTCCCGACATCACTCCGAACATCATTCCCGACATTACTCCCAACATCATTCCCGACATCACACATGATATCAGACCCGACATCACTCCCGGCATCACTCCCAACATCACTCCCAGCATCATTCCCGACATCACTCCTGACATTACTCCCAATATCACTCCCTACATCACTCCGGACATCAATCCCGACATCACTCCTGACATCATTCCTGATATCACTCCCGACATCACTCCCGACATCACTCCCGACAACATCCCCGACTTCACTCCTGACATCACTCCTGACATTACTCCCGACATCACTCCCGACATCACTCCCGACATCACCCCGACATCACTCCCGACATCACTACCGACATCACTCCTGATATCACTTCCGACATCACTCCCGACTTCACTCCCAACATCATTCCCGACATTACTCCCGACATCACTCCCGACATCACTCCCGACATCAATCCTGACATCACACATGATATCAGACCCGACATCACTCCCAACATCAATCCCAGCATCATTCCCGACATCACTCCCGACATCACTCCCAATATCACTCCCTACATCACTCCGGACATCAATCCCGACATCACTCCCGACATCATTCCCGATATCACTCCCGACATCACTCCTGACATCAATCCTGACATCACTCCCGACATCATTCCCGACATCACACACGATATCAGACCCGACATCACTCCCAATATCACTCCTGACTTCACTCCTGACATCACTCCCGAAATCACTCCCAACATCATTCCCGACATTACTCCCGACATCACTCCCGACATCATTCCCGCCATCACATACGATATCAGACCCGACATCACTCCCAATATCATCCCCTACATCACTCCGGCCATCAATCCCGACATCACTCCCGACATCATTCCCGATATCACTCCCGACATCACTCCTGACATCACTCCAAACATCACTCCTGACATCACTTCCGACATCACTCCCAACTTCACTCCTGACATCACTCCGGGTATCATCCCTGACATCACTCCCGTCATCATTCCCGACATCACTCCCGACATCACTCCCAACAACATTCCCAACATGAATCCTGATAGCACTTCCTACATCGTTCCCGAAATCATTCCCGACATTGCTCTCGACATCGCTCCCGACATTGCTCCCAACATCACTCCTGACAATACTCTCGACATCACTCCCGACATCATTCCCGACAATACTCCCGATATCACCCCTGATATCATCCCCGACATCACTCCCAACATCATTCCCGACATTACTCCCGATATCAAACACGACATCACTCCCAAATCATTCCCAACATCCCTCCTGACATCACTCCTAACATCACTCCCGGCATCACTGCTGACATCATCCCCGACATCACACCCGACATCGTTCCTGACATCACTCCCCACATCATTCCTGACAATACTCTCGACATCACTCCTGACATCATTCCCGACATTACTCCCGATATCAAACACGACATCACTCCCAAACTCATTCCCAACATCCCTCCTGACATCACTCCCAACATCACTCCCGGCATCACTGCTGACATCATCCCTGACATCATTCCCGACATCATTCCTGACATCACTCCCGACATCACTCCCGACAATACTCTCAGTATCACTCCCGACATCATTCCCGGAATCACTCCCCTCATCACTCCCCACATCATTCCTGACAATACTCTCGACATCACTCCCGACATTACTCCCGGCATCACTCCCGACATTACTCCTGATATTACCCCCGACATCACTCCCGACATCATCCCCGACATCACACCCGACATCATTCCCGACATCACTCCAGACATCACTCCCGACATCACTCCCGACATCATCCCTGACTTCATGGGGCAGCACGGTGGCATAGTGGTTAGCACTGTTGCCTCACAGCGCCAGGGACCCGGGTTCGAATCCGGCCTCGGGTGACTGTCTGTGTGGAGTTTGCACATTCTCCCCGTGTTTGCGTGGGTTTTCTCCGGGTGCTCCGGTATTCCTCCCACAGTCCAAAGATGTGCGGGTTAGGTTGATTGGCTATGATAAATTGACCCTTAGTGTTAGGGGAATTAAATACATGGTGTTACGGGGATAGGGTGGGATATGTGTTGGTGTAGGGGTTACAGGGATCGGGTGGGATATGTGTCGGTGCAGGCTCGATGGGTCGAAATGGCCTCTATCTGCACTGTGGGGTTTCTGTGATTCTGTGATTCACTCCCAACATCACTCCCGACATTACTCCCGACATCACTCCCGACATCACTCCCGACATCACCCCGACATCACTCCCGACATCACTCCCGACATCACTCCCGACATCACTCCCAACATCATTCCCGACATCACTCCCGACATCAATCCTGACATCACTCCCGACATCATTCCTGACATCACACATGATATCAGACCCGACATCACTCCCGACATCACTCCCAACATCACTCCCAGCATCATTCCCGACATCACTCCCGACATCACTCCCAATATCACTCCCTACATCACTCCGGACATCAATCCCGACATCACTCCCGACATCATTCCTGCTATCACTCCCGACATCACTCCTGACATCACTCCCGACATCACTCCCGACATCACTCCGAACATCATTCCCGACATTACTCCCAACATCATTCCCGACATCACACATGATATCAGACCCGACATCACTCCCGACATCACTCCCAACATCACTCCCAGCATCATTCCCGACATCACTCCTGACATTACTCCCAATATCACTCCCTACATCACTCCGGACATCAATCCCGACATCACTCCCGACATCATTCCTGATATCACTCCCGACATCACTCCCGACATCATCCCCGACTTCACTCCCGACATCACTCCTGACATTACTCCCGACATCACTCCCGACATCACTCCCGACATCACTCCCGACATCACCCCGACATCACTCCCGACATCACTACCGACATCACTCCTGATATCACTTCCGACATCACTCCCGACTTCACTCCCAACATCATTCCCGACATTACTCCCGACATCACTCCCGACATCACTCCCGACATCAATCCCGACATCACACATGATATCAGACCCGGCATCACTCCCGACATCACTCCCAACATCAATCCCAGCATCATTCCCGACATCACTCCCGACATCACTCCCAATATCACTCCCTACATCACTCCGGACATCAATCCCGACATCACTCCCGACATCATTCCCGATATCACTCCCGACATCACTCCTGACATCAATCCTGACATCACTCCCGACATCATTCCCGACATCACACACGATATCAGACCCGACATCACTCCCAATATCACTCCTGACATCACTCCTGACATCACTCCCGAAATCACTCCCAACATCATTCCCGACATTACTCCCGACATCACTCCCGACATCATTCCCGCCATCACATACGATATCAGACCCGACATCACTCCCAATATCACCCCTACATCACTCCGGCCATCAATCCCGACATCACTCCCGACATCATTCCCGATATCACTCCCGACATCACTCCTGACATCACTCCAAACATCACTCCTGACATCACTTCCGACATCACTCCCAACTTCACTCCTGACATCACTCCGGGTATCATCCCTGACATCACTCCCGTCATCATTCCCGACATCACTCCCGACATCACTCCCAACAACATTCCCAACATGAATCCTGATAGCACTTCCGACATCGTTCCCGAAATCATTCCCGACATTCCTCTCGACATCGCTCCCGACATTGCTCCCAACATCACTCCTGACAATACTCTCGACATCACTCCCGACATCATTCCCGACAATACTCCCGATATCACCCCTGATATCATCCCCGACATCACTCCCAACATCATTCCCGACATTACTCCCGATATCAAACACGACATCACTCCCAAATCATTCCCAACATCCCTCCTGACATCACTCCTAACATCACTCCCGGCATCACTGCTGACATCATCCCCGACATCACACCCGACATCGTTCCTGACATCACTCCCCTCATCACTCCCCACATCATTCCTGACAATACTCTCGACATCACTCCCGACATCATTCCCGACATTACTCCCGATATCAAACACGACATCACTCCCAAACTCATTCCCAACATCCCTCCTGACATCACTCCCAACATCACTCCCGGCATCACTGCTGACATCATCCCCGACATCACTCCCGACATCATTCCTGACATCACTCCCGACATCACTCCCGACAATACTCTCAGTATCACTCCCGACATCATTCCCGGAATCACTCCCCTCATCACTCCCCACATCATTCCTGACAATACTCTCGACATCACTCCCGACATTACTCCCAGCATCACTCCCGACATTACTCCTGATATTACCCCCGACATCACTCCCGACATCATCCCCGACATCACACCCGACATCATTCCCGACATCACTCCCGACATCACTCCCGACATCACTCCCGACATCATCCCCGACTTCATGGGGCAGCACGGTGGCATAGTGGTTAGCACTGTTGCCTCACAGCGCCAGGGACCCGGGTTCGAATCCGGCCTCGGGTGACTGTCTGTGTGGAGTTTGCACATTCTCCCCGTGTTTGCGTGGGTTTTCTCCGGGTGCTCCGGTATTCCTCCCACAGTCCAAAGATGTGCGGGTTAGGTTGATTGGCTATGATAAATTGACCCTTAGTGTTAGGGGAATTAAATACATGGGGTTACGGGGATAGGGTGGGATATGTGTTGGTGTAGGGGTTACAGGGATCGGGTGGGATATGTGTCGTTGCAGGCTCGATGGGCCGAAATGGCCTCTATCTGCACTGTGGGGTTTCTGTGATTCTGTGATTCACTCCCAACATCACTCCCGACATTACTCCCGACATCACTCCCGACATCACTCCCGACATCACCCCGACATCACTCCCGACATCACTCCCGACATCACTCCCGACATCACTCCCGACATCACTCCCAACACCATTCCCGACATTACTCCCGACATCACTCCTGACATCACTCCCGACATCATTCCCGACATCACACATGATATCAGACCCGACGTCACTTCCAGCATCATTCCCGACATCACTCCCGACATCACTCCCAATATCACTCCCTACATCACTCCAGACATCAATCCCGACATCACTCCCGTCATCATTCCCGATATCACTCCCGACATCACTCCTGACATCACTCCCGACATCACTCCCGACATCACTCCCAACATCATTCCCGACATTACTCCCAACATCACTCCCGACATCACTCCCGACATCATTCCCGACATCACACATGATGTCAGACCCGACATCACTCCCGACATCACTCCCAACATCACTCCCAGCATCATTCCCGACATCACTCCTGACATCACTCCCAATATCACTCCCTACATCACTCCGAACATCAATCCCGACATCCCCCTTAGTGTTAGGGGGATTAAATACGTGGGGGTTACGGGGATAGGGTGGGATGTGTGTTGGTGTAGGGGTTACGGGGATCGGGGGTGGGATATGTGTCGGTGCAGGCTCGATGGGCCGAAATGGCCTCTATCTGCAATGTGGGGTTTCTGTGATTCTGTGATTCTGTGATCACTCCCGACATCATTCCCGATATCACTCCCGACATCACTCCTGACATCACTCCCGACATCACTCCCGACATCACTTCCGACATCACTCCCGACATCACTCCTGACATCACTCCGGGTATCATCCCTGAAATCACACCCGTCATCATTCCCGACATCACTCCCGACATCACTCCCAACAACATTCCCGACATGAATCGTGATATCACTTCCGACATCGTTCCCGAAATCATTCCCGACATTGCTCTCGACATCGCTCCCGACATTGCTCCCAACATCACTCCTGACAATACTCTCGACATCACTCCCGACAATACTCCCGATATCACCCCTGATATCATCCCCGACATCACTCCCAACATCATTCCCGACATTACTCCCGATATCAAACACGACATCACTCCCAAAATCATTCCCAACATCCCTCCTGACATCACTCCCAACATCACTCCCGGCATCACTGCTGACATCATCCCCGACATCACTCCCGACATCATCCCTGACATCACTCCCGACATCACTCCCGACAATACTCTCAGTATCACTCCCGACATCATTCCCGGAATCACTCCCCTCATCACTCCCCACATCATTCCTGACAATACTCTCGACATCACTCCTGACATTACTCCCAGCATCACTCCCGACATTACTCCTGATATTACCCCCGACATCACTCCCGACATCATCCCCGACATCACACCCGACATCATTCCCGACATCACTCCTGACATCACTCCCGACATCACTCCCAACATCATCCCCGACTTCACTCCCAACATCACTCCCGACATTACTCCCGACATCACTCCCGACATCACTCCCGACATCACTCCCGAAATCACCGCGACATCACTCCTGATATCACTCCTGACATCACTCCCGACATCACTCCCAACATCATTCCCGACATCACTCCCGACATCAATCCTGACATCACTCCCGACATCATTCCTGACATCACACATGATATCAGACCCGACATCACTCCCGACATCACTCCCAACATCACTCCCAGCATCATTCCCGACATCACTCCCGAAATCACTCCCAATATCACTCCCTACATCACTCCGGACATCAATCCCGACATCACTCCCGACATAATTCCTGATATCACTCCCGACATCACTCCTGACATCACTCCCGACATCACTCCCGACATCACTCCGAACATCATTCCCGACATTACTCCCAACATCATTCCCGACATCACACATGATATCAGACCCGACATCACTCCCGACATCACTCCCAACATCACTCCCAGCATCATTCCCGACATCACTCCTGACATTACTCCCAATATCACTCCCTACATCACTCCGGACATCAATCCCGACATCACTCCCGACATCATTCCTGATATCACTCCCGACATCACTCCCGACATCACTCCCGACAACATCCCCGACTTCACTCCCGACATCACTCCTGACATTACTCCCGACATCACTCCCGACATCACCCCGACATCACTCCCGACATCACTACCGACATCACTCCTGATATCACTTCCGACATCACTCCCGACTTCACTCCCAACATCATTCCCGACATTACTCCCGACATCACTCCCGACATCACTCCCGACATCAATCCCGACATCACACATGATATCAGACCCGACATCACTCCCAACATCAATCCCAGCATCATTCCCGACATCACTCCCGACATCACTCCCAATATCACTCCCTACATCACTCCGGACATCAATCCCGACATCACTCCCGACATCATTCCCGATATCACTCCCGACATCACTCCTGACATCAATCCTGACATCACTCCCGACATCATTCCCGACATCACACACGATATCAGACCCGACATCACTCCCAATATCACTCCTGACATCACTCCTGACATCACTCCCGAAATCACTCCCAACATCATTCCCGACATTACTCCCGACATCACTCCCGACATCATTCCCGCCATCACATACGATATCAGACCCGACATCACTCCCAATATCACCCCCTACATCACTCCGGCCATCAATCCCGACATCACTCCCGACATCATTCCCGATATCACTCCCGACATCACTCCTGACATCACTCCAAACATCACTCCTGACATCACTTCCGACATCACTCCCAACTTCACTCCTGACATCACTCCGGGTATCATCCCTGACATCACTCCCGTCATCATTCCCGACATCACTCCCGACATCACTCCCAACAACATTCCCAACATGAATCCTGATAGCACTTCCTACATCGTTCCCGAAATCATTCCCGACATTGCTCTCGACATCGCTCCCGACATTGCTCCCAACATCACTCCTGACAATACTCTCGACATCACTCCCGACATCATTCCCGACAATACTCCCGATATCACCCCTGATATCATCCCCGACATCACTCCCAACATCATTCCCGACATTACTCCCGATATCAAACACGACATCACTCCCAAATCATTCCCAACATCCCTCCTGACATCACTCCCGGCATCACTGCTGACATCATCCCCGACATCACACCCGACATCGTTCCTGACATCACTCCCCACATCATTCCTGACAATACTCTCGACATCACTCCTGACATCATTCCCGACATTACTCCCGATATCAAACACGACATCACTCCCAAACTCATTCCCAACATCCCTCCTGACATCACTCCCAACATCACTCCCGGCATCACTGCTGACATCATCCCTGACATCACTCCCGACATCATTCCTGACATCACACCCGACATCACTCCCGACAATACTCTCAGTATCACTCCCGACATCATTCCCGGAATCACTCCCCTCATCACTCCCCACATCATTCCTGACAATACTCTCGACATCACTCCCGACATTACTCCCGGCATCACTCCCGACATTACTCCTGATATTACCCCCGACATCACTCCCGACATCATCCCCGACATCACACCCGACATCATTCCCGACATCACTCCAGACATCACTCCCGACATCACTCCCGACATCATCCCCGACTTCATGGGGCAGCACGGTGGCATAGTGGTTAGCACTGTTGCCTCACAGCGCCAGGGACCCGGGTTCGAATCCGGCCTCGGGTGACTGTCTGTGTGGAGTTTGCACATTCTCCCCGTGTTTGCGTGGGTTTTCTCCGGGTGCTCCGGTATTCCTCCCACAGTCCAAAGATGTGCGGGTTAGGTTGATTGGCTATGATAAATTGACCCTTAGTGTTAGGGGAATTAAATACATGGTGTTACGGGGATAGGGTGGGATATGTGTTGGTGTAGGGGTTACAGGGATCGGGTGGGATATGCGTTGGTGCAGGCTCGATGGGTCGAAATGGCCTCTATCTGCACTGTGGGGTTTCTGTGATTCTGTGATTCACTCCCAACATCACTCCCGACATTACTCCCGACATCACTCCCGACATCACTCCCGACATCACCCCGACATCACTCCCGACATCACTCCCGACATCACTCCCGACATCACTCCCAACATCATTCCCGACATCACTCCCGACATCAATCCTGACATCACTCCCGACATCATTCCTGACATCACACATGATATCAGACCCGACATCACTCCCGACATCACTCCCAACATCACTCCCAGCATCATTCCCGACATCACTCCCGACATCACTCCCAATATCACTCCCTACATCACTCCGGACATCAATCCCGACATCACTCCCGACATCATTCCTGCTATCACTCCCGACATCACTCCTGACATCACTCCCGACATCACTCCCGACATCACTCCGAACATCATTCCCGACATTACTCCCAACATCATTCCCGACATCACACATGATATCAGACCCGACATCACTCCCGACATCACTGCCAACATCACTCCCAGCATCATTCCCGACATCACTCCTGACATTACTCCCAATATCACTCCCTACATCACTCCGGACATCAATCCCGACATCACTCCCGACATCATTCCTGATATCACTCCCGACATCACTCCCGACATCATCCCCGACTTCACTCCCGACATCACTCCTGACATTACTCCCGACATCACTCCCGACATCACTCCCGACATCACTCCCGACATCACCCCGACATCACTCCCGACATCACTACCGACATCACTCCTGATATCACTTCCGACATCACTCCCGACTTCACTCCCAACATCATTCCCGACATTACTCCCGACATCACTCCCGACATCACTCCCGACATCAATCCCGACATCACACATGATATCAGACCCGGCATCACTCCCGACATCACTCCCAACATCAATCCCAGCATCATTCCCGACATCACTCCCGACATCACTCCCAATATCACTCCCTACATCACTCCGGACATCAATCCCGACATCACTCCCGACATCATTCCCGATATCACTCCCGACATCACTCCTGACATCAATCCTGACATCACTCCCGACATCATTCCCGACATCACACACGATATCAGACCCGACATCACTCCCAATATCACTCCTGACATCACTCCTGACATCACTCCCGAAATCACTCCCAACATCATTCCCGACATTACTCCCGACATCACTCCCGACATCATTCCCGCCATCACATACGATATCAGACCCGACATCACTCCCAATATCACCCCTACATCACTCTGGCCATCAATCCCGACATCACTCCCGACATCATTCCCGATATCACTCCCGACATCACTCCTGACATCACTCCAAACATCACTCCTGACATCACTTCCGACATCACTCCCAACTTCACTCCTGACATCACTCCGGGTATCATCCCTGACATCACTCCCGTCATCATTCCCGACATCACTCCCGACATCACTCCCAACAACATTCCCAACATGAATCCTGATAGCACTTCCGACATCGTTCCCGAAATCATTCCCGACATTCCTCTCGACATCGCTCCCGACATTGCTCCCAACATCACTCCTGACAATACTCTCGACATCACTCCCGACATCATTCCCGACAATACTCCCGATATCACCCCTGATATCATCCCCGACATCACTCCCAACATCATTCCCGACATTACTCCCGATATCAAACACGACATCACTCCCAAATCATTCCCAACATCCCTCCTGACATCACTCCTAACATCACTCCCGGCATCACTGCTGACATCATCCCCGACATCACACCCGACATCGTTCCTGACATCACTCCCCTCATCACTCCCCACATCATTCCTGACAATACTCTCGACATCACTCCCGACATCATTCCCGACATTACTCCCGATATCAAACACGACATCACTCCCAAACTCATTCCCAACATCCCTCCTGACATCACTCCCAACATCACTCCCGGCATCACTGCTGACATCATCCCCGACATCACTCCCGACATCATTCCTGACATCACTCCCGACATCACTCCCGACAATACTCTCAGTATCACTCCCGACATCATTCCCGGAATCACTCCCCTCATCACTCCCCACATCATTCCTGACAATACTCTCGACATCACTCCCGACATTACTCCCAGCATCACTCCCGACATTACTCCTGATATTACCCCCGACATCACTCCCGACATCATCCCCGACATCACACCCGACATCATTCCCGACATCACTCCCGACATCACTCCCGACATCACTCCCGACATCATCCCCGACTTCATGGGGCAGCACGGTGGCATAGTGGTTAGCACTGTTGCCTCACAGCGCCAGGGACCCGGGTTCGAATCCGGCCTCGGGTGACTGTCTGTGTGGAGTTTGCACATTCTCCCCGTGTTTGCGTGGGTTTTCTCCGGGTGCTCCGGTATTCCTCCCACAGTCCAAAGATGTGCGGGTTAGGTTGATTGGCTATGATAAATTGACCCTTAGTGTTAGGGGAATTAAATACATGGGGTTACGGGGATAGGGTGGGATATGTGTTGGTGTAGGGGTTACAGGGATCGGGTGGGATATGTGTCGGTGCAGGCTCGATGGGTCGAAATGGCCTCTATCTGCACTGTGGGGTTTCTGTGATTCTGTGATTCACTCCCAACATCACTCCCGACATTACTCCCGACATCACTCCCGACATCACTCCCGACATCACCCCGACATCACTCCCGACATCACTCCCGACATCACTCCCGACATCACTCCCAACACCATTCCCGACATTACTCCCGACATCACTCCTGACATCACTCCCGACATCATTCCCAACATCACACATGATATCAGACCCGACATCACTTCCAGCATCATTCCATACATCACTCCCGACATCACTCCCAATATCACTCCCTACATCACTCCGGACATCAATCCCGACATCACTCCCGTCATCATTCCCGATATCACTCCCGACATCACTCCTGACATCACTCCCGACATCACTCCCGACATCACTCCCGACATCATTCCCGACATCACACATGATGTCAGACCCGACATCACTCCCGACATCACTCCCAACATCACTCCCAGCATCATTCCCGACATCACTCCTGACATCACTCCCAATATCACTCCCTACATCACTCCGGACATCAATCCCGACATCCCCCTTAGTGTTAGGGGGATTAAATACGTGGGGGTTACGGGGATAGGGTGGGATATGTGTTGGTGTAGGGTTTACGGGGATCGGGGGTGGGATATGTGTCGATGCAGGCTCGATGGGCCGAAATGGCCTCTATCTGCAATGTGGGGTTTCTGTGATTCTGTGATTCTGTGATCACTCCCGACATCATTCCCGATATCACTCCCGACATCACTCCTGACATCACTCCCGACATCACTTCCAACATCACTCCCGACATCACTCCTGACATCACTCCGGGTATCATCCCTGAAATCACTCCCGTCATCATTCCCGACATCACTCCCGACATCACTCCCAACAACATTCCCGACATGAATCGTGATATCACTTCCGACATCGTTCCCGAAATCATTCCCGACATTGCTCTCGACATCGCTCCCGACATTGCTCCCAACATCACTCCTGACAATACTCTCGACATCACTCCCAACAATACTCCCGATATCACCCCTGATATCATCCCCGACATCACTCCCAACATCATTCCCGACATTACTCCCGATATCAAACACGACATCACTCCCAAAATCATTCCCAACATCCCTCCTGACATCATTCCCAACATCACTCCCGGCATCACTGCTGACATCATCCCCGACATCACTCCCGACATCATTCCTGACATCACTCCCGACATCACTCCCGACAATACTCTCAGTATCACTCCCGACATCATTCCCGGAATCACTCCCCTCATCACTCCCCACATCATTCCTGACAATACTCTCGACATCACTCCTGACATTACTCCCGGCATCACTCCCGACATTACTCCTGCTTTTAACCCCGACATCACTCCCGACATCATCCCCGACATCACACCCGAAATCATTCCCGACATCACTCCCGACATCACTCCCGACATCACTCCCAACATCATCCCCGACTTCACTCCCAACATCACTCCCGACATTACTCCCGACATCACTCCCGACATCACTCCCGACATCACTCCCGACATCACCCCGACATCACTCCCGACATCACTCCCGACATCACTCCTGATATCACTCCTGACATCACTCCCGACATCACTCCCAAAATCATTCCCGACATCACTCCCGACATCAATCCTGACATCACTCCCGACATCATTCCTGACATCACACATGATATCAGACCCGACATCACTCCCGACATCACTCCCAACATCACTCCCAGCATCATTCCCGACATCACTCCCGACATCACTCCCAATATCACTCCATACATCACTCCGGACATCAATCCCGACATCACTCCCGACATCATTCCTGATATCACATCCGACATCACTCCTGACATCACTCCCGACATCACTCCCGACATCACTCCGAACATCATTCCCGACATTACTCCCAACATCACTCCCGACATCACTCCCGACATCATTCCCGACATCACACATGATATCAGACCCGACATCACTCCCGACATCACTCCCAACATCACTCCCAGCATCATTCCCGACATCACTCCTGACATCACTCCCAATATCACTCCCTACATCACTCCGGACATCAATCCCGACATCACTCCCGACATCATTCCTGATATCACTCCCGACATCACTCCTGACATCACTCCCGACATCACTCCCGACATCACTCCCGACATCACTCCCAAAATCATTCCCGACATTACTCCCAACATCACTCCCGACATCATTCCCGACATCACTCCCAATATCACTCCCTACATCACTCCGGACATCAATCCCGACATCACTCCCGACATCATTCCCGGTATCACTCCCAACATCACTCCCGACATCACTTCCGAGATCACTCCCGACATCACTCCTGACATCACTCCGGTTATCATCCCTGACATCACTCCCAAAATCATTCCCGACATTACTCCCAACATCACTCCCATCATCATTCCCGACATCACTCCCGACATCACTCCCAACAACATTCCCGACATGAATCCTGATATCACTCCCGACATCATTCCCGAAATCATTCCCGACATCGCTCTAGACATCGCTCCCGACATCACTCCTGACATCAGTCCCTACATCACTCCGGGCAGCAATCCCGACATCACTCCCGACATCATTCCCGATATCACTCCCGACATCACTCCTGACATCACTCCCGACATCACTCCCGACATCACTTCCGACATCACTCCCGACATCACTCCTGACGTCACTCCGGGTATCATCACTGACATCACTCCTGTCATCATTCCCGACATCACTCCCAACATCGCTCCCAACAACATTCCTGACATGAATCCTGATATCACTTCCGACATCGTTCCCGAAATCATTCCCGACATTGCTCTCGACATCGCTCCCGACATTGCTCCCAACATCACTCCTGACAATACTCTCGACATCACTCCCGACATCATTCCCGACAATACTCCCGATATCACCCCTGATATCATCCCCGACATCACTCCCAACATCATTCCCGATATTACTCCCGATATCAAACACGACATCACTCCCAAAATCATTCCCAACATCCCTCCTGACATCACTCCCAACATCACTCCCGGCATCACTGCTGACATCATCCCCGACATCACTCCCGACATCATTCCTGACATCATCCCCGACATCACTCCCGACATCATCCCCGACATCACTCCCGACATCATTCCTGACATCATTCCCGACATCACTCCCGACATCACTCCCGACATCACTCCCGACATCATCCCCGACTTCACTCCCAACATCACTCCCGACATTACTCCCGACATCACTCCCGAAATCACTCCCGACATCACTCCCGACATCACCCCAACATCACTCCCGACATCACTCCCGACATCACTCCTGATATCACTCCCGACATCACTCCCGACATCACTCCCAACATCATTCCCGACATTACTCCCGACATCACTCCTGACATCACTCCCGACATCATTCCTGACATCACACATGATATCAGACCCGACATCACTCCCGACATCACTCCCAACATCACTCCCAGCATCATTCCCGACATCACTCCCGACGTCACTCCCAATATCACTCCCTACATCACTCCGGACATTACTCCCAACATCACTCCCGACATCACTCCTGACATCACTCCCGACATCATTCCTGACATCACACATGATATCAGACCCGACATCACTCCCGACATCACTCCCAACATCACTCCCAGACATCACTCCTGACATCACTCCCGACATCACTCCCGACATCACTCCCAACATCATTCCCGACATTACTCCCAACATCACTCCCGACATCACTCCCGACATCATTCCCGACATCACACATGATATCAGACCCGACATCACTCCCGACATCACTCCCAACATCACTCCCAGCATCATTCCCGATATCACTCCCGACATCACTCCCAATATCACTCCCTACATCACTCCGGACATCAATCCCGACATCACTCCTGACATCATTCCCGATATCACTCCCGACATCACTCCTGACATCACTCCCGACATCACTCCAGACATCACTCCCGACATCACTCCCAACATCATTCCTGACATTACTCCCGACATCACTCCCGACATCACTCCTGACATCATTCCCGACATCACACATTATATCAGACCCGACATCACTCCCGACATCACTCCCAATATCACTCCCTACATCACTCCGGACATCAATCCCGACATCACTCCCGACATCATTCCCGATATCACTCCCAACATCACTCCCGACATCACTTCCGACATCACTCCCGACATCACTCCTGACATCACTCCGGTTATCATCCCTGACATCACTCCCATGATCATTCCCGACATCACTCCCGACATCACTCCCAACAACATACCCGACATGAATCCTGATATCACTCCCGACATCATTCCCGAAATCATTCCTGACATCGCTCTAGACATCGCTCCCGACATCGCTCCCGACATCACTCCTGACATCAGTCCTGATATCACTCTCGACATCATTCCTGACATCACTCCCGACATCACTCCCAACATCATTCCCGACATCATTCCCGACAATACTGCCGACATCTCTCCCGACATCTCTCCCGACATCACTCCCGACAGCACTACCGACATCTCTCCCGACATCATCCCCGATATCACTCCCGACATCACTCCCGATATCACTCCCGACATTACTCCTGATATCACTCCTGACATCATTCCCAACATCACTCCCGACGTCACTCCCGACATCACTCCAGACATCAATACCGACGTCACTCCTGACATCACTCCCGACATCACTCCCGACATCGCTCCTGATATCACTCCCGACATCACTCCCGACATCATTCCGACATCATTGCCGACATCGTTCCCGACAATACTCCCGACATCACTCCCGACATCATCCCCGACATCACTCCCGACATTATTCCCGACATCAATCCTGACATCACTCCCGACATCACTCCCGACATCACTCCCGACATCACTCCCGACATGAAACCCGATATCACTACCGACATTACTGCCGACATCACTCCCAACATCACTCCCGACATCAATCCCGATATCACCCCCGACATCATTCCTGACATCACTCCCGACATCACTCCTGACAGCACTCCCGACATCTCTCCCGACAGCCTCCCCAATATCACTCCCGACTTCACTCCCGATATCACTCCCGACATCAATCCTGATATCATTCCTGACATCATTCCCGACATCAGTCCCGACATCAGTCCCAACATCACTCCTGACATTGCTCCCGACATCACTCCCGACATCATTCCTGACATCATTCCTGATAATACTCCCGACATCATTCCCGACAGTACTACTGACATAATTCCCGACATCACTCCCGACATCATTCCCGACATCACTCCCGACATCATTGCAGACATCGTTCCCAACAATACTCCCGACATCACTCCCGACATCATCCCTGACATCACTCCCGACATTATTCCCAACATCACTCCCGACATCATTCCCGACATCACTCCCAATATCACTCCCTACATCACTCCGGACATCAATCCCGACATCAATCCCGATATCACCCCCGACATCATTCCTGACATCACTCCCGACATCACTCCTGACAGCACTCCCGACATCTCTCCCGACAGCCTCCCCAATATCACTCCCGACTTCACTCCCGATATCACTCCCGACATCAATCCTGATATCATTCCTGACATCATTCCCGACATCAGTCCCGACATCAGTCCCAACATCACTCCTGACATTGCTCCCGACATCACTCCCGACATCATTCCTGACATCATTCCTGATAATACTCCCGACATCATTCCCGACAGTACTACTGACATAATTCCCGACATCACTCCCGACATCATTCCCGACATCACTCCCGACATCATTGCAGACATCGTTCCCAACAATACTCCCGACATCACTCCCGACATCATCCCTGACATCACTCCCGACATTATTCCCGACATCACTCCCGACATCATTGCAGACATCGTTCCCAACAATACTCCCGACATCACTCCCGACATCACTCCCAAAATCATTCCCGACATTACTCCCAACATCACTCCCGACATCATTCCCGACATCACTCCCAATATCACTCCCTACATCACTCCGGACATCAATCCCGACATCACTCCCGACATCATTCCCGGTATCACTCCCAACATCACTCCCGACATCACTTCCGACATCACTCCCGACATCACTCCTGACATCACTCCGGTTATCATCCCTGACATCACTCCCAAAATCATTCCCGACATTACTCCCAACATCACTCCCATCATCATTCCCGACATCACTCCCGACATCACTCCCAACAACATTCCCGACATGAATCCTGATATCACTCCCGACATCATTCCCGAAATCATTCCCGACATCGCTCTAGACATCGCTCCCGACATCACTCCTGACATCAGTCCCTACATCACTCCGGGCAGCAATCCCGACATCACTCCCGACATCATTCCCGATATCACTCCCGACAACACTCCTGACATCACTCCCGACATCACTCCCGACATCACTTCCGACATCACTCCCGACATCACTCCTGACGTCACTCCGGGTATCATCACTGACATCACTCCTGTCATCATTCCCGACATCACTCCTGACATCACTCCCGACATCACTCCCGACATCACTCCCGACATCACTCCCAAAATCATTCCCGACATTACTCCCAACATCACTCCCGACATCATTCCCGACATCACTCCCAATATCACTCCCTACATCACTCCGGACATCAATCCCGACATCACTCCCGACATCATTCCCGGTATCACTCCCAACATCACTCCCGACATCACTTCCGACATCACTCCCGACATCACTCCTGACATCACTCCGGTTATCATCCCTGACATCACTCCCAAAATCATTCCCGACATTACTCCCAACATCACTCCCAACATCATTCCCGACATCACTCCCGACATCACTCCCAACAACATTCCCGACATGAATCCTGATATCACTCCCGACATCATTCCCGAAATCATTCCCGACATCGCTCTAGACATCGCTCCCGACATCGCTCCCGACATCACTCCTGACATCAGTCCTGATATCACTCTCGACATCATTCCTGACATCACTCCCGACATCACTCCCAACATCATTCCCGACATCATTCCCGACAATACTGCCGACATCTCTCCCGACATCTCTCCCGACATCACTCCCGACAGCACTACCGACATCTCTCCCGACATCATCCCCGATATCACTCCCGACATCACTCCCGATATCACTCCCGACATTACTCCTGATATCACTCCTGACATCATTCCCAACATCACTCCCGACGTCACTCCCGACATCACTCCAGACATCAATACCGACGTCACTCCTGACATCACTCCCGACATCACTCCCGACATCGCTCCTGATATCACTCCCGACATCACTCCCGACATCATTCCGACATCATTGCCGACATCGTTCCCGACAATACTCCCGACATCACTCCCGACATCATCCCCGACATCACTCCCGACATTATTCCCGACATCAATCCTGACATCACTCCCGACATCACTCCCGACATCACTCCCGACATCACTCCCGACATGAAACCCGATATCACTACCGACATTACTGCCGACATCACTCCCAACATCACTCCCGACATCAATCCCGATATCACCCCCGACATCATTCCTGACATCACTCCCGACATCACTCCTGACAGCACTCCCGACATCTCTCCCGACAGCCTCCCCAATATCACTCCCGACTTCACTCCCGATATCACTCCCGACATCAATCCTGATATCATTCCTGACATCATTCCCGACATCAGTCCCGACATCAGTCCCAACATCACTCCTGACATTGCTCCCGACATCACTCCCGACATCATTCCTGACATCATTCCTGATAATACTCCCGACATCATTCCCGACAGTACTACTGACATAATTCCCGACATCACTCCCGACATCATTCCCGACATCACTCCCGACATCATTGCAGGCATCGTTCCCAACAATACTCCCGACATCACTCCCGACATCATCCCTGACATCACTCCCGACATTATTCCCAACATCAATCCTGACATCACTCCCGATATCATTCCTGACATCATTCCGGATATCACTCCTGACATTACTCCCGACATCACTCCAGACATCATCCCCGATATCACTCCCGACATCACTCCCGATATCACTCCCGACATCACTCCTGATATCACTCCCGACATCATTCCCGACGTCACTCCTGACATCACTGCATACATCACTCCTGACATCACTCCCGACATCACTCCCGACATCATTCCCGACCTCATTCTTGCCAATACTCCTGACATCATTCCCGACAATACTCCTGACATCATTCCTGACATCACTCCCGACATCACTCCCAACACCACTCCCAATATCACTCCCGACATCACTCCTGACACCACTCCCCACATCACTCCCGACATCACTCCCGACATCATTCCTGTCATCATTCCGGACAATACTCCCGACGTCATTCCCGATATCACTCCCGACGTCACTCCTGACATCACTCCCGACATCACTCCCGACATAACTCCCAACATCATTCCCGACATTATTCCTGACATCACTCCCGACATCACTCCTGACATCAATCCCGACATCACTCCCGACATCATTCCTGATATCACTCCCGACATCACTCCTGACATCACTCCCGACATCACTCCCGACATCACTTCCGAAATCACTCCCGACATCACTCCTGACATCACTCCGGGTATCATCCCTGACATCACTCCCGTCATCATTCCCGACATCACTCCCGACATCACTCCCCACAACGTTCCTGACATGATTTCTGATATCACTCCCGACATCATTCCCAAAATCATTCCCAACATCGCTCTCGACATCGCTCCCGACATCACTCCTGACAGCAGTCCTGATATCACTCTCGACATCACTCCTGACATCACTCCCAACATCACTCCCGACATCACTCCCGACATCACTCCCGACATCACTCCCGACAGCACTCCCGACATCTCCCCCAACGTCATCCCCGATATCACTCCCGGCATCACTCCCGATATCACTCCTGACATTACTCCTGATATCACTCCTGGCATCATTCCCAACAATACTCCCGACATCACTCCCGACATCACTCCTGACATCATTCCCGACTATACTCATGACATCACTCCCGACATCACTCCCAACATCATCCCTGACATCACTCCTGACATCAACCCCGACATCACTCCCGACATTATTCCCGACATCACTCCCGTCATCACTCCCGGCAATATCCCAACATCACTCTCGACATCACTCTCGACATCACTCCCAACATAACTCCTGACAATACTCTCGACATCACTCCCGACATCATTCCCGACAATACCTCCGCTATCACACCTGATATCATCCCCGACATCACTCCCAACATCATTCCCGACATTACTTCCGATATCACAATCGACATCACTCCCAAAATCATTCCCAACATCCCTCCTGACATCACTCCCAACATCACTCCCGGCATCACTGCTGACATCATCCCCGACATCACTCCCGACATTGTTCCTGACATCACTCCTGACATCACTCCCGACAATACACTCGACATCACTCCCGACATCATTCCCGACATTACTCCTGTCATTACGCCTGACATCATTCCCGACAATACTCTCGTTATCACTCCCGACATCATTCCCGGCGTCACTCCCCTCATCACTACCCACATCATTCCCGACAATACTCTCGACATCACTCCCGACATTACTCCTGGCATCACTCCCGACATTACTCCTGATATTACCCCCGACATCATCCCTGACATCACACCCGACATCATTCCTGACATCACTCCCGACATCACTCCCGACATCACTCCCAACATCATCAATGACTTCACTCCCGACATCACTCCAGACATTACTCCCGACATCACTCCCGACATCACCCCGACATCACTCCTGACATCACTCCCGACATCACTCCTGATATCACTCCCGACATCACTCCCGAAATCACTCCCAACATCATTCCCGACATTACTCCTGACATCACTCCCGACATCACTCCCGACATCATTCCCGACATCACACATGATATCAGACCCGACATCACTCCTGACATCACTCCCAACATCACTCCCAGCACCATTCTGACATCACTCCCAACATCACTCCCAATATCACTCCCTACATCACTCCGGACAGCAATCCCGACATCACTCCTGTCATCATTCCCGATATCACTCCCGACATCACTCCTGACATCACTCCCGACATCACTCCCGACATCACTCCCAACATCATTCCCGACATTACTCCCGACATCACTCCCGACATCACTCCCGACATCATTCCCGACACCACACACGATATCAGACCTGAAATCACTCCCGACATCACTCCCAATATCACTCCCTACATCACTCCGGACATCAATCCCGACATCACTCCCGACATCATTCCCGATATCACTCAAGACATCACTCCCAACATCACTCCCGACATCACTTCCGACATCTCTCCTGACATCACTCCTGACATCACTCCGGGTATCATCCCTTACATCACTCCTGTCATCATTCCCGTCATCACTCCCGACATCACTCCCAACAACATTCCCGACATGAATCCTGATATCACTCCCGACATCACTCCCGGCAATACTCTCGACATCACTCCCGACATCATTCCCGACCTTACACCCGACATTACTCCTGACATCATTCCGACAATACTCTCGGTATCACTCCCGACATCATTCCCGGCATCACTCCCCTCATCACTCCCCACATCATTCCCGACAATACTCTCGACATCATTCCCGACATTACTCCTGGCATCACTCCCGACATTACTCCTGATATTACCCCCAACATCACTCCCGACATCATCCCCGACATCACACCCGACATCATTCCCGACATCACTCCCGACATCACTCCCGACATGACTCCCGTCATCATCCACGACAACACTCCCGACATCACTCCCGACATCATTGCAGACATCGTTCCCAACAATACTCCCGACATCACTCCCGACATCATCCCTGACATCACTCCCGACATTATTCCCAACATCAATCCTGACATCACTCCCGATATCATTCCTGACATCATTCCGGATATCACTCCTGACATTACTCCCGACATCACTCCAGACATCATCCCCGATATCACTCCCGACATCACTCCCGATATCACTCCCGACATCACTCCTGATATCACTCCCGACATCATTCCCGACGTCACTCCTGACATCACTGCATACATCACTCCTGACATCACTCCCGACATCACTCCCGACATCATTCCCGACCTCATTCTTGCCAATACTCCTGACATCATTCCCGACAATACTCCTGACATCATTCCTGACATCACTCCCGACATCACTCCCAACACCACTCCCAATATCACTCCCGACATCACTCCTGACACCACTCCCCACATCACTCCCGACATCACTCCCGACATCATTCCTGTCATCATTCCGGACAATACTCCCGACGTCATTCCCGATATCACTCCCGACGTCACTCCTGACATCACTCCCGACATCACTCCCGACATAACTCCCAACATCATTCCCGACATTATTCCTGACATCACTCCCGACATCACTCCTGACATCAATCCCGACATCACTCCCGACATCATTCCTGATATCACTCCCGACATCACTCCTGACATCACTCCCGACATCACTCCCGACATCACTTCCGAAATCACTCCCGACATCACTCCTGACATCACTCCGGGTATCATCCCTGACATCACTCCCGTCATCATTCCCGACATCACTCCCGACATCACTCCCCACAACGTTCCTGACATGATTTCTGATATCACTCCCGACATCATTCCCAAAATCATTCCCAACATCGCTCTCGACATCGCTCCCGACATCACTCCTGACAGCAGTCCTGATATCACTCTCGACATCACTCCTGACATCACTCCCAACATCACTCCCGACATCACTCCCGACATCACTCCCGACAGCACTCCCGACATCTCCCCCAACGTCATCCCCGATATCACTCCCGGCATCACTCCCGATATCACTCCTGACATTACTCCTGATATCACTCCTGGCATCATTCCCAACAATACTCCCGACATCACTCCCGACATCACTCCTGACATCATTCCCGACTATACTCATGACATCACTCCCGACATCACTCCCAACATCATCCCTGACATCACTCCTGACATCAACCCCGACATCACTCCCGACATTATTCCCGACATCACTCCCGTCATCACTCCCGGCAATATCCCAACATCACTCTCGACATCACTCTCGACATCACTCCCAACATAACTCCTGACAATACTCTCGACATCACTCCCGACATCATTCCCGACAATACCTCCGCTATCACACCTGATATCATCCCCGACATCACTCCCAACATCATTCCCGACATTACTTCCGATATCACAATCGACATCACTCCCAAAATCATTCCCAACATCCCTCCTGACATCACTCCCAACATCACTCCCGGCATCACTGCTGACATCATCCCCGACATCACTCCCGACATTGTTCCTGACATCACTCCTGACATCACTCCCGACAATACACTCGACATCACTCCCGACATCATTCCCGACATTACTCCTGTCATTACGCCTGACATCATTCCCGACAATACTCTCGTTATCACTCCCGACATCATTCCCGGCGTCACTCCCCTCATCACTACCCACATCATTCCCGACAATACTCTCGACATCACTCCCGACATTACTCCTGGCATCACTCCCGACATTACTCCTGATATTACCCCCGACATCATCCCTGACATCACACCCGACATCATTCCTGACATCACTCCCGACATCACTCCCGACATCACTCCCAACATCATCAATGACTTCACTCCCGACATCACTCCAGACATTACTCCCGACATCACTCCCGACATCACCCCGACATCACTCCTGACATCACTCCCGACATCACTCCTGATATCACTCCCGACATCACTCCCGAAATCACTCCCAACATCATTCCCGACATTACTCCTGACATCACTCCCGACATCACTCCCGACATCATTCCCGACATCACACATGATATCAGACCCGACATCACTCCTGACATCACTCCCAACATCACTCCCAGCACCATTCTGACATCACTCCCAACATCACTCCCAATATCACTCCCTACATCACTCCGGACAGCAATCCCGACATCACTCCTGTCATCATTCCCGATATCACTCCCGACATCACTCCTGACATCACTCCCGACATCACTCCCGACATCACTCCCAACATCATTCCCGACATTACTCCCGACATCACTCCCGACATCACTCCCGACATCATTCCCGACACCACACACGATATCAGACCTGAAATCACTCCCGACATCACTCCCAATATCACTCCCTACATCACTCCGGACATCAATCCCGACATCACTCCCGACATCATTCCCGATATCACTCAAGACATCACTCCCAACATCACTCCCGACATCACTTCCGACATCTCTCCTGACATCACTCCTGACATCACTCCGGGTATCATCCCTTACATCACTCCTGTCATCATTCCCGTCATCACTCCCGACATCACTCCCAACAACATTCCCGACATGAATCCTGATATCACTCCCGACATCACTCCCGGCAATACTCTCGACATCACTCCCGACATCATTCCCGACATTACACCCGACATTACTCCTGACATCATTCCGACAATACTCTCGGTATCACTCCCGACATCATTCCCGGCATCACTCCCCTCATCACTCCCCACATCATTCCCGACAATACTCTCGACATCATTCCCGACATTACTCCTGGCATCACTCCCGACATTACTCCTGATATTACCCCCAACATCACTCCCGACATCATCCCCGACATCACACCCGACATCATTCCCGACATCACTCCCGACATCACTCCCGACATGACTCCCGTCATCATCCACGACAACACTCCCGACATCACTCCCTACATTACTCCCGACATCACTCCCGACATCACTCCCGACATCACCCCGATATCACTCCCGACATCACTCCCGACATCACTCCTGATATCACTCCCGACATCACTCCCGACATCACTCCCAACGTCATTCCCGACATTCCTCCCGACATCACTCCCGACATCATTCCCGACATCATTCCCGACATCACACATGATATCAGACCGGACATCACTCCCGACATCACTCCCAACATCACTCCCAGCATCATTCCCGACATGACTCCCGACATCACTCCCAATATGACTCCCGACATCACTCCCAATATCACTCCCTACATCACTCCGGACAGCAATCCCGACATCACTCCCGACATCATTCCCGATAGCACTCCCGACATCACTCCTGACATCACTCCCGACATCACTCCCGACATCACTCCCAACATCATTCCCGACATTACTCCCAACATCACTCCCGACATCACTCCCGACATCATTCCCGACATCACACACGATATCAGACCCGACATCACTCCCGACATCACTACCAATATCACTCCCAACATCACTCCAGACATCAATCCCGACATCACTCCTGACATCATTCCTGATATCACTCCCGACATCACTCCTGACATCACTCCCAACATCACTCCCGACATCACTTCCGACATCACTCCCGACATCACTCCTGACATCACTCCGGGTATCATCCCTGACATCACTCCTGTCATCATTCCCGACATCATTCCCGACATCACTCCCAACAACATTCCCGACATGAATCCTGATATCACTCCCAACATCATTCCCGAAATCATTCCCGACATTGCTCTCGACATCGCTCCTGACATCGTTCCCAACATCACTCCTGACAATACTCTCGACATCACTGCTGACATCATCCCCGACATCACTCCCGACATCGTTCCTGACATCACTCCCGACATCACTCCCGAAAATACTCTCGACATCACTCCCAACATCATTCCCGACATTACACCCGATATTACTCCTGACATCATTCCCGACAATACTCTCGGTATCACTCCCGACATCATTCCCGGCATCACTCCCCTCATCACTCCCCACATCATTCCCGACAATACTCTCGACATCAATCCCGACATTACACCCGGCATCACTCCCGACATTACTCCTGATATTAGCCCCGACATCACTCCCGACATCATCCCCGACATCACACCCGACATCATTCCCGACATCACTCCCGACATCACTCCCGACATCACTCCCATCATCATCCCCGACTTCACTCCCGACATCATCCCTACATTACTCCCGACATCACTCCCGACATCACTCCCGCCATCACTCCAGACATCACCCCGACATCACTCCTGACATCTCTCCTGACACAACACCTGATATCACTCCAGACATCACTCCCGACATCACTCCCAACATCATTCCCGACATTACTCCCGACATCACTCCCGACATCATTCCCGACATCACACATGATATCAGACCTGACATCACACCCAGCATCATTCCCGACATCACTCACGACATCACTCCCAAAATCACTCCCTACATCACTGCGGACATCAATCCCGACATCAATCCCGACATCATTCCTGATATCACTCCCGACATCACTCCTGGCATCACTCCCGACATCACTCCCGACATCACTCCCAACATCATTCCCGACATTACTCCCGACATCACTCCCGACATCACTCCCAATATCACTCCCTACATCACTCTGGACATCAATCCCGACATCACTCCCGACATCATTCCCGATATCACTCCCGACATCACTCCTGACATCACTTCCAACATCACTCCCGACATCACTTCCGACATCACTCCCGACATCATTCCCGACATCACACACGATATCAGACCCGACATCACTCCCAATATCACTCCTGACATCACTCCTGACATCACTCCCGACATCACTCCCAACATCATTCCCGACATTACTCCCGACATCACTCCCGACATCATTCCCGACATCACACACGATATCAGACCCGACATCACTCCCAATATCACCCCCTACATCACTCCGGCCATCAATCCCGACATCACTCCCGACATCATTCCCGATATCACTCCCGACATCACTCCTGACATCACTCCCAACATCACTCCTGACATCACTTCCGACATCACTCCCAACTTCACTCCTGACATCACTCCGGGTATCATCCCTGACATCACTCCCGTCATCATTCCCGACATCACTCCCGACATCACTCCCAACAACATTCCCAACATGAATCCTGATATCACTTCCGACATCGTTCCCGAAATCATTCCCGACATTGCTCTCGACATCGCTCCCGACATTGCTCCCAACATCAATCCTGACAATACTCTCGACATCACTCCCGACATCATTCCCGATAATACTCCCGATATCACCCCTGATATCATCCCCGACATCACTCCCAACATCATTCCCGACATTACTCCCGATATCAAACACGACATCACTCCCAAATCATTCCCAACATCCCTCCTGACATCACTCCCAACATCACTCCTGGCATCACTGCTGACATCATCCCCGACATCACACCCGACATCGTTCCTGACATCACTCCCGACATCACTCCCGACAATACTCTCAGTATCACTCCCGACATCATTCCCGGAATCACTCCCCTCATCACTCCTCACATCATTCCTGACAATACTCTCGACATCACTCCCGACATTACTCCCAGCATCACTCCCGACATTACTCCTGATATTACCCCCGACATCACTCCCGACATCATCCCCGACATCACACCCGACATCATTCCCGACATCACTCCCGACATCACTCCCGACATCATCCCCGACTTCATGGGGCAGCACGGTGGCATAGTGGTTAGCACTGTTGCCTCACAGCGCCAGGGACCCGGGTTCGAATCCGGCCTCGGGTGACTGTCTGTGTGGAGTTTGCACATTCTCCCCGTGTTTGCGTGGGTTTTCTCCGGGTGCTCCGGTATTCCTCCCACAGTCCAAAGATGTGCGGGTTAGGTTGATTGGCTATGATAAATTGACCCTTAGTGTTAGGGGGATTAAATACGTGGGGTTACGGGGATAGGGTGGGATATGTGTTGGTGTAGGGGTTACAGGGATCGGGTGGGATATGTGTCGGTGCAGGCTCGATGGGCCGAAATGGCCTCTATCTGCACTGTGGGGTTTCTGTGATTCTGTGATTCACTCCCAACATCACTCCCGACATTACTCCCGACATCACTCCCGACATCACTCCCGACATCACCCCGACATCACTCCCGACATCACTCCCGACATCACTCCCAACACCATTCCCGACATTACTCCCGACATCACTCCTGACATTACTCCCGACATCATTCCCGACATCACACATGATATCAGACCCGACATCACTTCCAGCATCATTCCCGACATCACTCCCGACATCACTCCCAATATCACTCCCTACATCACTCCAGACATCAATCCCGACATCACTCCCGTCATCATTCCCGATATCACTCCAGACATCACTCCTGACATCACTCCCGACATCACTCCCGACATCACTCCCAACATCATTCCCGACATTACTCCCAACATCACTCCCGACATCACTCCCGACATCATTCCCGACATCACACATGATGTCAGACCCGACATCACTCCCGACATCACTCCCAACATCACTCCCAGCATCATTCCCGACATCACTCCTGACATCACTCCCAATATCACTCCCTACATCACTCCGGACATCAATCCCGACATCCTCCTTAGTGTTAGGGGGATTAAATACGTGGGGGTTACGGGGATAGGGTGGGATGTGTGTTGGTGTAGGGGTTACGGGGATCGGGGGTGGGATATGTGTCGGTGCAGGCTCGATGGGCCGAAATGGCCTCTATCTGCAATGTGGGGTTTCTGTGATTCTGTGATTCTGTGATCACTCCCGACATCATTCCCGATATCACTCCCGACATCACTCCTGACATCACTCCCGACATCACTCCCGACATCACTCCGGACATCAATCCCGACATCACTCCCGACATCATTCCTGATATCACTCCCGACATCACTCCTGACATCACTCCCGACATCACTCCCGACATCACTCCGAACATCATTCCCGACATTACTCCCAACATCATTCCCGACATCACACATGATATCAGACCCGACATCACTCCCGACATCACTCCCAACATCACTCCCAGCATCATTCCCGACATCACTCCTGACATTACTCCCAATATCACTCCCTACATCACTCCGGACATCAATCCCGACATCACTCCCGACATCATTCCTGATATCACTCCCGACATCACTCCCGACATCACTCCCGACATCATCCCCGACTTCACTCCCGACATCACTCCTGACATTACTCCCGACATCACTCCCGACATCACTCCCGACATCACTCCCGACATCACCCCGACATCACTCCCGACATCACTACTGACATCACTCCTGATATCACTTCCGACATCACTCCCGACTTCACTCCCAACATCATTCGCGACATCACTCCCGACATCACTCCCGACATCAATCCCGACATCACACATGATATCAGACCCGACATCACTCCCGACATCACTCCCAACATCAATCCCAGCATCATTCCCGACATCACCACTGACATCACTCCTGATATCACTTCCGACATCACTCCCGACTTCACTCCCAACATCATTCCCGACATCACTCCGGACATCAATCCCGACATCACTCCCGACATCATTCCCGACATCACTCCCAATATCACTCCTGACATCACTCCTGACATCACTCCCGAAATCACTCCCAACATCATTCCCGACATTACTCCCGACATCACTCCCGACATCACTCCCGACATCATTCCCGCCATCACATACGATATCAGACCCGACATCACTCCCAATATCACCCCCTACATCACTCCGGCCATCAATCCCGACATCACTCCCGACATCATTCCCGATATCACTCCCGACATCACTCCTGACATCACTCCCAACATCACTCCTGACATCACTTCCGACATCACTCCCAACTTCACTCCTGACATCACTCCGGGTATCATCCCTGACATCACTCCCGTCATCATTCCCGACATCACTCCCGACATCACTCCCAACAACATTCCCAACATGAATCCTGATATCACTTCCGACATCGTTCCCGAAATCATTCCCGACATTGCTCTCGACATCGCTCCCGACATTGCTCCCAACATCACTCCTGACAATACTCTCGACATCACTCCCGACATCATTCCCGACAATACTCCCGATATCACCCCTGATATCATCCCCGACATCACTCCCAACATCATTCCCGACATTACTCCCGATATCAAACACGACATCACTCCCAAATCATTCCCAACATCCCTCCTGACATCACTCCCAACATCACGCCCGGCATCACTGCTGACATCATCCCCGACATCACACCCGACATAGTTCCTGACATCACTCCCCTCATCACACCCCACATCATTCCTGACAATACTCTCGACATCACTCCCGACATCATTCCCGACATTACTCCCGATATCAAACACGACATCACTCCCAAACTCATTCCCAACATCCCTCCTGACATCACTCCCAACATCACTCCCGGCATCACTGCTGACATCATCCCCGACATCACTCCCGACATCATTCCTGACATCACTCCCGACATCACTCCCGACAATACTCTCAGTATCACTCCCGACATCATTCCCGGAATCACTCCCCTCATCACTCCCCACATCATTCCTGACAATACTCTCGACATCACTCCTGCCATTACTCCCGGCATCACTCCCAATATCACTCCCTACATCACTCCGGACATCAATCCCGACATCACTCCCGTCATCATTCCCGATATCACTCCCGACATCACTCCTGACATCACTCCCGACATCACTCCCGACATCACTCCCAACATCATTCCCGACATTACTCCCAACATCACTCCCGACATCACTCCCGACATCATTCCCGACATCACACATGATGTCAGACCCGACATCTCTCCCGACATCACTCCCAACATCACTCCCAGCATCATTCCCGACATCACTCCTGACATCACTCCCAATATCACTCCGTACATCACTCCGGACATCAATCCCGACATCCCCCTTAGTGTTAGGGGGATTAAATACGTGGGGGTTACGGGGATAGGGTGGGATATGTGTTGGTGTAGGGGTTACGGGGATCGAGGGTGGGATATGTGTCGGTGCAGGCTCGATGGGCCGAAATGGCCTCTATCTGCAATGTGGGGTTTCTGTGATTCTGTGATTCTGTGATCACTCCCGACATCATTCCCGATATCACTCCCGACATCACTCCTGACATCACTCCCGACATCACTCCCGACATCACTTCCGACATCACTCCCGACATCACTCCTGACATCACTCCGGGTATCATCCCTGAAATCACTCCCGTCATCATTCCCGACATCACTCCCGACATCACTCCCAACAACATTCCCGACATGAATCGTGATATCACTTCCGACATCGTTCCCGAAATCATTCCCGACATTGCTCTCGACATCGCTCCCGACATTGCTCCTGACAATACTCTCGACATCACTCCCCACAATACTCCCGATATCACCCCTGATATCATCCCCGACATCACTCCCAACATCATTCCCGACATTACTCCCGATATCAAACACGACATCACTCCCAAAATCATTCCCAACATCCCTCCTGACATCATTCCCAACATCACTCCCGGCATCACTGCTGACATCATCCCCGACATCACTCCCGACATCATTCCTGACATCACTCCCGACATCACTCCCGACAATACTCTCAGTATCACTCCCGACATCATTCCCGGAATCACTCCCCTCATCACTCCCCACATCATTCCTGACAATACTCTCGACATCACTCCTGACATTACTCCCGGCATCACTCCCGACATTACTCCTGCTTTTACCCCCGACATCACTCCCGACATCATCCCCGACATCACACCCAACATCATTCCCGACATCACTCCCGACATCACTCCCGACATCACTCCCAACATCATCCCCGACTTCACTCCCAACATCACTCCCGACATTACTCGCGACATCACTCCCGACATCACTCCCGACATCACTCCCGACATCACCCCGACATCACTCCCGACATCACACCCGACATCATTCCCGACATCACACATGATATCAGACCCGACATCACTCCCGACATCACTCCCAACATCACTCCCGACATCATTCCCGACATCACACATGATATCAGACCCGACATCACTCCCGACATCACTCCCAACATCACTCCCAGCATCATTCCCGACATCACTCCTGACATCACTCCCAATATCACTCCCTACATCACTCCAGACATCAATCCCGACATCACTCCCGACATCATTGCTGATATCACTCCCGACATCACTCCTGACATCACTCCCGACATCACTCCCGACAACACTCCCAACATCATTCCCGACATTACTCCCAACATCAATCCCGACATCATTCCCGACATCACACATGATATCAGACCCGACATCACTCCCGACATCACTCCCAATATCACTCCCTACATCACTCCGGACATCAATCCCGACATCACTCCCGACATCATTCCCGGTATCACTCCCAACATCACTCCCGACATCACTTCCGACATCACTCCCGACATCACTCCTGACATCACTCCGGTTATCATCCCTGACATCACTCCCATCATCATTCCCGACATCACTCCTGACATCACTCCCAACAACATTCCCGACATGAATCCTGATATCACTCCCGACATCATTCCCGAAATCATTCCCGACATCGCTCTAGACATCGCTCCCGACATCACTCCGACATCACTCCTGACATCAGTCCCTACATCACTCCGGGCAGCAATCCCGACATCACTCCCGACATCATTCCCGATATCACTCCCGACATCACTCCTGACATCACTCCCGACATCACTCCCGACATCACTTCCGACATCACTCCCGACATCACTCCTGACGTCACTCCGGGTATCATCCCTGACATCACTCCCATCATCATTCCCGACATCACTCCTGACATCACTCCCAACAACATTCCCGACATGAATCCTGATATCACTCCCGACATCATTCCCGAAATCATTCCCGACATCGCTCTAGACATCGCTCCCGACATCACTCCGACATCACTCCCGACATCACTCCGACATCACTCCTGACATCAGTCCCTACATCACTCCGGGCAGCAATCCCGACATCACTCCCGACATCATTCCCGATATCACTCCCGACATCACTCCTGACATCACTCCCGACATCACTCCCGACATCACTTCCGACATCACTCCCGACATCACTCCTGACGTCACTCCGGGTATCATCACTGACATCACTCCTGTCATCATTCCCGACATCACTCCCAACATCACTCCCAACAACATTCCCGACATGAATCCTGATATCACTTCCGACATCGTTCCCGAAATCATTCCCGACATTGCTCTCGACATCGCTCCCGACATTGCTCCCAACATCACTCCTGACAATACTCTCGACATCACTCCCGACATCATTCCTGACAATACTCCCGATATCACCCCTGATATCATCCCCGACATCACTCCCAACATCATTCCCGATATTACTCCCGATATCAAACACGACATCACTCCCAAAATCATTCCCAACATCCCTCCTGACATCACTCCCAACATCACTGCTGACATCATCCCCGACATCACTCCCGACATCATTCCTGACATCATCCCCGACATGACTCCCGACATCATTCCTGACATCACTCCCGACATCACTCCCGACATCACTCCCGACATCATCCCCGACTTCACTCCCAACATCACTTCCGACATCACTCCCGACATCACTCCCGACATCACTCCCGACATCACCCCAACATCACTCCCGACATCACTCCCGGCATCACTCCTGATATCACTCCCGACATCACTCCCGACATCACTCCCAACATCATTCCCGACATTACTCCCGACATCACTCCTGACATCACTCCCGACATCATTCCTGACATCACACATGATATCAGACCCGACATCACTCCCGACATCACTCCCAACATCACTCCCAGCATCATTCCCGACATCACTCCCGACATCACTCCCAATATCACTCCCTACATCACTCCGGACATCAATCCCGACATCACTCCCGACATCATTCCCGATATCTCTCCAGACATCACTCCTGACATCACTCCCGACATCACTCCCGACATCACTCCCAACATCATTCCCGACATTACTCCCAACATCACTCCCGACATCACTCCCGACATCATTCCCGACATCACACATGATATCAGACCCGACATCACTCCCGACATCACTCCCAACATCACTCCCAGCATCATTCCCGACATCACTCCCGACATCACTCCCAATATCACTCCCTACATCACTCCGGACATCAATCCCGACATCACTCCTGACATCATTCCCGATATCACTCCCGACATCACTCCTGACATCACTCCCGACATCACTCCCAACATCATTCCTGACATTACTCCCGACATCACTCCCGACATCACTCCCGACATCATTCCCGACATCACACATGATATCAGACCCGACATCACTCCCGACATCACTCCCAATATCACTACCTACATCACTTCGGACATCAATCCCGACATCACTCCCGACATCATTCCCGATATCACTCCCAACATCACTCCCGACATCACTTCCGACATCACTCCCGACATCACTCCTGACATCACTCCGGTTATCATCCCTGACATCACTCCCGTCATCATTCCCGACATCACTCCCGACATCACTCCCAACAACATACCCGACATGAATCCTGATATCACTCACGACATCATTCCCGAAATCATTCCTGACATCGCTCTAGACATCGCTCCCGACATCGCTCCCGACATCACTCCTGACATCAGTCCTGATATCACTCTCGACATCATTCCTGACATCACTCCCGACATCACTCCCAACATCATTCCCGACATCATTCCCGACAATACTGCCGACATCTCTCCCGACATCACTCCCGACATCACTCCCGACAGCACTACCGACATCTCTCCCGACATCATCCCCGATATCACTCCGGACATCACTCACGATATCACTGGCGACATTACTCCTGATATCACTCCTGACATCATTCCCAACATCACTCCCGACGTCACTCCCGACATCACTCCAGACATCAATACCGACATCACTCCTGACATCATTCCCGACATCATTCCTGACAATACTCCCGACTTCATTCCCGACAGTACTCCTGACATCATTCCCGACATCACTCCCGACATCACTCCCGACATCGCTCCTGATATCACTCCCGACATCACTCCCGACATCACTCCCGACATCATTCCGACATCATTGCCGACATCGTTCCCGACAATACTCCCGACATCACTCCCGACATCATCCCCGACATCACTCCCGACATTATTCCCGACATCAATCCTGACATCACTCCCGACATCACTCCCGACATCACTCCCGACATCACTCCCGACATGAAACCCGATATCACTACCGACATTACTGCAGACATCACTCCCAACATCACTCCCGACATCAATCCCGATATCACCCCCGACATCATTCCTGACATCACTCCCGACATCACTCCCGACAGCACTCCCGACATCTCTCCCGACAGCCTCCCCGATATCACTCCCGACATCACTCCTGATATCACTCCCGACATCAATCCTGATATCATTCCTGACATCATTCCCGACATCACTCCCGACATCAGTCCCAACATCACTCCTGACATTGCTCCCGACATCACTCCCGACATCATTCCTGACATCATTCCTGATAATACTCCCGACATCATTCCCGACAGTACTACTGACATAATTCCCAACATCACTCCCGACATCATTCCCGACATCACTCCCGACATCATTGCAGACATCGTTCCCAACAATACTCCCGACATCACTCCCGACATCATCCCTGACATCACTCCCGACATTATTCCCAACATCAATCCTGACATCACTCCCGATATCATTCCTGACATCATTCCTGATATCACTCCTGACATTACTCCCGACATCACTCCAGACATCATCCCCGATATCACTCCCGACATCACTCCCGATATCACTCCCGACATCACTCCTGATATCACTCCCGACATCATTCCCGACATCACTCCTGACATCACTGCATACATCACTACTGACATCACTCCCGACATCACTCCCGACATCATTCCCGACCTCATTCTTGCCAATACTCCTGACATCATTCCCGACAATACTCCTGACGTCATTCCTGACATCACTCCCGACATCACTCCCAACATCACTCCCAGTATCACTCCCGACATCACTCCTGACACCACTCCCCACATCACTCCCGACATCACTCCCGACATCATTCCTGTCATCATTCCGGACAATACTCCCGACGTCATTCCCGATATCACTCCCGACGTCACTCCTGACATCACTCCCGACATCACTCCCGACATAACTCCCAACATCATTCCCGACATTATTCCTGACATCACTCCCGACATCACTCCTGACATCAATCCCGACATCACTCCCGACATCATTCCTGATATCACTCCCGACATCACTCCTGACATCACTCCCGACATCACTCCCGACATCACTTCCGAAATCACTCCCGACATCACTCCTGACATCACTCCGGGTATCATCCCTGACATCACTCCCGTCATCATTCCCGACATCACTCCCGACATCACTCCCCACAACGTTCCTGACATGATTTCTGATATCACTCCCGACATCATTCCCAAAATCATTCCCAACATCGCTCTCGACATCGCTCCCGACATCACTCCTGACAGCAGTCCTGATATCACTCTCGACATCACTCCTGACATCACTCCCAACATCACTCCCGACATCACTCCCGACATCACTCCCGACAGCACTCCCGACATCTCCCCCAACGTCATCCCCGATATCACTCCCGGCATCACTCCCGATATCACTCCTGACATTACTCCTGATATCACTCCTGGCATCATTCCCAACAATACTCCCGACATCACTCCCAACATCACTCCTGACATCATTCCCGACTATACTCATGACATCACTCCCGACATCACTCCCAACATCATCCCTGACATCACTCCTGACATCAACCCCGACATCGCTCCCGACATTATTCCCGACATCACTCCCGTCATCACTCCCGGCAACATCCCAACATCACTCTCGACATCACTCTCGACATCACTCCCAACATAACTCCTGACAATACTCTCGACATCACTCACGACATCATTCCCGACAATACCTCCGCTATCACACCTGATATCATCCCCGACATCACTCCCAACATCATTCCCGACATTACTTCCGATATCACAATCGACATCACTCCCAAAATCATTCCCAACATCCCTCCTGACATCACTCCCAACATCACTCCCGGCATCACTGCTGACATCATCCCCGACATCACTCCCGACATTGTTCCTGACATCACTCCTGACATCACTCCCGACAATACACTCGACATCACTCCCGACATCATTCCCGACATTACTCCTGTCATTACGCCTGATATCATTCCCGACAATACTCTCGTTATCACTCCCGACATCATTCCCGGCGTCACTCCCCTCATCACTACCCACATCATTCCCGACAATACTCTCGACATCACTCCCGACATTACTCCTGGCATCACTCCCGACATTACTCCTGATATTAGCCCCGACATCATCCCTGACATCACACCCGACATCATTCCTGACATCACTCCCGACATCACTCCCGACATCACTCCCAACATCATCAATGACTTCACTCCCGACATCACTCCAGACATTACTCCCGACATCACTCCCGACATCACTCCCGACATCACCCCGACATCACTCCTGACATCACTCCCGACATCACTCCTGATATCACTCCCGACATCACTCCCGAAATCACTCCCAACATCATTCCCGACATTACTCCTGACATCACTCCCGACATCACTCCCGACATCATTCCCGACATCACATATGATATCAGACCTGACATCACTCCTGACAACACACCCAACATCACTCCCAGCACCATTCCTGACATCACTCCCGACATCACTCCCAATATCACTCCCTACATCACTCCGGACAGCAATCCCGACATCACTCCTGTCATCATTCCCGATATCACTCCCGACATCACTCCTGACATCACTCCCGACATCACTCCCGACATCACTCCCAACATCATTCCCGACATTACTCCCGACATCACTCCCGACATCACTCCCGACATCATTCCCGACACCACACACGATATCAGACCTGAAATCACTCCCGACATCACTCCCAATATCACTCCCTACATCACTCCGGACATCAATCCCGACATCACTCCCGACATCATTCCCGATATCACTCAAGACATCACTCCCAACATCACTCCCGACATCACTTCCGACATCTCTCCTGACATCACTCCTGACATCACTCCGGGTATCATCCCTGACATCACTCCTGTCATCATTCCCGTCATCACTCCCGACATCACTCCCAACAACATTCCCGACATGAATCCTGATATCACTCCCGACATCACTCCAGGCAATACTCTCGACATCACTCCCGACATCATTCCCGACATTACACCCGACATTACTCCTGACATCATTCCCGACAATACTCTCGGTATCACTCCCGACATCATTCCCGGCATCACTCCCCTCATCACTCCCCACATCATTCCCGACAATACTCTCGACATCATTCCCGACATTACTCCTGGCATCACTCCCGACATTACTCCTGATATTACCCCCGACATCACTCCCGACATCATCCCCGACATCACACCCGACATCATTCCTGACATCACTCCCGACATCACTTCCGACATGACTCCCGTCATCATCCCCGACTACACTCCCGACATCACTCCCTACATTACTCCCGACATCACTCCCGACATCACTCCCGACATCACCCCGATATCGCTCCCGACATCAATCCTGATATAATTCCTGACATCATTCCCGACATCACTCCCGACATCAGTCCCGACATCACACCTGACATCACTCCCGACATCACTCCCGACGTCATTCCCGAAATCATTCCTGACAATACTCCCGACATCATTCCTGACAGTACTCCTGACATAATTCCCAACATCACCCCGACATCATTCCCGACATCACTCCCGACATCATTGCCGACATCGTTCCCAACAATACTCCCGACATCACTCCCGACATCATTCCCGACATCACACATGATATCAGACCCGACATCACTCCCGACATCACTCCCAATATCACTCCCTACATCACTCCGGACATCACTTCCGACATCACTCCCGACATCACTCCGGGTATAATCCCTGACATCACTCCCGTCATCATTCCCGACATCACTCCCGACATCACTCCCAACAACATTCCCGACATGATTCCTGATATCACTCCGGACATCCTTCCCGAAATCATTCCCGACATCGCTGTCGACATCGCTCCCGACATCGCTCCCGACATCACTCCTGACATCAGTCCTGATATCACTCTCGACCTCATTCCTGACATCATTCCCAACATCACTCCCAACATCATTCCCGACATCATTCCCGACAATACTGCTGACATCTCTACTGACATCACTCCCAACATCACTCCCAATATCACTCCTGACATCACTCCTGATATCATTCCCGACATCACTCCCGACAGCACTCCCGACATCTCTCCCGACATCATCCCCGATATCACTCCCGACATCACTCCCGACAGCATTCCCGACATCACACACGATATCAGACCCGACATCACTCCCGACATCACTCCCAATATCACTCCCTACATCACTCCGGACATCACTTCCGACATCACTCCTGACATCACTCCTGACATCACTCCGGGTATCATCCCTGACATCACTCCCGTCATCATTCCCGACATCACTCCCGACATCACTCCCAACAACATTCCCAACATGATTCCTGATATCACTCCGGACATCCTTCCCGAAATCATTCCCGACATCGCTCTCGACAACGCTCCCGAATTCGCTCCCGACATCACTCCTGACATCAGTCCTGATATCACTCTCGACGTCATTCCTTACATCACTCCCAACATCACTCCCAACATCATTCCCGACATCATTCCCGACAATACTTCCGACATCTCTCCCGACATCACTCCCGACATCACTCCCGACATCACTCCCGACATCACTCCTGATATCACTCCTGACATCACTCCCAACAGCACTCCCGACATCTCTCCCGACATCATCCCTGATGTCACTCCCGACATCACTCCCGATATCACTCCCGACATTACTCCTGATATCACTCCTATCATCATTCCCGACAATAATCCAGACATCACTCCCGACATCACTCAAGACATCACTCCCGACATCATTCCCAACAATACCCCCGACATCACGCCCGACATCACTACTGACATCATTCCCAACATCACTCTCGACATCACTCCTGACATCACTCCCAACATCACTCCTGACAATACTCTCGACATCACTCCCGACATCATTCCCGACAATACCCCCGATATCACACCTGATATCATCCCCGACATCACTCCCAACATCATTCCCGACATTACTCCCGATATCAAACACGCCATCACTCCCAAAATCATTCCCAACATCCCTCCTAACATCACTCCCAACATCACTCCCGGCATCACTGCTGACATCTTCCCCGACATCACTCCCGACATCATTCCTGACATCACTCCCGACATCACTCCCGACAATACTCTCGACATCATGCCCGACATCATTCCTGACATTACTCCTGACAACATTCCCGACAACACTCTCGGCATCACTCCCGACATCATTCCCGGCATCACTCCCCTCATCACTCCCCACATCATTCCCGACAATGCTCTCGACATCACTCTCGACATTACTCCCGGCATCACTCCCGACATTACTCCTGATATTACCCCCGACATCACTCCCGACATCATCCCTGATATCACACCCTACATCATGCCCGACATCACTCCCGACATCACTCCCGACAACACTCCCGACATCATCCCCGACTTCACTCCCGACATCACTCCCGACATTACTCCCGACATCACTCCCGACATCACTCCCGACATCACACACGACATCACCCCGACATCACTCCCGACATCACTCCCGACATCACTCCTGATATCACTCCCGACATCACTCCCGACATCACTCCCAACATCATTCCCGACATTACTCCCGACATCACTCCCAATATCACTCCCTACATCACTCCGGACATCAATCCCGACATCACTCCCGACATCATTCCCGATATCACTCCCGACATCACTCCTGACATCACTCCCGACATCACTCCCGACATCACTCCCAACATCATTCCCGACATTACTCCCGACATCACTCCTGACATCACTCCCGACATCATTCCCGCCATCACACACGATATCAGACCCGACATCACTCCCGACATCGCTCCCGACATCGCTCCCAACATCACTCCTGACAATACTCTTGACATCACTCCCGACATCATTCCCGACAATACTCCCAATATCACACCTGATATCATCCCCGACATCACTCCCGACTTCACTCCCGACATCATCCCCGACTTCACTCCCAACACCCCTCCTGACATCACTCCCAACATCACTCCCGACATCACTCCCGACATCACTCCCGACATCACCCCGACATCATTCCCGACATCACTCCCGACATCACTCCTGATATCACTCCCGACATCACTCCCAACATCATTCCCGACATTACTCCCAACATCACTCCCGACATCACTCCCGACATCATTCCCGACATCACACATGATGTCAGACCCGATATCACTCCCGACATCACTACCAACATCACTCCCAGCATCATTCCCGACATCACTCCCGACATCACTCCCAATATCACTCCCTACATCACTCCGGACATCAATCCTGACATCACTCACTACATTATTCCTGATATCACTCCCGACATCACTCCTGACATCACTCCCGACATCACTCCCGACATCACTCCCAACATCATTCCCGACATTACTCCCGACATCACTCCCGACATCACTCCCGACATCATTCCCGACATCACACACGATATCAGACCCGACATCACTCCCGACATCACTCCCAATATCATTCCTACATCACTCCGGACATCAATCCCGACATCACTCCCGACATCATTCCCGATATCACCCCCGGCATCACTACTGACATCACTCCCAACATCACTCCCAACATCACTTCCAACATCACTCCCGACATCACTCCTGACATTACTCCGGGTATCATCCCTGACATCACTCCCATCATCATTCCCGACATCTCTCCCGACATCACTCCCAACAACATTCCCGACATGAATCCTGATATCACTCCCGACATCATTCCCAAAATCATTCCCAACATCACTCTCGACATCGCTCCCGACATGGCTCCCGACATCACTCCTGACATCAGTCCTGATATCACTCTCGACATCATTCCTGACATCACTTCCAACATCACTCCCAACATCATTCCCGACATCATTCCCGACAATACTGCTGACATCTCTCCCGACAACACTCCCGACATCACTCCCGATATCACTCCCGACATCACTCCTGACATCACTCCCGACATCACTCCCGACAGCACTCCCGACATCTCTCCCGACATCATCCCCGATATCGCTCCCGACATCACTCCCGATATCACTCCAAACATTACTCCTGATATCACTCCTGACATCATTCCCGACATCACTCCCGATGTCACTCCCGACATCACTCCTGACATCAATCCCGACATCATTCCTCACATCATTCCTGACATCATTCCTGACAATACTCCCGACATCATTCCCGACAGTACTCCTGACATCATTCCCGACATCACTCCCGACATCACTCCCGACATCACTCCCGATATCACTCCAGACTTCACTGCCGACATCACTCCCGACATCATTCCCGACATCACTGCCGACATCATTCCGACATCATTGCCGACATCGTTCCCGACAATACTCCCGACATCACTCCCGACATCATCCCCGACATCACTCCCGAAATTATTCCCGACATCATTCCTGACATCACTCCCGATACCATTCCTGACATCATTCCCGACATCACTCCCGACATCACTCCGGACATCACTCCCGACATCACTCCCGACATGACACCTGATATCACTCCCAACATTACTGCCGACATCACTCCCGACATCACTCCCGACATCAATCCCGATATCACCCCGACATCATTCCTGACATCACTCCCGACATCACTCCCGACAGCACTCGCGACATCTCTCCTGACAGCATCCCCGATATCACTCCCGACATCACTCCCGATATCACTCCCGACATCAATCCTGATATCATTCCTGACATCATTCCCGACATCACTCCCGACATCACTCCCGACATCACTCCCGACATCATTCCCGACATCATTCCTGACAATAGTCCCGACATCATTCCTGACAGTATTCCTGACATAATTCCCGACATCACTTCCGACATCACTCCCGACATCATTGCCGACATCTTTCCCAACAATACTCCCAACATCACTCCCGACATCATCCCTGACATCACTCCCGACATTATTCCCAACATCAATCCTGACATCACTCCCGATATCATTCCTGACATCATTCCCGATATCACACCCGACATCACTCCCGACATCACCCCGACATCACTCCCGACATCACTCCCGACATCACTCCTGATATCACTCCCGACTTCACTCCCAACATCATTCCTGACATTACTCACAACATCCCTCCCGACATCACTCCCGACATCATTCCCGACATCACACATGATGTCAGACCCGATATCACTCCCGACATCCCTACCAACATCACTCCCAGCATCATTCCCGACATCACTCCCGACATCACTCCCAATATCACTCCCTACATCACTCCGGACATCAATCCTGACATCACTCCCGACATTATTCCCGATATCACTCCCGACATCACTCCTGACATCACTCCCGACATCACTCCCGACATCACTCCCAACATCATTCCCGACATTACTCCCGACATCACTCCCGACATCATTCCCGACATCACACACGATATCAGACCCGACATCACTCCCGACATCACTCCCAATATCACTCCCTACATCACTCCGGACATCAATCCCGACATCACTCCCGACATCATTCCCGATATCACCCCCGGCATCACTCCTGACATCACTCCCAACATCACTCCCAACATCACTTCCGACATCACTCCCGACATCACTCCTGACATTACTCCAGGTATCATCCCTGACATCACTCCCGTCATCATTCCCGACATCACTCCCGACATCACTCCCAACAACATTCCCGACATGAATCCTGATATCACTCCCGACATCATTCCCAAAATCATTCCCGACATCGCTCTCGACATCGCTCCCGACATCGCTCCCGACATCACTCCTGACATCAGTCCTGATATCACTCTCGACATCATTCCTGACATCACTTCCGACATCACTCCCAACATCATTCCCGACATCATTCCCGACATTACTGCCGACATCACTCCCGACATCACTCCTGACATCAATCCCGATATCACCCAGACATCATTCCTGACATCACTCCCGACATCACTCCCGACAGCACTCCCGACATCTCTCCCGACATCATCCCCGATATCACTCCCGACATCACTCCCGATGTCACTCCCGACATCACTCCTGACATCAATCCCGACATCATTCCTGACATCATTCCTGACAATACTCCCGACATCATTCCCGACAGTACTCCTGACATCATTCCCGACATCACTCCCGACATCACTCCCGACATCACTCCCGATATCACTCCCGACATCACTCCAGACATCACTGCCGACATCACTCCCGACATCATTCCCGACATCACTGCTGACATCATTCCGACATCATTGTCGACATCGTTCCCGACAAAACTCCCGACATCACTCCCGACATCATCCCCGACATCACTCCCGACATTATTCCCGACATCAATCCTGACATCACTCCCGATACCATTCCTGACATCATTCCCGACATCACTCCCGACATCACTCCCGACATCACTCCCGACATCACTCCTGACATCACTCCCGACGTGACACCCGATATCACTCCCGACATTACTGCCGACATCACTCCCGACATCACTCCTGACATCAATCCCGATATCACCCCGACATCATTCCTGACATCACTCCCGACATCACTCCCGACAGCACTCGCGACATCTCACACCGACAGCATCCCCGATATCACTCCCGGCATCACTCCCGATATCACTCCCGACATCAATCCTGATATCATTCCTGACATCATTCCCGACATCACTCCCGACATCCGTCTGGTCATCACTCCTGACATCACTCCCGACATCACTCCCGACATCATTCCCGACATCATTCCTGACAATACTCCCGACATCATTCCTGACAGTACTCCTGACATAATTCCCGACATCACTTCCGACATCACTCCCGACATCATTGCCGACATCGTTCCCAACAATACTCCCGACATCACTCCCGACATCATCACTGACATCACTCCCGACATTATTCCCAACATCAATCCTGACACCACTCCCGATATCATTCCTGACATCATTCCCGATATCACTCCCGACATCACTCCCGACATCACTCCCGAAATCACTCCCGACATCACTCCCGATATCACTCCTGACATCACTCCCGACATCACTCCTGATATCACTCCCGTCATCACTCCTGACATCACTCCCGACATCACTCCTGATATCACTCCCAACATCATTCCCGACATCATTCCCGACAATACTGCTGACATCTCTACTGACATCACTCCCAACATCACTCCCAATATCACTCCTGACATCACTCCTGATATCATTCCCGACATCACTCCCGACAGCACTCCCGACACCTCTCCCGACATCATCCCCGATATCACTCCCGACATCACTCCCGACAGCATTCCCGACATCACACACGATATCAGACCCGACATCACTCCCGACATCACTCCCAATATCACTCCCTACATCACTCCGGACATCACTTCCGACATCACTCCTGACATCACTCCTGACATCACTCCGGGTATCATCCCTGACATCACTCCCGTCATCATTCCCGACATCACTCCCGACATCACTCCCAACAACATTCCCAACATGATTCCTGATATCACTCCGGACATCCTTCCCGAAATCATTCCCGACATCGCTCTCGACAACGCTCCCGAATTCGCTCCCGACATCACTCCTGACATCAGTCCTGATATCACTCTCGACGTCATTCCTTACATCACTCCCAACATCACTCCCAACATCATTCCCGACATCATTCCCGACAATACTTCCGACATCTCTCCCGACATCACTCCCGACATCACTCCCGACATCACTCCCGACATCACTCCTGATATCACTCCTGACATCACTCCCAACAGCACTCCCGACATCTCCCCCGACATCATCCCTGATGTCACTCCCGACATCACTCCCGATATCACTCCCGACATTACTCCTGATATCACTCCTATCATCATTCCCGACAATAATCCAGACATCACTCCCGACATCACTCAAGACATCACTCCCGACATCATTCCCAACAATACCCCCGACATCACGCCCGACATCACTACTGACATCATTCCCAACATCACTCTCGACATCACTCCTGACATCACTCCCAACATCACTCCTGACAATACTCTCGACATCACTCCCGACATCATTCCCGACAATACCCCCGATATCACACCTGATATCATCCCCGACATCACTCCCAACATCATTCCCGACATTACTCCCGATATCAAACACGCCATCACTCCCAAAATCATTCCCAACATCCCTCCTAACATCACTCCCAACATCACTCCCGGCATCACTGCTGACATCTTCCCCGACATCACTCCCGACATCATTCCTGACATCACTCCCGACATCACTCCCGACAATACTCTCGACATCATGCCCGACATCATTCCTGACATTACTCCTGACAACATTCCCGACAACACTCTCGGCATCACTCCCGACATCATTCCCGGCATCACTCCCCTCATCACTCCCCACATCATTCCCGACAATGCTCTCGACATCACTCTCGACATTACTCCCGGCATCACTCCCGACATTACTCCTGATATTACCCCCGACATCACTCCCGACATCATCCCTGATATCACACCCTACATCATGCCCGACATCACTCCCGACATCACTCCCGACAACACTCCCGACATCATCCCCGACTTCACTCCCGACATCACTCCCGACATTACTCCCGACATCACTCCCGACATCACTCCCGACATCACACACGACATCACCCCGACATCACTCCCGACATCACTCCCGACATCACTCCTGATATCACTCCCGACATCACTCCCGACATCACTCCCAACATCATTCCCGACATTACTCCCGACATCACTCCCAATATCACTCCCTACATCACTCCGGACATCAATCCCGACATCACTCCCGACATCATTCCCGATATCACTCCCGACATCACTCCTGACATCACTCCCGACATCACTCCCGACATCACTCCCAACATCATTCCCGACATTACTCCCGACATCACTCCTGACATCACTCCCGACATCATTCCCGCCATCACACACGATATCAGACCCGACATCACTCCCGACATCGCTCCCGACATCGCTCCCAACATCACTCCTGACAATACTCTTGACATCACTCCCGACATCATTCCCGACAATACTCCCAATATCACACCTGATATCATCCCCGACATCACTCCCGACTTCACTCCCGACATCATCCCCGACTTCACTCCCAACACCCCTCCTGACATCACTCCCAACATCACTCCCGACATCACTCCCGACATCACTCCCGACATCACCCCGACATCATTCCCGACATCACTCCCGACATCACTCCTGATATCACTCCCGACATCACTCCCAACATCATTCCCGACATTACTCCCAACATCACTCCCGACATCACTCCCGACATCATTCCAGACATCACACATGATGTCAGACCCGATATCACTCCCGACATCACTACCAACATCACTCCCAGCATCATTCCCGACATCACTCCCGACATCACTCCCAATATCACTCCCTACATCACTCCGGACATCAATCCTGACATCACTCACTACATTATTCCTGATATCACTCCCGACATCACTCCTGACATCACTCCCGACATCACTCCCGACATCACTCCCAACATCATTCCCGACATTACTCCCGACATCACTCCCGACATCACTCCCGACATCATTCCCGACATCACACACGATATCAGACCCGACATCACTCCCGACATCACTCCCAATATCATTCCTACATCACTCCGGACATCAATCCCGACATCACTCCCGACATCATTCCCGATATCACCCCCGGCATCACTACTGACATCACTCCCAACATCACTCCCAACATCACTTCCAACATCACTCCCGACATCACTCCTGACATTACTCCGGGTATCATCCCTGACATCACTCCCATCATCATTCCCGACATCTCTCCCGACATCACTCCCAACAACATTCCCGACATGAATCCTGATATCACTCCCGACATCATTCCCAAAATCATTCCCAACATCACTCTCGACATCGCTCCCGACATGGCTCCCGACATCACTCCTGACATCAGTCCTGATATCACTCTCGACATCATTCCTGACATCACTTCCAACATCACTCCCAACATCATTCCCGACATCATTCCCGACAATACTGCTGACATCTCTCCCGACAACACTCCCGACATCACTCCCGATATCACTCCCGACATCACTCCTGACATCACTCCCGACATCACTCCCGACAGCACTCCCGACATCTCTCCCGACATCATCCCCGATATCGCTCCCGACATCACTCCCGATATCACTCCAAACATTACTCCTGATATCACTCCTGACATCATTCCCGACATCACTCCCGATGTCACTCCCGACATCACTCCTGACATCAATCCCGACATCATTCCTCACATCATTCCTGACATCATTCCTGACAATACTCCCGACATCATTCCCGACAGTACTCCTGACATCATTCCCGACATCACTCCCGACATCACTCCCGACATCACTCCCGATATCACTCCAGACTTCACTGCCGACATCACTCCCGACATCATTCCCGACATCACTGCCGACATCATTCCGACATCATTGCCGACATCGTTCCCGACAATACTCCCGACATCACTCCCGACATCATCCCCGACATCACTCCCGAAATTATTCCCGACATCATTCCTGACATCACTCCCGATACCATTCCTGACATCATTCCCGACATCACTCCCGACATCACTCCCGACATCACTCCCGACATCACTCCCGACATGACACCTGATATCACTCCCAACATTACTGCCGACATCACTCCCGACATCACTCCCGACATCAATCCCGATATCACCCCGACATCATTCCTGACATCACTCCCGACATCACTCCCGACAGCACTCGCGACATCTCTCCTGACAGCATCCCCGATATCACTCCCGACATCACTCCCGATATCACTCCCGACATCAATCCTGATATCATTCCTGACATCATTCCCGACATCACTCCCGACATCAGTCCGGACATCACTCCTGACAGCACTCCCGACATCACTCCCGACATCACTCCCGACATCACTCCCGACATCATTCCCGACATCATTCCTGACAATAGTCCCGACATCATTCCTGACAGTATTCCTGACATAATTCCCGACATCACTTCCGACATCACTCCCGACATCATTGCCGACATCTTTCCCAACAATACTCCCAACATCACTCCCGACATCATCCCTGACATCACTCCCGACATTATTCCCAACATCAATCCTGACATCACTCCCGATATCATTCCTGACATCATTCCCGATATCACACCCGACATCACTCCCGACATCACCCCGACATCACTCCCGACATCACTCCCGACATCACTCCTGATATCACTCCCGACTTCACTCCCAACATCATTCCTGACATTACTCACAACATCCCTCCCGACATCACTCCCGACATCATTCCCGACATCACACATGATGTCAGACCCGATATCACTCCCGACATCCCTACCAACATCACTCCCAGCATCATTCCCGACATCACTCCCGACATCACTCCCAATATCACTCCCTACATCACTCCGGACATTAATCCTGACATCACTCCCGACATTATTCCCGATATCACTCCCGACATCACTCCTGACATCACTCCCGACATCACTCCCGACATCACTCCCAACATCATTCCCGACATTACTCCCGACATCACTCCCGACATCATTCCCGACATCACACACGATATCAGACCCGACATCACTCCCGACATCACTCCCAATATCACTCCCTACATCACTCCGGACATCAATCCCGACATCACTCCCGACATCATTCCCGATATCACCCCCGGCATCACTCCTGACATCACTCCCAACATCACTCCCAACATCACTTCCGACATCACTCCCGACATCACTCCTGACATTACTCCAGGTATCATCCCTGACATCACTCCCGTCATCATTCCCGACATCACTCCCGACATCACTCCCAACAACATTCCCGACATGAATCCTGATATCACTCCCGACATCATTCCCAAAATCATTCCCGACATCGCTCTCGACATCGCTCCCGACATCGCTCCCGACATCACTCCTGACATCAGTCCTGATATCACTCTCGACATCATTCCTGACATCACTTCCGACATCACTCCCAACATCATTCCCGACATCATTCCCGACATTACTGCCGACATCACTCCCGACATCACTCCTGACATCAATCCCGATATCACCCAGACATCATTCCTGACATCACTCCCGACATCACTCCCGACAGCACTCCCGACATCTCTCCCGACATCATCCCCGATATCACTCCCGACATCACTCCCGAGGTCACTCCCGACATCACTCCTGACATCAATCCCGACATCATTCCTGACATCATTCCTGACATCATTCCTGACAATACTCCCGACATCATTCCCGACAGTACTCCTGACATCATTCCCGACATCACTCCCGACATCACTCCCGACATCACTCCCGATATCACTCCCGACATCACTCCAGACATCACTGACGACATCACTCCCGACATCATTCCCGACATCACTGCTGACATCATTCCGACATCATTGCCGACATCGTTCCCGACAAAACTCCCGACATCACTCCCGACATCATCCCCGACATCACTCCCGACATTATTCCCGACATCAATCCTGACATCACTCCCGATACCATTCCTGACATCATTCCCGACATCACTCCCGACATCACTCCCGACATCACTCCTGACATCACTCCCGACGTGACACCCGATATCACTCCCGACATTACTGCCGACATCACTCCCGACATCACTCCTGACATCAATCCCGATATCACCCCGACATCATTCCTGACATCACTCCCGACATCACTCCCGACAGCACTCGCGACATCTCACACCGACAGCATCCCCGATATCACTCCCGGCATCACTCCCGATATCACTCCCGACATCAATCCTGATATCATTCCTGACATCATTCCCGACATCACTCCCGACATCCGTCTGGTCATCACTCCTGACATCACTCCCGACATCGCTCCCGACATCATTCCCGACATCATTCCTGACAATACTCCCGACATCATTCCTGACAGTACTCCTGACATAATTCCCGACATCACTTCCGACATCACTCCCGACATCATTGCCGACATCGTTCCCAACAATACTCCCGACATCACTCCCGACATCATCACTGACATCACTCCCGACATTATTCCCAACATCAATCCTGACACCACCCACGATATCATTCCTGACATCATTCCCGATATCACTCCCGACATCACTCCCGACATCACTCCCGAAATCACTCCCGACATCACTCCCGATATCACTCCTGACATCACTCCCGACATCACTCCTGATATCACTCCCGTCATCACTCCTGACATCACTCCCGACATCACTCCTGATATCACTCCCGACATCACTCCCGACATCATTCCCGACCTGATTCCTGACAATACTCCTGACATCATTCCCGACAATGCCCCTGACATCATTCCTGACATCACTCCCGACATCACTCCCAACATCACTCCCAATATCACTCCCGACATCACTCCTGACACCACTCCCCACATCACTCCCGACATCACTCCCGACATCATTCCTGACATCATTCCGGACAATACTCCCGACATCACTCCCGACATCATCCCCGACATCACTCCCGACATCATTCCCGACATCACTCCCGAAATTACTCCCGATATCAATTCGGACATCACTCCCGACATCATTCCAGACAATACTCCTGAAATCACTCCCGACATCATTCCCGACATCATTCCTGATATCACTCCCGACATCACTCCTGACATTACTCCCGACATCACTCCCAACAACATACACGATATCACTCCCGACATCACTCCCGATATCACTCTTGACATCACTCCTGATATCACTCCTAACATCATTCTCGACATCACTCCTGACGCCACTCCCAACATCACTCCTGACATCACTCCCAACATCATTCTCGACATCACTCCTGACATTACTCCCGATATCACTCCGGACATCACTCCCGACATCATCCCAGACAATACTCCTGATATCAATCCCGACATCATCCCCAACATCACTCCCGACATCATTCCCAAGAATACTCCCGACATCACTCCTGACATCACTCCTGACATCACTCCCGTCATCATTCCCAACAATACTCCCGACATCACTCCCAACATCACTCCTGACATCTTTCCCGACTATACTCACATCATCATTCCCGACATCACACCCCACATCATCCCCGACATCACTCCCGACATCACTCCCGACAGCACTCCCGACATTATTCCCGACATCACTCCCGACATCATTTCCGACAATACTCCCAACATCATTCCCGACATCACTCCCGACATTACTCCCGATATGCCTCCCGGCATCACTCCTGACATCATTGCAGACAATACTCCTGAAATCACTCCCGACATCATCCCTGACATCACTCACAACATCATTCTCGACAATACTCCCGATATAACTACCGACATCTCTCCCGACATCACTCCCGACAGCACTCCCGACATCTCTCCCGAACTCATCCCCGATATCACTCCCGACATCATCCCCGACATCACAGCCGACATCATTCCCGACATCACTCCCGACATCACTCCCGACATCACTCCCGACATCATCCCCGACTTCACTCCCGACATTACTCCCGACATCAATCCCGACATCACTCCCGACATCGCTCCCGACATCACCCCGACATCACTCCCGACATCACTTCCGACATCACTCCTGATATCACTCCCGACATCACTCCTGACATCACTCCGGGTATCATCCCTGACATCACTCCCGTCATCATTCCCGACATCACTCCCGGCATCACTCCCAACAACATTCCCAACATGATTCCTGATATCACTCCGGACATCCTTCCCGAAATCATTCCCGACATCGCTCTCGACATCGCTCCCGACATCGCTCCCGACATCACTCCTGACATCAGTCCTGATATCACTCTCGACATCATTCCTGACATCACTCCCAACATCATTCGCGACATCATTCCCGACAATACTGCTGACATCTCTCACGACATCACTCCCGACATCACTCCCGATATCACTTCCTGACATCACTCCTGATATCACTCCCGACATCACTCCCGACAGCACTCCCGACATCTCTCCCGACATCATCCCCGATATCACTCCTGACATCACTCCCGACAGCACTCCCGACATCTCTCCCGACACCATCCCCGATATCACTCCCGACATCACTCCCGATATCACTCCCGAGATTACTCCTGATATCACTCCTGACATCATTCCCGACAATAATCCAGACATCACTCCTGACATCACTCACGACATCACTCCCGACATCATTCCCAACAATACTCCCGACATCACTCCCGACATCACTACTGACATCATTCCCAACATCACTCTCGACATCACTCCTGACATCACTCCCAACATCACTCCTGATAATACTCTCGACATCACTCCCGACATCATTCCCGACAATACTCCCGATATCACACCTGATATCATCCCCGACATCACTCCCAACATCATTCCCGACATTACTCCCGATATCAAACACGCCATCACTCCCAAAATCATTCCCAACATCCCTCCTAACATCACTCCCAACATCACTCCCGGCATCACTGCTGACATCATCCCCGACATCACTCCCGACATCAATCCCGATATCACCCCGACATCATTCCTGACATCACTCCCGACATCACTCCCGACAGCACTCGCGACATCTCACACCGACAGCATCCCCGATATCACTCCCGGCATCACTCCCGATATCACTCCCGACATCAATCCTGATATCATTCCTGACATCATTCCCGACATCACTCCCGACATCAGTCTGGTCATCACTCCTGACATCACTCCCGACATCACTCCCGACATCATTCCCGACATCATTCCTGACAATACTCCCGACATCATTCCTGACAGTACTCCTGACATAATTCCCGACATCACTTCCGACATCACTCCCGACATCATTGCCGACATCGTTCCCAACAATACTCCCGACATCACTCCCGACATCATCACTGACATCACTCCCGACATTATTCCCAACATCAATCCTGACACCACTCCCGATATCATTCCTGACATCATTCCCGATATCACTCCCGACATCACTCCCGACATCACTCCCGAAATCACTCCCAACATCACAGCCGATATCACTCCTGACATTACTCCCGACATCACTCCAGACATCATCCCCGATATCACTCCCGACATCACTCCCGATATCACTCCTGACATCACTCCCGACATCACTCCTGATATCACTCCCGACATCACTCCTGACATCACTCCCGACATCACTCCTGATATCACTCCCGACATCACTCCCGACATCATTCCCTACCTGATTCCTGACAATACTCCTGACATCATTCCCGACAATACCCCTGACATCATTCCTGACATCACTCCCGACATCACTCCCAACATCACTCCCAATATCACTCCCGACATCACTCCTGACACCACTCCCCACATCACTCCCGACATCACTCCCGACATCATTCCTGACATCATTCCGGACAATACTCCCGACATCACTCCCGACATCATCCCCGACATCACTCCCGACATCATTCCCGACATCACTCCCGAAATTACTCCCGATATCAATTCGGACATCACTCCCGACATCATTCCAGACAATACTCCTGAAATCACTCCCGACATCATTCCCGACATCATTCCTGATATCACTCCCGACATCACTCCTGACATTACTCCCGACATCACTCCCAACAACATACACGATATCACTCCCGACATCACTCCCGATATCACTCTTGACATCACTCCTGATATCACTCCTAACATCATTCTCGACATCACTCCTGACGCCACTCCCAACATCACTCCTGACATCACTCCCAACATCATTCTCGACATCACTCCTGACATTACTCCCGATATCACTCCGGACATCACTCCCGACATCATCCCAGACAATACTCCTGATATCAATCCCGACATCATCCCCAACATCACTCCCGACATCATTCCCAAGAATACTCCCGACATCACTCCTGACATCACTCCTGACATCACTCCCGTCATCATTCCCAACAATACTCCCGACATCACTCCCAACATCACTCCTGACATCTTTCCCGACTATACTCACATCATCATTCCCGACATCACACCCCACATCATCCCCGACATCACTCCCGACATCACTCCCGACAGCACTCCCGACATTATTCCCGACATCACTCCCGACATCATTTCCGACAATACTCCCAACATCATTCCCGACATCACTCCCGACATTACTCCCGATATGCCTCCCAGCATCACTCCTGACATCATTGCAGACAATACTCCTGAAATCACTCCCGACATCATCCCTGACATCACTCACGACATCATTCTCGACAATACTCCCGATATAACTACCGACATCTCTCCCGACATCACTCCCGACAGCACTCCCGACATCTCTCCCGAACTCATCCCCGACATCACTCCCGACATCACTCCCGACATCACAGCCGACATCATCCCCGACTTCACTCCCGACATCACTCCCGACATTACTCCCGACATCACTCCCGACATCACTCCCGACATCACACACGACATCACCCCGACATCACTCCCGACATCACTCCCGACATCACTCCTGATATCACTCCCGACATCACTCCCGACATCACTCCCAACATCATTCCCGACATTACTCCCGACATCACTCCCAATATCACTCCCTACATCACTCCGGACATCAATCCCGACATCACTCCCGACATCATTCCCGATATCACTCCCGACATCACTCCTGACATCACTCCCGACATCACTCCCGACATCACTCCCAACATCATTCCCGACATTACTCCCGACATCACTCCTGACATCACTCCCGACATCATTCCCGCCATCACACACGATATCAGACCCGACATCACTCCCGACATCGCTCCCGACATCGCTCCCAACATCACTCCTGACAATACTCTTGACATCACTCCCGACATCATTCCCGACAATACTCCCAATATCACACCTGATATCATCCCCGACATCACTCCCGACTTCACTCCCGACATCATCCCCGACTTCACTCCCAACACCCCTCCTGACATCACTCCCAACATCACTCCCGACATCACTCCCGACATCACTCCCGACATCACCCCGACATCATTCCCGACATCACTCCCGACATCACTCCTGATATCACTCCCGACATCACTCCCAACATCATTCCCGACATTACTCCCAACATCACTCCCGACATCACTCCCGACATCATTCCAGACATCACACATGATGTCAGACCCGATATCACTCCCGACATCACTACCAACATCACTCCCAGCATCATTCCCGACATCACTCCCGACATCACTCCCAATATCACTCCCTACATCACTCCGGACATCAATCCTGACATCACTCACTACATTATTCCTGATATCACTCCCGACATCACTCCTGACATCACTCCCGACATCACTCCCGACATCACTCCCAACATCATTCCCGACATTACTCCCGACATCACTCCCGACATCACTCCCGACATCATTCCCGACATCACACACGATATCAGACCCGACATCACTCCCGACATCACTCCCAATATCATTCCTACATCACTCCGGACATCAATCCCGACATCACTCCCGACATCATTCCCGATATCACCCCCGGCATCACTACTGACATCACTCCCAACATCACTCCCAACATCACTTCCAACATCACTCCCGACATCACTCCTGACATTACTCCGGGTATCATCCCTGACATCACTCCCATCATCATTCCCGACATCTCTCCCGACATCACTCCCAACAACATTCCCGACATGAATCCTGATATCACTCCCGACATCATTCCCAAAATCATTCCCAACATCACTCTCGACATCGCTCCCGACATGGCTCCCGACATCACTCCTGACATCAGTCCTGATATCACTCTCGACATCATTCCTGACATCACTTCCAACATCACTCCCAACATCATTCCCGACATCATTCCCGACAATACTGCTGACATCTCTCCCGACAACACTCCCGACATCACTCCCGATATCACTCCCGACATCACTCCTGACATCACTCCCGACATCACTCCCGACAGCACTCCCGACATCTCTCCCGACATCATCCCCGATATCGCTCCCGACATCACTCCCGATATCACTCCAAACATTACTCCTGATATCACTCCTGACATCATTCCCGACATCACTCCCGATGTCACTCCCGACATCACTCCTGACATCAATCCCGACATCATTCCTCACATCATTCCTGACATCATTCCTGACAATACTCCCGACATCATTCCCGACAGTACTCCTGACATCATTCCCGACATCACTCCCGACATCACTCCCGACATCACTCCCGATATCACTCCAGACTTCACTGCCGACATCACTCCCGACATCATTCCCGACATCACTGCCGACATCATTCCGACATCATTGCCGACATCGTTCCCGACAATACTCCCGACATCACTCCCGACATCATCCCCGACATCACTCCCGAAATTATTCCCGACATCATTCCTGACATCACTCCCGATACCATTCCTGACATCATTCCCGACATCACTCCCGACATCACTCCCGACATCACTCCCGACATCACTCCCGACATGACACCTGATATCACTCCCAACATTACTGCCGACATCACTCCCGACATCACTCCCGACATCAATCCCGATATCACCCCGACATCATTCCTGACATCACTCCCGACATCACTCCCGACAGCACTCGCGACATCTCTCCTGACAGCATCCCCGATATCACTCCCGACATCACTCCCGATATCACTCCCGACATCAATCCTGATATCATTCCTGACATCATTCCCGACATCACTCCCGACATCAGTCCGGACATCACTCCTGACAGCACTCCCGACATCACTCCCGACATCACTCCCGACATCACTCCCGACATCATTCCCGACATCATTCCTGACAATAGTCCCGACATCATTCCTGACAGTATTCCTGACATAATTCCCGACATCACTTCCGACATCACTCCCGACATCATTGCCGACATCTTTCCCAACAATACTCCCAACATCACTCCCGACATCATCCCTGACATCACTCCCGACATTATTCCCAACATCAATCCTGACATCACTCCCGATATCATTCCTGACATCATTCCCGATATCACACCCGACATCACTCCCGACATCACCCCGACATCACTCCCGACATCACTCCCGACATCACTCCTGATATCACTCCCGACTTCACTCCCAACATCATTCCTGACGTTACTCACAACATCCCTCCCGACATCACTCCCGACATCATTCCCGACATCACACATGATGTCAGACCCGATATCACTCCCGACATCCCTACCAACATCACTCCCAGCATCATTCCCGACATCACTCCCGACATCACTCCCAATATCACTCCCTACATCACTCCGGACATTAATCCTGACATCACTCCCGACATTATTCCCGATATCACTCCCGACATCACTCCTGACATCACTCCCGACATCACTCCCGACATCACTCCCAACATCATTCCCGACATTACTCCCGACATCACTCCCGACATCATTCCCGACATCACACACGATATCAGACCCGACATCACTCCCGACATCACTCCCAATATCACTCCCTACATCACTCCGGACATCAATCCCGACATCACTCCCGACATCATTCCCGATATCACCCCCGGCATCACTCCTGACATCACTCCCAACATCACTCCCAACATCACTTCCGACATCACTCCCGACATCACTCCTGACATTACTCCAGGTATCATCCCTGACATCACTCCCGTCATCATTCCCGACATCACTCCCGACATCACTCCCAACAACATTCCCGACATGAATCCTGATATCACTCCCGACATCATTCCCAAAATCATTCCCGACATCGCTCTCGACATCGCTCCCGACATCGCTCCCGACATCACTCCTGACATCAGTCCTGATATCACTCTCGACATCATTCCTGACATCACTTCCGACATCACTCCCAACATCATTCCCGACATCATTCCCGACATTACTGCCGACATCACTCCCGACATCACTCCTGACATCAATCCCGATATCACCCAGACATCATTCCTGACATCACTCCCGACATCACTCCCGACAGCACTCCCGACATCTCTCCCGACATCATCCCCGATATCACTCCCGACATCACTCCCGAGGTCACTCCCGACATCACTCCTGACATCAATCCCGACATCATTCCTGACATCATTCCTGACATCATTCCTGACAATACTCCCGACATCATTCCCGACAGTACTCCTGACATCATTCCCGACATCACTCCCGACATCACTCCCGACATCACTCCCGATATCACTCCCGACATCACTCCAGACATCACTGCCGACATCACTCCCGACATCATTCCCGACATCACTGCTGACATCATTCCGACATCATTGCCGACATCGTTCCCGACAAAACTCCCGACATCACTCCCGACATCATCCCCGACATCACTCCCGACATTATTCCCGACATCAATCCTGACATCACTCCCGATACCATTCCTGACATCATTCCCGACATCACTCCCGACATCACTCCCGACATCACTCCTGACATCACTCCCGACGTGACACCCGATATCACTCCCGACATTACTGCCGACATCACTCCCGACATCACTCCTGACATCAATCCCGATATCACCCCGACATCATTCCTGACATCACTCCCGACATCACTCCCGACAGCACTCGCGACATCTCACACCGACAGCATCCCCGATATCACTCCCGGCATCACTCCCGATATCACTCCCGACATCAATCCTGATATCATTCCTGACATCATTCCCGACATCACTCCCGACATCCGTCTGGTCATCACTCCTGACATCACTCCCGACATCGCTCCCGACATCATTCCCGACATCATTCCTGACAATACTCCCGACATCATTCCTGACAGTACTCCTGACATAATTCCCGACATCACTTCCGACATCACTCCCGACATCATTGCCGACATCGTTCCCAACAATACTCCCGACATCACTCCCGACATCATCACTGACATCACTCCCGACATTATTCCCAACATCAATCCTGACACCACCCACGATATCATTCCTGACATCATTCCCGATATCACTCCCGACATCACTCCCGACATCACTCCCGAAATCACTCCCGACATCACTCCCGATATCACTCCTGACATCACTCCCGACATCACTCCTGATATCACTCCCGTCATCACTCCTGACATCACTCCCGACATCACTCCTGATATCACTCCCGACATCACTCCCGACATCATTCCCGACCTGATTCCTGACAATACTCCTGACATCATTCCCGACAATACCCCTGACATCATTCCTGACATCACTCCCGACATCACTCCCAACATCACTCCCAATATCACTCCCGACATCACTCCTGACACCACTCCCCACATCACTCCCGACATCACTCCCGACATCATTCCTGACATCATTCCGGACAATACTCCCGACATCACTCCCGACATCATCCCCGACATCACTCCCGACATCATTCCCGACATCACTCCCGAAATTACTCCCGATATCAATTCGGACATCACTCCCGACATCATTCCAGACAATACTCCTGAAATCACTCCCGACATCATTCCCGACATCATTCCTGATATCACTCCCGACATCACTCCTGACATTACTCCCGACATCACTCCCAACAACATACACGATATCACTCCCGACATCACTCCCGATATCACTCTTGACATCACTCCTGATATCACTCCTAACATCATTCTCGACATCACTCCTGACGCCACTCCCAACATCACTCCTGACATCACTCCCAACATCATTCTCGACATCACTCCTGACATTACTCCCGATATCACTCCGGACATCACTCCCGACATCATCCCAGACAATACTCCTGATATCAATCCCGACATCATCCCCAACATCACTCCCGACATCATTCCCAAGAATACTCCCGACATCACTCCTGACATCACTCCTGACATCACTCCCGTCATCATTCCCAACAATACTCCCGACATCACTCCCAACATCACTCCTGACATCTTTCCCGACTATACTCACATCATCATTCCCGACATCACACCCCACATCATCCCCGACATCACTCCCGACATCACTCCCGACAGCACTCCCGACATTATTCCCGACATCACTCCCGACATCATTTCCGACAATACTCCCAACATCATTCCCGACATCACTCCCGACATTACTCCCGATATGCCTCCCGGCATCACTCCTGACATCATTGCAGACAATACTCCTGAAATCACTCCCGACATCATCCCTGACATCACTCACAACATCATTCTCGACAATACTCCCGATATAACTACCGACATCTCTCCCGACATCACTCCCGACAGCACTCCCGACATCTCTCCCGAACTCATCCCCGATATCACTCCCGACATCATCCCCGACATCACAGCCGACATCATTCCCGACATCACTCCCGACATCACTCCCGACATCACTCCCGACATCATCCCCGACTTCACTCCCGACATTACTCCCGACATCAATCCCGACATCACTCCCGACATCGCTCCCGACATCACCCCGACATCACTCCCGACATCACTTCCGACATCACTCCTGATATCACTCCCGACATCACTCCTGACATCACTCCGGGTATCATCCCTGACATCACTCCCGTCATCATTCCCGACATCACTCCCGGCATCACTCCCAACAACATTCCCAACATGATTCCTGATATCACTCCGGACATCCTTCCCGAAATCATTCCCGACATCGCTCTCGACATCGCTCCCGACATCGCTCCCGACATCACTCCTGACATCAGTCCTGATATCACTCTCGACATCATTCCTGACATCACTCCCAACATCATTCGCGACATCATTCCCGACAATACTGCTGACATCTCTCACGACATCACTCCCGACATCACTCCCGATATCACTTCCTGACATCACTCCTGATATCACTCCCGACATCACTCCCGACAGCACTCCCGACATCTCTCCCGACATCATCCCCGATATCACTCCTGACATCACTCCCGACAGCACTCCCGACATCTCTCCCGACACCATCCCCGATATCACTCCCGACATCACTCCCGATATCACTCCCGAGATTACTCCTGATATCACTCCTGACATCATTCCCGACAATAATCCAGACATCACTCCTGACATCACTCACGACATCACTCCCGACATCATTCCCAACAATACTCCCGACATCACTCCCGACATCACTACTGACATCATTCCCAACATCACTCTCGACATCACTCCTGACATCACTCCCAACATCACTCCTGATAATACTCTCGACATCACTCCCGACATCATTCCCGACAATACTCCCGATATCACACCTGATATCATCCCCGACATCACTCCCAACATCATTCCCGACATTACTCCCGATATCAAACACGCCATCACTCCCAAAATCATTCCCAACATCCCTCCTAACATCACTCCCAACATCACTCCCGGCATCACTGCTGACATCATCCCCGACATCACTCCCGACATCAATCCCGATATCACCCCGACATCATTCCTGACATCACTCCCGACATCACTCCCGACAGCACTCGCGACATCTCACACCGACAGCATCCCCGATATCACTCCCGGCATCACTCCCGATATCACTCCCGACATCAATCCTGATATCATTCCTGACATCATTCCCGACATCACTCCCGACATCAGTCTGGTCATCACTCCTGACATCACTCCCGACATCACTCCCGACATCATTCCCGACATCATTCCTGACAATACTCCCGACATCATTCCTGACAGTACTCCTGACATAATTCCCGACATCACTTCCGACATCACTCCCGACATCATTGCCGACATCGTTCCCAACAATACTCCCGACATCACTCCCGACATCATCACTGACATCACTCCCGACATTATTCCCAACATCAATCCTGACACCACTCCCGATATCATTCCTGACATCATTCCCGATATCACTCCCGACATCACTCCCGACATCACTCCCGAAATCACTCCCAACATCACAGCCGATATCACTCCTGACATTACTCCCGACATCACTCCAGACATCATCCCCGATATCACTCCCGACATCACTCCCGATATCACTCCTGACATCACTCCCGACATCACTCCTGATATCACTCCCGACATCACTCCTGACATCACTCCCGACATCACTCCTGATATCACTCCCGACATCACTCCCGACATCATTCCCTACCTGATTCCTGACAATACTCCTGACATCATTCCCGACAATACCCCTGACATCATTCCTGACATCACTCCCGACATCACTCCCAACATCACTCCCAATATCACTCCCGACATCACTCCTGACACCACTCCCCACATCACTCCCGACATCACTCCCGACATCATTCCTGACATCATTCCGGACAATACTCCCGACATCACTCCCGACATCATCCCCGACATCACTCCCGACATCATTCCCGACATCACTCCCGAAATTACTCCCGATATCAATTCGGACATCACTCCCGACATCATTCCAGACAATACTCCTGAAATCACTCCCGACATCATTCCCGACATCATTCCTGATATCACTCCCGACATCACTCCTGACATTACTCCCGACATCACTCCCAACAACATACACGATATCACTCCCGACATCACTCCCGATATCACTCTTGACATCACTCCTGATATCACTCCTAACATCATTCTCGACATCACTCCTGACGCCACTCCCAACATCACTCCTGACATCACTCCCAACATCATTCTCGACATCACTCCTGACATTACTCCCGATATCACTCCGGACATCACTCCCGACATCATCCCAGACAATACTCCTGATATCAATCCCGACATCATCCCCAACATCACTCCCGACATCATTCCCAAGAATACTCCCGACATCACTCCTGACATCACTCCTGACATCACTCCCGTCATCATTCCCAACAATACTCCCGACATCACTCCCAACATCACTCCTGACATCTTTCCCGACTATACTCACATCATCATTCCCGACATCACACCCCACATCATCCCCGACATCACTCCCGACATCACTCCCGACAGCACTCCCGACATTATTCCCGACATCACTCCCGACATCATTTCCGACAATACTCCCAACATCATTCCCGACATCACTCCCGACATTACTCCCGATATGCCTCCCGGCATCACTCCTGACATCATTGCAGACAATACTCCTGAAATCACTCCCGACATCATCCCTGACATCACTCACGACATCATTCTCGACAATACTCCCGATATAACTACCGACATCTCTCCCGACATCACTCCCGACAGCACTCCCGACATCTCTCCCGAACTCATCCCCGATATCACTCCCGACATCATCCCCGACATCACAGCCGACATCATTCCCGACATCACTCCCGACATCACTCCCGACATCACTCCCGACATCATCCCCGACTTCACTCCCGACATTACTCCCGACATCAATCCCGACATCACTCCCGACATCGCTCCCGACATCACCCCGACATCACTCCCGACATCACTTCCGACATCACTCCTGATATCACTCCCGACATCACTCCTGACATCACTCCGGGTATCATCCCTGACATCACTCCCGTCATCATTCCCGACATCACTCCCGGCATCACTCCCAACAACATTCCCAACATGATTCCTGATATCACTCCGGACATCCTTCCCGAAATCATTCCCGACATCGCTCTCGACATCGCTCCCGACATCGCTCCCGACATCACTCCTGACATCAGTCCTGATATCACTCTCGACATCATTCCTGACATCACTCCCAACATCATTCGCGACATCATTCCCGACAATACTGCTGACATCTCTCACGACATCACTCCCGACATCACTCCCGATATCACTTCCTGACATCACTCCTGATATCACTCCCGACATCACTCCCGACAGCACTCCCGACATCTCTCCCGACATCATCCCCGATATCACTCCTGACATCACTCCCGACAGCACTCCCGACATCTCTCCCGACACCATCCCCGATATCACTCCCGACATCACTCCCGATATCACTCCCGAGATTACTCCTGATATCACTCCTGACATCATTCCCGACAATAATCCAGACATCACTCCTGACATCACTCACGACATCACTCCCGACATCATTCCCAACAATACTCCCGACATCACTCCCGACATCACTACTGACATCATTCCCAACATCACTCTCGACATCACTCCTGACATCACTCCCAACATCACTCCTGATAATACTCTCGACATCACTCCCGACATCATTCCCGACAATACTCCCGATATCACACCTGATATCATCCCCGACATCACTCCCAACATCATTCCCGACATTACTCCCGATATCAAACACGCCATCACTCCCAAAATCATTCCCAACATCCCTCCTAACATCACTCCCAACATCACTCCCGGCATCACTGCTGACATCATCCCCGACATCACTCCCGACATCATTCCTGACATCACTCCCAACATCACTCCCGACAATACTCTCGACATCACGCCCGACATCATTCCCAACATTACTCCTGACATCATTCCCGACAATACTCTCGGTATCACTCCCGACATCATTCCCGGCATCACTCCCCTCATCACTCCCCACATCATTCCCGACAATACTCTCGACATCACTCCCGACATTACTCCCGGCATCACTCCCGACATTACTCCTGATATTACCCCCGACATCACTCCCGATATCATCCCTGATATCACACCCTACATCATGCCCGACATCACTCCCGACATCACTCGCGACAACACTCCCGACATCATCCCCGACTTCACTCCCGACATCACTCCCGACATCACTCCCGACATCACTCCCGACATTACTCCCGACATCACTCCCAACATCACTCCCGACATCACACACGACATCACCCCGACATCACTCCCGACATCACTCCCGACATCACTCCTGATATCACTCCCGACATCACTCCCGACATCACTCCCAACATCATTCCCGACATTACTCCCGACATCAGTCCCGACATCACTCCCGACATCATTCCTGACATCACACATGATATCAGACCCGACATCACTCCCGACATCACTCCCAACATCACTCCCAGCATCATTCATGACATCACTCCCGGCATCACTCCCAATATCACTCCCTACGTCACTCCGGACATCAATCCCGACATCACTCCCGACATCATTCCCGATATCACTCCCGACATCACTCCTGACATCACTCCCGACATCACTCCCGACATCACTCCCAACATCATTCCTGACATTACTCCCGACATCACTCCTGACATCACTCCCGACATCATTCCCGACATCACACACGATATCAGACCCGACATCACTCCCTACATCACTCCGGACATCAATCCCGACATCACTCCCGACATCATTCCCAATATCACTCCCGACATCACTCCTGACATCACTCCCAACGTCACTCCCGACATCACTTCTGACATCACTCCCGACATCACTCCTGACATCACTCCCAACAACATTCCTGACATGAATCCTGATGTCACTCCCGACATCATTCCCGAAATCATTCCCGACATCGCTCTCGACATCGCTCCCGACATCGCTCACAACATCACTCCTGACAATACTCTTGACATCACTCCCGACATCATTCCCGACAATACTCCCAATATCACACCTGATATCATCCCCGACATCACTCCCGACTTCACTCCCGACATCATCCCCGACTTCACTCCCAACATCCCTCCTGACATCACTCCCAACATCACTCCCGACATCACTCCCGACATCACTCCTGATATCACTCCCGACATCACTCCCAACATCATTCCCGACATTACTCCCAACATCACTCCCGACATCACTCCCGACATCATTCCTGACATCACACATGATGTCAGACCCGACATCACTCCCGACATCACTCCCAACATCACTCCCAGCATCATTCCCGACATCGCTCCCGACATCACTCCCAATATCACTCCCTACATCACTCCGGACATCAATCCTGACATCACTCCTGATATTATTCCCGATATCACTCCCGACATCACTCCTGACATCACTCCCGACATCACTCCCGACATCACTCCCAACAACATTCCCGACATTACTCCCGACATCGCTCCCGACATCACTCCCGACATCATTCCCGACATCACACACGATATCAGACCCGACATCACTCCCGACATCACTCCCACTATCACTCCCTACATCACTCTGGACATCAATCCTGACATCACTCCCGACATCATTCCCGATATCACCCCCGGCATCACTCCTGACATCACTCCCAACATCACTCCCAACATCACTTCCGATATCACTCCCGACATCACTCCTGACATTACTCCGGGTATCATCCCTGACATCACTCCCGTCATCATTCCCGACATCACTCCCGACATCACTCCCAACAACATTCCCGACATGAATCCTGATATCACTCCCGACATCATTCCCAAAATCATTCCCGACATCACTCTCGACATCGCTCCCGACATCGCTCCCGACATCACTCCTGACATCAGTCCTGATATCACTCTCGACATCACTCCTGACATCACTTCCGACATCACTCCCAACATCATTCCCGACATCACCCCCAAAATCACTCCCGACATCACTCCCGACATAGTTCCCGACATCACTCCCGACATCACTCGCGACATCATTCCCGACAATACTCTCGACATCAGTCCTGACATCATTCCCAACATCCCTCCCAACATTACTCCTGACATCATTCCTGACAATACTCTCAACATCACTTCCGACATCATTCCCGACATCACACCCGACATCACTCCCCACATCATTCTTGACATCACTCCTGATATCACTCCCGACATCACTCCCGACATCATTCCCGACACCACCCCCAAAATCACTCCCGACATCACTCCCGACATCACTCCTGATATCACTCCCCACATCATTCCCGATATCACCCCCGACATCACTCCTGACATCACCGCCGACATCACTCCCAACATCACTCCCGACATCACTCCTGATATCACTCCCGACATCGCTCTCGACATCGCTCCCGACATCACTCACGACCTCACTCCCGATATCACTCCCGACAATATTCTCGACATCACTCCCGACATCACTCCCAACATCACTCCCGACATCATTCCCGATATTACTCCAGACATCACTCCCGACATCACTCCCGACATTACCCCTGACATCATTCCTGAAAATAATCTCGACATCACTTCTGACATCATTCCCGACATCACTCCCGACATCACTCCCCACATCATTCTTGACATCACTCCTGATATCACTCCCGACATCACTCCCGACATCATTCCATACACCACCCCCAAAATCACTCCCGACATCACTCCCGACATCACTCCTGATATCACTCCCGACATCATTCCCGACATCACCCCCGACATCACTCCTGACATCACCCCCGACATCACTCCCAACATCACTCCCGACATCATTCCTGATATCACTCCTGACATCGCTCTCGACATCGCTCCCGACATCACTCAAGACCTCACTCCCGATATCACTCCCGACAATATTCTCGACATCACTCCCGACATCACTCCCAACATCACTCCCGACATCATTCCCGATATTACTCCCGACATCACTTCCGATATCATTCCCGACATCACTCCCGACATCACTCCCCACATCATTCCCGACAATACTCTCGACATCACTCCCGACATTACTCACATTAGTCCCGACATTACTCCCGATATTACCCCCGACATCACTCCCGACATCATCCCCGACATCACTCCCAACATCATCCCCGACATCACTCCCGACATCATCCCCGACATCACTCCCGACATCATTCCCGACATCACTCCCGACAGCACTGCCGACATCATTCCAACATCACACCTGACATCATTCTCGACATCACTCCCGATATCACTCCCGACATCACTCCCGACATCATTCCCGACATCACCCCCAAAATCACTCCCGACATCACTGCTGACATCACTCCTAATATCACTCCCGACATCACTCCCGACATCACTCCTGATATCACTCCCGACATCGCTCTCGACATCGCTCCCGACATCACTCATGACCTCACTCCCAATATCACTCCTGACAATAGTCTCGATATCACTCCCGACATCATTCCCGACATTATTCCCGATATTATTCCCGAAATCACTCCCGAAATCACTCCCGACATCACCGCCGACATCACTCCCGGCATCACACATGATATTAGTCCAGACATCACACCCGACATCACTCCCAAAATCACTCCCGACATTATTCCCAACATCAATCCTGACATCATTCCCGATATCATTCCTGACATCATTCCCGACTTCACTCCAGACATCACTCCCGACATCACTCCCGAAATCACTCCCGACATCACTCCCGACATCACTCCTGACATCACTCCTGACATCACACATGACATCATTCCTGACATCATTCCCGACATCACTCCCAATATCACTCCCAACAATACTCTCGACATCACTCCTGACAGCACTCCCGACATCACTCCCGACATCACTCCCGGCATCATTCCCGACATTACTCCCGACATCACTCCCGACATCACTCCTGACATCACTCCCGACATCATTGCCGACATCATTCCCGACAATACTCCCGACATCATTCCCGACAGTACTCCTGAAATCATTCCCGACATCACTCCCGATATCACTCCCGACATCACTCCCGACATCACACCCGATATCACTCCCGACATCACTCCCGACATCACTCCCGACATCACTCCTGATATCACTGCCGACATCACTCCTGACATCACTCCGAACATCACTCCCGACATCACTCCAGACATCATCCAATATATCACTCCCAACCTCACTCCCGATATCACTCCCGACAATACTCTCGACATCAGTCCCGACATCACACCCGCCATCACTCCCGACATCATTCCGACATCATTCCCGACATTACTCCTGACATCACTCCCAACATCACTCCCGACATCACCCCCGACATCACTCCCGACATCATTCCTGACATCACTCCCAACATCACTCCCGACATCATTCCCGATATCACTCCCGACATCACTGCTGACATCACTCCCGATATCACTCCCGACATCACTCCTGACATCACTTCCGACATCACTCCCGACTTCACCCCTGACATCACTCCGGGTATCATCCCTGACTTCACTCCCATCATAATTCCTGACATCAATCCCGACATCACTCCCGAGAACATTCCCGACATCAATCCTGACATCACTCCCGACATCATTCCCAAAATCACTCCCGACATCACTCCAGACATCGCTCCCGACATCACTCCCGGCATCATTCCTGACATCATTCCCAGCAATACTCCCGACATCACTCCCGACATCATCCCTGACATCACTCCCGACATCATCCCTGACATCACTCCCGACATCAATCCCGACATCGCTCCTGACATCACTCCCGATATCATTCCTGACATCACTCCTGGAATCACTCTTGACATCACTCCCGACATCACTCCCGACATCACTCCCGACATCACTCCCGACATGACACCCAATATCACTCCTGACATTACTGCCGACATCAATCCTGACATCACTCCCGACATCACCCCTGATATCACACCCGACACGTCACCCGACATCAGCCCCGATATCACTCCCGACATCACTCCCGATATCACTCCCGACATCACTCCTGATATTACTCCCGACATCACTCCCGACATCAATCCCGACATCACTCCTGACATCACTCCTGACATCACTCCCGACATCACTCCCGACATAATTCCCGACATCATTCCTGACAATGCTCCCGACATCACTACCGACAGTACTCCTGACATCATTCCCGACATCACTCCCGATATCTCTCCCGATATCACTCCAGACATCACTCCCGACATCACGCCCGAAATCATTCCCGACAGTACTCCGGACATCATTCCAGACATCACTCCTGACATCACTCCCGATATCACTCCCGACATCACTCCAGACATCACTCCCGACATAACTCCCGACATCACTCCCGACATCACTCCCAACATCATTGCCGACATCGTTCCCGACAATACTCCCGACATCACTCCCGACATCCCTCCTGACATCATTCCTGACAATACTGCTGACATCACTCCCGACATCACTCCTGACATCACGCCCGAAATCATTCCCGACAGTACTCCGGACATCATTCCCGACATCACTCCTGACATCACTCCCGATATCACTCCCGACATCACTCCAGACATCACTGCCGACATAACTCCCGACAACATTCCCGACATCACTCCCAACATCATTGCCGACATCGTTCCCGACAATACTCCCGACATCACTCCCGACATCACTCCTGACATCATTCCTGACAATACTGCGGACATCACTCCCGACATCACTCCTGACATCATTCCCGACTATATTCATGACATCACTCCTGACATCCCTCCCAACATCGTCCCCGAGATCACTCCTGACATCATTCCCGACAATACTACCAACATCACACCCGATATCATCCCCGACAGCACTCCTGACATCATTCCCGACATTACTCCTGATATCACTCACGACATCACTCCCGAAAATATTCCCGACATCCCTCCTGACCTCACTCCCGATATCATTCCTGACATCACTCCCGACATCACTCCCGACATCACTCCTGACATCATTCCCGACTATATTCATGACATCACTCCTGACATCCCTCCCAACATCGTCCCCGAGATCACTCCTGACATCATTCCCGACAATACTACCAACATCACACCCGATATCATCCCCGACAGCACTCCTGACATCACTCCCGACATCATTCCCGACATCACACACGATATCAGACCCGACATCACTCCCTACATCACTCCGGACATCAATCCCGACATCACTCCCGACATCATTCCCAATATCACTCCCGACATCACTCCTGACATCACTCCCAACGTCACTCCCGACATCACTTCTGACATCACTCCCGACATCACTCCTGACATCACTCCCAACAACATTCCTGACATGAATCCTGATGTCACTCCCGACATCATTCCCGAAATCATTCCCGACATCGCTCTCGACATCGCTCCCGACATCGCTCACAACATCACTCCTGACAATACTCTTGACATCACTCCCGACATCATTCCCGACAATACTCCCAATATCACACCTGATATCATCCCCGACATCACTCCCGACTTCACTCCCGACATCATCCCCGACTTCACTCCCAACATCCCTCCTGACATCACTCCCAACATCACTCCCGACATCACTCCCGACATCACTCCTGATATCACTCCCGACATCACTCCCAACATCATTCCCGACATTACTCCCAACATCACTCCCGACATCACTCCCGACATCATTCCTGACATCACACATGATGTCAGACCCGACATCACTCCCGACATCACTCCCAACATCACTCCCAGCATCATTCCCGACATCGCTCCCGACATCACTCCCAATATCACTCCCTACATCACTCCGGACATCAATCCTGACATCACTCCCGATATTATTCCCGATATCACTCCCGACATCACTCCTGACATCACTCCCGACATCACTCCCGACATCACTCCCAACAACATTCCCGACATTACTCCCGACATCGCTCCCGACATCACTCCCGACATCATTCCCGACATCACACACGATATCAGACCCGACATCACTCCCGACATCACTCCCACTATCACTCCCTACATCACTCTGGACATCAATCCTGACATCACTCCCGACATCATTCCCGATATCACCCCCGGCATCACTCCTGACATCACTCCCAACATCACTCCCAACATCACTTCCGATATCACTCCCGACATCACTCCTGACATTACTCCGGGTATCATCCCTGACATCACTCCCGTCATCATTCCCGACATCACTCCCGACATCACTCCCAACAACATTCCCGACATGAATCCTGATATCACTCCCGACATCATTCCCAAAATCATTCCCGACATCACTCTCGACATCGCTCCCGACATCGCTCCCGACATCACTCCTGACATCAGTCCTGATATCACTCTCGACATCACTCCTGACATCACTTCCGACATCACTCCCAACATCATTCCCGACATCACCCCCAAAATCACTCCCGACATCACTCCCGACATAGTTCCCGACATCACTCCCGACATCACTCGCGACATCATTCCCGACAATACTCTCGACATCAGTCCTGACATCATTCCCAACATCCCTCCCAACATTACTCCTGACATCATTCCTGACAATACTCTCAACATCACTTCCGACATCATTCCCGACATCACACCCGACATCACTCCCCACATCATTCTTGACATCACTCCTGATATCACTCCCGACATCACTCCCGACATCATTCCCGACACCACCCCCAAAATCACTCCCGACATCACTCCCGACATCACTCCTGATATCACTCCCCACATCATTCCCGATATCACCCCCGACATCACTCCTGACATCACCGCCGACATCACTCCCAACATCACTCCCGACATCACTCCTGATATCACTCCCGACATCGCTCTCGACATCGCTCCCGACATCACTCACGACCTCACTCCCGATATCACTCCCGACAATATTCTCGACATCACTCCCGACATCACTCCCAACATCACTCCCGACATCATTCCCGATATTACTCCAGACATCACTCCCGACATCACTCCCGACATTACCCCTGACATCATTCCTGAAAATAATCTCGACATCACTTCTGACATCATTCCCGACATCACTCCCGACATCACTCCCCACATCATTCTTGACATCACTCCTGATATCACTCCCGACATCACTCCCGACATCATTCCATACACCACCCCCAAAATCACTCCCGACATCACTCCCGACATCACTCCTGATATCACTCCCGACATCATTCCCGACATCACCCCCGACATCACTCCTGACATCACCCCCGACATCACTCCCAACATCACTCCCGACATCATTCCTGATATCACTCCTGACATCGCTCTCGACATCGCTCCCGACATCACTCAAGACCTCACTCCCGATATCACTCCCGACAATATTCTCGACATCACTCCCGACATCACTCCCAACATCACTCCCGACATCATTCCCGATATTACTCCCGACATCACTTCCGATATCATTCCCGACATCACTCCCGACATCACTCCCCACATCATTCCCGACAATACTCTCGACATCACTCCCGACATTACTCACATTAGTCCCGACATTACTCCCGATATTACCCCCGACATCACTCCCGACATCATCCCCGACATCACTCCCAACATCATCCCCGACATCACTCCCGACATCATCCCCGACATCACTCCCGACATCATTCCCGACATCACTCCCGACAGCACTGCCGACATCATTCCAACATCACACCTGACATCATTCTCGACATCACTCCCGATATCACTCCCGACATCACTCCCGACATCATTCCCGACATCACCCCCAAAATCACTCCCGACATCACTGCTGACATCACTCCTAATATCACTCCCGACATCACTCCCGACATCACTCCTGATATCACTCCCGACATCGCTCTCGACATCGCTCCCGACATCACTCATGACCTCACTCCCAATATCACTCCTGACAATAGTCTCGATATCACTCCCGACATCATTCCCGACATTATTCCCGATATTATTCCCGAAATCACTCCCGAAATCACTCCCGACATCACCGCCGACATCACTCCCGGCATCACACATGATATTAGTCCAGACATCACACCCGACATCACTCCCAAAATCACTCCCGACATTATTCCCAACATCAATCCTGACATCATTCCCGATATCATTCCTGACATCATTCCCGACTTCACTCCAGACATCACTCCCGACATCACTCCCGAAATCACTCCCGACATCACTCCCGACATCACTCCTGACATCACTCCTGACATCACACATGACATCATTCCTGACATCATTCCCGACATCACTCCCAATATCACTCCCAACAATACTCTCGACATCACTCCTGACAGCACTCCCGACATCACTCCCGACATCACTCCCGGCATCATTCCCGACATTACTCCCGACATCACTCCCGACATCACTCCTGACATCACTCCCGACATCATTGCCGACATCATTCCCGACAATACTCCCGACATCATTCCCGACAGTACTCCTGAAATCATTCCCGACATCACTCCCGATATCACTCCCGACATCACTCCCGACATCACACCCGATATCACTCCCGACATCACTCCCGACATCACTCCCGACATCACTCCTGATATCACTGCCGACATCACTCCTGACATCACTCCGAACATCACTCCCGACATCACTCCAGACATCATCCAATATATCACTCCCAACCTCACTCCCGATATCACTCCCGACAATACTCTCGACATCAGTCCCGACATCACACCCGCCATCACTCCCGACATCATTCCGACATCATTCCCGACATTACTCCTGACATCACTCCCAACATCACTCCCGACATCACCCCCGACATCACTCCCGACATCATTCCTGACATCACTCCCAACATCACTCCCGACATCATTCCCGATATCACTCCCGACATCACTGCTGACATCACTCCCGATATCACTCCCGACATCACTCCTGACATCACTTCCGACATCACTCCCGACTTCACCCCTGACATCACTCCGGGTATCATCCCTGACTTCACTCCCATCATAATTCCTGACATCAATCCCGACATCACTCCCGAGAACATTCCCGACATCAATCCTGACATCACTCCCGACATCATTCCCAAAATCACTCCCGACATCACTCCAGACATCGCTCCCGACATCACTCCCGGCATCATTCCTGACATCATTCCCAGCAATACTCCCGACATCACTCCCGACATCATCCCTGACATCACTCCCGACATCATCCCTGACATCACTCCCGACATCAATCCCGACATCGCTCCTGACATCACTCCCGATATCATTCCTGACATCACTCCTGGAATCACTCTTGACATCACTCCCGACATCACTCCCGACATCACTCCCGACATCACTCCCGACATGACACCCAATATCACTCCTGACATTACTGCCGACATCAATCCTGACATCACTCCCGACATCACCCCTGATATCACACCCGACACGTCACCCGACATCAGCCCCGATATCACTCCCGACATCACTCCCGATATCACTCCCGACATCACTCCTGATATTACTCCCGACATCACTCCCGACATCAATCCCGACATCACTCCTGACATCACTCCTGACATCACTCCCGACATCACTCCCGACATAATTCCCGACATCATTCCTGACAATGCTCCCGACATCACTACCGACAGTACTCCTGACATCATTCCCGACATCACTCCCGATATCTCTCCCGATATCACTCCAGACATCACTCCCGACATCACGCCCGAAATCATTCCCGACAGTACTCCGGACATCATTCCAGACATCACTCCTGACATCACTCCCGATATCACTCCCGACATCACTCCAGACATCACTCCCGACATAACTCCCGACATCACTCCCGACATCACTCCCAACATCATTGCCGACATCGTTCCCGACAATACTCCCGACATCACTCCCGACATCCCTCCTGACATCATTCCTGACAATACTGCTGACATCACTCCCGACATCACTCCTGACATCACGCCCGAAATCATTCCCGACAGTACTCCGGACATCATTCCCGACATCACTCCTGACATCACTCCCGATATCACTCCCGACATCACTCCAGACATCACTGCCGACATAACTCCCGACAACATTCCCGACATCACTCCCAACATCATTGCCGACATCGTTCCCGACAATACTCCCGACATCACTCCCGACATCACTCCTGACATCATTCCTGACAATACTGCGGACATCACTCCCGACATCACTCCTGACATCATTCCCGACTATATTCATGACATCACTCCTGACATCCCTCCCAACATCGTCCCCGAGATCACTCCTGACATCATTCCCGACAATACTACCAACATCACACCCGATATCATCCCCGACAGCACTCCTGACATCATTCCCGACATTACTCCTGATATCACTCACGACATCACTCCCGAAAATATTCCCGACATCCCTCCTGACCTCACTCCCGATATCATTCCTGACATCACTCCCGACATCACTCCCGACATCACTCCTGACATCATTCCCGACTATATTCATGACATCACTCCTGACATCCCTCCCAACATCGTCCCCGAGATCACTCCTGACATCATTCCCGACAATACTACCAACATCACACCCGATATCATCCCCGACAGCACTCCTGACATCATTCCCGACATTACTCCTGATATCACTCACGACATCACTCCCGAAAATATTCCCGACATCCCTCCTGACCTCACTCCCGATATCATTCCTGACATCACTCCCGACATCACACCCGATAATACTCCAGACATAATTCCCGACAATACTCCCGACATCACTCCCGACATCACTCCCGACATCACTCCCAACATCATTACTGACATCACTTCCAACATCACTCCCGCTATCACTCTGGACATCACTCCCGACATCGTCCCCAACATCACTCCCGACATAGTTCCCGACATTACTCCCGACATCACTCCCGACATCATTCCCGACAATACTCTCGACATCAGTCCTCACATCATTCCCGACATCTCTCCCAACATTACTCCTGACATCATTCCTGACAATACTCTCAACATCACTTCCGACATCATTCCCGACATCACTCCCGACATCACTCCCCACATCATTCCCGACAATACTCTCGACATCACTCCCGACATTACTCACACCATCACTCCCCTTCATTACTCCCGATATTACCCCCGACATCACTCCCGACATCATCCCCGACATCACTCCCGACATCATCCCCGACATCACTCCCGACATCATTCCCGACATCACTCCCGACAGCACTCCCGACTTCACTCCCGACATCACTCCTGACATCATTCTCGACATCACTCCCGATATCACTCCCGACATCACTCCCGACATCATTCAAGACACCACCCCCAAAATCACTCCCGACATCACTCCCGACATCACTCCTGATATCACTCCCGACATCATTCCTGACATCTCCCCCGACATCACTCCTGACATCACCCCCGACATCACTCCCGACATCACTCCCGACATCACTCCTGGTATCACTCCCGACATCGCTCTCGACATCGCTCCCGACATCACTCATGACCTCACTCCTGATATCACTCCCGACAATAGTCTCGACATCACTCCTGACATCACTCCCGACATCACTCCCGACATCATTCCCGATATTACTCCCAACATCACTCCCGACATCACTCCCGACAACACCCCCGACATCATTCCCAACAATACTCTCAACATCAGTCCTCACATCATTCCCGACATCCCTCCCGACATTACTCCTGACATCATTCCTGACAATAATCTCGACATCACTTCCGACATGATTCCCGACATCACTCTCGACATCACTCCCCACATCATTCCCGACAATACTCTCGACATCACTCCCGACATTACTCACAACATCACTCCCGACATTACTCCCGATATTACCCCCAACATCACTCCCGACATCATCCCCGACATCACTCCCGACATCACCCCGACATCACTCCCGACATCATTCCCGACATCACTCCCGACAGCACTGCCGACATCACTCCCGACATCACTCCTGACATCATTCTCGACATCACTCCCGATATCACTCCCGACATCACTCCCGACATCATTCCCGACATCACCCCCAAAATCACTCACGACATCACTCCCGACATAGTTCCCGACATCACTCGCGACATCATTCCCGACAATACTCTCGACATCAGTCCTGACATCATTCCCAACACCCCTCCCAACATTACTCCTGACATCATTCCTGACAATACTCTCAACATCACTTCCGACATCATTCCCGACATCACTCCCGACATCACTCCCCACATCATTCTTGACATCACTCCTGATATCACTCCCGACATCACTCCCGACATCATTCCAGACATCACCCCCAAAATCACTCCCGACATCAGTGCCGACATCACCCCCGACATCACTCCTGACATCACCCCCGACATCACTCCCAACATCACTCCCGACATCACTCCTGATATCGCTCCCGACATCGTTCTCGACATCGCTCCCGACATCACTCATGACCTCACTCCCGATATCACTCCCGACAATATTCTCGACATCACTCCCGACATCACTCCCAACATCACCCCCGACATCATTCCCAATATTACTCCCGACATCACTCCCGACATTACTCCTGACATCATTCCTGACAATAATCTTGACATCACTTCCAACATCATTCCCGACATTACTCCCGACATCACTCCCCACATCATTGCCGACAATACTCTCGACATCACTCCCGACATTACTCACAACATCACTCCCGACATTACTCCCGATATTACCCCCGACATCACTCCCGACATCATCCCCGACAGCACTGCCGACATCACTCCCGACATCACTCCTGACATCATTCTCGACATCACTCCCGATATCACTCCCGACATCACTCCCAACATCATTCCCGACATCACCCCCAAAATCACTCCCGACATCACTCCCGACATCACTCCTAATATCACTCCCGACATCATTCCCGACATCACCACCGACATCACTCCTGACATCACCCCCGACATCACTCCCGACATCATTCCCAACATCACTCCTGATATCACTCCCGACATCGCTCTCGACATCGCTCCCGACATCAATCATGACCTCACTCCCAATATCACTCCCGACAATAGTCTCGATATCACTCCCGACATCACTCCCGACATTATTCCCGATATTATTCCCGACATCACTCCTGATATCACTCCCGACATCACCGCCGACATCACTCCCGACATCACTCCCGGCATCACACATGATATTAGTCCCGACATCACACCCGACATCACTCCCAACATCACTCCCGACATTATTCCAAACATCAATCCTGACATCATTCCCGATATCATTCCTGACATCATTCCCGACATCACTCCAGACATCACTCCCGACATCACTCCCGAAATCACTCCCGACATCACACCCGACATCACTCCTGACATCACTCCTGACATCACACATGACATCACTCCTGACATCATTCCCGACATCACTCCCAATATCACTCCCGACAATACTCTCGACATCACTCCTGACAGCACTCCCGACATCACTCCCGACATCACTCCCGGCATCATTCCCGACATTACTCCCGACATCACTCCCGACATCACTCCTGACATCACTCCCGACATCATTCCCGACATCATTCCCGACAATACTCCCGACATCATTCCCGACAGTACTCCTGACATCATTCCCGACATCACTCCCGATATCACTCCCGACATCACTCCCGACATCACACCCGATATCACTCCCGACATTACTCCCGACATCACTCCCGACATCACTCCCGACATCACTCCCGATATCACTGCTGACATCACTCCCAACATCACTCCCAACAGCACTCCCGACATCACTCCAGACATCATCCCCTATAACACTCCCAACCTTACTCCCGATATCACTCCCGACAATACTCTCGACATCACTCCCGACAGCACTCCCGACATCACTCCCGACATCATTCCGACATCATTCCCGACATTACTCCTGACATCACTCCCGACATTACTCCCGACATCACCCCCGACATCACTCCCGACATCATTCCTGACATCACTCCCAACATCACTCCCGACATCATTCCCGATATCACTCCCGACATCACTGCTGACATCACTCCCGATATCACTCCCGACATCACTCCTGACATCACTTCCGACATCACTCCCGACATCACCCCTGACATCACTCCGGGTATCATCCCTGACTTCACTCCCATCATCATTCCTGACATCACTCCCGACATCACTCCCGAGAACATTCCCGACATCAATCCTGACATCACTCCCGACATCATTCCCAAAATCACTCCCGACATCACTCCAGACATCGCTCCCGACATCACTCCCGACATCATTCCCGACATCATTCCCGACAATACTCCCGACATCACTCCCGACATCACTCCTGACATTACTCCCGACATCATTCCCGACATCATTCCCGACAATACTCCCGACATCAATCCCGACATCACTCCTGACATCACTCCCGATATCATTCCTGACATCACTCCCGACATCACTCTTGACATCACTCACGACATCACTCCCGACATCACTCCCGACATCACTCCCGACATGTCACCCAATATCACTCCTGACATTACTGCCGAGATCAATCCTGACATCACTCCCGACATCACCCCTGATATCACACCCGACACGTCACCCGACATCAGCCCCGATATCACTCCCGACATCACTCCCGATATCACTCCCGACATCACTCCTGATATTACTCCCGACATCACTCCCGACATCAATCCCGACATCACTCCTGACATCACTCCTGACATCACTCCCGACATCACTCCCGACATCATTCCCGACATCATTCCTGACAATGCTCCCGACATCACTACCGACAGTACTCCTGACATCATTCCCGACATCACTCCCGACACCACTCCCGATATCACTCCCGATATCACTCCAGACATCACTCCCGACATCACGCCCGAAATCATTCCCGACAGTACTCCGGACATCATTCCCGACATCACTCCTGACATCACTCCCGATATCACTCCCGACATCACTCCAGACATCACTCCCGACATAACTCCCGACATCATTCCCGACATCACTCCCGACATCACTCCCAACATCATTGCCGACATCGTTCCTGACAATACTCCTGACATCACTCCCGACATCACTCCTGACATCATTCCTGACAATACTGCCGACATCACTCCCGACATCACTCCTGACATCATTCCCGACTATATTCATGACATCACTCCTGACATCACTCCCAACATCGTCCCCGAGATCACTCCTGACATCATTCCCGACAATACTACCAACATCACAGCCGATATCATCCCCGACAGCACTCCTGACATCATTCCCGACATTACTCCTGATATCACTCCCAAAAATATTCCCGACATCCCTCCTGACCTCACTCCCGATATCATTCCTGACATCACTCCCGACATCACACCCGATAATACTCCAGACATAATTCCCGACAATACTCCCGACATCACTCCCGACATCACTCCCGACATCACTCCCGACATCACTCCTGACATCACTCCCAACATCATTACCGACATCACTTCCAACATCACTCCCGATATCACTCTGGACATCACTCCCGACATCGTCCCCAACATTACTCCCGGCATAGTTCCCGACATTACTCCCGACATCACTCCCGACATCATTCCCGACAATACTCTCGACATCAGTCCTCACATCATTCCCGACATCCCTCCCGACATTACTCCTGACATCATTCCTGACAATACTCTCAACATCACTTCCGACATCATTCCCGACATCACTCCCGACATCACTCCCCACATCATTCCCGACAATACTCTCGACATCACCCCGACATTACTCACACCATCACTCCCCTTCATTACTCCCGATATTACCCCCGACATCACTCCCGACATCATCCCCGATATCACTCCCGACATCATCCCCGACATCACTCCAGACATCATTCCCGACATCACTCCCGACAGCACTCCCGACTTCACTCCCGACATCACTCCTGACATCATTCTCGACATCACCCCCAAAATCACTCCCGACATCACTCCCGACATCACTCCTGATATCACTCCTGACATCATTCACGACATCTCCCCCGACATCACTCCTGACATCACCCCCGACATCACTCCCGACATCACTCCCGACATCACTCCTGGTATCTCTCCCGACATCGCTCTCGACATCGCTCCCGACATCACTCATGACCTCACTCCTGATATCACTCCCGACAATAGTCTCGACATCACTCCTGACATCACTCCCGACATCACTCCCGACATCATTCCCGATATTACTCCCGACATCACTCCCGACATCACCCCCGACAACACCCCCGACATCATTCCCAGCAATACTCTCAACATCAGTCCTGACATCATTCCCGACATCCCTCCCGACATTACTCCTGACATCATTCCTGACAATAATCTCGACATCACTTCCGACATGATTCCCGACATCACTCCCGACATCACTCCCCACATCATTCCCGACAATACTCTCGACATCACTCCCGACATTACTCACAACATGACTCCCGACATTACTCCCAATATTACCCCCAACATCACTCCCGACATCATCCCCGACATCACTCCCGACATCACCCCGACATCACTCCCGACATCATTCCCGACATCACTCCCGACAGCACTGGCGACATCACTCCCGACATCACTCCTGACATCATTCTCGACATCACTCCCGATATCACTCCCGACATCACTCCCGACATCATCCCCGACATCACTCCCGACATCACCCCGACATCACTCCCGACATCATTCCCTATATCACTCCCGACAGCACTGCCGACATCACTCCCGACATCACTCCTGACATCATTCTCGACATCACTCCCGATATCACTCCCGACATCACTCCCGACATCATTCCCGACATCACCCCCAAAATCACTCCCGACATCACTCCCGACATCGCTCGCGACATCATTCCCGACAATACTCTCGTCATCAGTCCTGACATCATTCCCAACATCCCTCCCAACATTACTCCTGACATCATTCCTGACAATACTCTCAACATCACTTCCGACATCATTCTCGACATCACTCCCGATATCACTCCCGACATCACTCCCGACATCTTTCCCGATATTACCCCCGACATCACTCCCGACATCATCCCCGACATCACTCCCGACATCATCCCCGACATCACTCCCGACATCATTCCCGACATCACTCCCGACAGCACTCCCGACTTCACTCCCGACATCACTCCTGACATCATTCTCGACATCACTTCCGATATCACTCCCGACATCACTCCCGACATCATTCACGACATCACCCCCAAAATCACTCCCGACATCACTCCCGACATCACTCCTGATATCACTCCTGACATCATTCACGACATCTCCCCCGACATCACTCCTGACATCAACCCCGACATCACTCCCGACATCACTCCCGACATCACTCCTGGTATCACTCCCGACATCGCTCTCGACATCGCTCCCGACATCACTCATGACCTCACTCCTGATATCACTCCCGACAATAGTCTCGACATCACTCCTGACATCACTCCCGACATCACTCCCGACATCATTCCCGATATTACTACCGACATCACTCCCGACATCACCCCCGACAACACCCCCGACATCATTCCCAACAATACTCTCAACATCAGTCCTGACATCATTCCCGACATCCCTCCCGACATTACTCCTGACATCATTCCTGACAATAATCTCGACATCACTTCCGACATGATTCCCGACATCACTCCCGACATCACTCCCCACATCATTCCCGACAATACTCTCGACATCACTCCCGACATTACTCACAACATGACTCCCGACATTACTCCCAATATTACCCCCAACATCACTCCCGACATCATCCCCGACATCACTCCCGACATCACCCCGACATCACTCCCGACATCATTCCCGACATCACTCCCGACAGCACTGCCGACATCACTCCCGACATCACTCCTGACATCATTCTCGACATCACTCCCGATATCACTCCCGACATCACTCCCGACATCATCCCCGACATCACTCCCGACATCACCCCGACATCACTCCCGACATCATTCCCGACATCACTCCCGACAGCACTGACGACATCACTCCCGACATCACTCCTGACATCATTCTCGACATCACTCCCGATATCACTCCCGACATCACTCCCGACATCATTCCCGACATCACCCCCAAAATCACTCCCGACATCACTCCCGACATCGCTCGCGACATCATTCCCGACAATACTCTCGTCATCAGTCCTGACATCATTCCCAACATCCCTCCCAACATTACTCCTGACATCATTCCTGACAATACTCTCAACATCACTTCCGACATCATTCCCGGCATCACTCCCGACATCACTCCCTACATCATTCTCGACATCACTCCCGATATCACTCCCGACATCACTCCCGACATCATTCCCGACATCATCCCCAAAATCACTCCCGACATCACTCCCGACATCACCCCCAACATCACTCCTGACATCACCCCCGACATCACTCCCGACATCACTCCCAACATCACTCCTGATATCAATCCCGACATCGCTCTCGACATCGCTCCCGACATCACTCATGACCTCACTCCACTCCGACAATATTCTCGACATCACTCCCGACATCACTCCCAACATCACTCCCGACATCATTCCCAATATTACTCCCGACATCACTCCCGACATCACTCCCGACATTACTCCTGACATCATTCCTGACAATAATCTCGACATCACTTCCGACATCATTACCGACATTACTCCCGACATCACTCCCCACATCATTCCCGACAATACTCCTGACACCACTCCCGACATCATCCCCCAAATCACTCCTGACATCATTCCCGACATTATTCCCAATATCTCTCCTGACATCACTCCCGAAATCACTGCCGACATCACTCCCAACATCACTCCCGACATCAATCCCAACATCATTCCTGACATCACTCCCGACATTACTCCCGATATCACTCCCGATATCACTCATGACATCATTCCAGACAATACTCCTGAAATCACTCCCGACATCATCCCTGACATCACTCCCGACATCATTCCCGAAAATACTCCCGACATCACTCCCGACATCACTCCCGACATCATTCCCGACAATACTCCCGACATCACTCCCGACATCACTCCTGACATCTTTCCCAACTATACTCACAACATCACTCCCGACATCACACCCAACATCATCCCTGACATCACTCCCGACAGCACTCCTGACATTATTCCCGACATCACTCCCAACATCATTTCCGAAAATGCTCCCAACATCATTCCGAACATCACTCCCGAAATTACTCCCGATATCACTCCCGACATCACTCCTGACATCATTCCAGACAATACTCCTGAAATCACTCCCGACATCATCCCCGGCATCACTCCTGACATCATTCCCGACAATACTGCCGACATCACTCCCGACATCACTCCCGACATCACTCCTGACATCATTCCCGACAATAAACCCGACATCACTCCTGATATCGCTCCTGACATTATTCCCGACTATACTCACGACATCACTCCCGACATCATTCCCAACATCATCCCTGACATCACTCCCGACATCACTCCCGACATTATTCCCGACATCACTCCTGACATCACTCCCGACATCATTCCTGACAATGCTCCCAACATCACTCCCGACATCACTCCCGACATCACTCCTGACAATGCTCCTGACATCACTCACGACACCACTCCCGACATCATTCCCGACAATACTCCCAACATCACACCCGATACCATTCCCGACATCACTCCCGACATCATTCCCGACATTACTCCCGATATCGCTCACGACATCACTCCCAAAATCATTCCCGACATCACTCCTGACCTCACTCCCGACATAACTCCTGATATCACTCCTGACATCACTCCCAACATCACACCCGATAATACTCCGGAAATAATTCCCAACAATACTCCCGACATCACTCCCGACATCACTCCCGACATCACTCCCAACATCATTACCGACATCACTCCCGAAATCACTCCCGATATCACTCCCGACATCACTCCCGACATTGTCCCCGACATCACTCCTGACATCATTCACAACATCACTCCCGAAATCACTCCCAACATCATTCCCGACAATACTCTCGACATCACTCCTGACATCATTCCCGATATCATTCCTGACATCATTCCCGACATCACGCCAGACATCACTCCCGACATCACTCCCGAAATCACTCCCGACATCACTCCTGACATCATTCCAGACATCACACATAACATCACTCCCGACAGCATTCCCGACATCACTCCCAATATCACTCCCGAAAATACTCTCGACATCACTCCCGACATCATTCCCGACATCACTCCCGACATCACTCCCGGCATCATTCCCGACATTACTCCCGACATCACTCCCGACATCACTCCTGACATCACTCCCGACATCATTCCCGACATCATTCCTGACAATACTCCCGACATCATTCCCGACAGTACTCCTGACATCATTCCCGACATCACTCCCGCTAACACACCCGACATCACTCCCGATATCACTCCCGACATCACTGCAGGCATCACGCCCAACATCACTCCTGATATCACTCCCGAAATCACTCCCGACATCACTCCCGACATCATTGCTGACATCATTCCTGACAATACTCCCGACATCACTCCCGACATCATCCCCGACAACACACCCGACATTATTCCCGACATCAATCCTGACATCATTCCCGATATCATTCCTGACATCATTCCCGACATCACTCCAGACATCACTCCCGACATCACTCCTGACATCACTCCCGACATCACACCCGATATCACTCCCGACATTACTCCCGACATCATTCCCGACAGTACTCCTGACATCATTCCCGACATCACTCCCGCTAACACACCCGACATCACTCCCGATATCACTCCCGACATCACTGCAGGCATCACGCCCAACATCACTCCTGACATCACTCCCGAAATCACTCCCGACATCACTCCCGACATCATTGCTGACATCATTCCTGACAATACTCCCGACATCACTCCCGACATCATCCCCGACAACACACCCGACATTATTCCCGACATCAATCCTGACATCATTCCCGATATCATTCCTGACATCATTCCCGACATCACTCCAGACATCACTCCCGACATCACTCCTGACATCACTCCCGACATCACACCCGATATCACTCCCGACATTACTCCCGACATCACTCCCGACATCACTCCCGACATCACTCCCGATATCACTGCCGACATCACTCCTGACATCACTCCCAACATCACTCCCGACAGCACTCCCGACATCACTCCAGACACCATCCCTTATATCACTCCCGACCTCACTCCCGATATCACTCCCGACATCACTCCTAATATCACTCCTGACATCATTCCTGACATCACTCTTGACATCACTCCCGACATCATTCCCGACCTCATTCCTGTCAATACTCCTGACATCATTCCCGACATTACTCCTGACATCATTCCTGACATCACTCCTGACATCACTTCTGACATCACTCCCGATATCACTCCCGACATCACTCCTGACACCACTCCACACATCACTCCCGACATCACTCCCGACATCATTCCTGACATCATTCCAGACAATATTCCCGACATCACTCCCGACATCATCCCCGACATCACTCCTGACATCATTCCCGACATTATTCCCAATATCACGCCTGACATCACTCCCGCAATCACTCCCGACATCACTCCCGACATTATTCCCGACATCACTCCCGACATAATTCCCGACAATACTCCCAACATCACTCCCGAAATCACTCCCGACATCACTCCCGACATCACTCCTGACAATGCTCCCGACATCATTCCCGACACCACTCCCTACATCTTTCCCGACAATACTCCCAACATCACACCCGATACCATCCCCGACATCACTCCCAACATCATTCCCCACATTACTCCCGATATCACTCACGACATCACTCCCAAAATCATTCCCGACATCACTCCTGACCTCACTCCCGACATAACTCCCGATATCACTCCTGACATCACTCCCAACATCACACCCGATAATTCTCCGGACATAGTTCCCGACAATACTCCCGACATCACTCCCGACATCACTCCCGACATCACTCCCAACATCATTACTGACATCACTCCCGAAATCACTCCCGATATCACTCCCGACATCACTCCCGACATTTTCCCCAACATCACTCCTGACATCATTCACCACATCACTCCCGACATCACTCCCAACATCATTCCCGACAATACTCTCGACATCACTCCCGACATCATCCCGACATCCCACCCGACATTACTCCTGACATCATTCCCAACAATACTCTCGATATCACTTCCGACATCATTCCCGACATCACTCCCGACATCACTCCCCACATCATTCCCGACAATGCTCTCGACATCTCTCCCGAGATTACTCACGACATCACTCCCGACATTACTCCCGATATTACCCATGACATCACTCCCGACATCATCCCCAACATCACTCCCGACATCATTCCCGACATCACTCCCGACATCATTTCCGACATCACTCCCGACATCACTCCCGACATCACACCCGACATCACTCCTGACATCATTCCCGACATCACCTCAACATCTCTCCCAACATCACTCCCGACATCACTCCTGATATCACTCCTGACATCACTCCCGACATCACTCCCAACATCACTCCTGACTTCACACATGACATCACTCTCTACATCATTCCCACATCACTACCAATAACACTCATGACAATACTTTTGACATCACTCCTGACATCACTCCGGACATCACTCGCGACATCACTCTCGACATCATTCCCGACATCACCCCCGACATCACTCCCGACAATACTCTCGACATCGCACCCGACATCACTCCTGACATCATGCCCGAAATCACTCCCGACATCACTCCCGAAAGTACTCCCGACATCACTCCTGACATCACTCCTGACAATACTCCTGACATCACTCCGACAATATTATCGACATCGCTCCGCACATCACTCGCGACATCATTCCTGACATCACTCCCGACATCACACCCGATATCATTCCTGACACCACTCCCGACATCACTCCCGACAATACTCCTGTCATCACTCCCGACATCACTCCCGACATCATTCCCGACATGATTCCCGACATCACCTCCGACATCACTCCTGACATCACTCCCGATATCACTCCCGACATCACTCCCAACATCATTCCCGACATCACTCCCGCCATCACCCCCGACATTACTCCCGACATCATTCCCAGCATCACTCCTGACATCACTCTAGATATCACTCCCGACATCAGTCCCCATATCACTCCAGACATCATTCCCGACATCACACCCGACATCGCTCCTGACATCATTCCTGACATCACTCCCAACATCACACCTGACATCACTCTCGACATCATTCCCAACATCACCACCAACATCACTCCCGACATCACTTCCGACATCACCCCTGATATCACTCCCGACATCACTCCCGACATCACTCCTGACATCACTCCTGACATCACACATGACATCACTCCCGACATCATTCCCGACATCACTCCCAATATCACTCCCGATAATACTCCCGACATCACTCCTGACATCACTGCTGACAATACTCCTGACATCACTCCGACAATACTCTCGACATCGCTCCCGACTTCACTCCCGACATCATTCCCGACATCACGCCCGACATCACTCCCGAAATCATTCCTGACATCACTCCCGACATCACTCCCGACAATACTCCTGACATCACTCCCGACATCACTCCCGACATCATCCCCGACATGATTCCCGACATCACCTCCGACATCACTCCTGACATCACTCCCAACATCACTCCCGACATCATTCCCGACATCCATCCCACCATCACTCACGACATTACTCCCGACATCATTCGCGACATCATTCCTGACAACATCAGCAACATCACTCCCTACATCACTCCCGACATCATTCCCATCAATACTCCCAACATCATTCCCGACATCACTCCCGACATTACTCCTGATATCACTCCCGACATCACTCCCGACATCATTGCAGACAATACTCCTGAAATCACTCCCGACATCACTCCCAACATAATTCCCGACAATACTCCCGAAATCACTCCGGACATTACTCCCAACATCACTCCCGACATCATTCCCGACAATACTCCCGACATCACTCCCGCATCACTCCTGACATCATTCCCGACTATACTCACGACATCACTCCTGACATCACTCCCAACATCATCCCCGACATCACTCCCGAAACCATTCCCGACATCACTGATGACATCACTCCCGACATCACTCCTGACAATACTCCCGACATCACTCCCGACATCACTCCCAACATCATTCCCAACAATACACCCGACATCACACCCGATATCTTCCCCGACATCACTCCCGATATCACTCATGACATCACTCCCGAAACCATTCCCGACATCACTGATGACATCACTCCCGACATCACTCCTGACATCACCCCTGACATCACTCCCGACATCACCCCCGATAATACTCCGGACATAAATCCCGACAATACTCCCGACATCACTCCCGACATCACTTCCAACATCACTCTCAACATCATTACTGACATCACTCCCGACATCACTCCCGATATCACTCCCGAAATCACTCCCTACTTCGTCACCGACATCACTCCCGACATCGTTCCCGACATCACTCCCAACATCACTACCGACATCATTCCCGACAATACACTCGACAACACTCCCGACATCATTCCCGACATCATTCCCGACATCCCTCCACACATCATTCCCGACAATACTCTCGACATCACTCCCGACATTACTCCCGACATCACACCCGACATTACTCCCGATATTACCCCCGACATCACTCCCGACATCATCCCCGACATCACTCCCGACATCATCCCCGACATCACTCCTGACATCATTCCTGACATCACTCCTGACATCACTCCTGACATCACTTCCGACATCATCCCCAACATCACTCCCGACATCATTCCCGACATCACTCCCAACATCGTCCCCGACATCACTCCTGACATCATTCCCCACATCACTCCCGACATCACTCCCAACATCGTTCCCAACAATACTCTCGACATCACTCCCGACATCATTCCCGGCATCCCTCCCGACATCATTCCTGACATCACGCCCGACATCATTTCCGACATCACTCCCGACATCACTCCCGACATCACACCCGACATCACTCCTGACATCATTCCCGACATCACTCCCGACATCACTCCTGACATCACTCCCGACAACATTCCCGACATCAACCCCCACATCACTCCCGACATCACTCCCGACATCACTCCTGATATCACTCCCGACATCACACCCGACATCACTCCTGACATCACTCCCGACATCTTTCCCGACATTACTCCCAACATCACTCCTGACATCACTCCGGACATCACTCCCGACATCACTCTCGACATCATTCCCGACATCACCCCCGACATCACTCCCGACAATTCACTCGACATCACTCATGACAATACTCCTGACATCACTCCGACAATATTCTCGACATCGCTCCCGACATCACTCCCGATATCATTCCTGACATCACTCCCGTCATCACTCCCGACAATACTCCTGTCATCACTCCCGACATCACTCCCGACATCATTCCCGACATCATTCCCGACATCACCTCCGACATCACTCCCGACATTACTCCCGACATCACTCCTGATATCACTCCCGACATCACTCCCGAGATCATTCCTGACATCACTCCCACATCACTCCGACATTACTCCCGGCATCACACCCGACATCACTCCCGACATCATTCCCGACATCACTCCCAACATCACAGCTGACATCACTCCCGACATCATTCCCGACATCACCACCAACATCACTCCCGACATTACTCACGACATCACTCCCGACATTACTCACGACATCACTCCCGACATTACTCCCGATATTACCCATGACATCACTCCCGACATCTTCCCCAACATCACTCCCGACATCATTCCCGACATCACTCCCGACATCATTTCCGACATCACTCCCGACATCACTCCCGACATCACACCCGACATCACTCCTGACAACATTCCCGACATCACTCCCGACATCACTCCTGACATCACTCCCGACATCACTCCCGACATCACTCCTGATATCGCTCCCGACATCACTCCCGACATCACTCCCGATATCACTCCTGACATCACACATGACATCACTCCCGACATCATTCCCACATCACTACCAATAACACTCACGACAATACTTTTGACATCACTCCTGACATCACTCCCGACATCACTCCCGACATCACTCCCGACATCTTTCCCGAAATTGCTCCCGACATCACTCCTGACATCACTCCGGACATCGCTCGCGACATCACTCTCGACATCATTCCTGACATCACCCCTGATATCACTCCTGACAATACTCTCGACATCACTCCCGACATCACTCCTGACATCATTCCCGAAATCACTCCCGACATCACCCCCGACATCTTTCCCGAAATTGCTCCCGACATCACTCCTGACATCACTCCGGACATCACTCCCGACATCACTCTCGACATCATTCCCGACATCACCCCCGACATCACTCCCGACAATTCTCTCGACATCACTCAAGACATCATTCCTGACATCATTCCCGAAATCACTCCCGACATCACTCCCGAAAGTACTCCAGACATCACTCATGACAATACTCCTGACATCACTCCGACAATATTCTCGACATCGCTCCCGACATCACTCCCGATATCATTCCTGACATCACTCCCGTCATCACTCCCGACAATACTCCTGTCATCACTCCCGACATCACTCCCGACATAATTCCCGACATGATTCCCGACATCACCTCCGACATCACTCCCGACATTACTCCCGACATCACTCCTGATATCACTCCCGACATCACTCCCGAGATCATTCCTGACATCACTCCCACATCACTCCGACATTACTCCCGGCATCACACCCGACATCACTCCTGACATCATTCCCGACATCACTCCCAAAATCACACCTGACATCACTCCCGACATCATTCCCGACATCACCACCAACATCACTCCCGACATTACTCACGACATCACTCCCGACATTACTCACGACATCACTCCCGACATTACTCCCGATATTACCCATGACATCACTCCCGACATCTTCCCCAACATCACTCCCGACATCATTCCCGACATCACTCCCGACATCATTTCCGACATCACTCCCGACATCACTCCCGACATCACACCCGACATCACTCCTGACGTCATTCCCGACATCACTCCCGACATCACTCCTGACATCACTCCCGACATCATTCCCGACATCACCCCCAACATCACTCCCAACATCACTCCCGACATCACTCCTGATATCACTCCCGACATCACTCTCGACATCACTCCCAACATCACTCCTGACATCACACATGACATCACTCCCGACATCATTCCCACATCACTACCAATAACACTCACGACAATACTTTTGACATCACTCCTGACATCACTCCCGACATCACTCCCGACATCACTCCCGACATCTTTCCCGAAATTGCTCCCGACATCACTCCTGACATCACTCCGGACATCGCTCGCGACATCACTCTCGACATCATTCCCGACATCACCCCTGATATCACTCCCGACAATACTCTCGACATCACTCCCGACATCACTCCTGACATCATTCCCGAAATCACTCCCGACATCACTCCCGAAAGTACTCCCGACATCACTCCTGACATCACTCCTGACAATACTCCTGCCATCACTCCGACAATATACTCGACATCGCTCCGGACATCACTCGCAACATCATTCCTGACATCACTCCCGACATCACACCCGATATCATTCCTGACATCACTCCCGACATCGCTCCCGACAATACTCCTGTCATCACTCCCGACATCACTCCCGACATCATTCCCGACATGATTCCCGACATCACCTCTGACATCACTCCCGACATCACTCCCGATATCAATCCCGACATCACTACCGACATCATTCCCGACATCACTCCCGCCATCACTCCCGACATTACTCCCGACATCATTCCCGGCATCACTCCTGACATCACTCTCGATATCACTCCCGACATCACTCCCCATATCACTCCAGACATCATTCCCGACATCACACCCGACATCACTCCTGACATCATTCCCGACATCACTCCCAACATCACACCTGACATCACTCTTGACATCATTCCCAACATCACCACCAACATCACTCCCGACATCACTCCCGACATCACTCCTGATATCACTCCCGACATCACTCCCAACATCACTCCTGACATCACTCCTGAGATCACTCCCGACATCACTCCTGACATCACTCCTGACAGCACTCCCGACATCATTCCGACATCACTCCCGGCATCATTCCCGACATTACTCCCGACATCACTTCCGACATCACTCCTGACATCACTCCGGACATCACTCCTGACATCATTCCCGACATCGATCCTGACATCACCCCTGACATCACTCCCGACAATACTCTCGACATCACTCCCGACATCACTCCTGACATAATTCTTGAAATCACTCCCAACATCACTCCCGATAATATTCCCGACATCTCTCCTGACATCACTCCTGACAATACTCCTGACATCACTCCGACAATACTCTCGACATCGCTCCCGACTTCCCTCCCGACATCATTCCCGACATCACGCCCGACATCACTCCGGACATCATTCCTGACATCACTTCCGACATCACTCCCGACAATACTCCTGACATCACTCCCGACATCACTCCCGACATCATCCCCGACATGATTCCCGACATCACCTCCGACATCACTCCTGACATCACTCCCAACATCACTCCCGACATCATTCCCGACATCCATCCCGCCATCACTCACGACATTACTCCCGACATCATTCCCGACATCATTCCTGACATCATCACCAGCATCACTCCCTACATCACTCCCGACATCATTCCCATCAATACTCCCAACATCATTCCCGACATCGCTCCCGACATTACTCCTGATATCACTCCCGACATCACTCCCTACATCATTGCAGACAATACTCCTGAAATCACTCCCGACATCACTCCCAACATAATTCCCGACAATACTCCCGAAATCACTCTGGACATTACTCCCAACATCACTCCCGACATCATTCCCGACAATACTCCCGACATCACTCCCGACATCACTCCTGACATCATTCCCGACTATACTCACGACATCACTCCTGACATCACTCCCAACATCATCCCCGACATCACTCCCGACATCACTCCTGACATCACGAGCAACATCATTCCCGACATCACTCCCAACATCACTCCCGACATCATTCCCGACATCACTCCTGACAATACTCCCGACATCACTCCCGACATCACTCCCGACATCATTCCCGACAATACACCCGACAACACACCCGATATCATCCCCGACATCACTCCCGATATCACTCATGACATCACTCCCGAAACCATTCCCGACATCACTGATGACATCACTCCCGACATCACTCCCGACATCACTCCTGACATCACTCCCGACATCACCCCCGATAATACTCCGGACATAAATCCCGACAATGCACCCGACATCACTCCCGACATTACTCCCAACATCACTCCCAACATCAGTACCGACATCACTCCCGACAACCCTCCCGATATCACTCCCGACATCACTCCCTACATCGTCACCGACATCACTCCCGACATCGTTCCCGACATCACTCCCAACATCACTCCCGACATCATTCCCGACAATACACTCGACTACACTCCCGACATCATTCCTGACATCCCTCCCGACATCACTCCCCACATCATTCCCGACAATACTCTCGACATCACTCCCGACATTACTCCCGACATCACACCCGACATTACTCCCGATATTTCCCCCGACATCATCCCCGACATCACTCCCGACATCATCCCCGACATCACTCCCGACATCATTCCTGACATTACTCCTGACATCACTCCCGACAACACTCCCGACATCATCCCCGACATCACTCCCGAAATCATTCCCGACATCACTCCCGACATCGTCCCCGACATCACTCCTGACATCATTCCCCACATCACTCCCGACATCACTCCCAACATCGTTCCCAACAATACTCTCGACATCACTCCCGACATCATTCCCGACATCCCTCCTGACATCATTCCCAACATCACGCCCGACATCATTTCCGACATCACTCCCGACATCACTCCCGACATCACACCCGACATCACTCCTGACATCATTCCCGACATCACTCCCGACATCACTCCCGACATCACTCCCGACATCATTCCCGACATCACCCCCAACATCACTCCCGACATCACTCCCGACATCACTCCTGATATCACTCCCGACATCACTCCCGACATCACTCCTGACATCACTCCCGACATCACTCCTGACATCTTTCCCGACATTACTCCCAACATCACTCCTGACATCACTCCGGACATCACTCCCGACAATTCTCTCGACATCACTCCCGACATCACTCCTGACATCATTCCCGAAATCACTCCCGACATCACACCCGATATCATTCCTGACATCACTCCCGACATCACTCCCGACATCATTCCCGACATGATTCCCGACATCACCTCTGACATCACTCCCGACATCACTCCCGATATCACTCCCGACATCACTACCGACATCATTCCCGACATCACTCCCGCCATCACTCCCGACATTACTCGCGACATCATTCCCGGCATCACTCCTGACATCACTCTCGATATCACTCCCGACATCACTCCCCATATCACTCCAGACATCATTCCCGACATCACACCCGACATCACTCCTGACATCATTCCCGACATCACTCCCAACATCACACCTGACATCACTCTTGACATCATTCCCAACATCACCACCAACATCACTCCCGACATCACTCCCGACATCACTCCTGATATCACTCCCGACATCACTCCCAACATCACTCCTGACATCACTCCTGAGATCACACATGACATCACTCCCGACATCATTCCCAACATCACCACCAACATCACTCCCGACATCACTCCCAACATCACTCCTGACATCACTCCTGAGATCACACATGACATCACTCCCGACATCATTCCCGACATCACTCCCAATATCACTCCCGACAATACTCTCGACATCACTCCTGACAGCACTCCCGACATCATTCCGACATCACTCCCGGCATCATTCCCGACATTACTCCCGACATCACTTCCGACATCACTCCTGACATCACTCCGGACATCACTCCCGACATCATTCTCGACATCGATCCTGACATCACCCCTGACATCACTCCCGACAATACTCTCGACATCACTCCCGACATCACTCCTGACATAATTCCTGAAATCACTCCCAACATCACTCCCGATAATATTCCCGACATCTCTCCTGACATCACTCCTGACAATACTCCTGACATCACTCCGACAATACTCTCGACATCGCTCCCGACTTCACTCCCGACATCATTCCCGACATCACGCCCGACATCACTCCGGACATCATTCCTGACATCACTTCCGACATCACTCCCGACAATACTCCTGACATCACTCCCGACATCACTCCCGACATCATCCCCGACATGATTCCCGACATCACCTCCGACATCACTCCTGACATCACTCCCAACATCACTCCCGACATCATTCCCGACATCCATCCCGCCATCACTCACGACATTACTCCCGACATCATTCCCGACATCATTCCTGACATCATCACCAGCATCACTCCCTACATCACTCCCGACATCATTCCCATCAATACTCCCAACATCATTCCCGACATCACTCCCGACATTACTCCTGATATCACTCCCGACATCACTCCCTACATCATTGCAGACAATACTCCTGAAATCACTCCCGACATCACTCCCAACATAATACCCGACAATACTCCCGAAATCATTCTGGACATTACTCCCAACATCACTCCCGACATCATTCCTGACAATACTCCCGACATCACACCCGACATCACTCCTGACATCATTCCCGACTATACTCACGACATCACTCCTGACATCACTCCCAACATCATTCCCGACATCACTCCCGACATCACTCCTGACATCACGAGCAACATCATTCCCGACATCACTCCCAACATCACTCCCGACATCATTCCCGACATCACTCCTGACAATACTCCCGACATCACCCCCGACATCACTCCCGACATCATTCCCGACAATACACACGACATCACACCCGATATCATCCCCGACATCACTCCCGATATCACTCATGACATCACTCCCGAAACCATTCCCGACATCACTGATGACATCACTCCCGACATCACTCCCGACATCACTCCTGACATCACTCCCGACATCACCCCCGATAATACTCCGGACATAAATCCCGACAATACTCCCGACATCACTCCCGACATCACTCCCAACATCATTACCGACATCACTACCGACAACCCTCCCGATATCACTCCCGACATCACTCCCTACATCGTCACCGACATCACTCCCGACATCGTTCCCGACATCACTCCCAACATCACTCCCGACATCATTCCCGACAATACACTCGACTACACTCCCGACATCATTCCTGACATCCCTCCCGACATCACTCCCCACATCATTCCCGACAATACTCTCGACATCACTCCCGACATTACTCCCGACATCACACCCGACATTACTCCCGATATTTCCCCCGACATCATCCCCGACATCACTCCCGACATCATCCCCGACATCACTCCCGACATCATTCCTGACATTACTCCTGACATCACTCCCGACAACACTCCCGACATCATCCCCGACATCACTCCCGACATCATTCCCGACATCACTCCCGACATCGTCCCCGACATCACTCCTGACATCATTCCCCACATCACTCCCGACATCACTCCCAACATCGTTCCCAACAATACTCTCGACATCACTCCCGACATCATTCCCGACATCCCTCCCGACATCATTCCCGACATCACGCCCGACATCACTCCCGACATCACTCCCGACATCACTCCCGACATCACACCCGACATCACTCCTGACATCATTCCCGACATCACTCCCGACATCACTCCCGACATCACTCCCGACATCATTCCCGACATCACCCCCAACATCACTCCCGACATCACTCCCGACATCACTCCTGATATCACTCCCGACATCACTCCCGACATCACTCCTGACATCACTCCCGACATCACTCCTGACATCTTTCCCGACATTACTCCCAACATCACTCCTGACATCACTCCGGACATCACTCCCGACAATTCTCTCGACATCACTCCCGACATCACTCCTGACATCATTCCCGAAATCACTCCCGACATCACACCCGATATCATTCCTGACATCACTCCCGACATCACTCCCGACATCATTCCCGACATGATTCCCGACATCACCTCTGACATCACTCCCGACATCACTCCCGATATCACTCCCGACATCACTACCGACATCATTCCCGACATCACTCCCGCCATCACTCCCGACATTACTCGCGACATCATTCCCGGCATCACTCCTGACATCACTCTCGATATCACTCCCGACATCACTCCCCATATCACTCCAGACATCATTCCCGACATCACACCCGACATCACTCCTGACATCATTCCCGACATCACTCCCAACATCACACCTGACATCACTCTTGACATCATTCCCAACATCACCACCAACATCACTCCCGACATCACTCCCGACATCACTCCTGATATCACTCCCGACATCACTCCCAACATCACTCCTGACATCACTCCTGAGATCACACATGACATCACTCCCGACATCATTCCCAACATCACCACCAACATCACTCCCGACATCACTCCCAACATCACTCCTGACATCACTCCTGAGATCACACATGACATCACTCCCGACATCATTCCCGACATCACTCCCAATATCACTCCCGACAATACTCTCGACATCACTCCTGACAGCACTCCCGACATCATTCCGACATCACTCCCGGCATCATTCCCGACATTACTCCCGACATCACTTCCGACATCACTCCTGACATCACTCCGGACATCACTCCCGACATCATTCTCGACATCGATCCTGACATCACCCCTGACATCACTCCCGACAATACTCTCGACATCACTCCCGACATCACTCCTGACATAATTCCTGAAATCACTCCCAACATCACTCCCGATAATATTCCCGACATCTCTCCTGACATCACTCCTGACAATACTCCTGACATCACTCCGACAATACTCTCGACATCGCTCCCGACTTCACTCCCGACATCATTCCCGACATCACGCCCGACATCACTCCGGACATCATTCCTGACATCACTTCCGACATCACTCCCGACAATACTCCTGACATCACTCCCGACATCACTCCCGACATCATCCCCGACATGATTCCCGACATCACCTCCGACATCACTCCTGACATCACTCCCAACATCACTCCCGACATCATTCCCGACATCCATCCCGCCATCACTCACGACATTACTCCCGACATCATTCCCGACATCATTCCTGACATCATCACCAGCATCACTCCCTACATCACTCCCGACATCATTCCCATCAATACTCCCAACATCATTCCCGACATCACTCCCGACATTACTCCTGATATCACTCCCGACATCACTCCCTACATCATTGCAGACAATACTCCTGAAATCACTCCCGACATCACTCCCAACATAATACCCGACAATACTCCCGAAATCATTCTGGACATTACTCCCAACATCACTCCCGACATCATTCCTGACAATACTCCCGACATCACACCCGACATCACTCCTGACATCATTCCCGACTATACTCACGACATCACTCCTGACATCACTCCCAACATCATTCCCGACATCACTCCCGACATCACTCCTGACATCACGAGCAACATCATTCCCGACATCACTCCCAACATCACTCCCGACATCATTCCCGACATCACTCCTGACAATACTCCCGCCATCACCCCCGACATCACTCCCGACATCATTCCCGACAATACACACGACATCACACCCGATATCATCCCCGACATCACTCCCGATATCACTCATGACATCACTCCCGAAACCATTCCCGACATCACTGATGACATCACTCCCGACATCACTCCCGACATCACTCCTGACATCACTCCCGACATCACCCCCGATAATACTCCGGACATAAATCCCGACAATACTCCCGACATCACTCCCGACATCACTCCCAACATCATTACCGACATCACTACCGACAACCCTCCCGATATCACTCCCGACATCACTCCCTACATCGTCACCGACATCACTCCCGACATCGTTCCCGACATCACTCCCAACATCACTCCCGACATCATTCCCGACAATACACTCGACTACACTCCCGACATCATTCCTGACATCCCTCCCGACATCACTCCCCACATCATTCCCGACAATACTCTCGACATCACTCCCGACATTACTCCCGACATCACACCCGACATTACTCCCGATATTTCCCCCGACATCATCCCCGACATCACTCCCGACATCATCCCCGACATCACTCCCGACATCATTCCTGACATTACTCCTGACATCACTCCCGACAACACTCCCGACATCATCCCCGACATCACTCCCGACATCATTCCCGACATCACTCCCGACATCGTCCCCGACATCACTCCTGACATCATTCCCCACATCACTCCCGACATCACTCCCAACATCGTTCCCAACAATAATCTCGACATCACTCCCGACATCATTCCCGACATCCCTCCCGACATCATTCCCGACATCACGCCCGACATCACTCCCGACATCACTCCCGACATCACTCCCGACATCACACCCGACATCACTCCTGACATCATTCCCGACATCACTCCCGACATCACTCCCGACATCACTCCCGACATCATTCCCGACATCACCCCCAACATCACTCCCGACATCACACCCAACATCACTCCTGATATCACTCCCGACATCACTCCCGACATCACTCCTGACATCACTCCCGACATCACTCCCGACATCTTTCCCGACATTACTCCCAACATCACTCCTGACATCACTCCGGACATCACTCCCGATAATTCTCTCGACATCACTCCCGACATCACTCCTGACATCATTCCCGAAATCACTCCCGACATCACTCCCGAAAGTACTCCCGACATCACTCCTGACAATATTCCTGACATCACTCCGACAATATTCTCGACATCGCTCCCGACATCACTCCCGATATCATTCCTGACATAACTCCCGACATCACTCCCAACAAAACTCCTGTCATCACTCCCGACATCACTGCTGACATCATTCCCGACATGATTCCCGACATCACCTCCGACATCACTCCCGACATTACTCCCGACATCACTCCTGATATCACTCCCGACATCACTCCCGAGATCATTCCCGACATCACTCCCACATCACTCCGACATTACTCCTGACATCACACCCGACATCACTCCTGACATCATTCCCGACATCACTCCCAACATCACACCTGACATCACTCCCGACATCATTCCCGACATCACCACCAACATCACTTACGACATCACTCCCGACATCACTCCTGATATCACTATCGACATCACTCCCGACATCACTCCTGACATCACTCCTGACACCACACATGACATCACTCCCAACATCATTCCTGACATCACTGTCAATATCACTCCTGACAATACTCTCGACATCACTCCTGACAGCACTCCCGAAATCTCTCCCGACATCACTCCGGACATCTTTCCCGGCATTACTCCCGACGTCAATCCTGACATCACTCCTGACATCACTCCGGACATCACTCCCGACATCACTCTCGACATCGATCCCGAAATCACCCCTGACATCACTCCCGACAATACTCTCGACATCACTCCCGACATCACTCCTGACATCATTCCCGAAATCACTCCCGACATCACTCCCGAAAATACTCCCACCATCACTCTTGACATCACTCCCGACATCACTCCCGACATCATTCCCGACATTATTGCCGACATCACTCCCGACATCACTCCTGACATCACTCCGGACATCACTCCCGACATCACGCCCGACATCACTCCCGACATAATTCCTGACATCACTCCCGACATCACTCCTGACAGTACTCCTGACATCACGCCCGACATCACTCCCGACATCATCCCCGACATGATTCCCGACATCACCTCCGACATCACTCCCGACATCACTCCCGACATCACTCCCGACATCATTCCCGACATCCATCCCACCATCACTCCCGACATTACTCCCGACATCATTCCCGACATCACTCCTGACATCATCACCAACATCACTCCCGACATCACTCCCGACATCATTCCCATCAATGCTCCCAACATCATTCCCGACATCACTCCCGACACTACTCCTGATATCACTCCCGACATCACTCCCGACAATACTCCTGAAAACACTCCCGACATCATCCCCGACATCACGCCCGACATAATTCCCGACAATACTCCCGACATCACTCCGGACATTACTCCCAACATCACTCCCGACATCATTCCCGACTATACTCACGACATCACTCCTGACATCACTCCCAACATCATCCCCGACATCACTCCCGACATCACTCCCGACATCACTAGCGACATCATTCCCGACATCACTCCCGACATCACTCCCGACATCATTCCCGACAATACTCCCAACATCACTGCCGACATCACTCGCGACATCACTCCCGACATCACTCCCGACATCAGTCCCGACATCATTCCCGACAATACTCCCGACATCACACCCGATATCATCCCCGACATCACTCCCGACATCATTCCCGACATTACTCCCGATATCACTCATGACATCACTCCCGAAACCATTCCTGACATCACTGATGACATCACTCCCAACATCACTCACGACATCACTCCTGACATCACTCCCGACATCACCCCCGACATCACTCCCGACATCACTCCCAACATCATTACCGACGTCACTCCCGACATCACTCCCGATATCACTCCCGACATCACTCCCAACATCGTCCCCGACATCACTCCTGACATCGTTCCCGACATCACTCCCGACATCACTCCCAACATCACTCCCGACAATACACTCGACATCACTCCCGACATCATTCCCGACATCCCTCCCGACATCACTCCCCACATCATTCCCGACAATACTCCCAACATCACCGCCGACATCACTCGCGACATCACTCCCGACATCACTCCCGACATCAGTCCCGATATCATTCCCGACAATACTCCCGACATCACACCCGATATCATCCCCGACATCACTCCCGACATCATTCCCGACATTACTCCCGATATCACTCATGACATCACTCCCGAAACCATTCCTGACATCACTGATGACATCACTCCCAACATCACTCACGACATCACTCCTGACATCACTCCCGACATCACCCCCGACATCACTCCCGACATCACTCCCAACATCATTACCGACATCACTCCCGACATCACTCCCGATATCACTCCCGACATCACTCCCAACATCGCCCCCGACATCACACCCGACATCGTTCCCGACATCACTCCCGACATCACTCCCAACATCACTCCCGACAATACACTCGACATCACTCCCGACATCATTCCCGACATCCCTCCCGACATCACTCCCCACATCATTCCCGACAATACTCTCGACATCACTCCCGACATTACTCCCGACATCACTCCCAACATTACTGCCGATATTACCCCGACATCACTCCCGACATCATCCCCGACATCCCTCCCGACATCATCCCCGACATCACTCCCGACATCATTCCTGACTTCTCTCCTGACATCACTCCCGACATCACTCCCGACATCATCCCCGACATCACTCCCGACATCACTCCCGACATCAGTCCCGACATCATTCCTGACAATACTCCCGACATCACACCCGATATCATCCCCGACATCTCTCCCGACATCATTCCCGACATTACTCCCGATATCACTCATGACATCACTCCCGAAACCATTCCTGACATCACTGATGACATCACTCCCAACATCACTCACGACATCACTCCTAACATCACTCCAGACATCACCCCCGACATCACTCCCGACATCACTCCCAACATCATTACCGACATCACTCCCGACATCACTCCCGATATCACTCCCGACATCACTCCCAACATCGTCCCCGACATCACTCCCGACATCGTTCCCGACATCACTCCCGACATCACTCCCAACATCACTCCCGACAATACACTCGACATCACTCCCGACATCATTCCCGACAGCCCTCCCGACATCACTCCCCACATCATTCCCGACAATACTCTCGACATCACTCCCGACATTACTCCCGACATCACTCCCAACATTACTGCCGATATTACCCCGACATCACTCCCGACATCATCCCCGACATCCCTCCCGACATCATCCCCGACATCACTCCCGACATCATTCCTGACTTCACTCCCGACATCACTCCCGACATCACTCCCGACATCATCCCCGACATCACTCCCGACATCATTCCCGACATTACTCCCAACATCACTCCCAACATCACTCCCGACATCACTCCCGACATCACTCCCGACATCACTCCTGACATCACTCCTGATATCACTCCCGACATCACTCCCGACATCACTCTCGACATCACTCCTGACATCACACATGTTTTCACTCCTGACATCATTCCCGACATCACTCCCAATATCACTCCCGACATTCCTCCCGACATCGCTCCCGACATCACTCCTGACATCACTCCGGACATCACTCCCGACATCTCTCTCGACATCATTCCCGACATCACCCCCAACATCACTCCCGACAATACTCTCGACATCACTCCGGACATCACTCCTGACATCATTCCCGAAATCACTCCCGACATCACTCCCAACAATACTCCCGACTCACTCCTGACATCACTCCTGACAATACTCCTGACATCACTCCAACAATACTCTCGACATCGTTCCCGACATCACTCCTGACATCACTCCCGACATCATTCCTGACATCACTCCCGACATCACTCCCGACAATACTCCTGAAATCACTCCCAACATCACTCCCGACATCATCCCCGGCATCATTCCCGACATCACCTCCGACATCACTCCCGACATCACTCCCGACATCACTCCCAATATCACTCCAGTCATCACTCCCGACATCATTCCCGACATCACTCCCGACCTCACTCCCGACATCACTCCCGACATCATTCCCGACATCACTCCTGACATCATCCCCAACATCCCTGCCGACATCACTCTAGATATCACTCCCGACATAACTCCCCATATCACTCCCGACATCATTCCCGACATCACTCCCGACATCACTCCTGACATCATTCCCGACATCACTCCCGACATCACTCCCGACGTCATTCCTGACATCACTCCCGACATCACTCCCGACATCATCCCCGACATCACTCCCGACATCACTCCCGATATCACTCCCGACATCACTCCCGACATCATCCTCGTCATCACTCCCGACATCACTCCCGACATCACTCCTGACATCATTCCCGACATTACTCCCGACATCACACCCGACATCATCCCCGACATCATTCCCGACATCACCCCCTATATCACTCCCGACATCACTCCAAACATCATTCTCGACATCACTCCCGACATCACTCCCGACATCATTCCCGACATCACTCCCGACATCACTCCCGACATCATTCCTGACATCACTCACGACATCACTCCCGACAATACTCCCAACATCACTCCCGACATCACTCCCAACATCATTCCCAACATCACCCCCGACCTCACTACCCAACATCTCTCCCGACATCACTCCCGACATCATTCCCGACATCACTCCCGACATCACTCCCGATATCATTCCTGACATCACTCACGACATCACTCCCAACAATACTCCCGACATCACTCCCGACATCACTCCCGACATCATTCCCAACATCACCCCTGACACCACTACCCAACATCCCTCCCGACATCACTCCCGATATCACTTCTGACATCACTCCCATCATCATTCTCGACATCACTCCCGATATCACTCCCGACATCACTCCCGATATCACTCCTGACAATACTCTCGACATCACTCCCGACATCACTCCGGACATCACTCCCGACATCACTCACGACATCATTCCCGACATCACCCCCGACATCACACCCGACAATACTCTTGACATCACTCCCGACATCACTCCTGACATCATTCCTGAAATCACTCCCGACAACACTCCCGACAATACTCCCGACATCACTCCTGACATCACTCCCGACAATACTCCCGACATCACTCCTGACATCACTCCCGACATCACTCCCTACATTGCTCCCGACATCACACCCTACATCACACCGGATATCACCCCCGACATCATACATGACATCAAACATGACATCACACATGACATCAAACATGATATCACCCATGACATCAAACATGATATCACACCCGACATCACACCCAACATCACACATGACATCACACCCGACATCACATATTAGATCACACCCGACATCACACCCAACATCACACATGACATCACACCCGACATCACATATTACATCTTACCCGACATCACAACCGACATCACACATGACATCAAACATGACATCACACATGACATCAAACATGACATCACACATGACATCAAACATGATATCACACACAACATCACATGCGACATCACAGCTGAGATCTCACACAATGTCACACCTGATATCACTCCCGAGATCAAAACCGACATCGCTCCCTTCATCATTCCCGACATCACACCCTACATCATTCCCGACATCACTCCCGACATCACACCCTACATCACACAGGATATCACACATGACATCACACCCGACATCACAACTGACATCACAGCCGAGGCTAGAGTGCAGTTTGTCACGGAGTGCAGATCGGAACAGAATGTTAAGCTGCGAGTTTGGTGACTGAGGGAGTGAACTTTAAAGGTTAATCTCTTTTTAAAAATAAAATCTAGCCTTGTGTGCTTGCAATTAGCATTTAAATTTACTGTTTCAAGTTTTAAGTTTCTTCCAGGCTTGGGCAAGCTCTGTGCTGGAGAGCAGGTGAGAGTAATTAATTAATTAACTGGTCTAATCGGATTCTGTAACCACCAGAGAGCTCACTTATTTAAATCTCAGCAGTATAAATAAGGGAGGCAAGAGTGCAGTTTGTCATGGAGTGCAGATTGGAACAGAGTGTTCAGCTGTGAGTTGAGTGAGTCCCTTTCTTTGTCAGCTTCCAGGAGAGCGGGAGGTAAAAAGCTGCACAAGAGGGGACAGAGAACCAGCGGTGAGTATTTCTACAGTATTTCTACATTCCAATCATTAAAGTAAAAGTAAGGTCTCTAGTTTAGAGTAAGTAGTGTTTAAAGGGATGTAAGGTCCCTAGTGTATTTAATCTTATTTAATTTAAAGGAAGTAAATGGAGTAAATTAAGGGTAGGACATGGCAAGGCAGCTCGGCAGCGTGGAGTGCTCCTCCTGTGCTTTGTGGGAAGTCGGGGACACTTTAGATGTCCAGGGTGAACACATGTGCAGGAAGTGTCTCTAGCTGCAGCTACTCGAAATCAGCGTTTCGGAGCTGGAGCTGGAGCTGTGGCTGGAATCACTGTGGAGCATCTGCAAAACTGAGATCTTTGAGGATAGCACGTTTAATGAGGTGGTCACACCGCAGGTAAAGAGTGCACAGGCAGACAGGAAATGGGTGACTGCCAGACTGAGTAAAAGAACTAGGAAGGTAGTGCAGGAGTCCCTTGGGTCCATCTCTCTCTCCAACAGATTTTCCGTTTTGGATACTGATGGTTTCTCAGGGGAATGCAGCAAGAGCCAAGTCCATGGCACTACGAGCGACTCAGCTGCACAGAAGGAGAAAAAAGAATGGGAGAGCAATAGTGATAGGGGATTCTATTGTAAGGGGAACAGATAGACATTTCTGTGGCTGCAGACGTGACTCCAGGATGGTATGTTGCCTCCCTGGTGCCAGGGTCAAGGATGTCACTGAATGGTTGCAGGGCATTCTGAAGAGGGAGGATGAACAGTCAGAGGTCGTGTTTCACATTGGTACCAACGACATGGGTTGAAAGAAGGAAGAGGCCCTACAAGCAAAATTTAGGGAGCTAGGTAGCAGATTAAAAAGCAGGACTGCAAAAGTTGCAATCTCTGGATTACTCCTGGTGCCATGTGCTAGTGAGTATAGGAATAGGAGGATAGAGCAGATGAAAGTGTGGCTAAAGAGTTGGTGCAGGAGGGAGGGCTTTAGTTTCCTGGATCACTGGGTCTGCTTCTGGGGAAGGTGGGACCTGTACAAGTCAGACAGGTTGCTCCTGAACCGGAACGGGACCAACATCCTTGCGGGGAGGTTTGCTAGTACTGTTGGGGGAGATTTAAACTGACTTGGCAGGGGGATGGGATACGGAGTGGAGCTACAGTAGGGGGTGATGCACAGCCAAATATAGAGGAAAAAACAAGGCAGCCTAGAAGGCAGAGCAAATATGTAATGGCACAAGGGAGTATGGCAAGGCTGGATGGCATTTATTTTAATGCAAGGAGTCTTGCAAGTAAGGCAAATGAGTTGACGGTTTTGATGAACACATGGGAGTATGATATTGTTGCTATCACAGAGACATGGTTGAAGGAGGGGCAGGACTGGCAGCTCAATATTCTGGGGTATAGAATCTTCCGGTGGGACAGAGGGGTTGTAAAAGAGGAGGGGGTGTCACAATATTAATCAAGGAGTCAATTACTGCTGTAAGGAGGGATGATATCTTAGCAGGTTCCTCTAATGAGGCCATATGGGTAGAACTTAAAAACAAAAAGGGAGCAAGCACTTTGCTGGGAGTGTACTATAGGACCCCAAACAGTCAGGGGGAGATAGAGGAACAGATATGGAGGCAAATCTCAGAAGTGTAGAAATAATAGGGTAATAATAGTACGGGATTTCAACTTCCCCAATATTAACTGGGATAGTTAGAGGGTGCATCCAGGAGAGCTTTTTGAGCCAGCATGTAGAAAGTCCTACAAGAGAGGGGGCGGTACTGAACCTAATTCTAGAGAATGTAGCTGGGCAAGTGGTAGATGTGTCAGTAGGCGAGCATATTGGTGACAGTGACCATAATTTGGTGAAATTTAAGGTAGTCATGGAAAAGGACAAAGATGGACCGGAAATAAAGGTTCTAAATTGGGGGAAGGCCGATTTTAATATGATAAGGCAGGATCGGCCAAAATGGACTAAGATCAGCTACTTGTAGGAAAATCCACATCAGAGCAGTGGGAGTCTTTCTGAAAGGAAATAGAGTACAACACCAGCATGTTCCCGTAAAGGTCAAGGGTGGGACCAACAAGCCCAGGGAATCCTGGATGTCAAAGGATATACAAGAATGGATTAGGAAAAAGGGAAGCTTTTGGCAGATACAAAAGACTCAAACAGTGGCAGTCCTAGAGGAGTATAGAAAGTGCAGGGGGGTACTTAAAAAAGAAATTAGGAGAGCGAAGAGGGGGCATGAAAAAACTCTGGTGGGCAAAATAAAGGAAAATACCAAGGTGTTTTATAAGTATATTCACAGAAACCCCACAGTGCAGATAGAGGCCATTTCGGCCCATCGAGCCTGCACCGACACATATCTCACCCGATCCCCGTTACCCCTACACCAACACATATCCCACCCTATCCCCGTAACCACACGTATTTAATCCCCCTAACACTAAGGGTCAAATTATCATAGCCAATCATCCTAATCCGCACATCTTTGGACTGTGGGAGGAAACCGGAGCACCCGGAGGAAACCCACGCAAACACAGGGAGAATGTGCAGGGCAAGAAGATAACCAGGGAATGAGTAGGGCCCATTAGGGACCAAAGTGGCAATCTGTGTAGAGCCGGAAGATGTAGGTGAGGTTTTAAATGAATATTTTGCATCTGTGTTCACTATGGAGAAGGACAATGTAGGCATAGAAATCAGGCAGGGGAATTGTGATATACTTGAACAAATTAGTATTGAGAGGGAGGAGGTGCTAGCAGTTTTAGCGGGCTTAAAAGTAGATAAATCCCCAGGCCCTGATGGGTTGTATCCCAGGCTGCTGTGTGAGGCAAGGGAGGAGATTGCAGGGGCTCTGACACAAATTTTCAGAACCCCTCTGGCCACAGGGGAGGTGCTAGAGGACTGGAGAACAACTAATGTAGTACCATTGTTCAAGAAGGGCAGTAGGGATAAACCAGGGAATTATAGGCCAGTGAGCCTAACATCAGTGGTAGGGAAATTATTGGAAAAAGTTCTGAGGGACAGAATTAGTCTCCATTTGGAGAGGCAGGGATAGTCAGCATAGCTTTGTCAGGGGGAGAGCATGTCTGACCAATTTGATTGAATTTTTCGAGGGGGTGACTAGGTGTGTGGATGAGGGTAGTGCAGTTGATGTAGTCTACATGGACTTCAGTAAGGCTTATGACAAAGTCCCACATGGGAGACTGGTCAAGAAGGTGATCCAGGGCAATTTGGCACATTGAATCCAAAATTGGCTTAGTGACAGGAGCAGAGGGTGCTGGTCAAAGGTTGTTTTTGTGACTGGAAACCTGTGTCCAGTGGTATACCGCAGGGATCGGTGCTGGGTCCTTTGCTGTTTGTAGTGTATATTAATGATTTAGATATGAATGTAAGAGGTATGATCGGTAATTTCGCAGATGACATGAAAATTGGTGGGGTGGTAAATAGCGAGGAGGGAAGCCTCAGGCTACAGGATGATATAGACGGGTTGGTTAGATGGGCAGAACAGTGGCAAATGGAATTTAACCCTGAAAAGTGTGAGGTGATGCATTTTGGGAGGACTAACAAGGCAAGGGAATACACAATGAATGGTAGTATCCTAGGAAGGACAGAGGATCAGAGGGACCTTGGTGTGCATGTACATAGATCCCCGAAGGCAGCAGGACAGGTAGATAAGGTGGTTAAAAGGGCATATTGTATACTTGCCTTCATTAGCCGAGGCATAGCATATAAGAACAGGGAGATTACAATGGAGCTGTACAAAACGTTATTTAGGCCACAGCTGGAATACTGTGTGCAGTTCTGGTCACCATACTATAGGAGGGATGTGATTGCATTGGAGAGGGTGCAGAGGCAATTCACCAGGATGTTACCTGGCCTGGAGCGCTTCAGTTATGAAGAGAGGCTGGACGGGCTGGGGTTGTTTTCCTTAGAGCAGAGATGGCTGAGGGGGGGACCAGATTGAGGTGTACAAAATTATGAAGGGCATAGATAGGGTAGATAGAAAGGAACTTTTCCCCTTAGTAGAGGGGTCAATAACCAGGGGGCATAGTTTCAAGGTAAGGGGCAGGAGGTTTAGAGGGGATTTGAGTAAAAACTTTTTCACCCATAAGGTGGTTGGAATCTGGAACTCACTGCCTGAAAGGGTGGTAGAGGCAGGAACCCTCACAACATTTAAGAAGCATTTAGATGAGCACTTGAAACGCCATAGCATACAAGGCTACAGACCAAGTGCTGGAAAATGGGATTAGAATAGACAGGGCTTGATGGCTGGCATGAACATGATGGGCCAAAGGGCCTCTTTCTGTGCTGTATAACTCTATGACCATCACGCCTGACTTCCGATACCATTCCCGACATCAAACCCAATATCACTCCTGATGTCACTCCCGACAACTCGCCCGACATCTCGCCCGACAGGGTGGAAAGTTTCCCGTAAATTTCCAGAAATTTTCCATGGGAAGTTTAGCTTGGGAATTTTGCCCAAAAAAGTACATGCTAGCATAATATTGTTTTTTTGTATTTCATTTTTTTTCATAGGTCCTCTCTTAAAATTGCTAACAGATGGAATCTTAATTATTAAGGAATTTCTTAATCAATATATGTTTATTTTCTTTCTTGGCTTGTTTTAATAGTCACACACAACTTGTAATTATGAGCAAATGTGTCCTGATGGGTGGATGAGCAATTAGCTCCCTCTATTGATGATGTAGCATCATGCGTGCACAAGTCATGCTTCCATCACATGGAGCATCAGGAAAAATTTACTCAACCTGTTGCAATCGTGCTGATCGACCGCAGTTCGACAGAGACAAATGCCCTTTTATTTCTCTGCATAGAACATTGCCACGTTTACCGTCGGATGTGTGGAAGCATTTTACCCCAGGCATTAAAGATGGAAAGACTGCGTACATGTGCAAACATTGTACAAAGCCATATGTAAAGAATGCCACAAAGATGCAGCAGCATTTATCCAAATGCAGCAACTTCACTCAAAGCTCACAGCAGTCAGCCTAGAGTTCCTCTGCTTCCATTCAAGAAGATGATGGTTCACATTCAGCATCAGGCTCCTTATCAGCAACTCCTGGCCCACTTGGAAGGTTCTTTGATACAATGGATAACCATAGCCAGAAGAATGCAGATGAGTGCCTTGCTCGAGCTGTATATGCGACAGGCTCACCCCTCATGCTCACAGCCAATGTGTACTGGAAGAGATTTTTCACTGTTATTCACCCTGCATACTGTCCTCCCACCAGATCTACTTATTTGCTGGAGGCTGAGTATAAGAGTTCAAGGAAAGCTCAAAGAAACGATAGCGATGGCAGACTGTGTTGCAGTTATATCAGATGGGTGGTCAAATGTATGAGGGGAGGGCATCATAAACTACATTGTCTCCACTCCTCTTCCAGTGTTCTTCAAGAGCACAGACACGAAGGACAACAGACACACAGGCACATACATTGCTGATGCGCTGAAAGTGGTCGTCAACGATCTTGGATCACAAAAGGTCTTTGCAGTAGTTACTGACAATGCTGCGAATATGAAGGCTGCTTGGGCTCAAGTGGAGGAAGCCTACCCTCATATTACGTCTATTGGGTGCACAGCTCATGGGCTCAACCTGCTCCTCAAGGACATCATGGGTTTGAGAACCATGGAAACACTGTACGAGAGCCAAGCAAGTTAAGTATGTCAGGGGAAAACGGGTAGTTGCAGCAACCTACAACTCCAAGCAAACGACAAAGAACAAGAACACCACACTGAAGCTGCCCAGCAACACTAGATGGGGTGGCATTGTTATAATGTACAACAGCCTTCTGGAGGATAAGGAGTTGCTGCAAGAAATGGCAATATCCCAGTCTGGGGATATGGAAATCACCAAGAAAATACTGCTGGATGATGTGTTTTGGGAGAGAGTGGTTAGCAGCCTTAAACTATTCTCAGCAGTAGCATCTGCAATTGCTCAGATTGAAGGAGATGACGCTGTCTTGTCAGATGTTCTCAGGCTTTTTGCTGATTTCAAAGAACAAATCAGCATTGCCCTACCCACATCCCTGCTGCTCAAAGCATAGAAGGCAATTGTTCAATTCATACAGACGCGTCAAGAATTTTGTGTCAAGCCAATTCATGCTGCAGCATACATGCTGGACCCAAAGCATGTTGGGAGACCAATACTTTCTGGAGAACAGATCAACAGCCCTTACAGTGTGACTTCTACCCTCTCTCACCACCTCAATCTGGACGTGGGCAAAGTTCTGGGAAGTCTGGCAAAGTTCTCTACCAAGCAAGGTGCTTGGAATGGGGACGGGATATGGGAATCATGCAAGCATATCAGTGCACATACCTGGTGGAAGGGACTTAGTGCATCTGAGGCCCTGTCACCCATTGCATCGGTGATACTCCAAATCCCACCTTCATCAGCGGCCTCTGAACGAAACTGGTCATTTTTTGTGAATACGCATACAAAGGTGCGCAACAGGCTGACTAACAAGAGAGTGGAGAAACTGGTGGCTATCTGGGCGAACCTACAACTTATTGAGCCAGATACAGAAGTGTCCACCACACAGCTAGACAGTGACAGAGGAGGAAATGGACACATCAGAGCCAGAGTCAGAGAATCAGGAGGAGCAATGATGAGTAGAAGACTCAAAGGGGCAAATTACAGGCTAAATAAGCTGACACTTTTTTTTATTTTTTATTTTAGATGGGTCTTCTTTGTGGGGGTTCAATAAAGTTCAAAATTATAACCTAAATAAAGTTTTGAAAGCCTGTTTTATTTGTATGGAACAGTATGTCTATTTTCATGACAAAGATAATATAAGGGTTAGAGACAAAAACCATCAGTGTACAAAAAAACACAAAATTCCCATGGAAAATTTCCTCTTTTAAAAATTCCTGGAATTTTGTAACCCTCCGCCCGATGTCATGCCTGCCGTCAATCCCCACGTCAATCCCGACATCACACCCGACATCACTCCCGACATCATTCCCGATATCGCACCCAATATCCCTCCCTATATCTGTCCCGACATCAATCCGGACATGAGACCCGATATCACTTCCGACCTCACTCTTGACATCACACACAACATCACAACTGATATCACTCCTGACCCCCACGCCCAACCCCCACACGCGACCCCTGTCTAGACATCACGCGCGACCCCTGTCTAGACATCACGCACGACACCTGTCTAGATATCACACCCGAACATTACACTGTAGGAACCTCTGTTCCTTACTAAAAGATGGAGTTCGACTCACGAAGCCAAAACAATAAACTTTAATGAGCAAACAAAGCAAGTTAACAACTACAGGATGAACTGGAAACGTGTCTGGTCTGCTTGGAAACCTTTCTCCAACTGCCTGGAGCTTCTAGAAGGTTCCGAGCTATGACCCTCTCCCCAACTGTCTGGAACTGCTAGAAGGTTCCGAGCTATGACCCTCTCCAACTGTCTGGAACTGCTAGAGGGTTCCGAGCTCTGACGTCATGATGTCATCACGCAGAGTACAGGAATGAAGCCTGAGTGCAGTAACAGATACATTTAAAGGTACATCGTCAGACTATATAACAGAGCTGTAAAAAGGAATTATATACAATGTCCATAGCCCAATGGTGGCTCCGCCACAACACCCTATATCACTCGCGATATCTTTCTAGATATCAGCCCCGGTCTCACACCCGATCTCACAACCGATATCGCACTCGATATCACTCCAGATATCACATCCAATACCAATCCCGACATCACACCCGATATCACACCAGACATCACTTCCAATATCACACCCGATATAATTCCCAATATCACTCCCAATACCACTCCCGATATCACCCCCGATATCACTCCTAATACCACTCTCAATATTATGATAAATATCAGTCCCAAATCACACCCAAATCAGACCCGATTTCAATCATTATATCACTTTCTGATATCGCAGCTGAAATCACTCCCGATATCACTTCTGATATCACATCTGATACCACTCCCGATATCACTCCCGCTATCAGATCTGATATCAAACCCGATATCAGACACCATATCACTCCCAATATCACACCCGAAATTATTACACATATCAGACACCATATCACTCACAATATCGGACCTGATATCACTCCAGACACCACACCCAATATCACACCCAATATCACTCCCGACATTGCACCCAATATCAAACCTGATATCGCAGGCAATATCACTTCTGACATCAAATGCAACATTACTCCCAATATCACTCATGATATCTTTCTGGATATCACTCCCAATATGACCCCCGACATCACGCCCGATAACGCTCGCGATATCACAACTGATATTTCTCCCAATACCACTCCTGATATCACACCCAATGTCACTCCCAATACTACTCCTGATGTCACCAGATATCACACCCAATCCCACTCCCAATATCGCTATAGATATCAGTACCAATATCTCACCCAATATCATATGTGATATCACACCCGATATCACCCATGGCATTACACTCGATATCACTCCCGATATCACATCCGATATCACTCCCAATATCAATCCCGACATCACACCAGATATCACGTCTGATATCAATCACTATCACACCCAATATCACTCCTAATTTAATTTCTGCTATAACTCCTGATATCACACCCAATATAACTCCCAACATCACACCTGATATCACTCTTGTTATCACTCCTGTTATCACACCCGGTATCATCCAGTATCACTCCTAATACCACTCCTGATATCACACCCGATATCACAAACCCATATCCATCCCGATATCAGTCCCGATATCACTCCTGATATCAATCCTGACATCACACCTGATATCATATCTGATATCACTCTCAATATCACAGCCGATATCACTCCCGATATAATTTCCATTATCACACCTGATATAACTCCCGATATCACACCTGATATCTGTCCCGACATCACATACAATATCACTCCCATTATCACACCCAATATCTCTTCCATTACCAGACCCGATACCACTCCCTATGTCACCCCGATAACACTTCCATTACCACTCGCAATATCACTATAGATATCAGTCCCAATTTCACACTCAATATCAGACCCGATTTCACTCACGATATCTCTTCTGATATCACATCTGATATCACTCCCGATATCTCTTCTGATATCACATCTGATACCACTCCCGATATCACACCCGATATCACTCCTGATATCACTCCCGTTAGCAGACCCAATATCAGAACCGATATCACTACCGATTTCACACCCGATATCATTACAGATATCAGACTCCATATCACTCGCAATATCATTCCGATATCACTCCCATCATCAGACCCAATATCACCCCGATATCACTTCTGACATCATACACAATATCAATCCCGACATCACACCCTATATCACAACCAATGTCACACCCAATGTCATACCCCATACGTCTCCCAATTTCAATCCTGACATCACACCCGATATCACATCCAATATCACTCCCAATACTACTCCCAATATCACCCCCGATATCAATCCCAATACCACTCCCAATATCACTATAGATATCAGTCCCAATATAACACCCAATATCAGACCCGATTTCACTCAGGATATCACTCCCAATATCACGCCTGATATCACTTCAGTTATCAAACCCGATATCACACCTGATATCACACCCGATATCAGTCCCGACATCACACCCGATATCACACCAGATATCACTCCCGATAACACACCTGATATCACTAAAGATATCAGACCCCATGTCACACTTGATATCACTCCCATTATCAGACCCGATATCAAACCTGATATCACACATGATATCAAGATGATGTCGCACTTGATATCACAAATGATATCACACCCTATATCACACCCCATATCCATCCCGTAAACAGTCCCGATATCATACCCGATATCAATCCCAACATCACACCCTATTTCACATCTGATATCACACCCCATATAACATATCACTACCGACTTCACTTCTGACATCACAGCAGGCATCACACCCAATATCACTCCTGACATCACTCCCATTATCACTCCCGATATCACATCCAATATCACACAGGATATCAGTCCTGACATCATACCCGATATCACACCAGGTATCACACCAAATCCCACTCCCGATATCACGCCCGACATCACTCCCGACATCACAACTGATATCACTCCCGCCATCACACCCGATATCACTCCTAATATCAGTCCCGCGATCACATCCTATATCAAATCTGATATCACATCCGACTTCACTGCAGACATCACACCGACACGGGCTGCCAGCAACATGTAAGAACATAAGAAATAGGAGCTGGAGTCGCCCATACGGAACCCTTGAGCCTGCTCCGCCATTCAATGAGATCATAGCTGATCTTCGACCTCAACTCCACTTTTCCTGCCCGATCCCCATATCCCTTGATTCCCTGGGAGAAAACTCAGAGGGGCGTTAAACAAAAATCATTTTCTTTCAATGCTTTTGTTTATTAATTCAAATATGATGGAGTTGGAAAAGAAAAGGCTGTTGGACTGACATCCAATCGGGTAATGAAATGGAATGGACGTGTTGAGTGACCAATGGGAGAAGGGTGGGGGTGGGGCTGTTGGAGGGTGAAGGTCATGAGATGAAACCTCTTGGCGTACATCCAGCCAGAGTTGGGAGCTCCAACACAGAGTGAGGGGCAAGGTTTCCTCTGTGCGCTAGGTATAGTTTTTCTACAGTAATTCTGCACTCTGTGTACTGAGGCCCTGCCCCGCTGCCCCTCACCCCCATACAACCGAAGAAGCAGTCAGCTTCAATCCCCGGTCAGTGACCTGTAGCAAGGGCTGCTTCGAGTGGCCACATTGTCCCTGAGGCTAAGCCAAGTATCCTGTTCCTGGTCACTATGCAGAAACTACTTTGGGATGTATGTGTGAGTGTGTTTGTTGGAGGACGACAGGTTTGAGCTCAACTATGATGCCCCCCCCTTGATTTAACAGCGCACCAACACTCACTGCCGGGCTTGCACAGCCAGAATGGTCATTCAGGTGAGGTAACGAGTATGACCAGCAACAACAGGGGTCAGCAGGGGTAGGGGAGAAAGAAAACAAGACATTGTAATATCAGGTGTGATATCATGAGTTATGTCAGGTGTCATATCGGGAGGGATATTGAGAGTGATATCGGGTGTGATATTGAGGGTGATATCGGGAGTGATATCGGGAGTGATATTCAGAGCGATATTGAGAGTGATATCGGGTGTGATATTGAGAGTAATATCGGGTGTGATATCGGCAGTGATATCGGGAGTGATATCGAGTGTGATATCGGGTGTGATGTCGAGTGTGATGTCGGGTGTGATATCGGGTGTGATATCGAGAGTGATATTGAGTGTGATATTGAGTGTGATATCGGGTGTGATATCGAGTGTGATGTCGGGTGTGATGTCGGGTGTGATGTCGAGTGTGATGTCGGGTGTGATGTCGGGTGTGATATCGAGAGTGATATTGAGAGTGATATCGAGTGTGATATCGGGTGTGATATCGAGTGTGATATCGGGTGTGATATCGGGTGTGATATCGAGTGTGATATCGAGAGTGATATTGAGAGTGATATCTAGTGTGATATCGGGTGTGATATCGAGTGTGATATCGGGAGTGATATCGGGAGTGATATCGGGAGTGATATCGGGTGTGATATCAGGTGTGATATCGAGTGTGATATCGGGTGTGATATCGGGAGTGATATCGGGTGTGATATTGAGTGTGATGTCGGCTGCGATATCGGGTGTGATGTCGAGTGTGATGTCGGGTGCGATATCGGGTGTGATATCGAGTGATATATCGGGTTTGATATCGGGAGTGATATTGAGAGTGATATCGGGTGTGATATCGGGTGTGATATCGAGTGTGATATTCAGAGTGATATTGAGAGTGATATCGGGTGTGATATCGAGTGTGGTATCAGGTGTGTTATCGGGTGTGATATTGAGAGTGATATCAGGAGTGATATCGAGTGTGATATTGGGTGTGATATCGGGTGTGATATCGATTGTGATATCGGGTTTGATAGCGGGAGTGATATTGAGTGTGATATCAGGAGTGATATCGAGTGTGATAGCGGGAGTGATATCGGGAGTGATATTGAGAGTGATATTGGGTGTGATATCGGGTGTGAATTTGAGAGTGATATCGGGAGTGATATTGAGTGTGATATCGGGTGTGATATTGAGTGTGATGTCAGATGTGATAACGGGTGTGATATCGAGTGTGATATCGGGTGTGATATTGAGAGTGATATTGGGAGTGATATTAAGTGTGATATCGGGTGTGATATCGAGTGTGATATCAAGTGTGACATTGAGAGTGATATCGGGTGTGATATCAGGAGTGATATCAGGTGTGATATCGGGTGTGATATCGAGTGTGATATTGAGAGTGATATCGGGTGTGATACTTGGAGTGATATTGAGAGTGATATTGGGTGTGATGCTGAGAGTGATATCGGGAGTGATATCGGGAGTGATATTGAGAGTGATATTGAGAGTGATATTGAGAGTGATATCGGGTGTGATATCGGGTGTGATATTGAGAGTAATATTGGGTGTGATATCGGCAGTGATATCGGGAGTGATATCGAGTGTGATATCGGGAGTGATATTGAGAGTGATATCGGGTGTGATATCGGGAGTGATATTGAGAGTGATATTGAGAGTGATATCGAGTGTGATATCGGGTGTGATGTCGAGTGTGATGTCGGGTGTGATATCGAGAGTGATATTGAGTGTGATATTGAGAGTGATATCGAGTGTGATATCGGGTGTGATGTCGGGTGTGATGTCGAGTGTGATGTCGGGTGTGATATCGAGAGTGATATTGAGTGTGATATCGAGTGTGATATCGGGTGTGATATCGGGTGTGATATCGGGTGTGATATCGAGTGTGATATCGAGACTGATATCGGGTGTGATATCGAGTGTGATATCGGGTGTGATATCGGGTGTGATGTCGAGTGTGATATTGGGTGTGACATCGGGTGTGATATCGGGTGTGATATCAGGAGTGATATTGGGTGTGATATCGAGTGTGATGTTGGGTGCGATATCGGGTGTGATATCGGGAGTGATATCGGGTGTGATATCGGGTGAGATATTGGGTGTGATATCGGGTGTGATATCGAGTGTGATATCGTGTTTGATATCGGGTGTGATATCGAGTGTGATATCGGCTTTGATATCGGGAGTGATATTAAGAGTGATATCGGGTGTGATATCGAGTGTGATATCGGGTGTGATATTGAGAGTGATATCGAGTGTGATATTCAGAGTGATATTGAGAGTGATATCGGGTGTGATAATGAGTGTGATATCAGGTGTGTTATCGGGTTTGATATTGAGAGTGATATCGGGAGTGATATCAAGTGTGATATCGGGTGTGATATCGATTGTGATATCGGGTTTGATATCGGGAGTGATATTGAGTGTGATATCAGGAGTGATATCCGGTGTGATATCGGGTGTGATATCGGGTGTGATATCGAGTGTGATATCGAGAGTGATATCGAGTGTGATATCAGGGGTGATATCGAGTGTGATATTGGGTGTGATATCGGGAGTGATATCGGGTGTGATATCGGGTATGATATGGAGTGTGATATCGGGTGTGATATCGGGAGTGATATCGGGTGTGATATTGAGTGTGATGTCGGCTGCGATATCGGGTGTGATGTCGAGTGTGATGTCAGGTGCGATATCGGGTGTGATATCGAGTGATATATCGGGTTTGATATCGGGAGTGATATTGAGAGTGATATCGGGTGTGATATCGGGTGTGATATCGAGTGTGATATCGAGAGTGATATCGAGTGTGATATTCAGAGTGATATTGAGAGTGATATCGGGTGTGTTATCGGGTGTGATATTGAGAGTGATATCGGGAGTGATATCGAGTGTGATATCGGGTGTGATATCGGGTGTGATATCGATTGTGATATCGGGTTTGATAGCGGGAGTGATATTGAGTGTGATATCAGGAGTGATATCGAGTGTGATAGCGGGAGTGATATCGGGAGTGATATTGAGAGTGATATTGGCTGTGATATCGGGTGTGAATTTGAGAGTGATATCGGGAGTGATATTGAGTGTGATATCGGGTGTGATATTGAGTGTGATGTCAGATGTGATAACGGGTGTGATATCGAGTGTGATATCGGGTGTGATATTGAGAGTGATATTGGGAGTGATATTAAGTGTGATATTGGATGTGATATCGGGTGTGATATCGGGTGTGATATCGAGTGTGATATCAAGTGTGATATTGAGTGTGATATCGGGTGTGATATTGAGTTTGATGTCAGATGTGATAACGGGTGTGATATCGAGTGTGATATCGGGTGTGATATTGAGAGTGATATTGGGAGTGATATTAAGTGTGATATTGGATGTGATATCGGGTGTGATATCGGGTGTGATATCAAGTGTGATATTGAGAGTGATATCGGGTGTGATATCAGGAGTGATATCGGGTGTGATATCGGGTGTGATATCGAGTGTGATATTGAGTGTGATATCAAGTGTGATATTGAGAGTGATATCGGGTGTGATACTTGGAGTGATATTGAGAGTGATATTGGGTGTGATATTGAGAGTGATATCGGGAGTGATATCGGGAGTGATATTGAGAGTGATATTGAGAGTGATATCGGGTGTGGTATCGGGTGTGATATTGAGAGTAATATCGGGTGTGATATCGGCAGTGATATCGGGAGTGATATCGAGTGTGATATCGGGAGTGATATTGAGAGTGATATCAGGTGTGATATCGGGAGTGATATTGAGAGTGATATCGAGTGTGATATCGGGTGTGATGTTGAGTGATGTCGGGTGTGACATCGAGAGTGATATTGAGTGTGATATCGAGTGTGATATCGGGTGTGATGTCGAGTGTGATGTCGGGTGTGATATCGAGTGTGATATCGAGAGTGATATCGGGTGTGATATCGAGTGTGATATCGAGTGTGATATCGGGTGTGATGTCGAGTGTGATGTCGGGTGTGATATCGGGTGTGATATCGAGTGTGATATCGGGTGTGATATCGGGAGTGATATCAGGTGTGATATCGAGTGTGATGTTGGGTGCAATATCGGGTGTGATATCGGGAGTGATATCGGGTGCGATATCGGGTGAGATATTGGGTGTGATACCGGGTGTGATATCGAGTGTGACATCGGTTTGATATCGGGTGTGATATCGAGTGTGATATCGGCTTTGATATCGGGAGTGATATTAAGAGTGATATCGGGTGTGATATTGGGTGTGATATCGAGTGTGATATCGGGTGTGATATTGAGAGTGATATCGAGTGTGATATTCAGAGTGATATTGAGAGTGATATCGGGTGTGATAATGAGTGTGATATCAGGTGTGTTATCAGGTGTGATATTGAGAGTGATATCGGGAGTGATATCGAGTGTGATATCGGGTGTGATATCGATTGTGATATCGGGTTTGATATCGGGAGTGATATTGAGTGTGATATCAGGAGTGATATCGGGTGTGATATCGAGTGTGATATCGAGTGTGATATCGGGAGTGATATCGAGTGTGATATCCGGTGTGATATCGAGTGTGATAGCGGGAGTAATATCGGGAGTGATGTTGGGTGTGATATCGGGTGTGAATTTGAGTGTGATATCGGGAGTGATATTGAGTGTGATATCGGGAGTGATATTGAGTGTGATATCGGGTGTGATATTGAGTGTGATATCAGATGTGATATCGGGTGTGATATCGAGTGTGATATCGGGTGTGATATTGAGAGTGATATCGAGTGTGATATTGGGTGTGATATCGGGAGTGAAATCAAGTGTGATATCGAGTGTGATATCAAGTGTGATATTGCGTGTGATATCAGTTGTGATATCGGGAGTGATATCGGGAGTGATATCGGGTGTGATATCAGTTGTGATATCGGGAGTGATATTGAGAGTGATGTCGGGTGTGATATCACGTGTGATATCGGGTTTGATATCAGGAGTGATATTGAGTGTGATATCAGGAGTGATATCGGGTGTGATATCGGGTGTGATATCGAGTGTGATATCGGGAGTGATTTCGAGTGTGATATCTGGTGTGATATCGAGTGTGATAGCGGGAGTAATATCGCGAGTGATATTGAGAGTGATATCGGGAGTGATATTGAGAGTGATATTGGGTGTGATATCGGGTGTGAATTGGTGTGTGATATCGGGAGTGATATTGAGTGTGATATCGGGTGTGATATTGAGTGTGATATCAGATGTGATGTCGGGTGTGATATCGAGTGTGATATCGGGTGTGATATTGAGAGTGATATTGGGAGTGATATTAAGTGTGATATTGGGAGTGAAATCAGGTGTGATATCGAGTGTGATATCAAGTGTGATATTGCGTGTGATATCAGATGTGATATCGGGAGTGATATCGAGTGTGATATCGGGTGTGATATTGAGAGTGATATCGGGAGTGATATCGAGTGTGATATCAGGTGTGATATTCTGTGTGATATTGGGTGTGATATCAGGTGTGATATCGAGTGTGATGTCGGGTGTGATATCAGGTGTGATATCGAGAGTGATATTGAGTGTGATATCAAGTGTGATATAGAGTGTGATGTCGGGTGTGATATCGGTTGTGATATTGAGAGTGATATCGGGAGTGATATCGGGAGTGATATCAAGTGTGATATCGGGTGTGATATCGAGTGTGATATCGGGGGTGATATCAGGAGTGATATTGAGTGTGATATTGGGAGTGATATCGGGTGTGATATTGGGTGTGATATCGAGTGTGATATCAGGAGTGATATCAGGTGTGATATCGGGTGTGATATCGAGTGTGATATCGAGTGTGATATTGGGTGTGATATCGAGTGTGATATCGGGTGTGATGTCGGGTGTGATGTCGGGAGTGATGTCGGGAGTGATGTCGGGTGTGATGTCGGGTGTGATGTCTGTTGTGTATGTAATATGTGTGCTACTTTGAACCTATGGACAGGACTGCACTACTTGTTGGGCGTAGTGATACGCAGTACCACTCCTGGCCATAGGGGTATAAATAGTACTGTGGGTACTGATCCCCCTCAGTTCCCGCCTGTGGGCATGAAGTAAAGACCTATGTGCAGTCCCTACCTCCAACCAGTAAAGGCCTGTTTGAGTTATACGTTTAAGTCTTTGTGTTAATTGTTCAATACAATACACATACTTAACAATATCGGGAGTGATATTGAGTGTGATACCGGGTGTGATATCGGGAGTGATAGCAGGAGTGATATCGAGTGTGATATCAAGTGTGATATCGGGTGTGATATCGGGAGTGATATTGAGTGTGATATCGGGTGTGATATTGAGTGTGATATCAGGTCTGATATCGGGTGTGATATTGGGTGCGATATCGAGAGTGATATTGAGAGTGATATTGAGTGTGATATCGGGAGTGATATTGAGAGTGATATCGGGAGTGATATCGGGTGTGATATCGGGAGTGATATTGAGTGTGATATCGGGTGTGATAGCAGGTGTGATATCGGGAGTGATATTGAGAGTGATATCGGGTGCGATGTTGAGAGTGATATTGAGTGTGATATCGGGAGTGATATTGAGAGTGATATTGGGAGTGATATCGGGAGTGGTATCGGGAGTGATATTGAGAGTGATATCGGGTGTGATCTTGGGAGTGATATTGAGTGTGATATCGAGTGTGATATTGAGAGTGATATCGGGTGTGATATTGACAGTGATATCGAGTGTGATATTGACAGTGATATCGAGTGTGATATCGGGTGTGATATCGGGAGTGATATCGGGAGTGATATCGGGAGTGATAGCGAGAGTGATATTGAGAGTGATATTGAGAGTGATATCGGGAGTGATATCGGGAGTGATATCGAGAGTGATATCGAGTGTGATATTGAGAGTGATATCGGGTGTGATATCGGGAGTGATATTGAGTGTGATATCGGGTGTGATATCGGGAGCGATATCGAGTATGATATCGGGTGTGATATTGAGAGTGATATCGGGAGTGATATCAAGTGTGATATCAGGTGTGATATTGAGTGTCATATAGGGTGTGATATCGAGTGTGATATCGGGTGTGATATCGGGAGTGATATTGAGTGTGATATCGGGTGTGATATTAAGAGTGATATCGGGAGTGATATCAAGTGTGATATCAGGTGTGATATCGAGTGTGATATCGGGGGTGACATCGGGAGTGATATTGAGTGTGATATCGGGAGTGATATCGGGTGAGATATTGGGTGTGATATAGAGTGTGATATCGGGAGTGATATCGAGTGTGATATTGGGTGTGATATAGGGTGTGAATTTGAGAGTGATATCGGGAGTGATATTGAGTGTGATATCGGGTGTGATATTGGGTGTGATAGCGGGTGTGAATTTGAGAGTGATATCGGGAGTGGTATCGGGAGTGATATTGAGAGTGATATTGAGAGTGATATCGGGTGTGATATTGGGAGTGATATTGAGTGTGATATCGAGTGTGATATCGGGTGTGATATCGGGAGTGATATCGGGAGTGATATTGAGAGTGATATTGAGAGTGTTTTCGGGAGTGATATTTAGAGTGTTATCAAGTGTGATATTGAGAGTGATATCGGGTGTGATATCGGGAATGATATTGAGTGTGATATCGGGTGTGATATCGGGAGTGATATCGAGTGTGATATCGAGTGTGATATCGGGTGTGATATTGAGAGTGATATCGGGAGTGGTATCAAGTGTGATATCAGGTGTGATATTGAGTGCGATATTGGGTGTGATATCGGGTGTGATATCGAGTGTGATGTCAGTTGTGATATCAGGTGTGATGTCGAGTGTGATATTGGGTGTGATATCGAGTGTGATATCGGGAGTGATATCGAGTGTGATATTGGGTGTGATATCGTGTGTGATATCGGGAGTGATATTGGGTGTGATATTGGGTGTGAATTTGAGAGTGATATCGGGAGTGATATTGAGTGTGATATCGGGTGTGATAGTGAGTGTGATATGAGGTGTGATATCGGGTGTGATATCAAGTGTGATATCGGGTGTGATATTGAGAGTGATATCGGGAGTGATATTGAGTGTGATATCGGATGTGATATTGAGTGTGATATCAGGTGTGATAACAGGTGTGATATCGAATGGGATGTCGGCTTTGGTATCTGGTGTGATATTGAGAGTGATATGGAGTGTGATATCGGGTGTGATATCGAGTGTGATATCGAGTGTGATATTGAGAGTGATATCGGGTGTGATATCGGGAGTGATATCGGGTGTGATATCGGGTGTGATATCGGGAGTGATATCGAGTGTGATATCGGGTGTGATATCGAGTGTGATATCGAGTGTGATATCGAGTGTGATATCGAGTGTGATATCGGGTGTGATATCGGGAGTGATATTGAGAGTGATATCAGGAGTGATATCATGTGTGATATTGGGTGTGATATCGAGTGTGATATCGAGTGTGATATTGGGTGTGATATCGAGTATGATATCGGGTGTGGTATCGGGTGTGATATCGGGAGTGATGTCGGGTGTGATATCGGGAGTGATATTGAGTGTGATACCGGGTGTGATATCGGGAGTGATAGCGGGAGTGATATCGAGTGTGATATCAAGTGTGATATCGTGTGTGATATCGGGAGTGATATTGAGTGTGATATCGGGTGTGATATTGAGTGTGATATCAGGTCTGATATCGGGTGTGATATCGGGTGTGATATCGGGTGAGATATCGAGAGCGATATTGAGAGTGATATTGAGTGTGATATCGGGAGTGATATTGAGAGTGATATCGGGTGTGATATTGGGTGTGATATCGGGTATGATATCGTGAGTGATATTGAGTGTGATATCGGGTGTGATAGCAGGTGTGATATCGGGAGTGATATTGAGAGTGATATCGGGTGCGATGTTGAGAGTGATATTGAGTGTGATATCGGGAGTGATATTGGGAGAGATATCGGGAGTGGTATTGAGAGTGATATCAGGTGTGATCTTGGGATTGATATTGAGTGTGATATCGAGTGTGATATTGAGAGTGATATCGGGTGTGATATTGACAGTGATATCGAGTGTGATATTGACAGTGATATCGAGTGTGATATTGACAGTGATATCGAGTGTGATATCGGGTGTGATATCGAGAGTGATATCGGGAGTGATATCGGGAGTGATATCGGGAGTGATATCGGGAGTGATATCGAGAGTGATATTGAGAATGATATTGAGAGTGATATTGAGAGTGATATTGAGAGTGATATCGGGAGTGATATCGGGAGTGATATTGAGAGTGATATCGAGTGTGATATTGAGAGTGATATCGGGTGTGATATCGGGAGTGATATTGAGTGTGATATCGGGTGTGATATCGGGAGCGATATCGAGTATGATATCGGGTGTGATATTGAGAGTGATATCGGGAGTGATATCAAGTGTGATATCAGGTGTGATATTGAGTGTGATATTGGGTGTGATATCGAGTGTGATATCGAGTGTGATATCGAGTGTGATATCGGGTGTGATATCGGGTGTGATATCGGGAGTGATATCGAGTGTGATATCGGGTGTGATATCGAGTGTGATATCGAGTGTGATATCGAGTGTGATATCGGGTGTGATATCGGGAGTGATATTGAGAGTGATATCAGGAGTGATATCATGTGTGATATTGGGTGTGATATCGAGTGTGATATCGAGTGTGATATTGGGTGTGATATCGAGTATGATATCGGGTGTGATATCGGGTGTGATATCGGGAGTGATGTCGGGTGTGATGTCGGGTGTGATATCGGGAGTGATATTGAGTGTGATACCGGGTGTGATATCGGGAGTGATAGCGGGAGTGATATCGAGTGTGATATCAAGTGTGATATCGTGTGTGATATCGGGAGTGATATTGAGTGTGATATCGGGTGTGATATTGAGTGTGATATCAGGTCTGATATCGGGTGTGATATCGGGTGTGATATCGGGTGAGATATCGAGAGCGATATTGAGAGTGATATTGAGTGTGATATCGGGAGTGATATTGAGAGTGATATCGGGAGTGATATCGGGTGTGATATCGGGTATGATATCGGGTATGATATCGTGAGTGATATTGAGTGTGATATCGGGTGTGATAGCAGGTGTGATATCGGGAGTGATATTGAGAGTGATATCGGGTGCGATGTTGAGAGTGATATTGAGTGTGATATCGGGAGTGATATTGGGAGAGATATTGGGAGTGGTATTGAGAGTGATATCAGGTGTGATCTTGGGATTGATATTGAGTGTGATATCGAATGTGATATTGAGAGTGATATCAGGTGTGATATTGACAATGATATCGAGTGTGATATTGACAGTGATATCGAGTGTGATATTGACAGTGATATCGAGTGTGATATCGGGTGTGATATCGAGAGTGATATCGGGAGTGATATCGGGAGTGATATCGGGAGTGATATCGGGAGTGATATCGGGAGTGATATCGAGAGTGATATTGAGAGTGATATTGAGAGTGATATTGAGTGTGATATTGAGAGTGATATCGGGAGTGATATTGAGAGTGATATCGAGTGTGATATTGAGAGTGATATCGGGTGTGATATCGGGAGTGATATTGAGTGTGATATCGGGTGTGATATCGGGAGCGATATCGAGTATGATATCGGGTGTGATATTGAGAGTGATATCGGGAGTGATATCAAGTGTGATATCAGGTGTGATATTGAGTTTGATATTGGGTGTGATATCGAGTGTGATATCAAGTGTGATATCGAGTGTGATATCGGGTGTGATATCGGTTGTGATATTGAGAGTGATATCGGGAGTGATATCAAGTGTGATATCGGGTGTGATATCGAGTGTGATATCGGGGGTGACATCGGGAGTGATATTGAGTGTGATATCGGGAGTGATATCGGGTGTGATATTGGGTGTGATATAGAGTGTGATATCGGGAGTGATATTGAGTGTGATATTGGGTGTGATATAGGGTGTGAATTTGAGAGTGATATCGGGAGTGATATTGAGTGTGATATCGGGTGTGATAGTGAGTGTGATATGAGGTGTGATATCGGGTGTGATATCAAGTGTGATATCGGGTGTGATATTGAGAGTGATATCGGGAGTGGTATCGGGAGTGGTATCGGGAGTGATATTGAGAGTGATATTGAGAGTGATATCGGGTGTGATATTGGGAGTGATATTGAGTGTGATATCGAGTGTGATATTGAGAGTGATATCGGGTGTGATATTGACAGTGATATCGAGTGTGATATCGGGTGTGATATCGGGAGTGATATCGGGAGTGATATTGAGAGTGATATTGAGAGTGTTTTCGGGAGTGATATTTAGAGTGTTATCAAGTATGATATTGAGAGTGATATCGGGTGTGATATCGGGAGTGATATTGAGTGTGATATCGGGTGTGATATCGGGAGTGATATCGAGTGTGATATCGGGTGTGATATTGAGAGTGATATCGGGAGTGATATCAAGTGTGATATCAGGTGTGATATCAGGTGTGATATTGAGTGTGATATTGGGTGTGATATTGGGTGTGATATTGGGTGTGATATCGGGTGTGATATCGAGTGATGTCGGGTGTGATATCAGGTGTGATATCGAGAGTGATATTGAGTGTGATATCGAGTGTGATATTGGATTTGATATCGAGTGTGATATTGGGTGTGATATCTTGTGTGATATCGGGAGTGATATTGGGTGTGATATTGGGTGTGAATTTGAGAGTGATATCGGGAGTGATATTGAGTGTGATATCGGGTGTGATAGTGAGTGTGATATGAGGTGTGATATCGGGAGTGATATCAAGTGTGATATCGGGTGTGATATTGAGAGTGATATCGGGAGTGATATTGAGTGCGATATCGGATGTGATATTGAGTGTGATATCAGGTGTGATATCAGGTGTGATATCGAATGTGATGTCAGCTTTGGTATCGGGTGTGATATTGAGAGTGATATGGAGTGCGATATTGGGTGTGATATCGAGTGTGATATCGAGTGTGATATTGAGAGTGATATCGGGTGTGATATCGGGAGTGATATCGGGTGTGATATCGGGTGTGATATCGGGAGTGATATCGAGTGTGATATCGGGTGTGATATCGAGTGTGATATCGAGTGTGATATCGAGTGTGATATCGGGTGTGATATCGGGAGTGATATTGAGAGTGATATCGGGTGTGAAATTGAGAGTGATATTGAGTATGATATTGGGAGTGATATTGAGAGTGATAGCAGGAGTGATATCAGGAGTGATATTGAGTGTGATATCGAGTGTGATATTGAGAGTGATATCGGGTGTGATATTGAGAGTGATATCGGGTGTGATATCGGGTGTGATATCGGAAGTGATATCGGGAGTGATATCGAGAGTGATATTGAGTGTGATATTGAGAGTGATATCGGGAGTAATATTGAGAGTGATATCGAGTGTGATATTGAGAGTGATATCGAGTGTGATATTTAGAGTGATATCAGGTGTGATATCGGGAGTGATATTGAATGTGATATTGTGTGTGATATCAGGTGTGATATCGGGTGCGATATCGGGTGTGATATCGAGTGTGATATCGAGTGTGATATTGAGAGTGATTTCGGGTGTGATATCGGGAGTGATATCGGATGTGATATCGGGAGTGATATCGGGAGTGATATCGAGTGTGATATTGAGTGTGATATCAAGTGTGATATTGAGAGTGATATCGGGTGTGATAGCGAGAGTGATATTGGGAGTGATATCGGGTGTGATATCGAGTGTGGTATCGAGTGTGATATCGAGAGTGATATCGAGTGTGATATTGAGAGTGATATCGGGTGTGATATCGGGAGTGATATCAGGTGTGATATCGGGTGTGATATCGGGTGTGATATCGGGAGTGATGTTGAGAGTGATAACGGGTGTGACGTTGAGATTGATATCGGGTGTGACATTGAGAGTGATATTGAGTGTGATATTGGGAGTGATATTGAGAGTGATATCGGGAGTGATATCGGGAGTGCTTTCAGGTGTGATATCGGGAGTGATATTGAGTGTGATATCGAGTGTGATATAGAGAATGATATCCGGTATGATATTGAGAGTGATATCGGGTGTGATATCGGGTGTGATATCGGGAACGATATTGAGAGTGATATTGAGAGTGATCTTGAGTGTGATATTGAGAGTGATATCAGGAGTGATATTGAGAGTGATATTGAGAGTGATATCGAGTGTGATATTGAGAGTGATATCAGGTGTGATATTGGGAGTGATATCAGGTGTGATATCGGGAGTGATATTGGGAGTGATATCAGGTGTGATGTTGGGTGTGATATCGGGTGTGATATCAGGTGTGATATCGGGAGTGATATCGGGTGTGATATCGGGAGTGATATCAGGTGTGATATCAGGAGTGCTATCAGGTGTGATATTGGGTGTGCTATCGGGTGTGATATCGGGTGTGATATCGAGTGTGATGTCGAATGTGATATCGGGTGTGATATCTGTTGTGTCCGTGTGTTGATAGAGACACTGAAGACAGGAGTTGGTTTCACAGGTGTTTATTAAACAAAGTCTGGAGGGGAACTAACTGATACAACACAATATACAGGCTTATATAGCCCGAGTGGCCATTACCGGCATTACAGTACACATGGGGCTCTTAAAGGCACATACACTACAATTCCTCCCCTTTTAGCCAACCAGTACATAATATTTAAAGTAATCATTAATTACATGTTACAAGAAAAATAATCTACACATTGCGGCAGTTAATTAATTATAAGTCAGTCTCTCTGGAGGCTTCCTGACTCAGTCCGGATAACGCCTCGGTGGTGTAGTAGTTCCTGGTGGTGTAGTAGGTTCTTTTGGCAAGGCTGATTCGGCTTGAATGCCAGTGTCAGGTTCATCGGGTTCCAGTATCACCAGATCGGAGGTAGCTATGGGTATCTCTACTTCATCATTAGGTGTATAGAGTTGTGGTGTAGGTTGTCCCTTTTCGGATGACTCTATGATTTGGTCAGCATGGTGCCTTATTATGCTTTCTCCGATGTCTACGGTATACATCAGCGGTCCTAGTCATGTGCAGATAGTTCCAGGCTGCCATTTCTTGGTACGGTAGTTCCGGGCCAAAACTTGTTGACCTATCTGGAAGGTTCTAGTTGGCCTTTCATTCATGCCTTGAAATTGCCGGTTCTCCACGTCCCTTCTGATGTTTGGCTTGATCAAATCCAGCCGGCATCTTAGGTTTCTATTGAAGAACATCATGGCGGGAGTTTGGTTTGTAACCATATGTGTTGCATTCCTGTTTGCGAACAAGAAGTTATCCACCTTGTGCTGAAGTTTTATGTCTTCATTACCCATGGCCTTTATGGCCTTCTTGAAGGTCTGGACAAACCTTTCAGCCAATCCATTGGTGGCGGGATGGTATGGGGCGGACGTGTAGTGCTTAACCCCATTGTTTTTTAAGAACTTCCTGAATTCTTCGGACACAAATTGCGGTCCATTATCAGAACAGATCTGTTCCGGCAGCCCATTCCTGGCAAATATGGTCCTTAATACTGTGATGGTTTTTTCTGTGGTGGTGGAGGACATCTTTATTACCTCCGGCCACTTGGAGTGTGCATCAACCGCGATTAAGAACATTGAGTCCATAAATGGACCAGCAAAGTCGATGTGTACCCTTTGCCAGGGGGATGAGGGCCACCCCCATGGATGTAGAGGGGCTTGTGGTGGAGCGTTTTGGACCTTCTGGCATCCTAGGCAGCTCTTGGTCATTTCTTCGATGTCTCCATCGATACCTGGCCACCATACAAACGCCCTGGCTAGGTTCTTCATTTTCACTCCACCCAGATGCCCCTCGTGAAGCTCCTTTAGAACTTTATCCTGGAGTTTGGGTGGAATCACCACTCTGGATCCACACACCAAGGTTCCTCGGCACACTGACAGCTGCTCTCATCTTTGCGAGAATGCTGGCAACAGTGGTTCGCCATGTGCTGGCCATCCCTTCACTGTTAAATCATAGACTCGTGAGAGAGTCGGGTCATTTCTAGTTTCCCTTTCAATGGCAGAATTTGTTACTGGTAGACATTCGACTATGGTAGAGTGGAAAATCTCCACTGGGTCTACGGTAGGTGCTTCTTCTACCGTTGGCAACGGTAGGCGCGATAACCCGTCAGCGTTCCCATGCTGTTTTGATCCTTTGTATTCTATGTTGTATTGGTGTGCCCCTAGAAAAAGGGACCACCTCTGTAGCCTTTGCGCTGTCATAATGGGAACACCCTTTTTAGGGTTGAATATGGAGATGAGTTGGTTGATGGTCAGTCAACAAGGTAAATTTTTGTCCGTGTAGGTAATGGTTGAATTTCTTCACTCCCCATACCAGGCTGAGTGCTTCCCTGTCGATTTGGACATAGTTACGCTCAGCTGAGTTCAATGAGCGTGACACAAAAGCTATCGGCCGTTCCGAGCCATCAGGGAATTTATGCGATAATACTGGTCCTACGCCATAAGGGGATGCATCGCACGCCAGTCTGATTGGCAGTGATGGGTTGTAATGAGCCAAAACTTCTTTGGCCGTGATTAAGTCTTTGCATTTATGGAAGGCACGTTTACAGTCTTCGCTCCATTTCCAAATTACTCCTGTTTGTAGCAGTTCATTAAGAGGGTGTAGAAGAGTTGATAAGTTCGGTAAAAATTTATGATAGTAATTTATTAATCCCAGGAACGACCTTAATTGTGAAACATTTTCAGCTGCTGGGGCTTTTATGACCGCTTCAATTTTTTCAGGTGACTTATGCAACCCTTCCTTATTAATTATGTGGCCACAATATGATATTTGATTCTGGAAAAATTCGCACTTGGGGCGATTTGCTCGTAGGTCCCGTTCTCTCAGCCTAGTGAGCACCTGCTCCAAATTGGCAAGGTGCTCGTTGTCATTTTCTCCTGTTACAAGGATTTCGTCTAGGTAGCATTGAGTCCCCGGAATCCCTTGGAGGACTTGCTCCATAGCTCTTTGCCAGATAGCTGGAGCGGATGCTACTCCAAAAACCAGTCGATTGTACTGGTACAGGCCTTTGTGTGTATTTATCGTGAGATACTTTTTAGAGGCCTCTTCAACCTCCATCTGTAGATATGCCTGTGCCAAGTCAATTTTGGTGAAACGTTTCCCTCCGGATAGTGAGGCGAAAATATCTTCTATCCTCGGAAGAGGATACTGTATCGTGTGAAGGACCGGGTTTACAGTCACCTTGAAGTCTCCACAGATGCGAATTTTTCTCTGTTCTTCAGATTTATCATTATTCAACGTTTTCTTCATGACCAGGACGATGGGTGTTGCCCACTCGCTCCAATCTATTTTGGATAATACGCCTGCCTTTTCCAAATTCTCCAGCTCTGCCTCGACTGCTGGACGAATTGCATATGGCACCGGTCTTGCCTTAAAAAACTTGGGAATTGCCGCATCTTCCACTTTTATTGAGGCGGTGATGCCTTTCAAGGTTCCTAGTTTCTCTTGAAACACTTCCTTGGCGTTGGCCAAGATGTCTTTTAATCGTTCAGGTATGACGTCATCATCATTTTTTTCCTTACTGGTCACCGTCAGTGCCTGAATGGAGTGCCAGTCTAAACGTATTTTCCTGATCCATTCACGTCCCAACAGCGGTGGACCACCATCTTGTAGAACGTATAAATACAACTTCTGTATTTCCTTGCCGTTGTATACAACAGGCACCCTTATTTTTCCTTTGAGAGTGATATTGGGTGTGATATCGGATGTGATATCGAGTGTGATATCGAGTGTGATATCGAGTTTGATATCAAGTGTGATATCAAGTGTGATATTGAGAGTGATATCAAGTGTGCTATTGAGAGTGATATTGGGAGTGATATCGGGAGTGATATTGAAGTGATATCGAGTGTGATATTGAGAGTGATATCGGGTGTGATTTTGAGCGTGATATCGGGTGTGAGATTGAGTGTGATGTCGGGTGTGATATCGGGTGTGATATTGAGAGTGATATTGAGTGTGATATTGGGTGTGATACCAGGTGTAATATTGAGAGTGATATCAGGTGTGATATCGGGTGTGATATCGGGTGTGATATCGAGTGTGATGTCGGGTGTGATGTCGGGTGTGATATCGAGTGTGATATCGGGAGTGATATTGAGAGTGATATTGAGTGTGATATAGGGAGTGATATTGAGAGTGATATCGGGAGTGATATTGAGATTGATATCGGGTGTGATATCAGATGTGATTTTGAGAGTGATATTGAGGGTGATATCGAGTGTGATATTGAAAGTGATATTGGGTGTGATATCGAGTGTGTTATCAGGTGTGATATCGGCTAGATATCGGGTGTGATATCGAGTGTGATATCGGGTGTGATATTGAGAGTGATATCGGGAGTGATATTGAGTGTGATATCAGGTGTGATATCGGGTGTGATATCGGGTATGATATTGAGTGTGATGTCGGGTGTGATATCGGGTGTGATATCGAGTGTGATATTGAGTGTGATATCACGTCTGATATCAGGTGTGATATCGAGTGTGATATCGAGAGTGATATTGGGTGTGATATCGGGTGTGATATCGAGTGTGATATCGAGTGTGATATCGAGTGTGATATCGAGTTTGATATCAAGTGTGATATCAAGTGTGATATTGAAAGTGATATCGAGTGTGATATCGAGTGTGATATCGAGTGTGATATCGAGTTTGATATCAAGTGTGATATCAAGTGTGATATTCAAAGTGAGATTGAGTGTGATATTGAGAGTGATATCGAGTGTGATATTTAGAGTGATAGTGAGTGTGATATTGGGTGAGATATCAGGTGTGATATTGAGAGTGATATCGGGTGTGATATCGGGTGTGATATCGAGTGTGATGTCGGGTGTGATGTCGGGTGTGATATCGAGTGTGATATCGAGAGTGATATTGGGTGTGATATCGGGAGTGATATCGGGTGTGATATCGGGTGTGATATTGAGAGTGATATTGGGAGTGATATTAAGTGTGATATTGGGTGTGATATCGGGTGTGATAATGAGTGTGATATCAGGTGTGATATCGGGTTTGATGTCGAGTGTGATATCGAGTGTGATATTGAGAGTGATATCGGGTGTGATATCAGGATTGATATCGGGTCTGATATCTGGTGTGATATCGAGTGTGATATTGAGTGTGATATCAAGTGTGATATTGAGAGTGATATTGAGAGTGATATCGGGTGTGATATCGGGTGTGATATCGGGTGTGATATCGGGAGTGATGTCGGGTGTGATATCGGGTGTGATATCGGGAGCGATTTCAGGAGTGATATCGGGAGTGATATCGGGTGTGATATCGGGTGTGATATCGGGAGTGATATCAGGTGTGATATCAGGTGTGATATCGGGAGTGATATTGAGTGTGATATCGGGTGTCATATCGGGAGTGAGATCGGGAGTGATATCGGGTGTGATATCGGGTGTGATATCGGGAGTGCTGTTGAGTGTGATATCGGGTGTGATATCGGGAGTGATTTCAGGAGTGATATCGGGAGTGATACCGGGAGTGATATCGGGAGTGATAGCGGGTGTGATATCGGGTGTGATATCGGGAGTGATATCGGGTGTGATATCGGGAGTGATATCGAGTGTGATATCGGGTGTGATATCGGGAGTGATATCGGGAGTGATATCGGGAGTGAGATCGGGTGTGATATCGGGTGTGATATCGGGTTGTGATATCGGGAGTGCTATTGAGTGTGATATCGGGAGTGATTTCAGGAGTGATATCGGGAGTGATATCGGGTGTGATATCGGGAGTGATATCGGGTGTGATATCGGGTGTGATGTCGGGAGTGATATTGAGTGTGATATCGGGTGTGATATCGGGAGTGATATCGGGAGTGATATCGGGAGTGATATCAGGAGTGATATTGAGTGTGATATCGGGTGTGATATCGGGAGGGTTATCGGTAGGGTTATCGGGAGTGATATCGAGTGTGGTATCGGGTGTGATATCGGGTGTGATATTGAGGGTGATATCGGGTGTGATATCGGGAATGATCGGGATTGATATTGAGAGTGATATTGAGTGTGATATTGAGAGTGATATCAGGAGTGATATTGTGAGTGATATCGAGTGTGATATTGAGAGTGATATCGGGTGTGATATTGGGAGTGATATCGGGTGTGATATCCGGAGTGATATCGGATGTGATTTTGGGTGTGATACCGGGTGTGATGTTGGGTGTGATACCGGGTGTGATATCGGGTGTGATATCGGGAGTGATATCAGGTGTGATATCGGGAGTGATATCGGGTGTGATATCGGGAGTGCTATCGGGTGTGATATCAGGTGTGATATCGAGTGTGATGTCAAGTGTGATATCGGGTGTGATATCGAGTGTGATATCGGGAGTGATATTGAGAGTGATATAGAGTGTGATATTGAGAGTGATATTGAGTGTGATATCGGGAGTGATATTGAAAGTGATATCGGGAGTGATATCGGGAGTGGTATCGGGAGTGATATTGAGATTGATATCGGGTGTGATATCAGATGTGATTTTGAGAGAGATATTGAGGGTGATATCGAGTGTGATATTGAGAGTGATATCAGGTGTGATATCGAGTGTGATATCAGGTGTGAATTCGGCTGTGATATCGGGTGTGATGTCGAGTGTGATATCAGGTGTGATATTGAGAGTGATATCAGGAGTGATATTGAGTGTGATATCGGGTATGATATTGAGTGTGATATCAGGTGTGATATCGGGTGTGATATCAGGTATGATATTGAGTGTGATGTCGGGTGTGATGTCGGGTGTGATATCGGGTGTGATATCGAGTGTGATAGTGAGTGTGATATCGAGTTTGATATCAAGTGTGATATCAAGTTTGATATTTAGAGTGATATCGAGTATGATATTGACAGTGATATCGGGAGTGATATTGAGAGTGATATTGAGTGTTATATTGAGAGTGATATCGGGTGTGATATTGGGAGTGATATTGGGTGTGAGATCGAGTGTGATGTCGGGTGTGATATCGGGTGTGATATTGAGAGTGATATCCAGTGTGATATTGAGAGTGATATAGGGTGTGATATCGAGCGTGATATCGGGTGTGAGATCGAGTGTGATGTCGGGTGTGATATTGAGAGTGATATTGAGTGTGATATTGGGTGTGATATCAGGTGTGATATTGAGAGTGATATCGGGTGTCATATCGGGTGTGATATCGGGTGTGATATCAAGTGTGATGTCGGGTGTGATATCGGGTGTGATATCGAGTGTGATATCGGGAGTGATATTGAGAGTGATATAGAGTGTGATATCGAGTGTAATATCGAGTGTGATGTTGAGAGTGATATTCAGTGTGATATAGGGAGTGATATTGAGAGTAATATCGGGTGTGATATCAGGTGTGATATTGAGAGTGATATTGAGTGTGATATCGAGTGTGATATTGAGAGTGATATCGGGTGTGATATCGAGTTTTATATCAGGTGTGAAATCGGGTGTGATATCGGTTGTGCTATCGAGTGTGATATCAGGTGTGATAGTGAGAGTGATATCGGGAGTGATATTGAGTGTGATATCGGCTGTGATATTGAGTGTGATATCAGGTGTGATATCGGGTGTGATATCGGTTGTGATTTTGAGTGTGATGTCGGGTGTGATATCGGGTGTGATATCGAGTGTGATATCGAGTGTGATATCACGTGTGATATCAGGTGTGATATCGAGAGTGATATTGAGAGTGATAACATGAGTGATATTGGGAGTGATATTGAGAGTGATGTCGGGTGTGATATCGGGAGTGATATTGAGTGTGATATCGAGTGTGATATTGAGAGTGATATAGGGTGTGATATCGAGCGTGATATCGAGTGTGAGATCGAGTGTGATGTCAGGTGTGATATCGGGTATGATATTGAGAGTGATATTGAGTGTGATATCGGGAGTGATATTGAGAGTGATATTGGGAGTGGTATTGAGATTGATATCGGGTGTGATATCAGGTGTGATTTTGAGAGTGATATTGAGGGTGATATTGAGTGTGATATCGGGTGTGATATCGGGTGTGATATCGAGTTTGATATCGAGTTTGATATCAAGTGTGATATTGAGAGTGATAACGGGAGTGATAACGGGAGTGATATCGGGAGTGATATCGAGAGTGATTTTGAGTGTTATATTGAGAGTGATATCGGGTGTGATATCGGGAGTGATATCGGGTGTGAGATCGAGTGTGATGTCGGGTGCGATATCGGGTGTGATATTGAGAGTGATATCCAGTGTGATATTGAGAGTGATATAGGGTGTGATATCGAGCGTGATATCGAGCGTGATATCGAGTGTGAGATCGAGTGTGATGTCGGGTGTGATATCGGGTGTGATATTGAGTGTGATATTGGGTGTGATATCAGGTGTGATATCGGGTGTGATATCGGGTGTGATGTCGAGTGTGATGTCAGGTGTGATATCGGGTGTGATATCGAGTGTGATATCGGGAGTGATATTGAGAGTGATATAGAGTGTGATATCGAGTGTGATGTTGAGAGTGATATTCAGTGTGATATAGGGAGTGATATTGAGAGTATTATCGGGTGTGATATCAGGTGTGATATTGAGAGTGATATCGGGAGTGATATTGAGTGTGATATCGGCTGTGATATTGAGTGTGATATCAGGTGTGATCTCGGGTGTGATGTCAGGTATGATATTGAGTGTGATGTCGGGTGTGATATCAGGTGTGATATCGAGTGTGATATCGAGAGTGATATTGCGTGTGATATCGGGTGTGATATCGAGTGTGATATCGAGTGTGATATCGAGTTTGATATCAAGTATGATATCAAGTGTGATATTGAGAGTGATATCGAGTGTGATATCGAGTGTGATATTGAGAGTGATATCGGGAATGATATCGGGAGTGATATCGGGAGTGATATTGAGAGTGATATCGAGTGTTATATTGAGAGTGATATTGGGTGTGAAATCGGGAGTGATATCGAGTGTGATATTGAGAGTGATATCGGGTGTGATATCGAGCATGATATCGGGTGTGAGATTGAGTGTGATGTCGGGTGTGATATCGGGTGTGATATTTAGAATGATATTGAGTGTGATATTGGGTGAGATATCAGGTGTGATATTAAGTGTGATATTGGATGTGATATCGGGTGTGATAATGAGTGTGATATCAGGTGTGATATCGGGTTTGATATCGAGTGTGATATTGAGAGTGATATCGGGTGTGATATCGGGTCTGATATCGGGTCTGATATCGAGTGTGATATTGAGTGTGATATCAAGTGTGATATCAAGTGTGATATTGAGAGTGATATCGGGTGTGATATCGGGTGTGATATCGGGAGTGATATTGGGTGTGATATTGGGTGTGATATCGAGTGTGATATCAGGAGTGATATTGTGTGTGATAGCGGGTGTGATATTTGGATTGATATTTAGAGTGATATCAGGAGTGATATTGAGTGTGATATCTGGAGTGATATCGGGTGTGTAATCGAGTGTGATATCGAGAGTGATATTGAGAGTGATATTGGGAGTGATATCGGTTGTGATATCGGGTGTGATATCGGGAGTGATATCGGGAGTGATATCGGGAGTGATATTGAGATTGATATCGGGTGTGATATCAGGTGTGATTTTGAGAGTGATATTGAGGGTGATATCGAGTGTGATATTGAGAGTGATATCGGGTGTGATATCAGTTGTGATATCGAGTGTGATATTGAGAGTGATATTGGGTGTGATATCGGGTGTGATATCGAGTGTGATATCGAGTTTGATATCGAGTTTGATATCAAGTGTGATATCAAGTGTGATATTGAGAGTGATAACGGGAATGATATCGAGAGTGATATTGAGTGTTATATTGAAAGTGATATTGGGTGTGATATCAGGAGTGATATCGGGTGTGAGATCGAGTGTGATATTGAGAGTAATATTGGGTGTGATATCAGGAGTGATATCGGGTCTGATATCGAGTGTGATATTGAGTGTGATATCAAGTGTGATATTGAGAGTGATATCGGGTGTGATATTGAGTGTGATATCGGGAGTGATATCGGGTGTGATATCGGGAGTGATATTGAGTGTGATATCAGGAGTGATATTGAGTGTGATAGCGGGTTTGATATTTGGATTGATATTTAGAGTGATATCAGGAGTGATATTGAGTGTGATATCTGGAGTGATATCGGGTGTGATATCGGGAGTGATATTGAGTGTGATATCGAGTGTGATATCGAGTGTGATATCGCGTGTGATATCGGGTGTGATATCGGGTGTGATATCGAGTGTGATATTGAGAGTGATATTGAGAGTGATACTGGGAGTGATATCGGGTGTGATATTGGGAGTGATATCGGGTGTGATACCGGGAGTGATATTGAGTGTGATATCGGGTGTGATATTTGGAGTGATATTGAGAGTGATATCAGGAGTGATATTGAGAGTGATATCGGGAGTGATATCAGTTGTGATATCGAGTGTGATATTGAGAGTGATATTCGGTGTGATATCGGGTGTGATATCGAGTGTGATATCGAGTTTGATATCAAGTGTGATATCAAGTGTGATATTGAGAGTGATAATATCACTCCCGATATCACTCCCTTTGAGAGTGATATTGAGTGTTATATTGAGAGTGATATCAGGTGTGATATCGGGAGTGATATCGAGTGTGAGATCGAGTGTGATGTCGGGTGTGATATCGGGTGTGATATTAAGAGTGATATTGAGTGTGATATTGGGTGTGATATCAGGTGTGATATTGAGAGTGATATCGGGTGCAATATCGGGTGTGATATCGGGTGTGATATCGAGTGTGATGTCGGGTGTGATATCGGGTGTGATATCGAGTGTGATATCGGGAATGATATCGGGAGTGATACTGAGAGTGATATAGAGTGTGATATCGAGTGTGATGTTGAGAGTGATATTGAGTGTGATATAGGGAGTGATATTGAGAGTATTATTGGATGTGATATCAGGTGTGATATTGAGAGTGATATTGAGTGTGATATCGAGTGCGATATTGAGAGTGATATCGGGTGTCATATCGAGTTTTATATCAGGTGTGAAATCGGGTGTGATATCGGGTGTGCTATCGAGTTTGATATCAGATGTGATAGTGAGAGTGATATCGGAAGTGATATTGAGTGTGATATCGGCTGTGAAATTGAGTGTGATGTCGGGTGTGATATCGGGTGTGATATCGAGAGTGATATTGAGTGTGATATCACGTGTGATATCAGGTGTGATATCGAGTGTGATATCGAGAGTGATATCGGGTGTGATATCAAGTGTGATATCAAGTGTGACATTGAGAGCGATATCGAGTGTTATATTGAGAGTGATATCGGGTGTGAAATCTGGAGTGATATTGAGAGTGATATCGAGTGTGATATTGAGAGTGTTATCGGGTGTGATATCGAGCGTGATATTGGGTGTGAGATTGAGTGTGCCGTAGGGTGTGATATCGGGTGTGATATTTAGAGTGATATTGAGTGTGATGTCGGGTCTGATATCAGGTGTGATATAGGGTGTGATATTGAGAGTGATATTGGGTGTGATATTGGGTGTGATATCGGGTGTGATATCGGGTGTGATATCGGGAGTGATATCGGAGTGATATTGAGATTGATATCGGGTGTGATATCAGGTGTGATTTTGAGAGTGATATTGAGGGTGGTATCGAGTGTGATATTAAGAGTGATATCGGGTGTGATATCAGTTGTGATATCGAGTGTGACATTGAGAGTGATATTGGGTGTGATATCGGGTGTGATATCGAGTGTGATATCGAGTTTGATATCGAGTTTGATATCAAGTGTGATATCAAGTGTGATATTGAGAGTGATAACGGGAATGATATCAAGAGTGATATTGAGTGTTATATTGAGAGTGATATTGGGTGTGATATCAGCAGTGATATCGGGTGTGAGATCGAGTGTGATATTGAGAGTGATATCGGGTGTGATATCAGGAGTGATATCGGGTCTGATATCGAGTGTGATATCGAGTGTGATATTGAGTGTGATATCAAGTGTGATATTGAGAGTGATATCGGGTGTGATATTGAGTGTGATATCGGGAGTGATATCGGGTGTGATATCGGATGTGATATCGGGAGTGATATTGAGTGTGATATCAGGAGTGATATTGAGTGTGATAGCGGGTGTGATATTTGGATTGATATTTAGAGTGATATCAGGAGTGATATTGAGTGTGATATCTGGAGTGATATCGGGTGTGATATCGGGAGTGATATTGAGTGTGATATCGAGTGTGGTATCGCGTGTGATATCGGGTGTGATATCGAGTGTGATATTGAGAGTGATATTGAGAGTGATATTGATAGTGATATCGGGTGTGATATCGGGAGTGATATTGAGTGTGATATTGAGAGTGATATCAGGAGTGATATTGAGAGTGATATCGGGAGTGATATCAGTTGTGATATCGAGTGTGATATTGAGAGTGATATTCGGTGTGATATCGGGTGTGATATCGAGTTTGATATCAAGTGTGATATCAAGTGTGATATTGAGAGTGATAATATCAATCCCGATATCACTCCCTTTGAGAGTGATATTGAGTGTTATATTGAGAGTGATATCAGGTGTGATATCGGGAGTGATATCGGGTGTGAGATCGAGTGTGATGTCGGGTGTGATATCGGGTGTGATATTGAGAGTGATATCCAGTGTGATATTGAGAGTTATATAGGGTGTGATATCGAGCGTGATATCGGGTGTGAGATCGAGTGTGATGTCGGGTGTGATATCGGGTGTGATATTAAGAGTGATATTGAGTGTGATATTGGGTGTGATATCAGGTGTGATATTGAGAGTGATATCGGGTGTGATATCGGGTGTGATATCGGGTGTGATATCGAGTGTGATGTCGGGTGTGATATCGGGTGTGATATCGAGTGTGATATCGGGAGTGATATCGGGAGTGATATTGAGAGTGATATAGAGTGTGATATCGAGTGTGATGTTGAGAGTGATATTGAGTGTGATATAGGGAGCGATATTGAGAGTATTGTTGGGTGTGATATTGAGAGTGATATTGAGTGTGATATCGAGTGTGATATTGAGAGTGATATCGGGTGTGATATCGAGTTTTATATCAGGTGTGAAATCGGGTGTGATATCGGGTGTGCTATCGAGTTTGATATCAGGTGTGATAGTGAGAGTGATATCGGGAGTGATATTGAGTGTGATATCGGCTGTGATATTGAGTGTGATGTCGGGTGTGATATCGGGTGTGATATCGAGTGTGATATCATGTGTGATATCAGGTGTGATATCGAGTGTGATATCGAGAGTGATATCGGGTGTGATATCAAGTGTGATATCAAGTGTGATATTGAGAGCGATATTGAGTGTTATATTGAGAGTGATATCGGGTGTGAAATCTGGAGTGATATTGAGAGTGATATCGAGTGTGATATTGAGAGTGTTATCGGGTGTGATATCGAGCGTGATATCGGGTGTGAGATTGAGTGTGCTGTCGGGTGTGATATCGGGTGTGATATTTAGAGTGATATTGAGTGTGATATTGGGTGAGATATCAGGTGTGATATTCAGAGTGATATCGGGTGTGATATTGGGTGTGATATCGGGTGTGATATCGAGTGTGATGTCGGGTCTGATATCAGGTGTGATATAGGGTGTGATATTGAGAGTGATATTGGGTGTGATATTGGGTGTGATATCGGGTGTGATATCGGGTGTGATATCAGGTGTGATATCGGGAGTGATATCGGGAGTGATATCGGGAGTGATATTGAGATTGATATCTGGTGTGATATCAGGTGTGATTTTGAGAGTGATATTGAGGGTGATATCGAGTGTGATAGTGAGAGTGATATTGGGTGTGATATCGAGTTTGATATCGAATTTGAAATCAAGTGTGATATCAAGTGTGATATTGGGAGTGATAACGGGAATGATATCGAGAGTGATATTGAGTGTTATATTGAGAGTGATATTGGGTGTGATATCAGGAGTGACATCGGGTGTGAGATCGAGTGTGATATTGAGAGTGATATCGGGTGTGATATCAGGAGTGATATCGGGTCTGATATCGAGTGTGATATCGAGTGTGATATTGAGTGTGATATCAAGTGTGATATTGAGAGTGATATTGGGTGTGATATTGAGTGTGATATCGGGAGTGATATTGGGTGTGATATCGGGTGTGATATTTGGATTGATATTTAGAGTGATATCAGGAGTGATATTGAGTGTGATATCTGGAGTGATATCGGGTGTGATATCGGGAGTGATATTGAGTGTGATATCGAGTGTGATATCGCGTGTGATATCGGGTGTGATATCGGGTGTGATATCGAGTGTGATATTGAGAGTGATATTGAGTGTGATATCGGGTGTGATATTGGGAGTGATATCAGGAGTGATATCGGGAGTGATATCGGGTGTGATATCGGGAGTGATATCAGATGTGATATCTGGAGTGATATTGAGTGTGATATCGGGTGTGATATCGGGAGTGATATCGGGAGTGATATCTGGAGTGATATCGGGTGTGATATCGGGTGTGATATCGGGAGTGATATCGGGAGTGATATCGAGTGTGATATCGGGTGTGATATCGGGAGGGTTATCGGGAGGCTTATCGGGAGTGATATCGAGTGTGATATCGATTGTGATATCGAGTGTGATATCGGGTGTGATATCGTGTGTGATATTGAGAGTGATATCGGGTGTGATATCGGGTGTGATATCGGGAATGATCGGGAGTGATATTGAGAGTGATATTGAGTGTGATATTGAGAGTGATATCGGGTGTGATATTGGGAGTGATATCGGGTTTGATATCGGGAGTGATATCGGGTGTGATGTTGGGTGTGATATCGGGTGTGATATCGGGTGTGATATCGGGAGTGATATCAGGTGTAATATCGGGAGTGATATCGGGTGTGATATCGGGAGTGCTATCGGGTGTGATATCGGGTGTGATATCGGGTGTGATGTCGAGTGTGATGTTGAGTGTGATTTCGGGAGTGATATTGAGAGTGATATAGAGTGTGATATTGAGAGTGATATTGAGTGTGATATCGGGAGTGATATTGAGAATGATATCGGGAGTGATATTTAGATTGATATCGGGTGTGATATCAGATGTGATTTTGAGAGTGATATTAAGGGTGATATCGAGTGTGATATTGAGAGTGATATCAGGTGTGATATCGAGTGTGATATCAGGTGTAATATCGGCTGTGATATCGGGTGTGATATCGAGTGTGATATCAGGTGTGATATTGAGTGTGATATCGGGTGTGATATTTGGAGTGATATTGAGAGTGATATCAGGAGTGATATTGAGAGTGATATCGGGAGTGATATCAGTTGTGATATCGAGTGTGATATTGAGAGTGATATTCGGTGTGATATCGGTGTGATATCAAGTGTGATATCGAGTGTGATATCGAGTTTGATATCAAGTGTGATATCAAGTGTGATATTGAGAGTGATAATATCACTCCCGATATCACTCCCTTTGAGAGTGATATTGAGTGTTATATTGAGAGTGATATCAGGTGTGATATCGGGAGTGATATCGGGTGTGAGATCAAGTGTGATGTCGGGTGTGATATCGGGTGTGATATTGAGAGTGATATCCAGTGTGATATTGAGAGTGATATAGGGTGTGATATCGAGCGTGATATTGGGTGTGAGATCGAGTGTGGTGTCGGGTGTGATATCGGGTGTGATATTAAGAGTGATATTGAGTGTGATATTGAGAGTGATATCGGGTGTGATATCGGGTGTGATATCGAGTGTGATGTCGGGTGTGATATCGGGTGTGATATCGAGTGTGATATCGGGAGTGATATAGAGTGTGATATTGAGTGTGATGTTGAGAGTGATATTGAGTGTGATATAGGGAGTGATATTGAGAGTATTATTGGGTGTGATATCAGGTGTGATATTGAGAGTGATATTGAGTGTGATATCGAGTGTGATATTGAGAGTGATATCGGGTGTGATATCGAGTTTTATATCAGGTGTGAAATCGGGTGTGATATCGGGTGTGCTATCGAGTTTGATATCAGGTGTGATAGTGAGAGTGATATCGGGGGTGATATTGAGTGTGATATCGGCTGTGATATTGAGTGTGATGTCGGGTGTGATATCGGGTGTGATATCGAGAGTGATATTGAGTGTGATATCACATGTGATATCAGGTGTGATATCAAGTGTGATATTGAGAGCGATATCGAGTGTTATATTGAGAGTGATATCGGGTGTGAAATCTGGTGTGATATTGAGAGTGTTATCGGGTGTGATATCGAGCGTGATATCGGGTGTGAGAATGAGTGTGATGTCGGGTGTGATATCGGGTGTGATATTTAGAGTGATATTGAGTGTGATATTGGGTGAGATATCAGGTGTGATATTGAGAGTGATATTTGGTGTGATATCGGGTGTGATATCGGGAGTGATATCGGGTGTGATATCGGGTGAGATATTGAGAGTGATATTGGGAGTGATATTAAGTGTGATATTGGGTGTGATATCGGGTGTGATAACGAGTGTGATATCAGGTGTGATATCGGGTTTGATATCGAGTGTGATATCGAGTGTGATATTGAGAGTGATATCGGGTGTGATATCAGGAGTGATATCGGGTCTGATATCGGGTGTGATATCGAGTGTGATATTGAGTGTGGTATCAAGTGTGATATTGAGAGTGATATCGGGTGTGATATCTGGTGTGATATCAGGAGTGATATCGGGTGTGATATCGGGTGTGATATCGGGAGTGATATTGAGTGTGATATCGGGTGTGATATCGGGAGTGATATCAGGAGTGATATCGGGAGTGATATCGGGTGTGATATCGGGAGTGATATCAGATGTGATATCGGGAGTGATATTGAGTGTGATATCGGGAGTGATATCGGGAGTGATATCGGGAGTGATATCGGGAGTGATATCGGGTGTGATATCGGGTGTGATATCGGGAGTGATATCGGGAATGATATCGAGTGTGATATCGGGTGTGATATCGGGAGGGTTATTGGGAGGCTTATCGGGAGTGATATCGAGTGTGATATCGATGGTGATATCGAGTGTGATATCGGGTGTGATATCGGGTGTGATATCATGTGTGATATTGAGAGTGATATCGGGTGTGATATCGGGTGTGATATCGGGAATGATCGGGAGTGATATTGAGAGTGATATTGAGTGTGATATTGAGAGTGATATCGGGTGTGATATTGAGAGTGATATCAGGAGTGATATTGAGAGTGATATCGAGTGTGATATTGAGAGTGATATCGGGTGTGATATTGGGAGTGATATCGGTCTGATATCGGGAGTGATATCGGGTGTGATGTTGGGTGTGATATCGGGTGTGATATCGGGTGTGATATCGGGAGTGATATCAGGTGTAATATCGGGAGTGATATCGGGTGTGATATCGGGAGTGCTATCGGGTGTGATATCGGGTGTGATATCGGGTGTGATGTCGAGTGTGATATTGAGTGTGATATCACGTGTGATATCAGGTGTGATATCAAGTGTGATATTGAGAGCGATATCGAGTGTTATATTGAGAGTGATATCGGGTGTGAAATCTGGTGTGATATTGAGAGTGTTATCGGGTGTGATATCGAGCGTGATATCGGGTGTGAGAATGAGTGTGATGTTGGGTGTGATATCGGGTGTGATATTTAGAGTGATATTGAGTGTGATATTGGGTGAGATATCAGGTGTGATATTCAGAGTGATATCGGGTGTGATATCGGGTGTGATATCGGGTGTGATATCGAGTGTGATGTCGGGTCTGATATCAGGTGTGATATAGGGTGTGATATTGAGAGTGATATTTGGTGTGATATCGGGTGTGATATCGGGAGTGATATCGGGTGTGATATCGGGTGTGATATTGAGAGTGATATTGGGAGTGATATTAAGTGTGATATTGTGTGTGATATCGGGTTTGATATCGAGTGTGATATCGAGTGTGATATTGAGAGTGATATCGGGTGTGATATCAGGAGTGATATCGGGTCTGATATCGGGTGTGATATCGAGTGTGATATTGAGTGTGGTATCAAGTGTGATATTGAGAGTGATATCGGGTGTGATATCTGGTGTGATATCAGGAGTGATATCGGGTGTGATATCGGGTGTGATATCGGGAGTGATATTGAGTGTGATATCGGGTGTGATATCGGGAGTGATATCAGGAGTGATATCGGGTGTGATATCGGGAGTGATATCAGATGTGATATCGGGAGTGATATTGAGTGTGATATCGGGAGTGATATCGGGAGTGATATCGGGAGTGATATCGGGAGTGATATCGGGTGTGATATCGGGTGTGATATCGGGAGTGATATCGGGAATGATATCGAGTGTGATATCGGGTGTGATATCGGGAGGGTTATCGGGAGGCTTATCGGGAGTGATATCGAGTGTGATATTGATGGTGATATCGAGTGTGATATCAGGTGTGATATCGGGTGTGATATCATGTGTGATATTGAGAGTGATATCGGGTGTGATATCGGGAATGATCGGGAGTGATATTGAGAGTGATATTGAGTGTGATATTGAGAGTGATATCGGGTGTGATATTGAGAGTGATATCAGGAGTGATATTGAGAGTGATATCGAGTGTGATATTGAGAGTGATATCGGGTGTGATATTGGGAGTGATATCGGTCTGATATCGGGAGTGATATCGGGTGTGATGTTGGGTGTGATATCGGGTGTGATATCGGGAGTGATATCAGGTGTAATATCGGGAGTGATATCGGGTGTGATATCGGGAGTGCTATCGGGTGTGATATCGGGTGTGATATCGGGTGTGATGTCGAGTGTGATGTTGAGTGTGATATCGGGAGTGATATTGAGAGTGATATAGAGTGTGATATTGAGAGTGATATTGAGAGTGATATTGAGTGTGATATTGAGAGTGATATTGAGTGTGATATCGGGAGTGATATTGAGAATGATATCGGGAGTGATATTGAGATTGATATCGGGTGTGATATCAGCTGTGATTTTGAGAGTGATATTAAGGGTGATATCGAGTGTGATATTGAGAGTGATATCGGGTGTGATATCAGGTGTGATATTGAGAGTGATATCGGGAGTGATATTGAGTGTGATATCGGGTATGATATTGAGTGTGATATCAGGTGGGATATCGGGTGTGATATCGGGTATGATATTGAGTGTGATGTCGGGTGTGATATCGGGTGTGATATCGAGTGTGATAGCGAGTGTGATATCGAGTTTGATATCAAGTGTGATATCAAGTTTGATATTGAGAGTGATATCGAGTGTGATATTGAGAGTGATATATGGAGTGATATCGGGAGTGATATCGAGTGTTATATTGAGAGTGATATCGGGTGTGATATCGGGAGTGGTATTGAGTGATATCGAGTGTGATATTGAGAGTGACATCGGGTGTGATATCGAGCGTGATATTGGGTGTGAGGTCGAGTGTGATGTCGGGTGTGATATCGGGTGTGATATTGAGTGTAATATTGGGTGTGATATCAGGTGTGATATTGAGAGTGATATCGGGTGTGATATCGGGTGTGATATCGAGTGTGATGTCAGGTGTGATATCGGGTGTGATATTGAGTGTGATATCGGGAGTGATATTGAGAGTGATATAGAGTGTGATATCGAGAGTGATATTGAGAGTGATATCGAGTGTGATATCGGGAGTGATATTGAGAGTGATATAGAGTGTGATATCGAGTGTGATATCGAGTGTGATATTGAGAGTGATATTGAGTGTGATATAGGGAGTGATATTGTGAGTATTACCAGGTCTGATATCAGGTGTGATATTGAGAGTGATGTAGGGTGTGATATCGGGTGTGATATCGGGTGTGAAATCGAGTGTGATATCGGGTGTGATATCGAGTGTGATATCGCGTGTGATAGTGAGAGTGATTTTGGGAGTGATATTGAGTGTGATATCGGGTGTGATATTGAGTATGATATCAGGTGTGATATTGGGTGTGATATCGGGTGTGATTTTGAGTGTGATGTCGGGTGTGATATTGGGTGTGATATCGAGTTTGATATTGAGTGTGATATCGGGTGTGATATGTAGTGTGATATTGAGAGTGATATTGGGTGTGATATCGGGTGTGATATCGGGTGTGATATCGGGTCTGATATCGAGTGTGATATCGAATGTGATATTGAGTGTGATATCAAGTGTGATATTGAGAGTGATATCGGGTGTGATATCGGGTGTGATATCGGGAGTGATATTGAATGTGATATCAGGAGTGATATTCAGTGTGATAGCGGGTTTGATATTTGGATTGATATTTAGAGTGATATCAGGAGTGATATTGAGTGTGATATCTGGAGTGATATCGGGTGTGATATCGGGAGTGATATTGAGTGTGATATCGAGTGTGATATCGCGTGTGATATCGGGTGTGATATCGGGTGTGATATCGAGTGTGATATTGAGAGTGATATTGAGAGTGATATTGGGAGTGATATCGGGTGTGATATTGGGAGTGATATCGGGTGTGATACCGGGAGTGATATTGAGTGTGATATCGGGTGTGATATTTGGAGTGATATTGAGAGTGATATCAGGAGTGATATTGAGAGTGATATCGGGAGTGATATCAGTTGTGATATCGAGTGTGATATTGAGAGTGATATTCGGTGTGATATCGGGTGTGATATCGAGTGTGATATCGAGTTTGATATCAAGTGTGATATCAAGTGTGATATTGAGAGTGATAATATCACTCCCGATATCACTCCCTTTGAGAGTGATATTGAGTGTTATATTGAGAGTGATATCAGGTGTGATATCGGGAGTGATATCGGGTGTGAGATCAAGTGTGATGTTGGGTGTGATATCAGGTGTGATATTGAGAGTGATATCCAGTGTGATATTGAGAGTGATATAGGGTGTGATATCGAGCGTGATATCGGGTGTGAGATCGAGTGTGATGTCGGGTGTGATATCGGGTGTGATATTAAGAGTGATATTGAGTGTGATATTGGGTGTGATATCAGGTGTGATATTGAGAGTGATATCGGGTGTGATATCGGGTGTGATATCGGGTGTGATATCGAGTGTGATGTCGGGTGTGATATCGGGTGTGATATCGAGTGTGATATCGGGAGTGATATCGGGAGTGATATTGAGAGTGATATAGAGTGTGATATCGAGTGTGATGTTGAGAGTGATATTGAGTGTGATATAGGGAGCGATATTGAGAGTATTATTGGGTGTGATATCAGGTGTGATATTGAGAGTGATATTGAGTGTGATATCGAGTGTGATATTGAGAGTGATATCGGGTGTGATATCGAGTTTTATATCAGGTGTGAAATCGGGTGTGATATCGGGTGTGCTATCGAGTTTGATATCAGGTGTGATAGTGAGAGTGATATCGGGAGTGATATTGAGTGTGATATCGGCTGTGATATTGAGTGTGATGTCGGGTGTGATATCGGGTGTGATATCGAGAGTGATATTGAGTGTGATATTGAGTGTGATATCAGGTGTGATATTGAGTGTGATATCGAGAGTGATATCGGGTGTGATATCAAGTGTGATATCAAGTGTGATATTGAGAGCGATATCGAGTGTTATATTGAGAGTGATATCGGGTGTGAAATCTGGAGTGATATTAAGAGTGATATCGAGTGTGATATCGCGTGTGATATCGGGTGTGATATCGAGTGTGATATTGAGAGTGATATTGGGAGTGATATCGGGTGTGATATTGGGAGTGATATCGGGTGTGATATCGGGAGTGATATTGAGTGTGATATCGGGTGTGATATTTGGAGTGATATTGAGAGTGATATCAGGAGTGATATTGAGAGTGATATCGGAAGTGATATCAGTTGTGATATCGAGTGTGATATTGAGAGTGATATTCGGTGTGATATCGGGTGTGATATCAAGTGTGATATCGAGTGTGATATCGAGTTTGATATCAAGTGTGATATCAAGTGTGATATTGAGAGTGATAATATCACTCCCAATATCACTCCCTTTGAGAGTGATATTGAGTGTTATATTGAGAGTGATATCAGGTGTGATATCGGGAGTGATATCGGGTGTGAGATCAAGTGTGATGTCGGGTGTGATATCGGGTGTGATATTGAGAGTGATATCCAGTGTGATATTGAGAGTGATATAGGGTGTGATATCGAGCGTGATATCGGGTGTGAGATCGAGTGTGATGTCGGGTGTGATATCGGGTGTGATATTAAGAGTGATATTGAGTGTGATATTGGGTGTGATATCAGGTGTGATATTGAGAGTGATATCGGGTGTGATATCAAGTGTGATATCGAGTGTGATATCGAGTTTGATATCAAGTGTGATATCAAGTGTGATATTGAGAGTGATAATATCACTCCCGATATCACTCCCTTTGAGAGTGATATTGAGTGTTATATTGAGAGTGATATCAGGTGTGATATCGGGAGTGATATCGGGTGTGAGATCAAGTGTGATGTCGGGTGTGATATCGGGTGTGATATTGAGAGTGATATCCAGTGTGATATTGAGAGTGATATAGGGTGTGATATCGAGCGTGATATCGGGTGTGAGATTGAGTGTGATGTCGGGTGTGATATCGGGTGTGATATTAAGAGTGATATTGAGTGTGATATTGGGTGTGATATCAGGTGTGATATTGAGAGTGATATCGGGTGTGATATCGAGTGTGATATCGGGAGTGATATTGAGAGTGATATAGAGTGTGATATCGAGTGTGATGTTGAGAGTGCTATTGAGTGTGATATAGGGAGTGATATTGAGAATATTATTGGGTGTGATATCAGGTGTGATATTGAGAGTGATATTGAGTGTGATATCGAGTGTGATATTGAGAGTGATATCGGGTGTGATATCGAGTTTTATATCAGGTGTGAAATCGGGTGTGATATCGGGTGTGCTATCGAGTTTGATATCAGGTGTGATAGTGAGAGTGATATCGGGAGTGATATTGAGTGTGATATCGGCTGTGATATTGAGTGTGATGTCGGGTGTGATATCGGGTGTGATATCGAGAGTGATATTGAGTGTGATATTGAGTGTGATATCAGGTGTGATATTGAGTGTGATATCGAGAGTGATATCGGGTGTGATATCAAGTGTGATATCAAGTGTGATATTGAGAGCGATATCGAGTGTTATATTGAGAGTGATATCGGGTGTGAAATCTGGAGTGATATTAAGAGTGATATCGAGTGTGATATTGAGAGTGTTATCGGGTGTGATATCGAGCGTGATATCGGGTGTGAGATTGAGTGTGATGTCGGGTGTGATATCGGGTGTGATATTTAGAGTGATATTGAGTGTGATATTGGGTGAGATATCAGGTGTGATATTCAGAGTGATATCGGGTGTGATATCGAGTGCGATGTCGGGTCTGATATCAGGTGTGATATCGGGTGTGATATTGAGAGTGATATTGGGTGTGATATCAGGTGTGATATCGGGTGTGATATCGGGTGTGATATCAGGTGTGATATTGAGAGTGATATTGGGAGTGATATTAAGTGTGATATTGGGTGTGATATCGGGTGTGATAACGAGTGTGATATCAGGTGTGATATCGGGTTTGATATCGAGTGTGATATCGAGTGTGATATTGAGAGTGATATCGGATGTGATATCAGGAGTGATATCGGGTCTGATATCGGGTGTGATATCGAGTGTGATATTGAGTGTGGTATCAAGTGTGATATTGAGAGTGATATCGGGTGTGATATCTGGTGTGATATCAGGAGTGATATCGGGTGTGATATCGGGTGTGATATCGGGAGTGATATTGAGTGTGATATCGAGTGTGATATTGAGAGTGATATCGGGTGTGATATCGAGTTTTATATCAGGTGTGAAATCGGGTGTGATATCGGGTGTGCTATCGAGTTTGATATCAGGTGTGATAGTGAGAGTGATATCGGGAGTGATATTGAGTGTGATATCGGCTGTGATATTGAGTGTGATGTCGGGTGTGATATCGAGAGTGATATTGAGTGTGATATTGAGTGTGATATCAGGTGTGATATTGAGTGTGATATCGAGAGTGATATCGGGTGTGATATCAAGTGTGATATCAAGTGTGATATTGAGAGCGATATCGAGTGTTATATTGAGAGTGATATCGGGTGTGAAATCTGGAGTGATATTGAGAGTGATATCGAGTGTGATATTGAGAGTGTTATCGGGTGTGATATCGAGCGTGATATCGGGTGTGAGATTGAGTGTGATGTCGGGTGTGATATCGGGTGTGATATTTAGAGTGATATTGAGTGTGATATTGGGTGAGATATCAGGTGTGATATTCAGAGTGATATCGGGTGTGATATCGGGTGTGATATCGAGTGCGATGTCGGGTCTGATATCAGGTGTGATATAGGGTGTGATATTGAGAGTGATATTGGGTGTGATATCAGGTGTGATATCGGGTGTGATATCGGGTGTGATATTGAGAGTGATGTTGGGAGTGATATTAAGTGTGATATTGGGTGTGATATCGGGTGTGATAACGAGTGTGATATCAGGTGTGATATCGGGTTTGATATCGAGTGTGATATCGAGTGTGATATTGAGAGTGATATCGGATGTGATATCAGGAGTGATATCGGGTCTGATATCGGGTGTGATATCGAGTGTGATATTGAGTGTGGTATCAAGTGTGATATTGAGAGTGATATCGGGTGTGATATCTGGTGTGATATCAGGAGTGATATCGGGTGTGATATCGGGTGTGATATCGGGAGTGATATTGAGTGTGATATCGGGTGTGATATTGGGAGTGATATCAGGAGTGATATCGGGAGTGATATCGGGTGTGATATCGGGAGTGATATCAGATGTGATATCGGGAGTGATATCGAGTGTGATATCGGGTGTGATATCGGGAGTGATATCGGGAGTGATATCGGGAGTGATATCTGGAGTGATATCGAGTGTGATATCGGGTGTGATATTGGGAGGGTTATCGGGAGGCTTATCGGGAGTGATATCGAGTGTGATATCGATTGTGATATCGAGTGTGATATCGGGTGTGATATCGGGTGTGATATCGTGTGTGATATTGAGAGTGATATCGGGTGTGATATCGGGAATGATCGGGAGTGATATTGAGAGTGATATTGAGTGTGATATTGAGAGTGATATCAGGTGTGATATTGGGAGTGATATCGGGTTTGATATCGGGAGTGATATCGGGTGTGATGTTGGGTGTGATATCGGGTGTGATATCGGGAGTGATATCAGGTGTAATATCGGGAGTGATATCGGGTGTGATATCGGGAGTGCTATCGGGTGTGATATTGGGTGTGATATCGGGTGTGATGTCGGGTGTGATGTTGAGTGTGATTTCGGGAGTGATATTGAGAGTGATATAGAGTGTGATATTGAGAGTGATATTGAGTGTGATATCGGGAGTGATATTGAGAATGATATCGGGAGTGATATTTAGATTGATATCGGGTGTGATATCAGATGTGATTTTGAGAGTGATATTAAGGGTGATATCGAGTGTGATATTGAGAGTGATATCAGGTGTGATATCGAGTGTGATATCAGGTGTGATATCGGCTGTGATATCGGGTGTGATATCGAGTGTGATATCATGTGTGATATTGAGAGTGATATCGGGAGTGATATTGAGTGTGATATCGGGTATGATATTGAGTGTGATATCAGGTGGGATATCGGGTGTGATATCGGGTATGATATTGAGTGTGATGTCGGGTGTGATATCGGGTGTGATATTGAGTGATATCGAGTGTGATATTGAGAGTGACATCGGGTGTGATATTGAGCGTGATATTGGGTGTGAGGTCGAGTGTGATGTCAGGTGTGATATCGGGTATGATATTGAGTGTGATATCAGGTGGGATATCGGGTGTGATATCGGGTATGATATTGAGTGTGATGTCGGGTGTGATATCGGGAGTGATATTGAGTGATATCGAGTGTGATATTGAGAGTGACATCGGGTGTGATATTGAGCGTGATATTGGGTGTGAGGTCGAGTGTGATGTCGGGTGTGATATCGGGTGTGATATTGAGTGTAATATTGGGTGTGATATCAGGTGTGATATTGAGAGTGATATCGGGTGTGATATCGGGTGTGATATCGGGTGTGATATCGAGTGTGATGTCGGGTGTGATATCGGGTGTGATATCGAGTGTGATATCGGGAGTGATATTGAGAGTGATATAGAGTGTGATATCGAGAGTGATATTGAGAGTGATATTGAGTGTGATATAGGGAGTGATATTGAGAGTGATATCGGGAGTGATATTGAGAGTATTATCGGATGTGATATCATGTGTGATATTGAGAGTGATATTGAGTGTGATATCGAGTGTGATATTGAGAGTGATATCGGGTGTGATATTGAGTGTGATATCAGGTATGAAATCGGGTGTGATATCGGGTGTGCTATCGAGTGTGATATCGGGTGTGATAGTGAGAGTGATATCAGGTGTGATATTGGGTGTGATTTTGAGTGTGATGTCGGGTGTGATATTGGATGTGATATCGAGTGTGATGTAGGGTGTGATATCGGGTGTGATATCGAGTGTGGTATCGGGAGTGATATTGAGAGTGATATAGAGTGTGATATCGAGTGTGATATCGAGTGTGATATTGAGAGTGATATTGAGTGTGATATAGGGAGTGATATTGTGAGTATTACCAGGTGTGATATCAGGTGTGATATTGAGAGTGATGTAGGGTGTGATATCGGGTGTGATATCGGGTGTGAAATCGAGTGTGATATCGGGTGTGATATCGAGTGTGATATCGCGTGTGATAGTGAGAGTGATTTTGGGAGTGATATTGAGTGTGATATCGGGTGTGATATTGAGTATGATATCAGGTGTGATATTGGGTGTGATATCGGGTGTGATTTTGAGTGTGATGTCGGGTGTGATATTGGGTGTGATATCGAGTTTGATATTGAGTGTGATATCGGGTGTGATATCGGGTGTGATATGTAGTGTGATATTGAGAGTGCTATTGGGTGTGATATCGGGTGTGAGATCGGGTGTGATATCGGGTGTGATATTGAGAGTGATATTGAGTGTGATGTCTGGAGTGATATCGGGTGTGATATCAGGAGTGATATTGAGTGTGATAGTGGGTGTGATATTTGGATTCATATTTAGAGTGATATCAGGAGTGATATTGAGTGTGATATCTGGAGTGATATCAGGTGTGATATCGGGAGTGATATTGAGTGTGATATCGAGTGTGATATCGCGTGTGATATCGGGTGTGATATCGAGTGTGATATTGAGAGTGATATTGAGAGTGATATTGGGAGTGATATCGGGTGTGATATCGGGAGTGATATCGGGTGTGATATCGGGAGTGATATTGAGTGTGATATCGGGTGTGATATTGGGAGTGATATCAGGAGTGATATTGGGAGTGATATCAGGAGTGATATTGAGATTGATATCGGGGTGATATCAGGTGTCATTTTGGGAGTGATATTGAGGGTGATATCGAGTGTGATATTGAGAGTGATATCGGGTGTGATATCAGTTGTGATATCGAGTGTGATATTGAGAGTGATATTGGGTGTGATATCGGGTGTGATATCGAGTGTGATATCGAGTGTGATATCGAGTTTGATATCAAGTGTGATATCAAGTGTGATATTGAGAGTGATAACGGGAGTGATATCGGGAGTGATATTGAGAGTGATATTGAGTGCTATATTGAGAGTGATATCGGGTGTGATATCGGGAGTGATATCGGTGTGAGATCGAGTGTGATGTCGGGTGTGATATCGGGTGTGATATTGAGAGTGATATCCAGTGTGATATTGAGAGTGATATCAGTTGTGATATTGAGAGTGATATCGGGTGTCATATCGGGTGTGATATCGGGTGTGATATCGAGTGTGATGCCGGGTGTGATATCAGGTGTGAAATAGAGTGTGATATCGGGAGTGATATTGAGAGTGATATAGAGTGTGATATCGAGTGTGATATAGGGAGTGATATTGAGAGTATTATCGGGTGTGATATCAGGTGTGATATTGAGAGTGATATTGAGTGTGATATCGAGTGTGATATTGAGAGTGATATCGGGTGTGATATCGAGTTTTATATCAGGTGTGAAATCGGGTGTGATATCGGGTGTGCTATCGAGTGTGCTATCAGGTGTGATAGTGAGAGTGATATCGGGAGTGTTATTGAGTGTGATATCAGCTGTGATATTGAGTGTGATATCAGGTGTGATATCGGATGGGATATCGGTTGTGATTTTGAGTGTGATGTCGGGTGTGATATCGGGTGTGATATCGAGTGTGATATCACGTGTGATATCAGGTGAGCTATCGAGAGTGATATTGAGAGTGATAACATGAGTGATATCGGGAGTGATATTGTGAGTGATATCGAGTGTTATATTGAGAGTGATATCGGGAGTGATATTGAGTGTGATATTGAGAGTGATATAGGGTGTGATATCAAGCATGATATCGAGTGTGAGATCGAGTGTGATGTCGGGTGTGATATCGGGTGTGATATCGTGTGATATCACGTGTGATATCAGGTGTGATATCGAGAGTGATATTGAGAGTGATAATATGAGTGATATCGGGAGTGATATTGAGAGTGATATCGAGTGTTATATTGAGAGTGATATCGGGAGTGATATTGAGAGTGATATCGAGTGTGATATTGAGAGTGATATAGGGTGTGATATCGAGCATGATATCGAGTGTGAGATCGAGTGTGATGTCGGGTGTGATATCGGGTGTGATATCAGATGTGATATTGAGAGTGATATCGGGTGTGATATCGGGTGTGATATTGGGTGTGATATCGAGTGTGATGTCGGGTTTGATGTCGGGTGTGATATCGGGTGTGACATCGAGTGTGATATCGGGAGTGATATTGAGAGTGATATTGAGTGTGATATTGAGTGTGATATTGAGTGTGATATTGAGATTGATATTGAGAGTGATATTGAGTGTGATATAGGGAGTGATATTGTGAGTATTACCAGGTGTGATATCAGGTGTGATATTGAGTGTGATATCGAGTGTGATATTGAGTGATATCGGGTGTGATATCGCGTGTGATATCGGGTGTGATATCGAGTGTGATATTGAGCGTGATATTGGGTGTGATATCGGGTGTGATATCGGGAGTGATATCGGGTGTGATATCGGGAGTGATATTGAGTGTGATAGCGGGTGTGATATTTGGAGTGATAGTGAGAGTGATATCAGGAGTGATATTGAGAGTGATATCGGGAGTGATATTGAGATTGATATAGGGAGTGATATTGAGAGTATTATCGGGTGTGATATCAGGTGTGATATTGAAAGTGATATTGAGTGTGATATTGAGTGTGATATTGAGAGTGATATCAGGTGTGAAATCAGGTGTGATATCGGGTGTGCTATCGAGTGTGATATCAGGTGTGATAGTGAGAGTGATATCGGGAGTGATATCAGGAGTGATATTGAGTGTGATATCTGGAGTGATATTGGGTGTGATATCGGGAGTAATATTGAGTGTGATATCGGGTGTGATATTGAGTGTGATATCAGCTGTGATATCGGGTGTGATATCGGGTGTGATATCGAGTTTGGTATCGAGTTTGAAATCAAGTGTGATATCAAGTGTGATATTGAGAGTGATAACGGGAATGATATCGAGAGAGATATTGAGTGTTATATTGAGAGTGATATTGGGTGTTATATCAGGAGTGACATCGGGTGTGAGATCGAGTGTGATATTGAGAGTGATATCGGGTGTGATATCAGGAGTGATATCGGGTCTGATATCGAGTGTGATATCGAGTGTGATATTGAGTGTGATATCAAGTGTGATATTGAGAGTGATATTGGGTGTGATATTGAGTGTGATATCGGGAGTGATATCGGGTGTGATATCGGGTGTGATATCGGGAGTGATATTGAGTGTGATATCAGGAGTGATATTGAGTGTGATAGCGGGTGTGATATTTGGATTGATATTTAGAGTGATATCAGGAGTGATATTGAGTGTGATATCTGGAGTGATATCGGGTGTGATATCGGGAGTGATATTGAGTGTGATATCGAGTGTGATATCGCGTGTGATATCGGGTGTGATATCGAGTGTGATATCGAGTGTGATATTGAGAGTGATATTGGGAGTGATATCGGGTGTGATATTGGGAGTGATATCGGGTGTGATATCGGGAGTGATATTGAGTGTGATATCGGGTGTGATATTTGGAGTGATATTGAGAGTGATATCAGGAGTGATATTGAGAGTGATATCGGAAGTGATATCAGTTGTGATATCGAGTGTGATATTGAGAGTGATATTCGGTGTGATATCGGGTGTGATATCAAGTGTGATATCGAGTGTGATATCGAGTTTGATATCAAGTGTGATATCAAGTGTGATATTGAGAGTGATAATATCACTCCCGATATCACTCCCTTTGAGAGTGATATTGAGTGTTATATTGAGAGTGATATCAGGTGTGATATCGGGAGTGATATCGGGTGTGAGATCAAGTGTGATGTCGGGTGTGATATCGGGTGTGATATTGAGAGTGATATCCAGTGTGATATTGAGAGTGATATAGGGTGTGATATCGAGCGTGATATCGGGTGTGAGATCGAGTGTGATGTCGGGTGTGATATCGGGTGTGATATTAAGAGTGATATTGAGTGTGATATTGGGTGTGATATCAGGTGTGATATTGAGAGTGATATCGGGTGTGATATCGGGTGTGATATCGGGTGTGATATCGAGTGTGATGTCGGGTGTGATATCGGGTGTGATATCGAGTGTGATATCGGGAGTGATATTGAGAGTGATATAGAGTGTGATATCGAGTGTGATGTTGAGAGTGCTATTGAGTGTGATATAGGGAGTGATATTGAGAATATTATTGGGTGTGATATCAGGTGTGATATTGAGAGTGATATTGAGTGTGATATCGAGTGTGATATTGAGAGTGATATCGGGTGTGATATCGAGTTTTATATCAGGTGTGAAATCGGGTGTGATATCGGGTGTGCTATCGAGTTTGATATCAGGTGTGATAGTGAGAGTGATATCGGGAGTGATATTGTGTGTGATATCGGCTGTGATATTGAGTGTGATGTCGGGTGTGATATCAGGTGTGATATCGAGAGTGATATTGAGTGTGATATTGAGTGTGATATCAGGTGTGATATTGAGTGTGATATCGAGAGTGATATCGGGTGTGATATCAAGTGTGATATCAAGTGTGATATTGAGAGCGATATCGAGTGTTATATTGAGAGTGATATCATGTGTGAAATCTGGAGTGATATTGAGAGTGATATCGAGTGTGATATTGAGAGTGTTATCGGGTGTGATATCGAGCGTGATATCGGGTGTGAGATTGAGTGTGATGTCGGGTGTGATATCGGGTGTGATATTTAGAGTGATATTGAGTGTGATATTGGGTGAGATATCAGGTGTGATATTCAGAGTGATATCGGGTGTGATATCGGGTGTGATATCGAGTGCGATGTCGGGTCTGATATCAGGTGTGATATAGGGTGTGATATTGAGAGTGATATTGGGTGTGATATCAGGTGTGATATCGGGAGTGATATCGGGTGTGATATCGGGTGTGATATTGAGAGTGATATTGGGAGTGATATTAAGTGTGATATTGGGTGTGATATCGGGTGTGATAACGAGTGTGATATCAGGTGTGATATCGGGTTTGATATCGAGTGTGATATCGAGTGTGATATTGAGAGTGATATCGGATGTGATATCAGGAGTGATATCGGGTCTGATATCGGGTGTGATATCGAGTGTGATATTGAGTGTGGTATCAAGTGTGATATTGAGAGTGATATCGGGTGTGATATCTGGTGTGATATCAGGAGTGATATCGGGTGTGATATCGGGTGTGATATCGGGAGTGATATTGAGTGTGATATCGGGTGTGATATTGGGAGTGATATCAGGAGTGATATCGGGAGTGATATCGGGTGTGATATCGGGAGTGATATCAGATGTGATATCGGGAGTGATATCGAGTGTGATATCGGGTGTGATATCGGGAGTGATATCGGGAGTGATATCGGGAGTGATATCGGGAGTGATATCTGGAGTGATATCGAGTGTGATATCGGGTGTGATATTGGTAGGGTTATCGGGAGGCTTATCGGGAGTGATATCGAGTGTGATATCGATTGTGATATCGAGTGTGATATCGGGTGTGATATCGGGTGTGATATCATGTGTGATATTGAGAGTGATATCGGGTGTGATATTGGGTGTGAGATCGGGAGTGATATTGAGAGTGATATTGAGTGTGATATTGAGAGTGATATCGGGTGTGATATTGGGAGTGATATCGGGTTTGATATCGGGAGTGATATCGGGTGTGATGTTGGGTGTGATATCGGGTGTGATATCGGGTGTGATATCGGGAGTGATATCAGGTGTAATATCGGGAGTGATATCGGGTGTGATATCGGGAGTGCTATCGGGTGTGATATCGGGTGTGATGTCGGGTGTGATGTCGAGTGTGATGTTGAGTGTGATTTCGGGAGTGATATTGAGAGTGATATAGAGTGTGATATTGAGAGTGATATTGAGTGTGATATCGGGAGTGATATTGAGAATGATATCGGGAGTGATATTTAGATTGATATCGGGTGTGATATCAGAAGTGATTTTGAGAGTGATATTAAGGGTGATATCGAGTGTGATATTGAGAGTGATATCAGGTGTGATATCGAGTGTGATATCAGGTGTGATATCGGCTGTGATATCGGGTGTGATATTGAGAGTGATATCGGGAGTGATATTGAGTGTGATATCGGGTATGATATTGAGTGTGATATCAGGTGGGATATCGGGTGTGATATCGGGTATGATATTGAGTGTGATGTCGGGTGTGATATCGGGTGTGATATCGAGTGTGATAGCGAGTGTGATATCGAGTTTGATATCAAGTGTGATATCAAGTTTGATATTGAGAGTGATATCGAGTGTGATATTGAGAGTGATATCTGGAGTGATATCGGGAGTGATATCGAGTGTTATATTGAGAGTGATATCGGGTGTGATATCGGGAGTGATATTGAGTGATATCGAGTGTGATATTGAGAGTGACATCGGGTGTGATATTGAGCGTGATATTGGGTGTGAGGTCGAGTGTGATGTCGGGTGTGATATCGGGTGTGATATTGAGTGTAATATTGGGTGTGATATCAGGTGTCATATTGAGAGTGATATCGGGTGTGATATCGGGTGTGATATCGGGTGTGATATCGAGTGTGATGTCGGGTGTGCTTTCGGGTGTGATATTGAGTGTGATATCAGGAGTGATATTGAGAGTGATATAGAGTGTGATATCGAGAGTGATATTGAGTGTGATATAGGGAGTGATATTGAGAGTCATATCGGGAGTGATATTGAGAGTATTATCGGATGTGATATCATGTGTGATATTGAGAGTGATATTGAGTGTGATATCGAGTGTGATATTGAGAGTGATATCGGGTGTGATATTGAGTGTGATATCAGGTATGAAATCGGGTGTGCTATCGAGTGTGATATCGGGTGTGATAGTGAGAGTGATATCAGGTGTGATATTGGGTGTGATTTTGAGTGTGATGTCGGGTGTGATATTGGGTGTGATATCGAGTGTGATGTAGGGTGTGATATCGGGTGTGATATTGAGTGTGATATCGGGAGTGATATTGAGAGTGATATAGAGTGTGATATCGAGTGTGATATCGAGTGTGATATTGAGAGTGATATTGAGTGTGATATAGGGAGTGATATTGTGAGTATTACCAGGTGTGATATCAGGTGTGATATTGAGAGTGATGTAGGGTGTGATATCGGGTGTGATATCGGGTGTGAAATCGAGTGTGATATCGGGTGTGATATCGAGTGTGATATCGCGTGTGATAGTGAGAGTGATTTTGGGAGTGATATTGAGTGTGATATCGGGTGTGATATTGAGTATGATATCAGGTGTGATATTGGGTGTGATATCGGGTGTGATTTTGAGTGTGATGTCGGGTGTGATATTGGGTGTGATATCGAGTTTGATATTGAGTGTGATATCGGGTGTGATATCGGGTGTGATATGTAGTGTGATATTGAGAGTGCTATTGGGTGTGATATCGGGTGCGAGATCGGGTGTGATATCGGGTGTGATATTGAGAGTGATATTGAGTGTGATGTCTGGAGTGATATCGGGTGTGATATCAGGAGTGATATTGAGTGTGATAGTGGGTGTGATATTTGGATTGATATTTAGAGTGATATCAGGAGTGATATTGAGTGTGATATCTGGAGTGATATCAGGTGTGATATCGGGAGTGATATTGAGTGTGATATCGAGTGTGATATCGCGTGTGATATCGGGTCTGATATCGAGTGTGATATCGAGTGTGATATTGAGTGTGATATCAAGTGTGATATTGAGAGTGATATTGGGTGTGATATTGAGTGTGATATCGGGAGTGATATCGGGTGTGATATCGGGTGTGATATCGGGAGTGATATTGAGTGTGATATCAGGAGTGATATTGAGTGTGATAGCGGGTGTGATATTTGGATTGATATTTAGAGTGATATCAGGAGTGATATTGAGTGTGATATCTGGAGTGATATCGGGTGTGATATCGGGAGTGATATTGAGTGTGATATCGAGTGTGATATCGCGTGTGATATCGGGTGTGATATCGAGTGTGATATTGAGAGTGATATTGGGAGTGATATCGGGTGTGATATTGGGAGTGATATCGGGTGTGATATCGGGAGTGATATTGAGTGTGATATCGGGTGTGATATTTGGAGTGATATTGAGAGTGATATCAGGAGTGATATTGAGAGTGATATCGGAAGTGATATCAGTTGTGATATCGAGTGTGATATTGAGAGTGATATTCGGTGTCGTTGTGATATCGGTGTGAATATCAAGTGTGATATCGAGTGTGATATCGAGTTTGATATCAGTGTGATATCAAGTGTGATATTGAGAGTGATAAATATCACTCACGATATCACTCCCTTTGAGAGTGATATGAGTGTTACTTGAGAGTGATATCAGGGTGATATCGGAGTGATATCGGGTGTGAGATCAGTGTGATGTCGGGTGTGAAATCGGTGTGATATTGAGAGTGATATCCAGTGTGATATTGAGAGTGATATAGGGTGTGATATCGAGCGTGATATCGGGTGTGAGATCGAGTGTGATGTCGGGTGTGATATCGGGTGTGATATTAAGAGTGATATTGAGTGTGATATTGGGTGTGATATCAGGTGTGATATTGAGAGTGATATCGGGTGTGATATCGGGTGTGATATCGGGTGTGATATCGAGTGTGATGTCGGGTGTGATATCGGGTGTGATATCGAGTGTGATATCGGGAGTGATATTGAGAGTGATATAGAGTGTGATATCGAGTGTGATGTTGAGAGTGCTATTGAGTGTGATATAGGGAGTGATATTGAGAATATTATTGGGTGTGATATCAGGTGTGATATTGAGAGTGATATTGAGTGTGATATCGAGTGTGATATTGAGAGTGATATTGGGTGTGATATCGAGTTTTATATCAGGTGTGAAATCGGGTGTGATATCGGGTGTGCTATCGAGTTTGATATCAGGTGTGATAGTGAGAGTGATATCGGGAGTGATATTGTGTGTGATATCGGCTGTGATATTGAGTGTGATGTCGGGTGTGATATCAGGTGTGATATCGAGAGTGATATTGAGTGTGATATTGAGTGTGATATCAGGTGTGATATTGAGTGTGATATCGAGAGTGATATCGGGTGTGATATCAAGTGTGATATCAAGTGTGATATTGAGAGCGATATCGAGTGTTATATTGAGAGTGATATCATGTGTGAAATCTGGAGTGATATTGAGAGTGATATCGAGTGTGATATTGAGAGTGTTATCGGGTGTGATATCGAGCGTGATATCGGGTGTGAGATTGAGTGTGATGTCGGGTGTGATATCGGGTGTGATATTTAGAGTGATATTGAGTGTGATATTGGGTGAGATATCAGGTGTGATATTCAGAGTGATATCGGGTGTGATATCGGGTGTGATATCGAGTGCGATGTCGGGTCTGATATCAGGTGTGATATAGGGTGTGATATTGAGAGTGATATTGGGTGTGATATCAGGTGTGATATCGGGAGTGATATCGGGTGTGATATCGGGTGTGATATTGAGAGTGATATTGGGAGTGATATTAAGTGTGATATTGGGTGTGATATCGGGTGTGATAACGAGTGTGATATCAGGTGTGATATCGGGTTTGATATCGAGTGTGATATCGAGTGTGATATTGAGAGTGATATCGGATGTGATATCAGGAGTGATATCGGGTCTGATATCGGGTGTGATATCGAGTGTGATATTGAGTGTGGTATCAAGTGTGATATTGAGAGTGATATCGGGTGTGATATCTGGTGTGATATCAGGAGTGATATCGGGTGTGATATCGGGTGTGATATCGGGAGTGATATTGAGTGTGATATCGGGTGTGATATTGGGAGTGATATCAGGAGTGATATCGGGAGTGATATCGGGTGTGATATCGGGAGTGATATCAGATGTGATATCGGGAGTGATATCGAGTGTGATATCGGGTGTGATATCGGGAGTGATATCGGGAGTGATATCGGGAGTGATATCGGGAGTGATATCTGGAGTGATATCGAGTGTGATATCGGGTGTGATATTGGGAGGGTTATCGGGAGGCTTATCGGGAGTGATATCGAGTGTGATATCGATTGTGATATCGAGTGTGATATCGGGTGTGATATCGGGTGTGATATCATGTGTGATATTGAGAGTGATATCGGGTGTGATATCGGGTGTGAGATCGGGAGTGATATTGAGAGTGATATTGAGTGTGATATTGAGAGTGATATCGGGTGTGATATTGGGAGTGATATCGGGTTTGATATCGGGAGTGATATCGGGTGTGATGTTGGGTGTGATATCGGGTGTGATATCGGGTGTGATATCGGGAGTGATATCAGGTGTAATATCGGGAGTGATATCGGGTGTGATATCGGGAGTGCTATCGGGTGTGATATCGGGTGTGATGTCGGGTGTGATGTCGAGTGTGATGTTGAGTGTGATTTCGGGAGTGATATTGAGAGTGATATAGAGTGTGATATTGAGAGTGATATTGAGTGTGATATCGGGAGTGATATTGAGAATGATATCGGGAGTGATATTTAGATTGATATCGGGTGTGATATCAGAAGTGATTTTGAGAGTGATATTAAGGGTGATATCGAGTGTGATATTGAGAGTGATATCAGGTGTGATATCGAGTGTGATATCAGGTGTGATATCGGCTGTGATATCGGGTGTGATATTGAGAGTGATATCGGGAGTGATATTGAGTGTGATATCGGGTATGATATTGAGTGTGATATCAGGTGGGATATCGGGTGTGATATCGGGTATGATATTGAGTGTGATGTCGGGTGTGATATCGGGTGTGATATCGAGTGTGATAGCGAGTGTGATATCGAGTTTGATATCAAGTGTGATATCAAGTTTGATATTGAGAGTGATATCGAGTGTGATATTGAGAGTGATATCTGGAGTGATATCGGGAGTGATATCGAGTGTTATATTGAGAGTGATATCGGGTGTGATATCGGGAGTGATATTGAGTGATATCGAGTGTGATATTGAGAGTGACATCGGGTGTGATATTGAGCGTGATATTGGGTGTGAGGTCGAGTGTGATGTCGGGTGTGATATCGGGTGTGATATTGAGTGTAATATTGGGTGTGATATCAGGTGTGATATTGAGAGTGATATCGGGTGTGATATCGGGTGTGATATCGGGTGTGATATCGAGTGTGATGTCGGGTGTGATATCGGGTGTGATATTGAGTGTGATATCGGGAGTGATATTGAGAGTGATATAGAGTGTGATATCGAGAGTGATATTGAGAGTGATATTGAGTGTGATATAGGGAGTGATATTGAGAGTCATATCGGGAGTGATATTGAGAGTATTATCGGATGTGATATCATGTGTGATATTGAGAGTGATATTGAGTGTGATATCGAGTGTGATATTGAGAGTGATATCGGGTGTGATATTGAGTGTGATATCAGGTATGAAATCGGGTGTGCTATCGAGTGTGATATCGGGTGTGATAGTGAGAGTGATATCAGGTGTGATATTGGGTGTGATTTTGAGTGTGATGTCGGGTGTGATATTGGGTGTGATATCGAGTGTGATGTAGGGTGTGATATCGGGTGTGATATCGAGTGTGATATCGGGAGTGATATTGAGAGTGATATAGAGTGTGATATCGAGTGTGATATCGAGTGTGATATTGAGAGTGATATTGAGTGTGATATAGGGAGTGATATTGTGAGTATTACCAGGTGTGATATCAGGTGTGATATTGAGAGTGATGTAGGGTGTGATATCGGGTGTGATATCGGGTGTGAAATCGAGTGTGATATCGGGTGTGATATCGAGTGTGATATCGCGTGTGATAGTGAGAGTGATTTTGGGAGTGATATTGAGTGTGATATCGGGTGTGATATTGAGTATGATATCAGGTGTGATATTGGGTGTGATATCGGGTGTGATTTTGAGTGTGATGTCGGGTGTGATATTGGGTGTGATATCGGGTGTGAGATCGGGTGTGATATCGGGTGTGATATTGAGAGTGATATTGAGTGTGATGTCTGGAGTGATATCGGGTGTGATATCAGGAGTGATATTGAGTGTGATAGTGGGTGTGATATTTGGATTGATATTTAGAGTGATATCAGGAGTGATATTGAGTGTGATATCTGGAGTGATATCAGGTGTGATATCGGGAGTGATATTGAGTGTGATATCGAGTGTGATATCGCGTGTGATATCGGGTGTGATATCGAGTGTGATATTGAGAGTGATATTGAGAGTGATATTGGGAGTGATATCGGGTGTGATATCGGGAGTGATATCGGGTGTGATATCGGGAGTGATATTGAGTGTGATATCGGGTGTGATATTGGGAGTGATATCAGGAGTGATATTGGGAGTGATATCAGGAGTGATATTGAGATTGATATCGGGGGTGATATCAGGTGTCATTTTGGGAGTGATATTGAGGGTGATATCGAGTGTGATATTGAGAGTGATATCGGGTGTGATATCAGTTGTGATATCGAGTGTGATATTGAGAGTGATATTGGGTGTGATATCGGGTGTGATATCGAGTGTGATATCGAGTTTGATATCAAGTGTGATATCAAGTGTGATATTGAGAGTGATAACGGGAGTGATATCGGGAGTGATATTGAGAGTGATATCAGCTGTGATATCGGGTGTGATATTGGGTGTGATTTTGAGTGTGATGTCAGGTGTGATATCGGGTGTGATATTGAGTGTGATATCGAGTATGATATCGGGTGTGATATCGGGTGTGATATTGAGAGTGATATTGAGAGTGATATTGGGTGTAATATCGGGTGTGATATCAGGAGTGATATCGGGTGTGATATCGGGTGTGATATTGGGAGTGATATTGAGAGTGATATCGGGAGTGATATGGGGAGTGATATTGAGAGTGATATTGGGAGAGATATTGAGAGTAATATTGAGTGTGATATTGGGTGTGATACTGAGAGTGATATCGGGAGTGATATTGAGATTGATATCGGGAGTGATATTGAGAGTGATATTGGGTGTGATATCGGGAGTGAGATCGGGAGTGATATCGAGTGTGATATCGGGAGTGGTATTGAGAGTGATATCGAGTGTGATATTGAGTGTGATATTGAGTGTGATATCGGGTGTGATATTGGGAGTGATATTGAGTGTGATATCGGGTGTGATATTGAGTTTGATATTGAGTGTGATATTGAGTGTGATATCAGGTGTGATATCGAGTGTGATATCGGGAGTGATATCGGGTGTGATATCGGGAGTGATATCGAGAGTGATATCAGGAGTGATATTGAGAGTGATATCGGGAGTGATATTGAGAGTGATATCAGGTGTGATATTGAGAGTGATATCGGGTGTGATATCGGTTGTGATTTTGAGTGTGATGTCGGGTGTGATATCGGGTGTGATATTGAGTGTGATATCGAGTGTGATATCACGTGTGATATCAGGTGTGATATCGAGTGTGATATTGAGAGTGATAACATGAGTAATATCGGGAGTGATATTGAGAGTGATATCGAGTGTTATATTGAGAGTGATATCGGGTGTGATATCGGGTGTGATATCGGGAGTGATATTGAGAGTGATATCGAGTGTGATATTGAGAGTGATATAGGGTGTGATATCGAACGTGACATCGAGTCTGAGATCGAGTGTGATGTCGGGTGTGATATCGGGTGTGATATTGAGAGTGATATTGAGTGTGATATTGGGTGTGATATCAGATGTGATATTGAGAGTGATATCGGGTGTGATATCGGGTGTGATTTTGAGTGTGATGTCGGGTGTGATATCGGGTGTGATATCGAGTGTGATATCACGTGTGATATCGGGTGTGATATCGGGTGTGATATTGAGAGTGATATTGAGTGTGATATCTGGAGTGATATCGGGTGTGATATCGGGAGTGATATCGGGTGTGATATCGGGAGTGATATTGAGTGTGATATTGGGTGTGATATTTGGAGTGATATTGAGAGTGATATCAGGAGTGATATTGATTGTGATATCAGGAGTGATATTGAGTGTGATATCTGGAGTGATATTGGGTGGGATATCAGGAGTAATATTGAGTGTGATATCGGGTGTGATATTGAGTGTGATATCAGCTGTGATATCGGGTGTGATATCGGGTGTGATTTTGAGTGTGATGCCGGGTGTGATATTGAGTATGATATCAGCTGTGATATCGGGTGTGATATCGGGTGTGATTTTGAGTGTGATGTCGGGTGTGATATCGGGTGTGATATCGGGTGTGATATTGGGAGTGATATTGAGAGTGATATCGGGAGTGATATCGGGAGTGATATTGAGAGTGATATTGGGAGAGATATTGAGAGTAATATTGAGTGTGATATTGGGTGTGATACTGAGAGTGATATCGGGAGTGATATTGAGATTGATATCGGGAGTGATATTGAGAGTGATATTGGGTGTGATATCGGGAGTGAGATCGGGAGTGATATCGAGTGTGATATCGGGAGTGGTATTGAGAGTGATATCGAGTGTGATATTGAGTGTGATATTGAGTGTGATATCGGGTGTGATATTGGGAGTGATATTGAGTGTGATATCGGGTGTGATATTGAGTTTGATATTGAGTGTGATATTGAGTGTGATATCAGGTGTGATATCGAGTGTGATATCGGGAGTGATATCGGGTGTGATATCGGGAGTGATATCGAGAGTGATATCAGGAGTGATATTGAGAGTGATATCGGGAGTGATATTGAGAGTGATATCAGGTGTGATATTGAGAGTGATATCGGGTGTGATATCGGTTGTGATTTTGAGTGTGATGTCGGGTGTGATATCGGGTGTGATATTGAGTGTGATATCGAGTGTGATATCACGTGTGATATCAGGTGTGATATCGAGTGTGATATTGAGAGTGATAACATGAGTAATATCGGGAGTGATATTGAGAGTGATATTGAGAGTGATATCGAGTGTTATATTGAGAGTGATATCGGGTGTGATATCGGGTGTGATATCGGGAGTGATATTGAGAGTGATATCGAGTGTGATATTGAGAGTGATATAGGGTGTGATATCGAACGTGACATCGAGTCTGAGATCGAGTGTGATGTCGGGTGTGATATCGGGTGTGATATCGGGTGTGATATTGAGAGTGATATTGAGTGTGATATTGGGTGTGATATCAGATGTGATATTGAGAGTGATATCGGGTGTGATATCGGGTGTGATTTTGAGTGTGATGTCGGGTGTGATATCGGGTGTGATATCGAGTGTGATATCACGTGTGATATCGGGTGTGATATCGGGTGTGATATTGAGAGTGATATTGAGTGTGATATCTGGAGTGATATCGGGTGTGATATCGGGAGTGATATCGGGTGTGATATCGGGAGTGATATTGAGTGTGATATTGGGTGTGATATTTGGAGTGATATTGAGAGTGATATCAGGAGTGATATTGATTGTGATATCAGGAGTGATATTGAGTGTGATATCTGGAGTGATATTGGGTGGGATATCAGGAGTAATATTGAGTGTGATATCGAGTGTGATATTGAGTGTGATATCAGCTGTGATATCGGGTGTGATATCGGGTGTGATTTTGAGTGTGATGCCGGGTGTGATATTGAGTATGATATCAGCTGTGATATCGGGTGTGATATCGGGTGTGATTTTGAGTGTGATGTCGGGTGTGATATCGGGTGTGATATCGGGTGTGATATCGAGTGTGATATTGAGAATGATATTGGGTGTAATATCGGGTGTAATATCAGGAGTGATATCGGGTGTGATATCGGGAGTGATATTGAGAGTGATATCTGGAGTGCTTTCAGGTGTGATATCGGGAGTGATATTGAGTGTGATATCGGGTGTGATATTTGGAGTGATATTGAGAGTGATATCAGGAGTGATATTGAGAGTGATATCGGGAGTGATATTGAGATTGATATCGGGTGTGATATCAGGTGTGATTTTGAGAGTGACATTGAGGGTGATATCGAGTGTGATATTGAGAGTGATATTGGGTGTGATATCGAGTGTGATATTGAGCGTGATATTGGGTGTGATATCGGGTGTGATATCGGGTGTGATATCGTGTGTGATGTCGAGTGTGATATCGAGTTTGATATCAAGTGTGATATCAAGTGTGATATTGAGAGTGATAACGGGAGTGATATCGGGAGTGATATTGAGTGTTATATTGAGAGTGATATCGGGTGTGATATCGGGAGTGATATTGGGTGTGAGATCGAGTGTGATATCCAGTGTGATATTGAGAGTGATATAGGGTGTGATATCGGGTGTGATATTGAGAGTGATATTAAGTGTGATATCGAGTGTGATATTGAGAGTGATATTGAGTGTGATATAGGGAGTGATATTGTGAGTATTACCTGGTGTGATATCAGATGTGATATTGAGAGTGATATCAGGAGTGATATTGAGAGTGATATCAGGAGTGATATTGAGTGTGATATCTGCAGTGATATTGGGTGTGATATCGGGAGTAATATTGAGTGTGATATCGGGTGTGATATTGAGTGTGATATCAGCTGTGATATCGGGTGTGATATCGGGTGTGATATCGGGTGTGATATCGGGAGTGATATTGAGAGTGATATCAGGAGTGATATTGAGAGTGACATCGGGAGTGATATTGAGAGTGTTATCAGGTGTGATATTGAGAGTGATATCGGGTGTGATATCGGTTGTGATTTTGAGTGTGATGTCGGGTGTGATATCGGGTGTGATATTGAGTGTGATATCGAGTGTGATATCACGTGTGATATCAGGTGTGATATCGAGTGTGATATTGAAAGTAATAACATGAGTAATATCGGGAGTGATATTGAGAGTGATATCGACTGTTATATTGAGGGTGATATCGGGTGTGATATCGGGAGTGATATTGAGAGTGATATCGACTGTGATATTGAGAGTGATATAGGGTGTGATATCGAACGTGATATCGAGTCTGAGATCGAGTGTGATGTCGGGTGTGATATCGGGTGTGATATTGAGAGTGATATTGAGTGTGATATTGGGTGTGATATCAGATGTGATATTGAGAGTGATATCGGGTGTGATATCAGGTGTGATTTTGAGTGTGATGACGGGTGAGATATCGAGTGTGATATCGAGTGTGATATCACATGTGATATCGGGTGTGATATCGGGTGTGATATTGAGAGTGATATTGAGTGTGATATCTGGAGTGATATCGGGTGTGATATCGGGAGTGATATTGAGTGTGATATTGGGTGTGATATTTGGAGTGATATTGAGAGTGATATCAGGAGTGATATTGATTGTGATATCAGGAGTGATATTGAGTGTGATATCTGGAGTGATATTGGGTGTGATATCGGGAGTAATATTGAGTGTGATATCGGGTGTGATATCAGCTGTGATATCGGGTGTGATATCGGGTGTGATTTTGAGTGTGATGTCGGGTGTGATATTGAGTGTGATATCGGGTGTGATATCGTGTGTGATATCGAGTGTGATATCGAGTTTGATATCAAGTGTGATATCAAGTGTGATATTGAGAGTGATAATATCACTCCCGATATCACTCCCTTTGAGAGTGATATTGAGTGTTATATTGAGAGTGATATCAGGTGTGATATCGGGAGTGATATCGGGTGTGAGATCAAGTGTGATGTCGGGTGTGATATCGGGTGTGATATTGAGAGTGATATCCAGTGTGATATTGAGAGTGATATAGGGTGTGATATCGAGCGTGATATTGGGTGTGAGATCGAGTGTGGTGTCGGGTGTGATATCGGGTGTGATATTAAGAGTGATATTGAGTGTGATATTGGGTGTGATATTGGGTGTGATATCAGATGTGATATTGAGAGTGATATCGGGTGTGATATCAGGTGTGATTTTGAGTGTGATGACGGGTGAGATATCGAGTGTGATATCGAGTGTGATATCACATGTGATATCGGGTGTGATATCGGGTGTGATATTGAGAGTGATATTGAGTGTGATATCTGGAGTGATATCGGGTGTGATATCGGGAGTGATATTGAGTGTGATATTGGGTGTGATATTTGGAGTGATATTGAGAGTGATATCAGGAGTGATATTGATTGTGATATCAGGAGTGATATTGAGTGTGATATCTGGAGTGATATTGGGTGTGATATCGGGAGTAATATTGAGTGTGATATCGGGTGTGATATCAGCTGTGATATCGGGTGTGATATCGGGTGTGATTTTGAGTGTGATGTCGGGTGTGATATTGAGTGTGATATCGGGTGTGATTTTGAGTGTGATGTCGGGTGTGATATCGGGTGTGATATCGGGTGTGATATCGAGTGTGATATTGAGAATGATATTGGGTGTAATATCGGGTGTGATATCAGGAGTGATATCAGGAGTGATATTGAGAGTGATATCTGGAGTGATATCAGGTGTGATATCGGGAGTGATATTGAGTGTGATATCGGGTGTGATATTTGGAGTGATATTGAGAGTGATATCAGGAGTGATATTGAGAGTGATATCGGGAGTGATATAGAGATTGATATCGGGTGTGATATCAGGTGTGATTTTGAGAGTGACATTGAGGGTGATATCGAGTGTGATATTGCGAGTGATATCGGGTGTGATATCAGTTGTGATATCGAGTGTGATATTGAGAGTGATATTGAGTGTGATATTGGGTGTGATATTTGGAGTGATATTGAGAGTGATATCAGGAGTGATATTGATTGTGATATCAGGAGTGATATTGAGTGTGATATCTGGAGTGATATTGGGTGGGATATCAGGAGTAATATTGAGTGTGATATCGAGTGTGATATTGAGTGTGATATCAGCTGTGATATCGGGTGTGATATCGGGTGTGATTTTGAGTGTGATGCCGGGTGTGATATTGAGTATGATATCAGCTGTGATATCGGGTGTGATATCGGGTGTGATTTTGAGTGTGATGTCGGGTGTGATATCGGGTGTGATATCGGGTGTGATATCGAGTGTGATATTGAGAATGATATTGGGTGTAATATCGGGTGTAATATCAGGAGTGATATCGGGTGTGATATCGGGAGTGATATTGAGAGTGATATCTGGAGTGCTTTCAGGTGTGATATCGGGAGTGATATTGAGTGTGATATCGGGTGTGATATTTGGAGTGATATTGAGAGTGATATCAGGAGTGATATTGAGAGTGATATCGGGAGTGATATTGAGATTGATATCGGGTGTGATATCAGGTGTGATTTTGAGAGTGACATTGAGGGTGATATCGAGTGTGATATTGAGAGTGATATCGGGTGTGATATCGAGTGTGATATTGAGCGTGATATTGGGTGTGATATCGGGTGTGATATCGGGTGTGATATCGTGTGTGATGTCGAGTGTGATATCGAGTTTGATATCAAGTGTGATATCAAGTGTGATATTGAGAGTGATAACGGGAGTGATATCGGGAGTGATATTGAGTGTTATATTGAGAGTGATATCGGGTGTGATATCGGGAGTGATATTGGGTGTGAGATCGAGTGTGATATCCAGTGTGATATTGAGAGTGATATAGGGTGTGATATCGGGTGTGATATTGAGAGTGATATTAAGTGTGATATCGAGTGTGATATTGAGAGTGATATTGAGTGTGATATAGGGAGTGATATTGTGAGTATTACCTGGTGTGATATCAGATGTGATATTGAGAGTGATATCAGGAGTGATATTGAGAGTGATATCAGGAGTGATATTGAGTGTGATATCTGCAGTGATATTGGGTGTGATATCGGGAGTAATATTGAGTGTGATATCGGGTGTGATATTGAGTGTGATATCAGCTGTGATATCGGGTGTGATATCGGGTGTGATATCGGGTGTGATATCGGGAGTGATATTGAGAGTGATATCAGGAGTGATATTGAGAGTGACATCGGGAGTGATATTGAGAGTGTTATCAGGTGTGATATTGAGAGTGATATCGGGTGTGATATCGGTTGTGATTTTGAGTGTGATGTCGGGTGTGATATCGGGTGTGATATTGAGTGTGATATCGAGTGTGATATCACGTGTAATATCAGGAGTGATATCGGGTGTGATATCGGGAGTGATATTGAGAGTGATATCTGGAGTGCTTTCAGGTGTGATATCGGGAGTGATATTGAGTGTGATATCGGGTGTGATATTTGGAGTGATATTGAGAGTGATATCAGGAGTGATATTGAGAGTGATATCGGGAGTGATATTGAGATTGATATCGGGTGTGATATCAGGTGTGATTTTGAGAGTGACATTGAGGGTGATATCGAGTGTGATATTGAGAGTGATATCGGGTGTGATATCGAGTGTGATATTGAGCGTGATATTGGGTGTGATATCGGGTGTGATATCGGGTGTGATGTCGTGTGTGATGTCGAGTGTGATATCGAGTTTGATATCAAGTGTGATATCAAGTGTGATATTGAGAGTGATAACGGGAGTGATATCGGGAGTGATATTGAGTGTTATATTGAGAGTGATATCGGGTGTGATATCGGGAGTGATATTGGGTGTGAGATCGAGTGTGATATCCAGTGTGATATTGAGAGTGATATAGGGTGTGATATCGGGTGTGATATTGAGAGTGATATTAAGTGTGATATCGAGTGTGATATTGAGAGTGATATTGAGTGTGATATAGGGAGTGATATTGTGAGTATTACCTGGTGTGATATCAGATGTGATATTGAGAGTGATATCAGGAGTGATATTGAGAGTGATATCAGGAGTGATATTGAGTGTGATATCTGCAGTGATATTGGGTGTGATATCGGGAGTAATATTGAGTGTGATATCGGGTGTGATATTGAGTGTGATATCAGCTGTGATATCGGGTGTGATATCGGGTGTGATATCGGGTGTGATATCGGGAGTGATATTGAGAGTGATATCAGGAGTGATATTGAGAGTGACATCGGGAGTGATATTGAGAGTGTTATCAGGTGTGATATTGAGAGTGATATCGGGTGTGATATCGGTTGTGATTTTGAGTGTGATGTCGGGTGTGATATCGGGTGTGATATTGAGTGTGATATCGAGTGTGATATCACGTGTGATATCAGGTGTGATATCGAGTGTGATATTGAGAGTAATAACATGAGTAATATCGGGAGTGATATTGAGAGTGATATCGAGTGTTATATTGAGGGTGATATCGGGTGTGATATCGGGAGTGATATTGAGAGTGATATCGACTGTGATATTGAGAGTGATATAGGGTGTGATATCGAACGTGATATCGAGTCTGAGATCGAGTGTGATGTCGGGTGTGATATCGGGTGTGATATTGAGAGTGATATTGAGTGTGATATTGGGTGTGATATCAGATGTGATATTGAGAGTGATATCGGGTGTGATATCAGGTGTGATTTTCAGTGTGATGACGGGTGAGATATCGAGTGTGATATCGAGTGTGATATCACATGTGATATCGGGTGTGATATCGGGTGTGATATTGAGAGTGATATTGAGTGTGATATCTGGAGTGATATCGGGTGTGATATCGGGAGTGATATTGAGTGTGATATTGGGTGTGATATTTGGAGTGATATTGAGAGTGATATCAGGAGTGATATTGATTGTGATATCAGGAGTGATATTGAGTGTGATATCTGGAGTGATATTGGGTGTGATATCGGGAGTAATATTGAGTGTGATATCGGGTGTGATATCAGCTGTGATATCGGGTGTGATATCGGGTGTGATTTTGAGTGTGATGTCGGGTGTGATATTGAGTGTGATATCGGGTGTGATATCGTGTGTGATATCGAGTGTGATATCGAGTTTGATATCAAGTGTGATATCAAGTGTGATATTGAGAGTGATAATATCACTCCCGATATCACTCCCTTTGAGAGTGATATTGAGTGTTATATTGAGAGTGATATCAGGTGTGATATCGGGAGTGATATCGGGTGTGAGATCAAGTGTGATGTCGGGTGTGATATCGGGTGTGATATTGAGAGTGATATCCAGTGTGATATTGAGAGTGATATAGGGTGTGATATCGAGCGTGATATTGGGTGTGAGATCGAGTGTGGTGTCGGGTGTGATATCGGGTGTGATATTAAGAGTGATATTGAGTGTGATATTGGGTGTGATATTGGGTGTGATATCAGATGTGATATTGAGAGTGATATCGGGTGTGATATCAGGTGTGATTTTGAGTGTGATGACGGGTGAGATATCGAGTGTGATATCGAGTGTGATATCACATGTGATATCGGGTGTGATATCGGGTGTGATATTGAGAGTGATATTGAGTGTGATATCTGGAGTGATATCGGGTGTGATATCGGGAGTGATATTGAGTGTGATATTGGGTGTGATATTTGGAGTGATATTGAGAGTGATATCAGGAGTGATATTGAGTGTGATATCTGGAGTGATATTGGGTGTGATATCGGGAGTAATATTGAGTGTGATATCGGGTGTGATATCAGCTGTGATATCGGGTGTGATATCGGGTGTGATTTTGAGTGTGATGTCGGGTGTGATATTGAGTGTGATATCGGGTGTGATTTTGAGTGTGATGTCGGGTGTGATATCGGGTGTGATATCGGGTGTGATATCGAGTGTGATATTGAGAATGATATTGGGTGTAATATCGGGTGTGATATCAGGAGTGATATCAGGAGTGATATTGAGAGTGATATCTGGAGTGATATCAGGTGTGATATCGGAGTGATATTGAGTGTGATATCGGGTGTGATATTTGGAGTGATATTGAGAGTGATATCAGGAGTGATATTGAGAGTGATATCGGGAGTGATATAGAGATTGATATCGGGTGTGATATCAGGTGTGATTTTGAGAGTGACATTGAGGGTGATATCGAGTGTGATATTGCGAGTGATATCGGGTGTGATATCAGTTGTGATATCGAGTGTGATATTGAGAGTGATATTGGGTGTGATATCGGGTGTGATATCGTGTGTGATATCGAGTGTGATATCGAGTTTGATATCAAGTGTGATTTTGAGAGTGATAACGGGAGTGATATCGGGAGTGATATTGAGTGTTATATTGAGAGTGATATCGGGTGTGATATCGGGAGTGATATTGGGTGTGAGATCGAGTGTGATATCCAGTGTGATATTGAGAGTGATATTGGGTGTGATATCGGGTGTGATATTGAGAGTGATATTGAGTGTGATATTGAGTGTGATATCGAGTGTGATATTGAGAGTGATATTGAGTGTGATATAGGGAGTGATATTGTGAATATTACCTGGTGTGATATCAGGTGTGATATTGAGAGTGATACTGAGTGTGATATCGAGTGTGATATTGAGAGTGATATTGGGTGTGATATCGGGTGTGATATCGGGTGTGATATCGGGAGTGATATCAGGTGTGATATCGGGAGTGATATTGAGTGTGATATCGGGTGTGATATCAGGTGTGATATCGGGTGTGATATCGGGTGTGATTTTAAGTGTGATGTCGGGTGTGATGTCGGGTGTGATATCGGGTGTGATATCGAGTGTGATATCACGTGTGATATCGGGTGTGATATCGAGTGTGATATTGAGAGTGATATTGGGTGTGATATTGAGAGTGATATTGGGTGTGATATCGGGTGTGATATCGGGAGTGATATCGGGTGTGATATCAGGTGTGATATTGAGAGTGATATCTGGAGTGATATCGGGTGTGATATCGGTCGTGAAATTGAGTGTGATATTGGGTGTGATATTTGGAGTGAAATTGAGAGTGATATCAGGAGTGATATTGAGTGTGATATCGGGTGTGATATTGAGTGTGATATCAGCTGTGATATCGGGTGTGATATTGGGTGTGATTTTGAGTGTGATGTCAGGTGTGATATCGGGTGTGATATTGAGTGTGATATCGAGTGTGATATCGAGAGTGATATCGGGAGTGATATTGAGAGTGATATTGGGAGAGATATTGAGAGTAATATTGAGTGTGATATTGGGTGTGATACTGAGAGTGATATCGGGAGTGATATTGAGATTGATATCGGGAGTGATATTGAGAGTGATATCGGGTGTGATATCGGGAGTGATATCGGGAGTGATATCGAGTGTGATATCGGGAGTCGTATTGAGAGTGATATTGAGTGTGATATTGAGTGTGATATCGAGTGTGATATCGGGTGTGTTATCGGGAGTGATATTGAGTGTGATATCGGGTGTGATATTGAGTGTGATATTGAGTGTGATATTGAGTGTGATATCAGGTGTGATATCGACTGTGATATCGGGAGTGATATCGGGTGTGATATCGGGTGTGATATCGGGAGTGATATTGAGAGTGATATCAGGAGTGATATTGAGAGTGATATCGGGAGTGATATTGAGAGTGATATCAGGTGTGATATTGAGAGGGATATCGGGTGTGATATCGGTTGTGATTTTGAGTGTGATGTCGGGTGTGATATCGGGTGTGATATTGAGTGTGATATCGAGTGTGATATCACGTGTGATATCAGGTGTGATATCGAGTGTGATATTGAGAGTAATAACATGAGTAATATCGGGAGTGATATTGAGAGTGATATCGAGTGTTATATTGAGAGTGATATCGGGTGTGATATCGGGAGTGATATTGAGAGTGATATCGAGTGTGATATTGAGAGTGATATAGGGTGTGATATCGAACGTGATATCGAGTCTGAGATCGAGTGTGATGTCGGGTGTGATATCGGGTGTGATATTGAGAGTGATATTGAGAGTGATATTGGGTGTAATATCGGGTGTGATATCAGGAGTGATATCGGGTGTGATATCGGGTGTGATATCGGGTGTGATATTGAGAGTGATATCGGGTGTGATATCGAGTGTGATATCGCGTGTGATATCGGGTGTGATATCGAGTGTGATATTGAGAGTGATATTGGGTGTGATATCGGGTGTGATATCGGGAGTGATATCAGGTGTGATATCGGGAGTGATATTGAGTGTGATATCGGGTGTGATATTGAGTGTGATATCAGGTGTGATATCGGGTGTGATATCGGGTGTGATTTTAAGTGTGATGTTGGGTGTGATATCGGGTGTGATATCGAGTGTGATATCGGGTGTGATATCGGGTGTGATATCGAGTGTGATATCGAGTGTGATATTGAGAGTGATATTGGGTGTGATATCGGGTGTGATATCGGGAGTGATATCGGGTGTGATATTGAGAGTGATATCTGGAGTGATATCGGGTGTGATATCGGTAGTGAAATTGAGTGTGATATTGGGTGTGATATTTGGAGTGATATTGAGAGTGATATCAGGAGTGATATTGAGTGTGATATCGGGTGTGATATTGAGTGTGATATCAGCTGTGATATCGGGTGTGATATTGGGTGTGATTTTGAGTGTGATGTCAGGTGTGATATCGGGTGTGATATTGGGTGTGATTTTGAGTGTGATGTCAGGTGTGATATCGGGTGTGATATTGAGTGTGATATCGAGTGTGATATCGAGTGTGATATCGGGTGTGATATCGGGTGTGATATTGAGAGTGATATTGGGTGTAATATCGGGTGTGATATCAGGAGTGATATCGGGTGTGATATCGGGTGTGATATCGGGTGTGATATTGAGAGTGATATCTGGAGTGATATCAGGTGTGATATCGGGAGTGATATTGAGTGTGATATCGGGTGTGATATTTGGAGTGATATTGAGAGTGATATCGGGAGTGATATCAGGAGTGATATTGAGAGTGATATTGGGAGAGATATTGAGAGTAATATTGAGTGTGATATTGGGTGTGATACTGAGAGTGATATCGGGAGTGATATTGAGATTGATATCGGGAGTGATATTGAGAGTGATATCGGGTGTGATATCGGGAGTGATATCGGGAGTGATATCGCGTGTGATATCGGGATTGGTATTGAGAGTGATATTGAGTGTGATATTGAGTGTGATATCGAGTGTGATATCGGGTGTGATATCGGGAGTGATATCGGGTGTGATATCGGGAGTGATATTGAGTGTGATATCGGGTGTGATATTGAGTGTGATATTGAGTGTGATATCAGGTGTGATATCGAGTGTGATATCGGGAGTGATATCGGGTGTGATATCGGGTGTGATATCGGGAGTGATATTGAGAGTGATATCAGGTGTGATATTGAGAGTGATATCGGGTGTGATATCGGTTGTGATTTTGAGTGTGATGTCGGTTGTGATATCGGGTGTGATATTGAGTGTGATATCGAGTGTGATATCACGTGTGATATCAGGTGTGATATTGAGTGTGATATTGAGAGTGATAACATGAGTAATATCGGGAGTGATATTGAGTGTGATATCGAGTGTGATATTGAGAGTGATATCGGGTGTGATATCGAGTGTGATATCGGGTGTGATATTGAGTGTGATATCAGGTGTGATATCGGGTGTGATATCGGGTGTGATTTTAATTGTGATGTCGGGTGTGATGTCGGGTGTGATATCGGGTGTGATATCGAGTGTGATATCACGTGTGATATCGGGTGTGATATCGAGTGTGATATTGAGAGTGATATTGGGTGTGATATCGGGTGTGATATCGGGAGTGATATCGGGTGTGATATCAGGTGTGATATTGAGAGTGATATCTGGAGTGATATCGGGTGTGATATCGGTAGTGAAATTGAGTGTGATATTGGGTGTGATATTTGGAGTGAAATTGAGAGTGATATCAGGAGTGATATTGAGTGTGATATCGGGTGTGATATTGAGTGTGATATCAGCTGTGATATCGGGTGTGATATTGGGTGTGATTTTGAGTGTGATGTCAGGTGTGATATCGGGTGTGATATTGAGTGTGATATCGAGTGTGATATCGGGAGTGATATCGGGTGTGATATTGAGAGTGATATTGAGAGTGATATTGGGTGTAATATCGGGTGTGATATCAGGAGTGATATCGGGTGTGATATCGGGTGTGATATTGAGAGTGATATCTGGAGTGATATCAGGTGTGATATCGGGAGTGATATTGAGTGTGATATCGGGTGTGATATTTGGAGTGATATCGAGAGTGATATCGGGAGTGATATTGAGAGTGATATTGGGAGAGATATTGAGAGTAATATTGAGTGTGATATTGGGTGTGATACTGAGAGTGATATCGGGAGTGATATTGAGATTGATATCGGGAGTGATATTGAGAGTGATATCGGGTGTGATATCGGGAGTGATATCGAGTGTGATATCGGGAGTCGTATTGAGAGTGATATTGAGTGTGATATTGAGTGTGATATCGAGTGTGATATCGGGTGTGATATTGGGAGTGATATTGAGTGTGATATCGGGTGTGATATTGAGTGTGATATTGAGTGTGATATTGAGTGTGATATCAGGTGTGATATCGAGTGTGATATCGGGAGTGATATCGGGTGTGATATCGGGTGTGATATCGGGAGTGATATTGAGAGTGATATCAGGAGTGATATTGAGAGTGATATCGGGTGTGATATCGGTTGTGATTTTGAGTGTGATGTCGGGTGTGATATCGGGTGTGATATTGAGTGTGATATCGAGTGTGATATCACGTGTGATATCAGGTGTGATATCGAGTGTGATATTGAGAGTAATAACATGAGTAATATCGGGAGTGATATTGAGAGTGATATCGAGTGTTATATTGAGAGTGATATAGGGTGTGATATCGAACGTGATATCGAGTCTGAGATCGAGTGTGATGTCGGGTGTGATATCGGGTGTGATATTGAGAGTGATATTGAGTGTGATATTGGGTGTGATATCAGATGTGATATTGAGAGTGATATCGGGTGTGATATCGGGTGTGATTTTGAGTGTGATGTCGGGTGTGATATCGGGTGTGATATCGAGTGTGATATCACGTTTGATATCGGGTGTGATATCGGGTGTGACATTGAGAGTGATATTGAGTGTGATATCTGGAGTGATATCGGGTGTGATATCGGGAGTGATATTGAGTGTGATATTGGGTGTGATATTTGGAGTGATATTGAGAGTGATATCAGGAGTGATATTGATTGTGATATCAGGAGTGATATTGAGTGTGATATCTGGAGTGATATTGGGTGTGATATCGGGAGTAATATTGAGTGTGATATCGGGTGTGATATTGAGTGTGATATCAGCTGTGATATCGGGTGTGATATCGGGTGTGATTTTGAGTGTGATGTCGGGTGTGATATTGAGTGTGATATCAGCTGTGATATCGGGTGTGATATCGGCTGTGATTTTGAGTGTGATGTCGGGTGTGATATCGGGTGTGATATCGGGTGTGATATCGGGTGTGATATCGAGTGTGATATTGAGAATGATATTGGGTGTAATATCGGCTGTGATATCAGGACTGATATCGGGTGTGATATCGGGCGTGATATTGAGAGTGATATCTGGAGTGATATCATGTGTGATATCGGGAGTGATATTGAGTGTGATATCGGGTGTGATATTTGGAGTGATATTGAGAGTGATATCAGAAGTGATATTGAGAGTGATATCGGGAGTGATATTGAGATTGATATCGGGTGTGATATCAGGTGTGATTTTGAGAGTGACATTGAGGGTGATATCGAGTGTGATATTGAGAGTGATATCGGGTGTGATATCAGTTGTGATATCGAGTGTGATATTGAGAGTGATATTGGGTGTGATATCGGGTGTGATATCATGTGTGATATCGAGTGTGATATCGAGTTTGATATCAAGTGTGATATCAAGTGTGATATTAAGAGTGATAACGGGAGTGATATCGGGAGTGATATTGAGTGTTATATTGAGAGTGATATCGGGTGTGATATCGGGAGTGATATTGGGTGTGAGATCGAGTGTGATATCCAGTGTGATATTGAGAGTGATATAGGGTGTGATATCGGGTGTGATATTGAGAGTGATATTGAGTGTGATATCGAGTGTGATATTGAGAGTGATATTGAGTGTGATATAGGGAGTGATATTGTGAGTATTACCTGGTGTGATATCAGGTGTGATATTGAGAGTGATATTGAGTGTGATATCGAGTGTGATATTGAGAGTGATATTGGGTGTGATATCGCGTGTGATATCGGGTGTGATATCGAGTGTGATATTGAGAGTGATATTGGGTGTGATATCGGGTGTGATATCGGGAGTGATATCAGGTGAGATATCGGGAGTGATATTGAGTGTGATATCGGGTGTGATATTGAGTGTGATATCAGGTGTGATATCGGGTGTGATATCGGGTGTGATTTTAAGTGTGATGTCGGGTGTGATATCGGGTGTGATATCGAGTGTGATATCACGTGTGATATCGGGTGTGATATCGAGTGTGGTATTGGGTGTGATATCGGGTGTGATATCGGGAGTGATATCGGGTGTGATATCAGGTGTGATATTGAGAGTGATATCTGGAGTGATATCGGTGGTGATATCGGTAGTGAAATTGAGTGTGATATTGGGTGTGATATTTGGAGTGATATTGAGAGTGATATCAGGAGTGATATTGAGTGTGATATCGGGTGTGATATTGAGTGTGATATCAGCTGTGATATCGGGTGTGATATTGGGTGTGATTTTGAGTGTGATGTCAGGTGTGATATCGAGTGTGATATCGGGTGTGATATCGGGTGTGATATTGAGAGTGATATTGAGAGTGATATTGGGTGTAATATCGGGTGTGATATCAGGAGTGATATCGGGTGTGATATCGGGTGTGATATCGGGTGTGATATTGAGAGTGATATCGGGTGTGATATCGAGTGTGATATCGCGTGTGATATCGGGTGTGATATCGAGTGTGATATTGAGAGTGATATTGGGTGTGATATCGGGTGTGATATCGGGAGTGATATCAGGTGTGATATCGGGAGTGATATTGAGTGTGATATCGGGTGTGATATTGAGTGTGATATCAGGTGTGATATCGGGTGTGATATCGGGTGTGATTTTAATTGTGATGTTGGGTGTGATATCGGGTGTGATATCGAGTGTGATATCGGGTGTGATATCGGGTGTGATATCGAGTGTGATATTGAGAGTGATATTGGGTGTGATATCGGGTGTGATATCGGGAGTGATATCGGGTGTGATATCAGGTGTGATATTGAGAGTGATATCTGGAGTGATATCGGGTGTGATATCGGTAGTGAAATTGAGTGTGATATTGGGTGTGATATTTGGAGTGATATTGAGAGTGATATCAGGAGTGATATTGAGTGTGATATCGGGTGTGATATTGAGTGTGATATCAGCTGTGATATCGGGTGTGATATTGGGTGTGATTTTGAGTGTGATGTCAGGTGTGATATCGGGTGTGATATTGGGTGTGATTTTGAGTGTGATGTCAGGTGTGATATCGGGTGTGATATTGAGTGTGATATCGAGTGTGATATCGAGTGTGATATCGGGTGTGATATTGAGAGTGATATTGGGTGTAATATCGGGTGTGATATCAGGAGTGATATCTGGTGTGATATCGGGTGTGATATCGGGTGTGATATTGAGAGTGATATCTGGAGTGATATCAGGTGTGATATCGGGAGTGATATTGAGTGTGATATCGGGTGTGATATTTGGAGTGATATTGAGAGTGATATCGGGAGTGATATCAGGAGTGATATTGAGAGTGATATTGGGAGAGATATTGAGAGTAATATTGAGTGTGATATTGGGTGTGATACTGAGAGTGATATCGGGAGTGATATTGAGATTGATATCGGGAGTGATATTGAGAGTGATATCGGGTGTGATATCGGGAGTGATATCGGGAGTGATATCGCGTGTGATATCGGGATTGGTATTGAGAGTGATATTGAGTGTGATATTGAGTGTGATATCGAGTGTGATATCGGGTGTGATATCGGGAGTGATATCGGGTGTGATATCGGGAGTGATATTGAGTGTGATATCGGGTGTGATATTGAGTGTGATATTGAGTGTGATATCAGGTGTGATATCGAGTGTGATATCGGGAGTGATATCGGGTGTGATATCGGGTGTGATATCGGGAGTGATATTGAGAGTGATATCAGGTGTGATATTGAGAGTGATATCGGGTGTGATATCGGTTGTGATTTTGAGTGTGATGTCGGTTGTGATATCGGGTGTGATATTGAGTGTGATATCGAGTGTGATATCACGTGTGATATCAGGTGTGATATTGAGTGTGATATTGAGAGTGATAACATGAGTAATATCGGGAGTGATATTGAGAGTGATATCGAGTGTTATATTGAGAGTGATATCGGGTGTGATATTGGGAGTGATATTGAGAGTGATATCGAGTGTGATATTGAGAGTGATATAGGGTGTGATATCGAACGTGATATCGAGTCTGAGATCGAGTGTGATGTCGGGTGTGATGTCAGGTGTGATATCGGGTGTGATATCGGGTGTGATATTGAGAGTGATATTGAGTGTGATATTGGGTGTGATATCAGATGTGATATTGAGAGTGATATCGGGTGTGATATCGGGTGTGATTTTGAGTGTGATGTCGGGTGTGATATCGGGTGTGATATCGAGTGTGATATCGAGTGTGATATCACGTGTGATATCGGGTGTGATATCGGGTGTGATATTGAGAGTGATATTGAGTGTGATATCTGGAGTGATATCGGGTGTGATATCGGGAGTGATATTGAGTGTGATATTGGGTGTGATATTTGGAGTGATATTGAGAGTGATATCAGGAGTGATATTGATTGTGATATCGGGTGTGATATTGAGTGTGATATCAGCTGTGATATCGGGTGTGATTTTGAGTGTGATGTCGGGTGTGATATCGGGTGTGATATCGAGTGTGATATCGGGTATGATATCGGGTGTGATATCGAGTGTGATATTGAGAGTGATATCTGGGGTGATATCAGGTGTGATATCGGGAGTGATATTGAGAGTGATATCTGGGGTGATATCAGGTGTGATATCGGGAGTGATATTGAGTGTGATATCGGGTGTGATATTTGGAGTGATATTGTGTGTGATATTGAGAGTAATATTGAGTGTGATATTGGGTGTGATACTGAGTGATATCGGGAGTGATATTGAGATTGATATCGGGAGTGATATTGAGAGTGATATCGGGTGTGATATCGGGAGTGATATCGAGTGTGATATCGGGAGTGGTATTGAGAGTGGTATTGAGTGTGATATTGAGAGTGATGTCGGGTGTGATATCGGGAGTGATATTGAGTGTGATATCGGGAGTGGTATTGAGAGTGATATTGAGTGTGATATTGAGTGTGATATCGAGTGTGATATCGGGTGTGATATCGGGAGTGATATTGAGTGTGATATCGGGTGTGATATTGAGTGTGATATTGAGTGTGATGTTGAGTGTGATATCGGGTGTGATATCGAGTGTGATATCGGCAGTGATATCGGGTGTGATGTCGAGTGTGATATCGGGAGTGATATTGAGAGTGATATCAGGAGTGATATTGAGAGTGATATCGGGAGTGATATTGAGAGTGATATCAGGTGTGGTATTGAGAGTGATATCGGGTGTGATATCAGGAGTGATATTGAGTGTGATATCGGGGGTGATGTCGGGAGTGATGTTGAGTGTGATATCGGGTGTGATATCGGGAGTGATATCAGGTGTGATATCAGGAGTGATATCGGGTTTGATATCGGGTGTGATATTGGGTGTGATATCGGGTGTGATATTTGGAGTGATATTGAATGTGATATCGAGTATGATATCGGGAGTGATATTGAGAGTGATATCGGGTGTGATATTGGATGTGATATCAGGTGCGATATCGGGTGTGATATCAGGTGTGATATCGGGTGTGATATCGGGAGTGATATTGGGTGTGATATCGGGTGTGATATCGGGAGTGATATCGGGAGTGATATCAAGTGTGATATCGGGTGTGATATTGGGTATGATATCTGCTGTGAAAATGGGAGTGATGTTGGGACTGAAATCGGGTATGCTATCTGGAGTGATGTTGGGTGTGATGTCAGGAGTGATAGCGGGAGTGATAACGGGAGTGATATTGGTAATGATATCACTCCCAATATCACACCCGATATAATCTCCCATTCCTGGAGACTCCAGGACAATTCTGGAGGGGTGGCGACCCTAGTCTGTAGGGCTGCGTGCCTCCCTGTGTGATGCGTCACACCAGTGGTTCATCGTGTGCCGTCCTGTGTGGCACACTTGGGCAAAGCGTGGATTCAACCGGGAGCGAGTCTCTGCTGACTGCGCCTCCGAGACAGGATTCCGTGTACCAAGGATGCACCACGGTGAATCTCCTGATACCTCAGGTCCACCAGGTACTTTTCCAAACCAACTCCTCAATGCCACAGCATGTGCTGCACAGAGGAGATGTTAGGGCAGGGATTGGCTGTTAAGGGTTAAAGTGTCACCAATCATTTTATTATGAAATAGGGGAGCCATTAACTGGACCAAATTGTACTTGAACTGGCACCGTGTATGGTGCAGCTAGCGCTATTAACATTTAAATGATTTTAACACACTTGTGGATTTTATGAGCCCTTCAGTATATATTTTTTTCTTGTCTTGAATGCTTCTGGGTGGCTCCAGCCCTTTTCTTTTCATTTTACAATTCGAAACCGGCAGCACGTTCAGCTCAAGCGGCAGGGGAGCGAGTTCCGAGGCAGTCTCTCCTGATACTCAAAGCTTCACTAAAGAGAAAGAAATCAGCCCTGATCACACAAACGCTGCCTAAATAAATCGGACTCCTGCCGATTAGGGGTGGCGGGGGGGGGGGAGGGGTGGGGGGGGAGAACATTAATTAGTCTGTCGTCTAAGGTAGGACAGTGGCAGAAGGATCAATAAAGCATTCTTAACATAGAATTTACCCCGGTGCCAATATTTGTCCCTCAACCAACATCACTAAAGCAGGCCCATTATCGCAGTGCTTTTTTTTAATCTCATATTTTTACAGCACAGAAAGAGGCCATTCGGCCCAACTGGTCCGTGCTGGTGTTTATGCTACACACAAGCCTCCTCCCACCCCTACTTCATCTCACCCTATCAGCATATCCTTCTTCACCCCTTGTTATTTACAAACTAACGCTGGGCCAAAGAGGCCTGTTTGAAGTGCCTCAGCCGGGCTGGGTGAGGAGCCATCTGGTACTGTTTCGCTGAGAGACCCGATGCCTGTGACAAGCAGAGAGATAATGTCAGAGCGGCCATCAACAGATAAAGCAACATCTGCTGCTCTTGACACCCACTATTGTCAGGCAAGTTTTATCTTTCCCCGTCCTCCCGTTTAACACAGACAAACAGCTCCCTGTATTGTATTTTGCCACTCAATTAGCACGTTATCATATCCGCCCCACCCCCCCCCCCCACAGCCCAACCAACCCTCCCCTGAAATAAAAGGGGGGCCAATTTGCCTTTAATAGCATTGGCTGTTTAAGGAAATGGTAACGGTTGGTGTAACGGCGCCTGCCACTGTTCAGCTGGAAGGAGGGCACTTTCCGCCAATGGCCACTGGCCAATCGTGCACTGGCCAATCAACGGCAGCCTTCGCCTTCCGACAGGGACATTGCTGTTTCCCCGACAGTTCAGTGAGGCAGCGTGGCGGAAAATTGAGTCCAGATTCATTAGGTTTTTTTTTCAGTGTGCTGCTCAAGTCAGTTTAAATTGATACATTTCCTAACAAAATTGAAGTGCTTTTCGCGGTGCCAAAACGGAAAGGATTGTGACCTGATCGCCCCACTGAGCAGTCAAAGCGAGTTGATGGATCCATTAGGCTTCCTTAGGCTGCTTTTCCTTTCTCTCCATCTCAGACTGACACTGTAAATCTGAACCAATTTCAGACTCTAATCATCATTACAAAGCTCTCCACTGTTCATTTATTACCAAAGCCATTCTCCGATGCACCACAGATGGTCCAGAGCGTACTCGCTGAGGTGGCATCTCAACATTTCGCAAGGCCAGTCAAATATATATATGTATATGTTTGTGTCAGCCATGGCTCAGTGGGTAGCACCCTTGCTCTCTGAATCAGAAGGTTGTGGGTTCAAGTCCCACTCCAGAGACTTGAGCACAAAAATCTCAGCTGATACTCCAGTGCAGTACTGAGGGAGTGCTGCACTGTCGGAGGTGTTGTCTTGCAGATGAGATGTTAAACCAAGGCACCGTCTGACCCCTCAGGTGGGCGCAAAAGATCCCATGGCACTATTTCGAAGAAGAGCAGGGGGTTTATCTGTGGTGTCCTGACCAATATTTATCCCTCAACCAACATCACTAAAGCAAATAATCTGGTCATTATCACATTGCTGTTTGTGGGAGCTTGCTGTGCACAAATTGGCTGCTGCGTTTCCTACATTACAACAGTGACTCCACTTCAAATAGTACTTCATTGGCTGTGAAGCGCCTTGAGATGTCCTTAGATTGTGTAAATGCAAGTCTTTCTTTATATAAATAATAAAAAGAAAGCTAAATTCTGTGCATGAGGGCATCTGTTACCCGCTCTGTTTTATCGGCATTTTCGAAGGGCAGGTTCAGCCCACTTCAGGCTCAACTGATAAGGTAGAAAGCAGGCTGGATGCATTAGGTGAGATTGAAAGCTCTTTATCAATCGATAGCGCCGTTCAAATCAATGATGCGTCCCTTTCCAAAGGAGAGATAGGGAGAGAGAGCAAGAGAACGACACCCTCCCTGGAGTAACGTGTTAACAACTCTCTCATTGCCTGCGAGCAGCACCTTCTGCGCCTTTAACCCAAAGCCTCCTGTCAAGTGGTTAACTTGTCTCTCAGTGAGGGCCTGTTCAGTGGCTGTGCGCGAAGATAAATTGGGAGAGTGCCTGTGCTAAGTGGAACGGAGCATGAGGAGAATGTGCACCTTATTTTCCTCTCTCTCTCGCTCTCTCTCTCTCTCTCTTTCTGTGCTTGTCAACATGAGCGATGTTCGTGCTTCAGGACTGGAGCACTTTCCCAATACAGTGACCCCGGTGTAGGTGTTAAGCGCTCCTGATGTCAGCTATAGTATTGTTACTACTCTGCCCCCAACAGTGTGTCATTTTCCAAACCCAACAATAACTTGCATTTATATAGCGCCTTTAACTGAACCTGTCCCGTGGGGTGTGGTGGGTTGGGGGTGGGGGGGGTGGGAAACTGACACAATAAAAGCATTGCCCGCTTTATACATCCTATATTGATTCCGATGGAAAATAAAATCTGGTGTGGGTGTAAAATGCTCGGTCAATTGGATCTCTTCAACTTCCCCACATCAACCCCACTTCCCCACCCTCAGCGGGATAGGTTAAAGTTAACACAGTTGGTAGCTCTCTCGTCTCTGAGTCAAAAGGTTCAAGTCCCACTCCAGAGATTTGAGCGCAAAATCTAGGCTGACACTCCCAGCGCAGTGCTGAGGGAGTGCTGCACTGCCGGAGGAACCGTCTTTCAGATGAGATGTTAAACCGAGGCCCCGTCTGCCCTCTCAGGTGGACGTAAAAAATCGCATGGCCACTATTTGAAGAAGAGCAGGGGGGAGTTCCCCCCGGTGTCCCGACCAATATTTATCGCTCAGCCGACATCACTGAAACAGATGATCTGGTCATCATCACATTGCTGTCTGTGGGAGCTTGCTGTGCGCAAATTGGCTTCCACATTTCCTACATTACAACAGTGACCACACTTCAAAAGTACTTTAGTCAAATACTGCGGATGCTGGAAATCTGAAATAACAGCAGAAAACGCTGGAAAAACTCAGCAGGTCAGGCAGCATCCGTGGAGAGAGAAACAGAGTTAACGTTTCAGGTCTGGGACCCTTTATCAGAACTGGAAAAAGCTGGAGATGTAACAGATATTAAGCAGGTGCAGAGACGGCGGGGGGGGGGGCTGGCGTGGGAGGGAGGAATTGAAGGAACATACTGTTCTTTTGTAAGAGGCAGGAAAGATAAAATGTTGCAAATGGGAATGGCAAAAATCATACAGCATGAAAAATGGGGGCAGGGGGTTATAGTCTGAAATTGTTGAACTCAATGTTGAGTCCAGAAGGCTGTAAAGTGCCTAATCGAAAGATGAGGTGCTGTTCCTCGAGCTTACGTTGAGCTACATTGGAACAATGTAATAGACCGAGGACAGAGAGATCAGAGTGGGAATGGAGCGGTGAATTAAAATGACAGGTGACAGGAAGCTCAGGGTCACCCTTACGGACTGAACGGAGGTGTTCCGCAAAGCGGTCGCCCAATCTGCATTTGGTCTCCCCAATGTAGAGGAGACCGCATCGTGAGCAGCGAATACAGTATACTAGATTGCAAGAAGTACAAGTAAATCACTGTTTCACCTGGAAGGGGTGTTTGGGGCCCTGGACAGTGGGAAGGGAGGAGGTAAAAGGGCAGGTGTTGCATCTCCTGCGCTTGCACGGGAAGGTACCAGGTGAAGAGGAAGGGCTGTTAGGGGTGATTGAGGAGTGGACTAGGGTGTCGCGGAGGGAGCGGTCCCTTCGGAATGCTGAAAGGGGAGGTGAGGGGAAGATGCGTTTGGTGGTGGGATCACGTTGGAGGTGGCGGAAATGGCGGAGGATGATCCATTGAATGTATACTTCAAAAGTACATCATTGGCTATAAAGCGCTTTGGGACATCCTGAGGTTATGAAAGGCGCTGTAAAAATGCAAGTTCTTTCTTTAGATGCCGTCCTGTAGGTATGAATGCAGGAGGACAGATATGAATATAATTTAAGTTCATTTGCATTTAAGGTACCTGTTCATTCACACGTGGCCCCTAGTCTCTGATGGAATGAGCTGCAACAGAGGACAAACTGGGAACTGCTGATTGAGCCTCGACCCAATGAGAGGAAATGACAGAGAAATGTTACCAAGACCTTCAGAGCTGCTTGTAGCCATCCTACGCTACACTGGCACTTTGATGTCCCAATTTCTACCCTTCTGGTAGCACCGTCACCCGTGCATCAGGAGATCCTGGGTTCATAGGAGTCGATAGTAGAAAAAAGACCATGGTCCATTAGTTCTCCCTCTACCATCCCGCCAGTCGCGTGATACAATGATCGTGGAATTTTTGACTAATCACAGTGATCAATCTCTATCAATGAGTCTACCACAGACCCAGACATGAGGCGAGGAAATCCCCAAGTGATGGCGAGCTTTGGGAACCATAGGTCCAAAATCACCTTTTCCTCCCAAGCACTCACCGCACGTCATGTCTCAAATTACTCATAGACTGGATCCCAAAACGTTAAGCCCTGCTCCAGAGACCTGAGCCCCTAATCCAGACTGACACTCCCAGTGCAGTGCTGAGAGAGTGCTGCACTGTCGGCGGTGCCGTCTTTTGGATGAGACGTTAAACCGAGGCCCCGTCTGTCTACGCGGGTAGATGTGAAAGATCCTGTTGCCCCGTTTTGAAAAAGAGCTGGGCAGTTCTTGGCCAACATCGACCAGCACCACCCAAAACAGATTATCTGGTCATTCAAAGATTAGCTCTTTGCGGGACCTTGCTGTGTGCAAATTTGCCTGCATAACAGCATCTGTACTCCACTGTGCTGGCTTCATACCAAGCAATGGAAAGGAAATCAGCAACATGAATCCTGGCTGATAGATATTGCTGATCCAAATCCAAGAGTGCAGAGATCATTTGTACCATCCGTACCGCCACCATGGCTTCCCCGTAGGGGTGATCCCATGCTCCAGTACTCGCAGGAAGTCATTCTCTGGAGACGGGAGGCCTACAGCCCATGACCTGGCAGTGTTGCACTCCCGACAGTATCAGCCATGTCTCAGTGGGTAGCACTCTCGCCCGAGTCAGAAGGTCCTGGGTTCAAACCCCACCCACAGACTTCAGCACATAAATCTAGGCTGACCATCCAGCCAGTACTGAGGGAGTGCTGCACTGTCTGAGGTGCTGTTTTTTCAGATGAGACATTAAACTGAGGCCCTGTCTACCCCCTAACCATCCCATGGCACTATTCGAAGAAGAGCAGGGGGAGTTCTCCATGGTTTCCTGGCCAATATTTATCCCTCCACCAACATCACTAAAACCGATTATCTGGTCATTATCACATTGCTGTTTGTGGGAGCAAATTGACTGCCACGTTTCCTACATTACAACAGTGACTAAACTTCAGAAAAGTACTTCATTGGCTGTAAAACGCTTTGGGACATCCTGAGGTCGTGATAGAAATACAAGTTCTTTATTTTCCCCACTGGCAAAGCTGAATGGTGGAAACATTTCATATACTGGGGTGGGGGGAGAAGTGGGAAGAACTGGGCAAAGGCCTGTTTTCCTCCGAAATTAGTAAGCCGCCAATGAAATCGCAGGAACAGCCGGCCTTTGAACCCCGTGCCTCCTCGATACAACGGAGTCCGCTACTTACGGCGAAATCCCCCAGTAAAACGATGGGCTGTGCAGCCGCCGGTAACCCAGAGACGCGAGCGTGGGGTTTTTTTTTGTGGGAGGGGCACAACCCCCTTTGAAAAATATGCAAAGGAGGAGCCAATCGAGGCGGGATCGGCCCCGATAACTAGAGTCGCATATCAGCCGAATCTCGGGGTTGCCAGCTCTAGTTGGACGTATTCCTGGAGGTGTCGTCACATGACCTCCCCGCCTCCAACCGCCCAGCCTCGCCCCCACTCTCCCGCCATTGGTGGCCCAACAAGTCCATCCTCATGCCGCCCCGCCTTCCCACGGCCAATTGGAAAACGAACAGACTCTTGGTTGTCATGGTTTGATTTTTGGGACCCTTTGTAACAATTGTCTGATTCTTTGACAGTCAGTCAAACCGCCTTTTCCCCCCCCCCCCCCATCTCCAATATTTTTATAACTAATAAATGAAAATGTTCAAAGAAAATGAAGAAAACAAACATTTTATTTAGTCCCTGCATAATTTTTCTTCAGAAAGCTGTGTCTTGGAGATTAATCTTCAATTCCTGGAGACTCCAGGACATTCCTGGTGGCTTGGCGACCATAACCAAATCGTAGGACCTTGCTGGAGGTCCACAAGGAATTGTGTGGCTTAAAGAGGAGCACAGGGCTAAGGGATGACCATTTTTAGTTAAACTGCGACACAGGGCAGACATGGGGGCTGAAGGAATGAAGCAGCCCAGAAAGATTAACAAAAGTGTGGTGTGGTGTGGTGACACAGAGCAAGATTAGCAAGTCTGGTTGAACAACAACAACTTGTATTTATACAGCGCCTTCAACACAGTAAAACGTCCCAGGGCGTTGCACAGGAGCAACTATCAAACAAAACGAGCCACATACGGAGATATTAGAACAGATGACCAAAAGCTTAAGTCAAAGAGGGAGGTTTTAAGGAGCATCTTAAAGGAGGAGAGTCGGAGAGGTTTAGGGAGGGAATTCCAGAGTTTAGGGCCCAGGCAGCCAATGGTGGAGTGATTAAAATCTAAGATGCAGAAGAGGCCAGTATTAGAGGAGCGTAGAGATCTCAGAGGTGTGTAGGTCTGATTCTAGCGACTGGGGGGGGGCGAGCCCATGGAGGGATTTGAACACAAGGATGAGAATTTTAAAACCGAGGCATTGCCGGACCGGGAGCCAATGTAGGTCAGCGAGCACGGGGGCTGATGGGTGAGCGGGACTAGGTGCGAGTTAGGATACAGGCAGCAGAGTTTTGGATGAGCTGAATAGCTGGGTCTCGCTGTTATGTAAGTTGAAATAATGCTCAGTTCCGGTCGCCTAATGTTTAAAATCTAATAGAACCAAAACTGTTTTGGGCTTGAGTTGATTAGGGACCCTTGGAGGCCACGTATGAAGTTTACCTCAATGTTTCCATTCATTTGCATTTTCAGACCCATCAAACCCAGCTCCCCACTTCTTAAAGGTGCTGATTGACCCTAATTGATCCAGGAGTGTGTTTTTTTCTAATCTCTAACCCTGTTCAAAGTTTTGTACTTGTGTCCTCTAGTTCCAAACTGATTGTCCAAGTTAAACAACTTGATACACCAACTTCATCTGTACCTTTCATTGTTTTAACAATCTGGATTATGTCCCACGCATCGAAAATAAATTCAATCATTGAGACTTTTCTTCCCGACTGAATCCTTTAAAGAGTGAAATCATTTAGTCCCCTCTTTGGAACCGATAGGAAAATCGATCTTTGCTGAACAATTTTCTTTTTGCTCTGTGTCTAATTGTGGACTTTCATTTGACGCACTAACTGATGAATCCAGGAGTTGGCAGCAATGCGTTTTCATAAATGGCGTTAAGTATGAGTGTCCCAGTTTATAATTGTGTTTAAGTCCGTGTCAGAATGAAACGCTTTATTCCGGCTCTTATTTGCGTCATTATGAGCTGGACACACTCCAGAGCAAGTCTCCGTCTGATCGTCCAACATTCGTGGCTAATTGTATGTTTCAAACATGATAGCAGCTGCTAACCTGATGCCATTGGAAATATGGAAATCAAAGGGAAGCGCAATTTGTAAACGGGAAGGTTTTACTGCTTGGGAGAGACCCCTCTGTACCCAGGACAGTTTAATTACCTCTAGCCGTCCAATGCTTTTGTCCAAAATTCCTTTGTGCTAATGCAGTGGTTAACATGTTTGGGTTATGCACTGCATTAGACCAGCGCACAAAGGAATTGTTAAAGAACAAATTAAGCGGTGCGCTACCAGAGGTAATTATGTCCCGGGGGGGAGAAGGAGAGGCAGAGAGGAAAAGAAAGCAAGCATTAATGGAACCCCTTGTCGCGCATCCTCCGGGTGTCCCAAGGTGCTTTGTCCACCAGGAATTGCTTTGAAGTGCAGTTACTGTTGCTATGTAGGTAAAGCGCAGCAGGCATTTTGTACACAGCAAGATCCCACAAACAGCGATTAAGTGAGCGACAGGCAGAAAGAAACAACGAAAAAAGAAAGACAGAAGTTGCATTTCTATTGCAACTTTCACACCCTTAGAATGTTCCAAAGTGCTTTACAGCCAATGGAGTACTTTTGAAGTGTTGTGACTGATGTTTTAAGCAAGGAGATTTTCAGGTTCTACTCCCTGTGCCCAAGTCTATGTCATCTACGTATAACTGCGAATGATGGGTACCGTAGGTTATGTTACTGGACCAGTAACCTTAGAGGCTGGGACTGACAATCCAGTGGAACGCGAGATCCAAATCCCACCAGGGTCATTCGAGAAATTAAATTCAATGAAAAAAAAATCTACAATTAAAAAAGCTGGTCTCAGTAAAAGTGACCAGGAAGCTGTCGGATTGTCGTATAAACCCAACTGGTTCACTAATGCCCTTCAGGGAAGGAAACATGAGCCTATCTGTTACTCCAGCCTTACACTAAAGTGATTGACGCTTAACCTTCTCCAAAGTGGCCCAGCAAGCCACTGTCGTCAGAACAATTAGGGATGGGCAATAAACACTGGTTTTGCCAGAGATGCCCACAAAAACAAAAGTGGTCCCAGTACTATCGCCTGGTGTAAACCACTTCCAAACCTCCTCCTGTCTGAGCAACACCCATTCACGTTAACTCTTGATTCTTGGCCCGATATCCCCCTGCCTGACCAGGGCCTGGTCCTTGCTCTGCTCCCCCTGCCTGACCAGGGCCTGGTCCTCGCTCTGCTCCCCCTGCCTGACCAGGGCCTGGTCCACACTCTGCTCCCCCTGCCTGACCAGGGCCTGGTCCACACTCTGCTCCCCCTGCCTGACCAGGGCCTGGTCCACACTCTGCTCCCCCTGCCTGACCAGGGCCTGGTCCACACTCTGCTCCCCCTGCCTGACCAGGGCCTGGTCCACACTCTGCTCCCCCTGCCTGACCAGGGCCTGGTCCACACTCTGCTCCCCCTGCCTGACCAGGGCCTGGTCCACGCTCTGCTCCCCCTGCCTGACCAGGGCCTGGTCCACGCTCTGCTCCCTCTGACAGCCAGGGCCTGGTCCACACTCTGCTCCCTCTGACTGACCAGGGCTTTATCCTTGCTCTGCTCCCCCTGACTGACCAAGGCCTGGTCCACACTCTGCTCCCCCTGCCTGACCAGGGCCTGGTCCACGCTCTGCTCCCTCTGACAGCCAGGGCCTGGTCCACACTTTGCTCCCCCTGCCTGACCAGGGCCTGGTCCACACTCTGCTCCCTCTGACAGCCAGGGCCTGGTCCACACTCTGCTCCCCCTGCCTGACCAGGGCCTGGTCCTTGTTCTGCTCACCCTGCCTGACCAGGGCCTGGTCCTTGCTCTGCTCCCCCTGCCTGACCAGGGCCTGGTCCACACTCTGCTCCCCCTGCCTGACCAGGGCCTGGTCCACACTCTGCTCCCCCTGCCTGACCAGGGCCTGGTCCTTGTTCTGCTCCCCCTGACTGACCAGGGCCTGGTCCTTGCTCTGCTCCCCCTGCCTGACCAGGGCCTGGTCCTTGCTCTGCTCCCCCTGCCTGACCAGGGCCTGGTCCTTGCTCTGCTCCCCCTGCCTGACCAGGGCTTGGTCCACACTCTGCTCCCCCTGCCTGACCAGGGCCTGGTCCTTGCTCTGCTCCCCCTGCCTGACCAGGGCCTGGTCCACACTCTGCTCCCCCTGCCTGACCAGGGCCTGGTCCACGCTCTGCTCCCCCTGCCTGACCAGGGCCTGGTCCTTGTTCTGCTCCCCCTGACTGACCAAGGCCTGGTCCACACTTTGCTCCCCCTGCCTGACCACGGCCTGGTCCACACTCTGCTCCCTCTGACAGCCAGGGCCTGGTCCACACTCTGCTTCCCCCTGACTGACCAGGGCCTGGTCCACACCCTGCTCCATCTGACAGCCAGGGCCTGGTCCACACTCTGCTCCCCCTGCCTGACCGGGGCCTGGTCCTTGCTCTGCTCCCCCCTGCCTGACTCGGGCCTAGTCTTGGCTCTGTTGCCCCCTGAAATCCCAGGGCCTGGTCCTGCTGCCCCTGAAATCTCAGGGCCTCGGCTTGGCTCTTGTTGCCCCTGACAGCGCACAGCCTGTTCCTGGCTCTATTTCCCCCTGAAATCCAGGGCTGGTCCTGGTCCCAGGCCTCCTTGTAACCTACAGCCTAATCTTGGCCTTGCATTTCCTTGCCATCTACAGCTGTAGGTTAGAGGAGTGCGGTCAAGGTTGTGGGTGGTGGGTGGGTGGGGCAGAGGGCCGGAAATGATCAGCAACCTTTCTTAACAAGTCCCACATTAAGCACTGAGAAGGATACCACTTCGCCCACCTCTGCCCCTCTTTACATGGAGTGAATTACGGGATGAAGTTTGAATATCATTTGGTGTCCTATAGAAACCGAAGCCTGTCATGGCCTCTCTCCCAGGGCCTGCTGGGGAACAGTTTATTATCCTTCTTCACACTTGGTTGCATTTCACAATAAAACTTTTCATATCCTTTTACAGAACTAGATTGGACTGTTATAAACATTTACACCACGCTAACACATCATCTCCCTCACATCGGAATTTGTTAAATTCCCTTTCCAGATGAATATACCAGAGGAGATTACAAATATGATAGCTTTTCAGATTGTTGGAGCTGAAGAAATTAGTTTAGTGAGCGTTTACAGAGGCTAAATTGGAGCCATTAAATTGTGGATTAAATTGATGATACTTTCATTGTCTGTCTTTCAGTACCGCTGTAAAATCAATTAGCCATCACTATTCCATTCAGCTCGAAGTGTGATTGTCAGCGCTGGGCCCGGAGTGCTGGACCATCTAAGAGAGACAAAAAAAAAGGTTGGTGCGGCAGGGGGGGTTGATGCGGGGGGGGAGTGCAATTGTGTGGAAAGTACAAGGAGCAGAATACAATCTGTTGTTACCCTACTGACCAACACTGCCAGCCAGTGAGTGGCTAAAGCAAAGACTGAGAGCTTCACCGCACAGCACAGCACAAAGAGCTAACTGCTCACCCAGATCAGATAGACAATCATAGAATGACACGGCACGGAAGCAGGCCATTCGGCCCATCATGCCTGTGCCAGCACTCCGAAAGAGCTTTTCCAATCAGTCCCACTCCCCTCATCTCGTTCCCCATCACCCTGCAAACTATGCCTTTTCAAGTAGAGCTGCAATTCCCTTTTGAAAGTTACTATTGAATCCGCTTCCACCGCCCTTTTAGGCAGCGCATTACAGGCGTAAAAAGAAAGACCTGCATTTATGTAGCACCTTTCACAACCTCAGGACGTCCCAAAGCGCTTTACAGCCAATGAAGTGCTTCTTGAAGTGCAGTCATTGTTGTAATGTAGGAAACACAGCAACCAATTTGGGCACAGCAAGATCCCAAACAGCAATGTGATAATGACCGGGCCAGCTGTTTTTTTTTACTGAAGTTGGTTGAGGGTGAATATTGGTGAGCAATGTTCCCTTTAAGCTGCGCAGCTGCGCAGCGCTCCAGGGAACTCGCGCAGCCGGCTTGCCGGCTTTTCAATGCAAAAACCACGCGTGCGCGGTATTTCGAAGGGGCAGCGCACCCCCTTAAAGGGGCCGCGCAGCGACAAAAAAAATGACGGGGACATTGCCGGAGAGAACTCCCCTGCCCTTCTTTGAAATAATGCTTTGAGGTCTTTTACGTCCACCTGAGAGGGCAGACGAGGCCTCGGTTTAACGTGTCATCCGAAAAAATGTCACCTCCGACAGTGCAGCCTAGATTTTGGACTCCAAAGTCTCACAAGGCTATTCCAGTTTCTTTTACATAGAATTACACAGACTGTACATGATATCTGCATTTCTCCAATTCTGGCCTCTTGCGCATCCCCGATTTTTATTGCCCCACCATTGGCCTTCAGCTGCCTAGGCCCTGAGCTCCAGAATTTCCTCCCTAAACCTCTCCGCCTCTTCCTTCTTTAAGCCATTCCTTAAAACCTACCTCTTTCACTATCCTAATATCTCCTTATGTAGCTCAGTGTCAAATTTTGTTTGATGCACTGCAGCAACTCGCCAAGGCTTCTTCGGCAGCACCTCCCAAACCCGCGACCTCTTCCACCTCGAAGGACAAGGGCAGCAGGCGCATGGGAACACCATCACCTCCAAGTTCCCCTCCAAGTCACACACCATCCTGACTTGGAAATATATCGGCCATTCCTTCGTCGTCGCTGGGTCAAAATCCTGGAACTCCCTCCCTAACAGCACAGTGGGAGCACCTTCACCACACGGACTGCAGCGGTTCAAGAAGGCGGCTCACCATCACCTTCTCGAGGGCAACTAGAGATGGGCAATAAATGCTGGCCTTGCCAGCGACGCCCACATCCCAGGAACTAATATTTAAAAAAATAACACCCCTATAAAGCACCTTGGGACATTTGACGACGTTAAAGGCGCTATATAAATACAAGTTGTTGTTGTTGGACCCTTTATACAAAAGTCTTTGTTATAAATCTCATCATCAAGAAACTACTTATGAAATAACGCTGGACGGCCAGCTGGTGGCGCCGTCCAAGGAGTATAAATACTCGGGCGTGGGCCCAGCTTGCCAGGGACATTTTGTAAGACAAGGAGCTAGTGAAGTACAACTAGACTTCCATGTTCTGAAACAAGTTGATTAAAGCCTTGCTTTATACTCAAACCAAGTGTGTAGTGAGTTTTATTGCGTCAGTCATGATTGGGAATTTTTTAACACTTTTGTGAATATTTCTACAGGAGTAAGACTGAGCGAATTTAGACCCTCATGCAGTCTGTAAACCAGCTGGAGCTTCTCGCTCCTCCGCGGGGTCTACAGATCTACACCAACTCCGGCTTTGAAACGAAACACCCACCATTGCCCTGCAGTTCCACCTTTAAGGTCTTCACAGCATCGGGGCTCATCAGGACACAGTGAGTGCCAACGTTCTTGATCTTTAAAATTAAATAATTCTGAATGTTTGATAACCAAATTGATGCTTAATCATTAACTTTATTAAATAAGTGTCTTGTGCATGATGAACGCAGAATAATTGACTGGTTGCTCATCAATAACACTTTTAAATAATTGACTGCTGGTTTATCAATAACACTGCCTAATAATCGACAGGAGCTTTACCAATAAAACACGGGATAATTGGGGCTGCTCCTGAGTAATGCAACCTTCGACGGATTATTTCCATAAAGCAATACCTCTTGACATGTATCGTCCATTTATTGATGAAGTGGCAATGGATTATTAAATAGTAACTTTGTGTAATAAGTCATTTATTTATCAATAGTGTCATAGGCCTTCACGCCCAACATCACAAGAGCTGGTTGCAGGGAATACATAAAGGGATAATTCAATGGAGGAGCCCTGATTATATCACTAAACACCCAAGCTTGTTGTCTGATGACAATTGAGCTCTCCCATCTAGGCTGCGCCCTCTTTCCAGCCCAGTCCTATTCTCTCTGCCTTGCTGCTCCGGTTGGTGTTCCTTTGAACATTCCCCTCTGAATGGGCTATCCTTATACGCCTTTGTTCTCCCATACCGTCATCAAACCCGTTGTCCTGGCCAATATTTATCCCTCCACCCACACCAAAAAGCAGATTGCCTGGTCATTTATCTCATTCGCTGTTTGTGGGACCTTGCGGTGCGCCTATTGACTGCTGTGGTTTCCTACATTACAACAGTGACTACGCTTCGAAAAGTACTTCATTGGCTGTAAAGAGCTTTGGGACATCCTGAGGTTGGGAAAGGCGCTATATAAATGCAAGTTCTTTCTTTCATTTTTCATGTCAAAATCAAGACTCACCGTGCCATTTCCTACCCTACCTCATTCTGCACCAGGGCCTTAAGACTATGGATCTCCTCACCTCTCCCACTCTTCCCTTCCAGCGACAACCTACAGGCTTTTGAAACCCAACCTATTCACTTCAAGCTTCTCTTACTTATCTCCTACTCTTTTTAATCTTCGCGGTGTTTAGGCACTAAGGGCCTTTGTCCCTTCAGTTGGCTATCTTAATACGTTAAAAAAAAGCACCAGAAATGGTCCCGATTGATCCCCTTGTACTTCCTCCTCCCATTTACTTGATGTCTCACATCCATTGGGAATTCAGAGATGAGAATTCCCATCTGTTCCTCTGTGCAGAATCTCACATCAATGCACTGACAAATGCACATCCAATCCCTGCTATAAACTTCATCCCAACTTCAGTTCAATAGCCTACCTCTCATAAGCTTCTTTATCAAAAAAGAAAATACTACAGATGCTGGAAATCTGAAATAAAAACAGAAAATGCTGGAGACACTCAGCAGGTCTGGCAGCATCTGTGGCGAGGGAAACAGAGTTAACGGGCTGGATTTTCATTGAGTAGTCCCGCCTCCATCGAGTTGTGGCCAACCCACGCGATTTTCACTTGAGTGACCTTGTTGAGCCCGCCCAGTGGGCTCAGCAGGCCAAATAAGGGCCACCCGGCAACAGGTGACGTCACAGATTGGCATTTCATCTGTCAAGAGCTTTTGACAGATGAAATATCAGCGTTTGACAGCTCTTTGAAGCTGTCAAACATTGACAATCTGTACTCTAAGTTAATTCCTTCCTCTCAGGCTGATTTAGAGATCTCTCCAGAACAGAAAGCTGAATGCTGCAGATTTTGACAGATCTCGGCCATTCTGCTTTCTGTGCCGGTGAGATGAGGGACTCCCGAGACCTGAAGGAAGGAAGGCTGTAAAGGTAAGTAAAGGTAAGTAAAACTTCTTTAAACACTTTACACACACCAAACACACTTACCTCTGAACTCATGCACCCATCACTCACCTGAACACCAGACATCTCGAACCCTCCAAGCCCTTCAGCCCGACGGCCCGCCTCGCTAACTTGGCGTGGTTTGGAGCCATCGGGAATCCCACACTTCAGCAATAAAATTAGGGATTAGGCTAAAAACTGCCTGTTAACTACCTGTTAACAGGCAGTTAATTGGCACTAATCCCCTTCCCGCCTCGGGGAGGCGGGTCCCAGCACAGGTCGGGTACCCGCCTCCTGGGAAACTGGCATGGAGGCGGGTTGGGGGCGGGATGGGTTCGTGCCCCCCGATTTCGAGATTTTAATCCCCCACATGCCTCCAATCCCGCCTCCATGGCCCAATGAAAATCCTGCCCAACGTTTCAGGTCGATGAACTTTCGTCAGAACTGGAAAAAAGCAGGAAATGGAACAGATTTTAAAGCAAGTTTAGGGGCTGGGAAATGGGGGAGGGGATGAAAGAACAAAAGGGAAGGTCAGTGATAGGATAAAAGGCAGGAGAATTAAAGAGACATTAAGAGATATTCAAGGCAAAAGGAGATGGTAATGGGACAGGCTAAGCTTCTTTTTAATGGCTGCATGTAATGACAGCGCTATTCCCGGCCAGAATGGAGATGATTGGGTAATTTTCCCCCTTAATCACGCCGCATTGCTATGAGTGACTGGGATTGGTTTTATGCACATAATTTGTATTATGTAACTATCCTCCACTCACGGCATATTGCTGGAGAAATCACCTTGCTTTTATCGGGAGACTTTGCTGTAGTTTCGGTCATGAGTTCTGTTTGCTGGAGTTTGCAGAGATGCTGTTTAAATAGACTCTGTTTATTGTTTTCTGAGTAAATAGACTCTGTTTATTGTTTTCTGAGTAAATAGACTCTGTTTATTGTTTTCTGAGTAAATAGACTCTGTTTGCTATAAAATAAACTGTTTGCTGTGAGTCCAACCCTGCCTCCAACTCATTGGCTGACACAGTGGTATCAATAGACACGTGTTTTTTTTATACACGACATCCCTTACCGATACAAACTGCCTGCTCTTTTAATGCCCTCCTGAACAGGCCAAAGTTTGGATGATATGTTAAACTGAGATCAGGCGGCGACATCAGCTTAGTGTCTGATCCTGAAATTGAGCACCCCTGACGCTGCCGCACTCCCTTGGGGCTGCAGTGGAGTGTCAGCCTGGATTACGCACTCAAGGTCTGCTGTAGGACTCAAAGCCAAGGCCTTCTTGACTCAGACAAGAGTGCTACCAGCTGAGACAAGCTAACATCAAGGCACCCATTGTGTAATCCAAGCATTACTGGAATATAAATTCCTGGTTCAAGCATAAAATGCTCACCAATTATCTGCCACTTAATCCCCAGCAACACTAAATACAGTCACTCCACTGCCACGTTTTACCTGGAGGCAGCAACGCTTTTAGATTCTTGAACATTTTATATAAAGAGTCTATTTCTGATGCTGGTGTCTGTATTGAGTTGCTGAATGAATGATTCAACAAGCTGCGCTACAAAGATTTTCAAATGGACTATTTTTATCCATGATTTATAGAAATCCTGATCTAAATTTAATCCATTTCATTTGTGTTTTCAGGCATAAAAATGCCTCAGTTATTAATCTTGTTGCGTATTTGCAGCACATACATTACATTTCCTATGTTAAGCGTGGGCCATGGCTCAGTGGGCAGCACTCTCACTCTCCTAGCCATGAAGGTTGTGGGTTCGAGTCCCACTCCTACTGAGACTTGAGCACAAAAATCCAGGCTGACACTCCACCGCAGTGCCGAGGGAGCGCTGCACTGTCGGAGGCGCCGTCTTTCAGTTGAGATGTTAAACCGAGGCCCCAGCTGCCCTCTCGGGTGGATGTAAAAGATCCCGTGTCACTATTTCGAAGAAGAGCTGGGGAGGTGTCCTGGCCAATAGTTATCCCTCAATCAGCAGATTATCTGGTCATTATCACATTGCTATTCGTGGGACCTTGTTTTGCACAAATTGGCTGCCGCGTTTCCTACATTACAACAGTGACGACACTTCAAAAGTACTTCATTGGCTGTAAAGTGCTTTGGGACATCCTGAGGTCATGAAAGGCGCTATAGAAATGCAAGTTCTCCTTTTTTATGGGCACTTTAAGGGACACTGGGTAATATGGTAAATGCTAGAAGTAGCTGTTCTTTTGACTTTGGTTCCTCGTTAATTAAATCTCAGGATTGAAGGTGAGCAATTGGATTGTTCTCAAAACCTCTCTCAATACCAATCTCTAAATAAAATTAAGATCAGGTCATTCCTCTCTTGTTCCTTGTACACTCCAAAATATGGCATCCCACACACTCTCCTTCTGATAAAAAGAAAGGAAGACTTACATTTCTATAGCGCCTTTCACGACCACTGGATGTCATAGCCAATGAAGTACTGTTTGAAGTGTAGTCACTGTTGTAATGTAGGAAACGCGGCAGCCAATTTGCACACAGCAAGCTCCCACAGACATCAATGTGATAATGACCAGATAATCTGTTGTAGTGATGTTGGTTGAGGGATAAATATTGGCCCCAGGACACCAGGGATAACACCCCTGATCCTCTTTGAAAGAGAGCCATGTGATCTTTTACGTCCACCTGAGAGAGCAGACGGGGCCTCAGTTTAATGTCGCATCCGAAAGACAGCCCCTCCGACAGTGCCGCACTCCCTCAGTACTGCACTGGAGTGTCAGCCTAGATTTTTGTGCTCAAGTCTCTGGAGTGGGACTTGAATCCACAAACTTCTGACTCAGAGGCAAAGTGCTACCCACTGAGCCACAGCTGATTCCTCACTGTATTGCAATCGAGACTCACCACATCCAACTGATTCTTTTTCCATTGCCCGGATGCCCTCCCCTTTGTCGGTCTTCCCTCCCCTCTACAATCTGCGGGCTTTTAAACCCCAAACTTGCCCTCACCTAACCAGTTGCCCTCCCTGCTGTTTTTTTGCAACCTTGGGGGTGTCTTGAACTAAAAGCCCTGATTCTCCACCGAGGCATCTCATCAAATAAAAACATTACAGAATAAAAGAAAGAACTTGCATTTCTATAGCGCCTTTTACAACCTCAGGACATCCTAAAGCGCTTTACAGCCAATGAAGTACATCACTGGCGTAATGCAGGTTTAAACATCTGCCAGATGTTTGTTATCAGTATATATCAAGTATTTTTCCTCTTATAACTGTTATTGTTTGATGCACAGAGTGTGGTTGTGTAGTAGAGGCAACTTGGGCAAAGAAGATTGAGGCTGACAGTGATGTCGGACTTAAATGCATCATGTGATCCAGCCTTCAGTTTCAGTGTGTTGTTTCCAAACCAATTAGCAGCAAATGAACGATTTAACACACACTGTTCCTGCTTATCAGTCGACTGATGCCTCATCAATAATTAGATATCAAACATCGGGCAACGTTGATTTATGGAGATGTTACCGCCTATTGCACAGAGTCATGTGCCTGCCAAGTGTCCCCAGACACAAGTGGTTTATTAACCCTGGCTCAGTTGGTAGCACTCTTGCCTCTGAGTCAGAAGGTCGTGGGTTCAAAGCCCCTTCAGAGACTTGAGCCCATAATCCAGGCTGACACTTCAGCGCAGTACTGAGGGAGTGCTGCACTGTCAGAGGTGCCGTCTTTTGGATGAGACATTAAACCGAGGCCCAGTCTGCCCTCTGAGGTGGCCGTAAAAGATCCCATGGCACTATTCCGAAGAGGATCAAGGGAGTTCTACCCGGTGTCCTGGCCAAAATTTATCCCTCAACCAACATCACTAAAACAGATTATCTGGTCATTATCACATTGCTGTTTGTGGGAGCTTGCTGTGCTGTGCGCAAATTGGCTGCTGCCTTTCCTACATTACAACTGGAAAGGAAAGACATCCCCCAGCAATAAACAGAGAGGGGCAAAAATGTAGGAGTGTCCAACCAGAAGAAGGAGGGAGGCATTCTGGACGGAAATGGCCCAGAGAGTCCTGCGACTGCCAGGATGGTGGCAGGCAAACTAAATGGACCTTGGACTTTTCTCGTCTAGCATTTCCTATGTTCTCTGATCTGGTGAGTTTGGCCACTAGTCCATGGCCAGCTTTTCTTCCCAATCAAGCAGAGAGTCTCACGTCCCTCCAGTCAAGGAGTGTGGACGTTGTCTCGCAGGGTGGATTGTTGCTGATCCCGGGCTTGTTGTGCATTACTTTGGTTGGCCATCTACCTAAGAACTGCGGTATAGATTGCCAGTGTAATAGAACAGCTTAGGTATATTACAGAGTGGTGGCGACTGGTCAGTCTGTGTTATTTATTTGTGCCTGTTTATTAGTTGGCAATTCATAGAAAATACAAAAGGCCTGACTCTAAAACAGGTTAGGTTCCAGGATACATCTGATCCCTGCCTTGGTTGTCTAGGGTTGAGCTTGAACCAGTTAGTTGGCCATCACGGGACTCTGCTGAAGTAAGTTAAGCCTTGCTCAGTTTGGTTTCTCCCAAGAGGAGCCTGGTTTAGAATGTGCCTTCAGCTGCCTGAGCTCTGGAATTCCCTCCCTGAACCTCTCCACTTCTTTCTCCTCCTTTAAGACGCTCCTTAAAACCTATCTCGTTGAACAAGCTTTTGGCCACCTGCCCTAATAGCTCCTTATGTGGCTCAGTGTCAATTTTTGTTTGATAATCGCTCCTGTGAAGCAGCTTGGTACGTTTTATGATGTTAACATAGAAACTAGGAGCAGGAGTAGGCCATTCGGCCCTTTGAGCCTGCTCCGCCATTCAACGAGATCATGGCTGATCATCCAAACCCTAGCACCCGGTCCCTACACCAACAGCCATCCCACCCAAGCCCTATCCCCGTAACCCCACGTATTTAATCCCCCCTAACACTAAGGGCCAATTTTTATTTTATTTTTTATCATGGCCAATCAACCTAACCCACACATCTTTGGACTGTGGGAGGAAACCGGAGCACCCGGAGGAAACCCACGCAAACACGGGGAGAATGTGCAAACTCCACACAGACAGTCACCCGAAGCCGGATTTGAACCCGGGTCCCTGGCGCTGTGAGGCAACAGTGCTAACCACTATGCCACCGCATAGTTAACAACAACTTGTATTTATATAGCGCCTTTAACATAGTAAAACATACGAACATACGAATTAGGAGCAGGAGTAGGCCACTTGGCCCTTCGAGCCTGCGCTGCCATTCAATAAGATCATGGCTGATCTGATTACTCCACATTCCCGCCTACCCCCGATAACCTTTCACCCCCTTGCTTACCAAGAATCTATCTACCTCTGCCTTAAAAATATTCAAAGGCTCTGAGGAAGAGAGTTCCAAAGACTCACGACCTTCTGTGAGAAAAAAATTCTCCTCATCTCTGTCTTAAATGGGCGACCCCTTATTTTTAAACAGTGACCCCTAGTTCTAGATTCTCCCATCCTTTCCACGGAGGTTGCCATCCTTTCATGCGCCAACGCCTCCACAAAGGCTCTGCTCATGCTAGCGATGGACTCCTCCATTCACTCCACGCTCGCAGTGACCCTGGAGACAAAACCTGCCAGAGACTCCTGCACCTGTTCCCGGAGTTCCAGCATCGCTTTCCTTCTGGATGGACCCGGAGGCACAGGGTCGACATGCAGCGGAGCCGAGCTGGGAGAGTCCTGCGCCCTCCGACTAGGACTCTCCATTTCTGTCCCTGTCTCCACCATCTGCTGATGCTCACTTGTGAGCTGTGATACACCAGGTGACAACACTAGTCTATCCCCCGAAGGTCCCACCGAGGCGCTGCACAGGGGTATTTTAAGACAAAAAAAAATTTGACACCGAGCCACATAGGATAAATTAGGACAGGTGACCAAAAGCTTGGTCAATGAGGTAGGTTTTAAGGAACGTCTTAAAGGAGGAAAGAGAGGCAGAGAGATTTAGGCAAGGAATTCCAGATGCGGGTTAAAGGCGCTATATAAATGCAAGTTTTTGTCGTGTTGTGAACAACAGTGTGCTGTCAAGCCGTATAAAGTTAGAACATCTGGCCCACTGGTACCCCAAGCCTCCCAGTCGAGCATCCAGCTGTGCTTTGAATGTGTATAAAGGTGGAGGTTCCTATCAGCGTAGTTCAGGTCAGATTGGTTGGAATTTCTATCCTTGTGTCTCTATGACCCGATCGGATGCACCGGCTGATCTTTAACCATCTTCTTTTCCGCATATCTCTATCCTGCCTTTTCAGATCATTCCACACATTTATCACTCTCTGCCTGTATTTTTTGTTAGCTCGTATCTACGACCTCTGGCCCCCTCTACCCTTGATTGTTAAGTATTTAGACAATTAACCGTGAATATAATCTTTAAAACAGCTAGGTCAAATAAAGGCTAAATTCACTGATTCACACTCATTCATGTGAGTGGGCAACACTTAAAGCAGCGCTACCTAATGACGGCAGTCGTTAGCTTCTGTACTAATTTCACTAATTTCACCTAGTTTGTCTGAGCCTTTTGTTAAGTGGCATTTTACTTGGTGTAGTGGCCATTACAGCAGCTGAGACACTCAGTCATGTCCTAGGGTGCAGTTTTTTTCTTGGAAACACTTGTATTTATAGTATGCTCGGTCACATCTCAGGTTGTCTGCCATGGCTCAGTGGGTAGCGCCCTCGCCTTCTGAGTCAGAAGGTTGTGGGTTCAAGTCCCCACTCCAGAGGCTTGAGCGCATAAATCTAGGCTGACGCTCCCAGTGCAGTGCTGAGGGAATGCTGCACTGTCGGAGGTGCCGTCTTTTGGATGAGACGTTAAACCGAGGCCCCGTCTGCTCTCTCGAGCGGATGTAAAAGATACAAGGCACTATTTTGAAGAAGAGCAGGGGAGTTCTCCCCAGTGTCCTGGTCAATATTTATCCCTCAATCAACATCACTAAAACAGATTATCTGGTCATTATCACATTGCTGTTTGTGGGACCTTGCTGTGCGCAAATTGGCTGCTGTGTTTCCTACATTACAACAGCGACTACACTTCAAAAAGTACTTAATTGGCTGTAAAGCACTTTGGGACGTCCTGTGGTTGTGAAAGGCGCTATATAAATGCAAGATCTTTCTTTTTATCTTACATAGAAATGACAACATGGAAGCAGGCTGTTCAGCCCAACCAGTCCCTGTTGCTGTTTATCCTCCACACAAGCCGTATCCTAATTCCATGTGCCCGGTCAGTTCCCATATCCTTTTATTCCCCGTTTTCCTTAAACTGCCTGTCTAACCCTATCCTTAAATGTTGACATGGTTTCCACCTCATCCACCTACTCATCCCACCGCCTCACAACCGGCTGTGTGACCAACAGGTTTCTGCTCCTCTCTGTCCTAAATCTTTTACATTTAGACTTATATCTGTGTCCCCTTGTTCTAGACCCTTCAGAAACATCCCAAACTGCTCCATATACCACAAATGCCTTTGAAGGGCAGTGCTGCTGGTGAACTGTGGGCACATTTAGTGCCAACTGCTGTCCAGCAATGGGATACAGTCCCATTGCGATATGCTTTTCCGTGGGGTCTACAGTGTAAAGATGATCGCTCAGCCAAGTGCTCGCTGAGTAGATGCTAGGACCCCAAAATTACAATCAGGCTGTGGTAGACCTCTCCTAGCCCGGCAACCCTCCAGGATCTCTGCACTCCTCCAACTCGGGCCTCTTGAGCATCCCCCACTCCCTTCGCCCCTCCATTGGCAGTCGTGCCTTCAGCTGCCTGGGCCCTAAGCTCTGGAATTCCCTCCCTAAACCTCTTCACCTCTCTCTCCTCCTTTAAGACGCTCCTTAGAACCTACCTCTTTGACCAAGCATTTGGTTACCTGTCCTAATAGCTCCTTCATTGGCTTGGCATCAATTTATGTTTGATAATGTTCGCTGTGAAGCGCCTTGGGACTTTTTACTAGATTAAAGGCGCTATATAATTCCAAGTTGTTGTTGGTACTCTCTCTGTCTCTGTCTCTGTCTCTTTCTCGCTCACTCCTCCATCCCTAGTAACCCAGATGTTTGTTGCCTTCTCTGCTCAGCGTGTAACACAGCTGTCAGGCTTTGTGAGATGCAGGTTAAGATCCCATGAGGTGATAATTATTCTTATCTAATTCTCATCTTGTAATGAGATCTGAGTGAGCGCCCCTGTCTAAGTCTCTCTGTAGTCAGAGTGTATTTGCCTTCAGTAAGCTATGTGTGGAGATGCAAATTGAATTGTGGCTTTAATCTGATATTTGCTCTGTGTTCTGGTGTCTAGCAATTTCAGCCTTGCACCAATACAAACCATCAGGTGTGATCTGGCGTGATCTGGCGTGATGCAGCGTGATCTGGCATGATCCGATTGCGGAGTTCGGGTTAGGGAAATGGTGGGAGGAATATCTCCCACTGCTCCGGTTTAAGGCGCGGAACAAAGCTTGAGGAGTCCTCGGGGTCTCTAAGGGCATTAGAACACACAAAGCAGGCCTCTTTGTGGTTGGTATTCCAAACTCTCCAGTATTCAGTAGTGGTACAGATCGCTTCGAAAGCATTGACTCTTTACCGAGGTGCAGTTTGCTCGCCATCCTTAAGTACCCATGTAGCCATTCTTACTTCGAGAGCCACTGGCCATTCCACTGCAGGGGGCATCACAGCCGAGCCCAATCCTGCGCCCAAGTGACAACCGGATGTGCCCAGTTTCCAACGAGGGTCCCTGGATCGTGATCAGGCCCAGTGGCCCTGGCTGACTAACCCCGCCCCTGACCCCGGGGCACGAAGGTCACTTGCAACACCCCAAAACGCTGCCCCATTTGCGATCGGCTCAGGAAGGGAACCGTATCCCGCAGCCTCGTGTTCTGCACTGCTCAGTTTAAAGGCGCAACCTGTTAGGCTGCAAGCTTTTAAAATCTACTGATCTCCAGTGTGGATGCGGAGGAGCAGGAGTGCGACCCCCACCCCCCCGCCCCACCCCCCGACCTCACATTCAAAGGAGCCGGGCTGCTGCTGACCACCTCTCCCCCCCTCCACCCCGATCGGCACATCCAGTGTCGGGTGCACCTCGGGTCCTCACCATTCGGCCGCAGGGATCATTCTCCGCGAAACAGACGGCAGCACAGTGGCCGCCCGTTATACACCTTCTGTCGACAGTGAAAACTGCCCCCACCCAGTCGGGGACGCTTGACAAGACGCTGAAGAAATGCAAGTCATTGTCTCTCTCCTGCTGTTTGCTGGGCTCTTGCCTGTAGGTTAATTCCGAGTTCATCTCCCGATGTTGCTGCTGTCCATCCAGCTGACAATAGCTCTCCCGGTGGCTGAGTGGGTAAATACATCCAGTATCATCCAACAATAACGTGCATTTACATAGGATTACATGGGATATACGGCAAAGACCAGGCCATTCGGCCCAACCAGTCCATGCCGGCATTTATGCTCCACTCGAGCCTCCTCCCGTCTTTCCTCATCTAAATCTATCAGCATAACCCTCTATTCCCTTCTCCCTCATGTGCTTGTCTAGCCTCCCCTTAAATGCATCTATACTATTCACTTCAACCACTCCCTGTGGCAGCGAGTTCCACATTCTCACCACTCTCTGGGTAAAGAAGTTTCTTCTGAATTCCCTATTTGATTTCTTGGTGACTATCTTATATTGATGGCCTCTAGTTATGCTCTTCCCCACAAGTGGAAACATTCTCTCTGTATCCAGTCTATCAAAACCTCTCATAATTTTAAAGATCTCTATTGGGTCACCCCTCAGCCTTCTCCTCTTTTCAAGAGAAAAGAGACCCAGCCTGTTCATCCTTTCCTGATACGTATACCTTCACATTTCTGGTATCATCCTTGTAAATCTTCTCTGCACCCTCTCCAGTGCCTCTATATCCTTTTTATAACACGGTGACCAGAACTGTACGCAGAACTCTAAGGCCTAAAAATTCAGTTGCTTTGCGCCTGGGCGCAGCACCGCCAACGCCTCCCGCAAAATTCAACAGGAGGTTAGCGGTAACCGTTAGCACGGCGCTGAGCCACCAGTGATGACATCATCGCCGTGCGCTGCGCCCCTCTCGCGCCCCGGCCGCGATCTTCGGTAGCGCCCCCTGACTTACCGCCGGATGCTATGTCCGATGGGGTCAGGGGGGGCCGACCTGCGGCCAGAGCGGCGCAAATTAAAGGGGAGGTGCTGGGCGGCCATTTTTGTTGCTGGCCACCGGCCAGCACCTGCCCCCTCTGCCGTCCCCGGCCTCCTCTGCAGCCCCCCACCCCCTGCGGAGTGCCGGCTGCGCTCCGTGAGCCCGGCACTTCTCTTGAGTGCCGGACTCTTTTGCTGGCACTCCGATCCCTGGTGGCCCAGCTGGGCCCCGGCTCACGATGCACTAGGCCCCTCCCCTTTAAGAAGGGGAGGAAGGCCATGCGCTGTGGCACGTAGCGCTGCGATATTCACTTGCAGCGTCCCAAGTGAGAGGCGGGGTGCTTCCAGTAGCACCCCGCTTCCCTCTTGGACCGCCACTGGTGAAGTTTGGCCACGGGGGCGCTAATTTTTTTGGGACGCTGAAAGTAGCGCCCCGGCGAAGTTAGCGCCCCAAAGGGGGCGCGACTCAATTTTTCCCCCTAAGTGTGGTCTAACCAAGGTTCGATACAGGTTTAGCATAACTTCCCTACTTTTCAATTCTATCCCTCTAGAAATAAACCCTAGTACCTGGTTTGCTTTTTTTATGGCCTTGCTAACCTGTGTCGCAACTTTTAGTGATTTGTGTATTTGTACTCTGAGATCCCTTTGTTCCTCTACCCCACCTAGACTCGCACCCTCCAAGTGATAAGTGACCTCCCTATTCTTCCTACCAAAATGTAATACCTCACATTTATCTGTGTTGGACTTCATTTGGCAATTATTTACCCATTCTGCAAGTTTATTAATGTCCTCCTGTAATTTGTTGCAGTCCTCCTCAGTATTGACTATCTCCCCCTCCCCCCCAATTTGGTGTCATCCGCAAATTTAGAAATTGTGTTTTTGATTCCAAAGTCTAAATCGTTAATAGAAATTGTGAACAGCAGTGGTCCCAGCACTGATCCTTGTGGAACACCACTACCCACCTTCTGCCACTGTGAAAAGCTACCCTTTACCCCTACTCTCTGCTTTCTATCTTGAAGCCAGCTAGCTATCCATTCTGCTACTTGTCCCCTGACTCCGCATGCTCTGACTTTCTTCATCAGTCTATTATGGGGTATCTTATCGAAGTCCTTTTGAAAATCTAGATAAATTACTTCTACTGCAATATCCTTGTCTACTCTCTCTGTTACCTCTTCAAAAAATTCAGTGAAGTTGGTCAAGCAAGACTTTTCCTTTTGAAATCCATGCTGACTATTCATTACTATGTTTTTGGTTTCCAGATGTTCTTCTATTTTCTCCTTTAGTAGGGATTTCATTATTTTTCCTACCACCGATGTTAAGCTGACTTGTCTATAATTCCCTGGACATGTTCTATCCCCCTTCTTAAATATAGGTATTACGTTAGCTATCTGCCAGTCCTCTGGCACTACACCTTTTTCTAATGAATTATTAAATATGTGTAGTAATGCCTCTGCTATCTCTTCCCTAGATTATTTTAAAATGCGTGGATGCAATCCATCAGGGGTTTTATCCTCTTTGAGTTTGATTAGTTTATTTAATATATCCCCTCTTTTTATTTTAAATGCACTTATCTCATTACTAATCTCATCATCCAATGTCATGTCCACCTGTTCTATCTCCCTGGTAAATACTGAAGCAAAATAATTAATTAATATTTCTACTATCTCTCTATCGTTATCTGTGGTATTATCCTGTCTATCCCTTAATGGCCCTATTCCCATCCCAACCTTCCTTTATTTATTGATGTGCCCATAAAATATTTTACTATTTTGTTTTATGTTCCTTGATAATTTAATTTCATAGCTCCTCGTTGCCTTCCTAATTGTTTTGTTGACTTCTCTCCTAATCTCTTCGTATTCTCCCTTATCATGCACTCCCCTGCTGTTTATGTACTTAATGTATGCCTCTTTCCTTACCCTCAATTGTTCTCTTATTGCTTTATTCCTCCATGGAGTCTCATTAGTGTTTAGTTTGTTCTTTCCTTTTAGCAGAATATATTTTTCCTGCACTCTGTTGAACACCATTTTAAATGTTTCCCATTGCTGTTCTACATCGTTGTTTGCCAATATTTTTGCCCATTTTATTTTCCCAAGTTCTATTCTCAGCCCCTCAAAATCAGCTTTTCTCCAATCTATTAACTTGGTTTTCATCATATTTATGTCCTTCTCAATTATCATCTTAAAGCGTATTATATTATGGTCACTATTGGCTAGATGTTCCCCTACTTTTACTTCTCTTATCTGCTCTGGTTCATTCTATTTACTAGATCCAATAGCGAATCCTCCCTTTTTGGGCCTTTTACATATTCGGTTAGAAAGGAGCCCTGTACACATTGTAAGAACTCCATTCCCTTATCCCCTTTACCTACCTCTTCTGCCCAATTAATATCGGGGTAGTTGAAATCCCCCATGATTATTATTCTATGTTTTTTACTCATTTTTCTAATTTGTCTGTATAGTTATTCCTCCACCTCCCTTCCACCATTAGGTGGTCTGTAGACTACACCTATTAGTGTGATTTATTCTTTATTATCTTTTATCTCGATCCATATGGATTTTATTTTTGTCTTGCTGATATCTGCATCACTTTTTTCTACTGCCATTATGTTATCCCTAATAAGTACAGCTACTCCACCTCCCCCTTTTCCCTCTCTATCTTTTCTAAATATGTTATACCCTGCAATGTTTAATTCCCAGTCCTGATTTTTCTGTAGCCATGTCTCAGTAATCCCTACTATGTCTGTTTCCTCACAACGCATGATTGCCTCCAGCTATCCTGTTTTATTACAGACACTGTACAGACAGTTTAACTCATTTTTAATAGGATTTCCTCTCACTTTATCTTTAACCATATTTTTAGGCTTCTGGGGGGCAAACTTGGGTTGTGCCCCCTTCGAGGTGCTAACTTCGCTGGGGCGCTACTTTTAGCGCCCAAAAGAGTTAGCGCCCCCGGTGCCCAAAGTTCACTGGTAGCGTCCCAAGAGGGAGGCGGGACGCCACTGGAAGCACCCCGCCTCCCTCTTGGGGCGCTACCAGTGAATATCGCGATGCTATGTGCCGCAGCACATGGCGGTACTGCAGGCCTTCCTCCCCTTAAGGCTAAAGGGATCAAGGGATATGGGGAGAAGGCAGGGACAGGGTACTGAGTTTGGATGATCAGCCATGATCTCATTGAATGGCGGAGCAGGCTCAAGGGGCCGAATGGCCTACTCCTGCTCCTATCTTCTATGTTTCTATGTTTCTATGTTTTCTATGTGACCAGCTGGACCACCAGGGATCGGAGTGCCAGCAGAAGAACCCGGCACTCAAGAGGAGTGTCGCACTCACAGAGCGCAACCGGCACCCCATGGGGGAGCTTCACAGGAGGCCAGGGACGGCAACGGGGGGCAGGTGCTGGCAGGTGGCCAGCAACAAAAATGGCCGCCCGGCACCTCCCCTTTAATTTGCGCCGCCCCGGCTGCAGGTAGGCCCCCCCTGACCCTGTCGGACATAGTGTCTGGCGGTACGTCAGGGGGCACTACTGAAGATCGTGGCCGAGGCGCGAGCGGGGCGCTGCGCACGGCGATTACGTCATCGGCGGTGGTGCAGTGCCGTGGGGCGCTAACAGTTACCGCTGCCACTAACATCCCACAGAATTTCGCGGGAGGCGTTAGCGGCGCCGCGCCCAAGCGCTAGTTGCATTGCGCCCCATTAGCGCCCATAAATAGTGCTATGGAACGAGGGGGGGGAAAATTTGGATGAGGCGCAAATCAACGGAATTTTTCCCCCCTGTTCCATAACACTATTTATGCCCTTGCCATCAATGTCCTCCCTTACTTTCCTCTGCTCTCTTTTCCTGTTTTGTTTATAATTATGCTGGTTATGTTTCTTGTAGATCCCTCCCCCCATCATAAAAACAAATGATGAATCTCATATTTAACCCCTTCTCTGTTGCATGAACCGAAACCCTTGACATAACAAATGTTAGAATAATTATCACATCACTGCTTAACAAAATGCACCAATGCACCCCATTTATACAGCGGCTTTAACGTAGTAAAACGTCCCACGGCGCTTCACAGGAGCGATTATCAGACAAAATTTGACACCGAGCCACATAAGGAGATGTTGGGACTGGTGACCAAAAACTTGGTCAGAGAGGTAGGTTTTAAGGAGCGTCTTAAAGGAGGACAGAGAGGTGGAGAGGTTTGGGCAGGGAATTCCAGAGCTTAGGGGATAGCAAAATACTGCAGATGTTGGACATCCGAAATAACAACAGAAAATGCTGGAAAAACTCAGCAGGCCAGGCAACATCCGTGGAGAGAAATTTGAGTTGACGTTTCGGGGCGAACCCTTCTTCAAAACTGGAAAGAAAAGAAAATAGATCGAAGGCAGGGCTGCGATCGGACAAAAGAAGTGAAAGAAACAAAAGAGTGTAAAAGAGCTAGACGAGATGGTAATAGGCTGAGATTAGGTGTAAAGTGTACTGGCAGGGCAAGAGATAGCTGCCAGGTGTGAGAGAGAAACAAAAGGAAAGGGGGGGGGGAAAGGAGTGGAAAAATTACAAGAAAAAATGAAATAGGGGCCGAGGTTATGATCTGAAATTGTTGAACTCGATATTGAGTCCGGAAGACTGCAGAGTGCCTAATCGGAAGATGATTTGCTGTTCCTCGAGTTTACGTTGAGCTTCCGTGGAACAATACAAGAGGCCAAGGACGGTGAGGTCCGAGTGGGAATGGAGCGGTGAATTAAAATGACAGGCAACCGGAAGCTCGGGGTCACCCTTACGGACTGAACGGAGGTGTTCCGCAAAGCGGTCACCCAATCTGCGTTTGGTCTCCCCAATGTAGAGGAGACCGCATCATGAGCAGCGAGTACAGTATATTAAATTGCGAGAAGTACAAGTAAATCGCTGTTTCACCTGGAAGGGGTGTTTGGGGCCCTGGACAGTGGGAAGGGGGGAGGTATAGGGGCAGGTGTTACATCTCCTCCGCTTGCACGGGAAGGTGCCAGGCGAAGGGGAAGGACTGTTTGGGGTGATAGAGGAGTGGACTAGGGTGTCTCGGAGGGAGCCATCCCTACGGAATGCTGAAAGGGGAGGGGAGGGGAAGATACGTTTGGTGGTGGGATCACTTTGGAGGTAGCGGAAATGCCGGAGGATGATCCGTTGAATGTGGAGGCTGGTGGGGTGAAAGGTGAGGACAAGGGGAACCCTATCATGGTTCCGGGAGGGAGGGGCAGGGGTGAGGGCAGAAGTGCAGGAGATAGAACTGACACGGTCGAGGGCAGTGTCAACCACGGTAGAGGGGAATCCTCGGTTGCGGAAAAAGGAAGACATGTCGGAAGCACTGGTGTGGAAGGTGGCATCGTCAGAGCAGATACGGCGGAGACGGAGAAACTAGGAGAATGGAATAGAGTCCTTACAGGAAGCGGGGTGGGAGGAAGTGTAGTCCAGGTAGCTGTGGGAGTCAGTGGGCTTGTAGTGAATATTGGTCGATAACCTATCCCCAAAGATGGAGACGGAGAAGTCGAGGAAGGGAAGGGAAGAGTCAGAGATGGACCATGTGAAGGTGAGGGAAGGGTGGAAATTGGAGGCAAAGTGAATGAAATTGTCAAGTTCGGGGCGAGAGCAGGAAACGGCACCGATACAGTCATCAATGTATCGGGAAAAGAGGTGAGGGAGGGGACCCGAGTAGGACTGGAACAAAGATTGTTCCACATAGCCCACGAAAAGGCAGGCATAGCTAGGACCCATGCGGGTACCCATGGCAACACCTTTGATTTGGAGGAAATGAGTGGAGTTAAAGGAGAAGTTGTTCAATGTGAGAACAAGTTCAGCCAGGCGGAGGAGTGTGGTGGTGGATGGGGACTGGTCGGGCCTCTGTTCAAGGAAGAAGCGGAGCGCCCTCAGGCCATCCGGGTGGGGGATGGAGGTGTAGAGGGATTGTACGTCCATGGTGAAAAGGAAGCGGTTGGGGCCAGGAAACTGGAAACTGTTAAAGTGGCGGAGGGCGTCCGAAGAGTCGTGGATGTAGGTGGGAAGAGACTGGACAAGGGGAGAAAAGATAGAGTCAAGATAGGAAGAGATAAGTTCCGTGGGGCAAGAACAGGCTGAAACGATGGGTCTACCAGGGCAGTCCTGTTTGTGGATCTTGGGAAGGAGGTAGAAGCGGGCTGTGCGGGGTTGGGAACTATGAGGTTGGTGGCAGCGGGGGGAAGATCTCCAGAGGAGATGAGGTCAGTGACAGTCTTGGAAACGGTGGTTTGATGTTCGGTAGTGGGGTCATGGTCCAGGTGGAGGTAGGAGGAGGTGTCGGAGAGTTGGCGTTCAGCTTCCGCTAGGTAGAGGTCAGTACGCCAAACAACAACAGCACCACCCTTGTCAGCGGGTTTAATGACAATGTCAGGGTTGGATCTAAGAGAATGGAGTGCTGCAAGTTCAGAGGGAGGTAGGCTGGAGTGAGTGAGGGGAGCAGAGAAATGGAGACGGCCGATGTCACGGCGGCAGTTAGCGATGAAAAGATCTAGAGAGGGTAAGAGGCCAGGGGGAGGGGTCCAGGTAGAACGGGAATTCTGCAAGCGGGAGAAAGGGTCAGTTGTGCGGGGGGAAGACTCCTGACCAGAGAAGTGGGCACAGAGACGAAGGCGGCGGAAAAAGAGCTCAACATCGTGCCGAGCTCGAAATTCATTGAGGTGGGGGCGTAAGGGGATGAAGCTCAGGCCTTTGCTGAGGACTGATCGTTCAGGGTCAGAGAGTGGAAGGTCAGAGGGGATAGTGAAAACGCGGCAGGGGGTGAGATTGGGAGAAGGGGGGTCAGAGGCAAGTGAAGGGGAAGAAGGTTCCGGAGGGGCGTTGGTGTCCAAGAGTTGATGAAGCTTGTGATCCTTGACATCGGAAAGGAAGAAAAAAAGTTTTTTGTTGAAGCGTCGGAGGAGTCGAAGGATGAAATGGAACTGTGGACCCGGACAGCTTTGAGATAGAGTGCGCCGGTGTTGCTGAAGAGAGAAGTCGAGAGTGTTCATGTGGCGCCGCATGGCGTTGAGCGTTGAGCCCTGCCTTCGATCTATTTTCTTTTCTTTCCAGTTTTGAAGAAGGGTTCGACCCGAAACGTCAACTCAAATTTCTCTCCACGGATGTTGCCTGACCTGCTGAGTTTTTCCAGCATTTTCTGTTGTTATTCCTGAGCTTAGGGCCCAGGCAGCTGAAGGCACGGCTGTCAATGGTGGAGAGATTATAATCGGGCATGCTCAAGAGGTCAGAATTGGAGGAACACCGAGATCTCGGAGAGGTTCTGAGCTAAACAGGCCGGAAGGTCACAGGATTCGATCCCCATCTTGTGCTGGATTGGCTGATAGAAAAAATGAACTTGCATTTTTATAGCGCCTTTCACCACCTCAGGATGTCCCAAAGCGCTTTACAGCCAATGAAGTACTTTTTGAAGTGCAGTCACTGTTGGAATGTGTGAAACGTGGCTGCCAATTTGCGCACAGCAAGCTCCCACAAACAGTAATGCCCAGATCATCTGCTTTTTTTAGCGATGTTGATTGAGGGATAAATATTGGCCAGGACACTGGGGTGAACTCTGCTGCTCTTCTTCGAAATAGTGCCGTGGGATCTTTTACATCCACCTGAGAGAGCAGATGGGGCCTCGGTTTAACGTCTCATCCGAAAGACGGCAGCTCCAACAGTGCAGCACCCCCTCAGTACGGCGCTGGAGTGTCAGCCTAGATTATGTGCTCAAGTCCCATGGAGTGGGATTCTAAACCCTCAACCTTCTGACTCAGAGAGTGAGAGTGCTGCCCACTGAGCCACGCCTGACACCGCTCAAAGAAAATTGGAACGACAATGGGTACTCGTCCACTCGTGTGGCCATTCTCAACTGCGCGAGCCAAAGCAGATGTTGGCTAGCCATTCCACCGCAGGGGGCATCACAGCCGAGCCCAATCCTGCGCTCAAGTGGCAACCAGATGTGCCCAGTTTCCAACGAGGGTCCCTGGATGGTGATCAGGACCTCAATGAGGTAAACAGTGTTCACAGTAAATACAAAAAATAAATAAATGCGCCCCTCGTAGCCTTTACCAGCATGGGATTGCAAGCTGTGACACCAGGGTGGGCGGGTAAGCAAAGCCAAGCATCTGGACGACACTTGTGTCTGGCTCCCTGAACGGCTTCGCCACATCATCTGTCAGTCCGAGCAGCCGAAGACTGCCTGGGAATCACTTCGCCCCCCCCACCCCCCGCCCCACACCCAAACCTACCATCACAATCCGAAACAGGACAGGTCAGCCAGGTTCATGAGAATCGGAGGCTGGCCGCCTTCTCACCTTCTAGTGTACGACACCAGCAAACAATCTCAAAGCTAAAGGAAAGGAAAGAAGGAGAGCCCAGCGTTCGAAGGAGCTTCGCGTGGGAACCTGGCATCACATTACAGCCAGGCCGGTGTCTGCACTGATGCAGCAGTCAAATAAATAATCAGGAGCAACCGCCAGTCAAAGCCAGCATGCACCAGCCCCCAAATTATCAATTTCTTCTTCAAAAAAAGTGAAATCTTGGGTTAAGTATTCAATAATGGACAGTTTGAGAATTTACAGGCTTGAATCTAATCCAGTGGTTCGGGTGGTTCGTACATAGAATAACAGATACCCGGGAGTGAGTTACAGGCTGGAATCTAATCGAGGGGTTCAGGGGGTTTATATATAGAATAACAGATACCCAGGAGTGAGTTACAGGCTGGAATCTAATCGAGGGGTTCAGGGGGTTTATATATAGAATAACAGATACCCAGGAGTGAGTTACAGGCTGGAATCTAATCGAGGGGTGAGGGGGGTTTATATATAGAATAACAGATACCCGGGAGTGAGTTACAGGCTGGAATCTAATCGAGGGGTGAGGGGGGTTTATATACAGAAGAACAGATACCCAGGAGGGAGTTACAGGCTAGAATCTAATCGAGGGTTTCAGGGTGGCTTATATATAGACTAGCAGATGCCCAGGCGTGAGTTACAGGCTGGAATCTAAGCGAGGGGTTCGGGGTGGTTTATCTATAGAATAGCAGATGCCCGGGAGTGAGTCACAGGCTGGAATCTAATCGTGGCATTCGGTGGTTTATATATAGAATAACAGGTGCCAGGGAGTGAGTTACAGACTGGGATCTAATCGAGGAGTTCGGGTGATTTATATACAGAATAACTGATAGCCGGGAGTGAGTTACAGGCTGGAATCTAATCGACGGGTTTGGGGGGTTTATATTGTGGCAAAGCCACCAAGAGACTCTTGCAATAATGTATATAATTGCCTTTAACAGGGGCTTGTTACCTTTAAGTGTTTGCTCTGTATAAACAGCGCGGGTTCGGTAAAATGGCGATCCAGTGCGATGACGTCATCACGCAGGTCACATGATGTTCCCAACGGCGGGAAACGTCATGACGTCAGAGGGGAGAGGCGTTCCCCCTCTGTCCTCGTGGAACCAGTTAGTGTACAGACCTGTATAGAGTTTCTCCTGCGTTTTTGTTTGTAATTTTTTACTAGTGCATTAAACCACGTTTGGTTAACTGCTAGTTTCAGTCTCAGTACTTTCGTTAGGAGTTCAAGCACTCCTACAATATATAGAATAACAGATAACCGGGAATGAGTTACAGGCTGGAAACTAATTGAGGGGTTCGGGTGGTTTATATATAGAAATAACAGATACCCGGGAGTGAGTTACAGGCTGGAATCTAATCGAGGGGTTCGGGGGGTTTATATATAGAATAACAGATACCCGGGAGTGAGTTACAGGCTGGAATCTAATCGAGGGGTTCGGGGGGTTTATATATAGAAATAACAGATACCCGGGAGTGAGTTACAGGCTGGAATCTAATCGAGGGGTTCGGGGGGTTTATGTATAGAATAACAGATACCCGGGAGTGAGTTACAGGCTGGAATCTAATCGAAGGGTTCAGGGGGTTTTATATATAGAATAACAGATACCCGGGAGTGAGTTACAGGCTGGAATCTAATCGAGGGGTTCGGGTGGTTTATATATAGAATAACAGATACCTGGGAGTGAGTTACAGGCTGGAATCTAATCGAGGGGTTCGGTGGGGTTATATATAGAATAACAGATACCCGGGAATGAGTTACAGGCTGGAAACTAATTGAGGGGTTCGGGTGGTTTATATATAGAATAACAGATACCCGGGAGTGAGTTACAGGCTGGAAACTAATCGAGGGGTTTGGTGGGGTTATATATAGAATAACAGATACCCGGGAATGAGTTACAGGCTGGAAACTAATTGAGGGGTTCGGGTGGTTTATATATAGAATAACAGATACCCGGGAATGAGTTACAGGCTGGAAACTAATCGAGGGGTTTGGTGGGGTTATATATAGAATAACAGATACCCGGGAATGAGTTACAGGCTGGAAACTAATTGAGGGGTTCGGGTGGTTTATATATAGAATAACAGATACCCGGGAATGAGTTACAGGCTGGAAACTAATCGAGGGGTTCGGGTGGTTTATATATAGAATAACAGATACCCGGGAGTGAGTTACAGGCTGGAAACTAATCGAGGGGTTCGGGAGGTTTTATATATAGAATAACAGATACCCGGGAGTGAGTTACAGGCTGGAATCTAATCGAGGGGTTCGGGGGGTTTTATATATAGAATAACAGATACCCGGGAGTGAGTTACAGGCTGGAAACTAATCGAGGGGTTCGGTGGGGTTATATATAGAATAACAGATACCCGGGAGTGAGTTACAGGCTGGAATCTAATCGAGGGGTTCGGGTGGTTTATATATAGAATAACAGATAACCGGGAATGAGTTACAGGCTGGAAACTAATTGAGGGGTTCGGGTGGTTTATATATAGAATAACAGATACCTGGGAGTGAGTTACAGGCTGGAAACTAATCGAGGGGTTCGGTGGGGTTATATATAGAATAACAGATACCCGGGAGTGAGTTACAGGCTGGAATCTAATCAAGGGATGAGGGGGATTTATATACAGAATAACAGATACCCGGAGAGTTACAGGTTTGTATCTAATCCAGCGGTTCCGATCGTTTACATTTAGGGCCTAATTTTCCATAAGTGACCTCGCACCCAGCGTGGAGCCTCGCTTGGCAGGAGCCCGTATGGAGGGCTCACTGGCTCACTTCGCGTGGTTTCCCTGTGTGTGCTGCTGGCAAGTGAAGCTCTCTGCCAGTCCTGCACATTTGGAAAATCAACTTTACAGAACAATCCCAGGAGTGAGCTGCAGGCTGGAATCTAATTGAAGGGTACAGATGGTTTTCACATGGAATATAATGGCCCGTATATTCCGATGCCTACGGGTGTGTACGGGCTGTGCGCCCACCCGTAGGGACATCGGAAATGCCGGTTTCAGGCATGCCAAGCGCAAGCGCTGAAAAGCAGCATTTCTGATCTGACAAGAATCCTCTTGACAGATCGAACGCCTGCCCTGGAGAAGGTTCTGCGGGCGGACAGTTCCGCTTTCTGGAGAACCTCCGCCCGCAGAAAACACTTCGAAATCTTACGCCTGGTAAAAACAGCGTAATGCCTGCTTTTACCAGCATAAGAGTTGAAAAAAAAGTTTAAAATAAAAAAAAATTTCACTCATTTATAATTTTAAAATACTTTTAAAAAAGGGAAGTTTATTTTTAGCCCCGTATTTAATTTATTGTAATTTTAACTCATTTTAAAAACGTGATGGTTTTTTAAAAATGTATTTAATGTTTTACAGTGTTTTTGGGATGATCTCCATTCATATAATTGACAGGTCTATCTGTCAAGTGTATGAAGGGAGATTCCCTTCTCCTATTGGCTCCCCATGGCCCATGTGATCCCAGGGACACTTGCGAACCACCTGCGCCCCTGGGATACGTGGGCCCTGCGCATTTCGAGTTTGGAGAGGCCCAGGAGCGGAAATATACGCACCTTCGGGAGCCCTCAGGTCCGTTCGTAGATTTTTTTCCAGATCGGAGGCCTCCGCACGCAGGAAGCCTCCAATCAAAAAATATGGGCCAATGGATACTCGGGAGTGAATTACATAGAAAAATAGAAGCATAGAAGATAGGAGCAGGAGTAGGCCATTCGGCCCCTCGAGCCTGCTTCACCATTCAATGCGATCATGGCTGATCATCCAAATTCAGTACCCTGTCCCTGCTTTCTCCCCATATCCCTTGATCCCTTTAGCCTTAAGAAATATATCTAACTCCTTCTTGAATATATTTAATGAATTGGCCTCAACTGCCTTCTGTGGTAGAGAATTCCACAGGTTCACCACTCTCTGGGTGAAGAAATTCCTCCTCATCTCAGTCCTAAATGGCTTACCCCTTATCCTTAGACTGTGACCCCTGGTTCTGGACTCCCCGCCATTGGGAACATCCTTCCTGCATCTAGTCTGTCTAGTCCTGTTAGAATTTTATAAGTTTCAATGAGATCCCCTCTCATTCTTCTAAACTCTAGCGAATATAAGCCTAATCGACCCAATCTCTCCTCATACGTCATTCCTGCCATCCCAGGTATCAGTCAAGCTGGAATCTAACTTGAGGCGTTCAGAATTCATTTTCAATAATGTGGGCTCACCGCAATGTATCCCATTCAGAAGTGGATCATCCCACACTGGGGGAGTTTGTGCTCAATTGTAAATCCCGGTAACAATGACTTGATGCCTCGTTCTGGCCTGGTGTCGCATCAAGTGTCATCCCTAGGTATTATTAAAGGGGCTCTTCCGTTGTGAAAGGAATGTTTGTTTGCAAGCACGAGACAGAATGAGATAAATCATTGCATTAGACACCGTGACAAAACTCCTTTCCCTGCCCAAAACAGTTTGGCCTGCAGTTTCCGCTCAATTGCGTTGGTTTCTTCGGCGTAATCCCCCCCCGCTATTGGCGTAACCGCCACGAAAGATCGAGGAATTTCAGGCACAAATTGCGTTCAGCACTACTCAAGTTTCCGCCATCTTTTGCGCTAATTTTATAAACATCGCGCTACAAGCCGGCCCCGCCCACAAAACTGGCCACACCCCCAGGATGAATTAATCACCATTGGGAGTTTCCGCTAATTGCGTTCGTTTGCGCGCCTTTGTGGGAGGCTCCAAAAATTAAGCTGGAACATTTGGGTGCAAGGACACTGATAGGCACGTTTTAAAAGGTTTGGAATGAATTTTCTTTTTGAATTTACTAAGGAACTGACTACACTACCCCAACCTAACTAGAAAACTGTTTTGTGTGTTTTTTTAAAGTCATTTTCAGTCAATTAAAATTGGGTTACTCACGGGTGATGGATTGACACTGATTTAAAAACACTTATTTTTTTGTGCCAAACACATTTTCAGTTGTGTTAATCAAACTGCACCAAGTTTCTACTAATTATATCAAGGAATATTTTTTAAAGCAAAATTTATTTAAAATGATGTTTTAAAAGGCTGCCCGGTTGCGCTGGTTCACGGCAGAGTTTGCGTTCGGCGATATGCAAATGAGTTTGAGCGGCAACACCGAGGGAGGGGGGACTTTTCAAAATGGACGCAATTGTGGGCGCCACGTGCGCCGGAATCGTCCATTGCAGAAACTCCACCCCAAAAGGATTGCTGCGCATTTTTCATGGAGACATTGTCCCTTTAAAGGAACACTCTCTCTATGACACAGGCCATGCTTGGAATCGTGTTTCATTGTTGCCCTGATTTTCAGGCTCCATCCTGATGAGATCGGTTTGATGGTTGCCACTCGAACGCACCAGGTGTGTTTACTGCCTCACGCCTAGGCAATCGCTGAAAGAATCTCCCAGTTACACGGATATTCCGGGCTGGATTTTATCGATGGAGGCGGGTAGGAGGCGGGTCTCCCACATTCTGGGTTGTAGTCCCGCCTCCATCGAGTTGTGGCCAACCCACGCGATTTTCACTTGATTGACCTTGTTGAGCCCGCCCAGCGGGCTCAGCAGGCCAATTAAGGGCCACCCGGCAACAGGGGACATCAAAGATTGACATTTCATCTGTCAAGAGCTTTTGACAGATGAAATATCAGCGTTTGACAGCTCTTTGAAGCTGTTAAACACTGACAATCTGTACTCCAAGTTAATTCCTTCCTCTCAGGATGATTTAGAGATCTCTCCAGAACAGAAAGCTGAATGCTGCAACTTTTGACAGCTGGCGGCCATCCTGCTTTCTGTGCCGGTGAGATGAGGGATTCCCGAGAGCTGAAGGAAGGAAGCCTGTAAAGGTATGTAAAACTTATTTAAACACTTTACACACACCAAACACACTTACCTCTGAACTCATGCACCCATCACTCACCTGAACACTGGACATCTTGACACCTCCAAGCCCTTCAGCCCGACGGTCCGCCTTGCTAACTTGGCGTGGTTTGGAGCCGTCGGGCAGCCCACACTTCAGGGCTAAAAATAGGGATTAGGCCAAAAATTGCCTGTTAACTACCTGTTAACAGGCAGTTAATTGGCACTAATCCCCTTCCCGCCTCGGGGAGGCGGGTCCCAGCACAGGTCGGGTACCCGCCTCCTAGGAAACTGGCATGGAGGCGGGTTGGGGGCGGGATGGGTTCGTGCCCCCTGATTTTGCGATTTTAACCCCCCACACGCCACCAATCCCGCCTCCACGGCCCAATGAAAATCGAGCTTTTGGATGAGACGTTAGACTGAGACCCCCGTCTGCGCTCTCTCAGGTGGATGCAAAAGATCCCACGGCACTATTTCGAAAAAGAGCAGGGGGAGTTATACCAGGTGTCCTGGGGCCAATATTTATCCCTCAATCAACATCACTAAAAAACAGATCATCTGGTCAGTGCCGTTTGTGGGATCTTGCTGTGCGCAAATTGGTTGCCGCCTTTCCTACATTACAACAGTGACTACACTCTAAAAACGTTCCTCATTGGCTTTCAATCACTTTGGAACGTCCCGGGGTCGTGAAAGGTGCTGTAGAAATGCAAGTCTTTCTTTTATAAAACCAGCAGCGTTGGAGGCAAGTTGACCCGAGTAATTCATGGACCAAGTGCTTTACAGTGAACCACCTTCTTACCGTTCAGTTTACAGTATTCCTGCCTTTAAATAAATCTCCCAGTTTCCCAGTTGCAAGAAGAAGCGCTGACAGGAGGTGTTGCCAACTCCTCCAGGATTGGCCTGGAGTCTCCAGAAATTGGAGATTAATCTCTGGGATACCGCCGCCAGCAACACTCGGGAGAAAGATCGCAGGAGGATTAAAATAAAATTGTGGGCTGTTTAAATTTTCTTTGAGCACTTTCGTTTACTCGTTATAAACTGACGGTCAAGAATCATCCAATCAGGTAACAAAGAGGCTGTTCGCTTTCCGATTGGCCGTGGGGAAGGCGGTGGGTCGTGAGGACGGATCTGTTTGGCGGCCAATGGCGGGAGCGCGGGAGCGGGGCGGTTGCAGGCGGGCGGTCATGTGATGAATCCTCCAGGAGTACGTCCAACCAGAGTTGGCAACCCTGCCAGACAGTGACCTCAACTGTAAAGGCTCGGTGGAGCCCACTGTGTGAAACTCTGTCATACTGTCAGCTCTGCAGTCACTGTCATTTCATTTTTCCTATTAAAAAGTTCCTTGAGAGACGTGTTAACCTCTTAGGAGCTGCTGCTGCTGGAGTACTGTGATCAAATTAACTTAAATAATAATGGATTGTACTGGGGAATTGTATATAGGCAGATCTCAATCACTGAACTGCCCTCATTTCCCTTCTACATTACGAGTGGAGTTCATCACCACTCCACCATCAAAGTCCCTGCAACCACTTTGCTCTTTTCTAGGGCCTTTGGAGGCTTTAGCAGACGTTGCCTACCATGGATCAGGGCGGGTCCCCCCGGTCCCCCCCCTCGGCCCAAACCCGCACCACCTCAGCCCAAACCCGCACCAACGTTTTATTTCTTCCATTTTTATTTGTTCCTGAGATGTGGGTGTCACTGGCAAGGCCAGCATTTATTGTCCATCCCTAATTGCCCTTGAGAAGGTGGTGGTGAGCCCCCTTCTTGAACCGCTGCAGTCCGTGTGGTGAAGGTACTCCCACAGCGATGTTAGGGAGGGAGTTCCAGGATTTTGACCCAGCGACGATGAAGGATTAGCGATATACTTCCAAGTCAGGATGGTGTGTGACTTGGAGGGGAACTTGGAGGTGGTGGTGTTCCCATGCGCCTGCTGCCCTTGTCCTTCTAGGTGGTAGAGGTCGCGGGTTTGGGAGGTGCTGCCGAAGAAGCCTTGGCGAGTTGCTGCAGTGCATCTTGTAAATGGTACACACTGCAGCCACGGTGCGCCGGTGGTGGAGGGAGTGAATGTTCAAGGTGGTGGATGGGGTGCCAATCAAGCGGGCTACTTTGCCCTGGATGGTGTTGAGCTTCTTGAGTGTTGTTGGAGCTGCACTCATCTAGGCAAGTGGAGAGTATTCCATCACACTCCTTACTTGTGCCTTGTAGATGGTGGAAAGGTTTTACAGAGTCAGGAGTTGAGACACTCGCCGCAGAATACCCAGCCTCTGACCTGCTCTTGTTGCCACAGTATTTATGTGGCTGGTCCAGCTAAGTTTCTGGTCAATGGTGACCCCCAGGATGTTGATGGTGGGAGATTCGGCAATGGTAATGCTATTGAATGTCAAGGGGCGGTTGTTAGACACTCGCTTGTTGGCGATAGTCATTGCCTGGCACTTGTGTGACGTGAATGTTACCTGCCACTTATCAGCCTAAGCCTGAATGTCGTCCAGGTCTTGTTGCATGCAGGCATGGACTGCTTCATTATCTGAGGAGTTGTGAATGGCGCTGAACACTGTGCAGTCATCAGCGAACATCCCCATTTCTGATCTTATGTTGGAGGGAAGGTCATTGATGAAGCAGCTGAAGATGGTTGGGCCGAGGACACTGTCCTGAGGAACTCCTACAGCGATGTCCTGGGGCTGTGATGATTGACCTCCAACCACCACAGCCATCTTCCTTTGTGCTAGGTAAGACTCCAGCCAGTGGAGAGTTCCCCCCCGCCCCCGATTCCCATTGACTTCAGTTTTGGCTCCTTGATGCCACACTCTGTCAAATGCTGCCTTGATGTCAAGGGCAGTCCCTCTCAGCTCACCTCAGGAATTCAGCTCTTTTATCCATGTTTGGACCAAGGCTGTAATGAGGTCTGGAGCCGAGTGGTCCTGGCGGAACCCAAACTGAGCATCAGTGAGCAGGTTATTGGTGCGTAAGTGCCGCTTGATAGCACTGTCGACGACACCTTCCATCACTTTGCTGATGATTGAGAGTAGACTGATGGGGCGGTAATTGGCTGATTGGATCTGTCCTGCTTTTTGTGGACAGGACATATCTGGGCAGTTTTCCACATTGTCGGATAGATGCCAGTGTTATAGCTGTGCTGGAACAGCTTGGTTAGAGGCACGGCTAGTTCTGGAGCACAAGTCTTCAGAATGACAGCCGGGAAGTTGTCAGGGCCCATAGCCTTTGCTGTATCCAGTGCGCTCAGCTGTTTCTTGATATTACGTGGAGTGAATCGAATTGGCTGAAGACTGGCTTCTGTGATGGTGGGGACCTCAGGAGGAGGCCGATATGGATCATCCACTCGGCACTTCTGGTGGTTGCAAACGCTTCAGCCTTGTCTTTTGCACTCATGTGCTGGGCTCCACCATCATTGAGGATGGGGATATTCATGGAGCCTCCTCCTCCCGTTAGTTGTTTAATGGTCCACCACCATTCACAACTGGATGTAGCAGGACTGCAGAGCTTTGATCTGATCCGTTAATTGTGGGATCGCTTAGCCCTGCCTATAGCATGCTGCTTCTGCTTTTTAGCATGCATGTAGTCCTGTGTTGCAGCTTCCCCAGGTTGGCACTACATTTTTAGGTATGCCTGGTGCTGCTCCTGGCATGCTCTTCTACACTCCTCATTGAACCAGGGGTTGGTCCCCTGGTTTGATGGTAATGGTAGAGTGAGGGATATGCCATGCCATGAGGTTACAGATTGTGGTGGAATACAATTCTGTTGCTGCTGATGGCCCACAGCGCCTCATCAATGCCCAGTTTTGAGCTGTTAGATCTGTTCTGAATCTATCCCATTTAGCACGGTGGTAGTGCCACACAACACAATGGAGGGTGTCCTCAGTGTGAAGACTGGACTTCGTCTCCACAATGACTGTGTGGTGATCACTGCTACCAATGCTGTCATGGACAGCTGCATCTGCGACAGGTAGTTTGGTGAGGACGAGGTCAAGTAGGTTTTTCCCTCGTGTCAGTTCTCTCACCACCTATCGCAGGCCCAGACTGGCAGTTATGTCCTTCAGGACTCGGCCAGCTCGGTCAGTAGTGGTGCTACCGAGCCACTCTTGGTGATGGACATTGAAGTCCCCCACCCAGAGTACATTCTGTGCCCTTGCGACTCTCAGTGCCTCTTCCAAGTGTGTTCAACATGGCGGAGTACTGATTCATCAGCTGGGGGAGGGCGGTAGGTGGTAATCAGCAGGAGGTTTCCCAGGCCCACTCCTTCCCGACTGTATACCACTGTGCCGTGGTGGGATTTGAACTCTTGTCTCCGGGTCATTAGTCCAGGCCTCTGGATGACTAGCCCAGTAACATAACCATTCCCTTGAGAAGGGCCGAAGCCTCTCCTGGCTCAGGACACCGCCATTGTTGATAAGAGCAGGAGAGAACACGAGGTCAATGGAGGAGGACCAGCTCCAGGACACACAGCTTAGGTTTAACAGCCTGAAGGAACGGGGAATGACGGAGAGAGGTGTGACCGATCAGAGGACCATCTCAAACGAAAACAGGAAACACTCAGAAGCTCAGTCAACACCTGTGGAGAGAAGAGATAAGTTACCATTTCAGGTGGAGACCCTTCATCAAAACTGGAGATCTGTTTTGATTTGAATATTTCGTCCTCATATTTCTGTTTTGGTAAGTCAAGGAGGACAGATCTAGATATAACTTCTCTTGCTTCTGCCTGTACGTGTATGAATTATATACATAGATACAGGCACTCTGTCTTGCATGTAGATGCTGCTTCAATCAAGTTGTCCTCTGTGAGGATTGCTTAACAAGTGCTGTTGATGAGCATTATCCGGATTGCCCATTCCCCAGGTTTGGGAGATTCTCTCCCAGTTTTGTATTGTCCTACGGAAATAGAACTCATGTGGCCCAGAATTATCTGGAGTGGGACATCTCACGTTGTGCCACCTTCAACTCTGCCCTGTAAGCAATGTTCCCTCTAACTTTTGTTTTGTGCGTGGTCCCTTTAAATTTGCTGCTCGATATCTTCCAGCACTAACAGCTTGTGAGCGACCCGTGCGGGACCTCCCGATTGATGCGCTGCCATGCACCCGCGCACCTTAGGGGTACATTGCCTGTCAGTTGCCTGCAAGCTGATAACGGGGCATCTGGGACCTTGGTGAGTGATGGGACCAACCCGTTTTCTCCTTAACCAATTAGATTTAAGGATTGAGAAAGAACCAGGAATGATGGAGAAGGAAAGAGAGTGAATTAGAGTCAAATCAGGTACAGAAAGAGAAATAAAGAGAGGGAACGAAAGATTGGATTAAGAGAGAGAGAGAAAAGAGACAGAAAGGAAAAGATTTAAAATTTTAATTTTTTTAAATTTCGAAGAACAATTTAATACCTGTAGGAATGAGACTCCAGTTGTTCCCTTTCTGGGCCGGAGAGGTTGTGTGACATTGCAGGAACATAAATCTCCTCATTAAGAAGTTACGTTCCAGCCCTAACTTTCTGCGATGAGTTTAATGGGTAATTAATGCGCCAATGCGGCAACGTCATGAAGCCCACGGTGAGGTTGAGGGCGAGCTGTCGTTTTCATCAGGCTAATGGTGGAGCGGCACAAAACGTCTGGCAACTTGTGACGATCCACAGCTCACGGGGGTATCTCTTCCTCGCCACAAGCTGCCGGACCATTTGCGTGTTAATAAAGGTGAGTCCCATTAAGCTCACTGTTATTTAGCCAGCAAGAAAACACCAAGAAAACCAAAGAAATCATTGTGGACTTCAGGAAGTCCAAAGGCGGAAGTCACACCCCCATCCACATCAATGGGGCTGTGGTGGAAAGGGTGGACAGCTTTAAGTTCCTTGGAGTCCACATCACGGAAGACCTCTCCTGGTCCCTCAACACCTCCTCTCTGGTGAAGAAGGCCCAGCAGCGCCTATATTTCCTAAGGAGGCTGAAGGGATGTAACCTGTCACCCCTGATCCTCTCTAACTTTTACCGCTGCACTATAGAGAGCATCCTGACAAACTGTATCACAGTATGGTATGGCAGCTGTAGCTACTATGACCGGAAAGCCCTGCAGCGGGTAGTCAAAACTGCCCAACGCATTACCGGCACCCGGCTACCGACCATAGAGCACATATACCAGAAACGCTGTCTACGGAGGTCACGGTCCATCATCAAAGACCCTACCCACCCCAGCCACAGTCTGTTCACCCTCCTGCCATCTGGGAGACGTTACAGATGCATTCGCACCCGTACGACCAGATTTAGGAACAGCTTCTTTCCCAGGGCTGTCATCCTACTGAACTCCACAAATAAACTCTAAAGCCTGCACATCTGCCAATGCACTTTATTATGGTTATATTTATGTTAATATACTACAAGCCAAATGTATGTTGAATGTTTAAATGTCTTAATCCAAATGTACACTCTCGGGAGCCGCAAGCCTACATTTCGTTGTACTGCACTTGTGCACTAACAATGACAATAAAAGTTGATTTGATTTGATTTGATTTGAAATCCTACATTAATATAGTGGCTATTTAGACGGACTATTAATAGAGCATGAATTTATGCAGGGTGTATTTATATAGCAGGTATTTACACAGGGTGTATTTATATAGTGGGTATTTATACAGGGTGTATTTATATAGTGGGTATTTATATAGTGTGTATTTATATAGTGGGTATTTATACAGGGTGTATAATATAGTGGGTATTTATACAGGGTGTATAATATAGCGGTTATTTATACAGGGTGTATAATATAGCGGGTATTTATACAAGGTGTATAATATAGTGGGTATTTATACAGAGTGTATAATATAGTGGGTATTTATACAGGGTGTATAATATAGCAGGTATTTATACGGGCTGTATTAATATAGCGGGTATTTATACAGGGTGTATAATATAGCAGGTATTTATACGGGCTGTATTAATATAGCAGGTATTTATACGGGCTGTATTAATATAGCGGGTATTTATACAGGGTGTATAATATAGCGGGTATTTATACAGGGTGTATAATATAGCGGGTATTTATACAGGGTGTATAATATAGCGGGTATTTATACAGAGTGTATAATATAGCAGGTATTTATACGGGCTGTATTAATATAGCGGGTATTTATACAGGGTGTATAATATAGCGGGTATTTATACAGGGTGTATAATATAGCGGGTATTTATACAGGGTGTATAATATAGCGGGTATTTATACAGGGTGTATAATGTAGCGGGTATTTATACAGAGTGTATAATATAGCAGGTATTTATACGGGCTGTATTAATATAGCGGGTATTTATACAGGGTGTATAATATAGCGGGTATTTATACAGGGTGTATAATATAGCGGGTATTTATACAGGGTGTATAATATAGCGGGTATTTATACAGGGTGTATAATATAGCAGGTATTTATACAGGGTGTATAATATAGCAGGTATTTATACAGGGTGTATAATATAGCGGGTATTTATACAGAGTGTATAATATAGCGGGTATTTATACAGAGTGTATAATATAGCAGGTATTTATACGGGCTGTATTAATATAGCGGGTATTTATACAGGGTGTATAATATAGCGGGTATTTATACAGGGTGTATAATATAGCGGGTATTTATACAGGGTGTATAATATAGCGGGTATTTATACAGGGTGTATAATATGGCGGGTATTTATACGGGCTGTATTAATATAGTGGGTATTTATACAGGGTGTATAATATAGCGGGTATTTATACAGGGTGTATAATATAGCGGGTATTTATACAGGGTGTATAATATGGCGGGTATTTATACACGGTGTATATTATAGTGGGTATTTATACAGGGTGTATAATATAGCGGGTATTTATACAGGGTGTATAATATAGCGGGTATACAGGGTGTATAATATAGCAGGTATTTATACAGGGTGTATAATATAGCGGGTATTTATACAGGGTGTATAATATAGCGGGTATTTATACAGGGTGTATAATATAGCGGGTATTTATACAGGGTGTATAATATAGCGGGTATTTATACAGGGTGTATAATATAGCGGGTATTTATACAGGGTGTATAATATAGCGGGTAATTTATACGGGCTGTATTAATATAGTGGGTATTTATACAGTGTGTATAATATAGCGGGTATTTATACAGGGTGTATAATATAGCGGGTATTTATACAGGGTGTATAATATAGCGGGTATTTATACAGGGTGTATAATATAGCGGGTATTTATACAGGGTGTATAATATAGCGGGTATTTATACAGGGTGTATAATATAGCGGGTATTTATACGGGCTGTATTAATATAGCGGGTATTTATACAGGGTGTATAATATAGCAGGTATTTATACAGGGTGTATAATATAGCGGGTATTTATACAGGGTGTATAATATAGCGGGTATTTATACGGGCTGTATTAATATAGTGGGTATTTATACAGGGTGTATAATATAGCGGGTATTTATACAGGGTGTATAATATAGCGGGTATTTATACAGGGTGTATAATATAGCGGGTATTTATACAGGGTGTATAATATAGCGGGTATTTATACAGGGTGTATAATATAGCGGGTATTTATACAGGGTGTATAATATAGCGGGTATTTATACAGGGTGTATAATATAGCGGGTATTTATACAGGGTGTATAATATAGCGGGTATTTATACAGGGTGTATAATATAGCGGGTATTTATACAGGGTGTATAATATAGCAGGTATTTATACAGGGTGTATAATATAGCGGGTATTTATACAGGGTGTATAATATAGCGGGTATTTATACAGGGTGTATAATATAGCGGGTATTTATACGGGCTGTATTAATATAGCAGGTATTTATACAGGGTGTATAATATAGCAGGTATTTATACAGGGTGTATAATATAGCGGGTATTTATACAGGGTGTATAATATAGCGGGTATTTATACGGGCTGTATTAATTTAGTGGGTATTTATACAGGGTGTATAATATAGCGGGTATTTATACAGGGTGTATAATATAGCGGGTATTTATACGGGCTGTATTAATATAGTGGGTAGTCGGTAGAATCATATTGTGGTCCTTGCTGTGCGCAAATTGACTGTCGCGTTATCTACATTACAACCGTGAGTACACATCAAAAAGCACTTCATTGGCTGTAAAGCGCTTTGGGAAGTCCTGAAGTCGGGAAAGGCGCTATAGAAATCCTTTAGTGATACTCGGTGGAATGGTTTACTGAATGCTGCCATGCTTTTTTCATTGGGATGGTTTAAAACATTACAAGCCTGCTGTATTTATTTGACATCAATTACAATGTGCTGGTCCCGTCCCCTCAGACAGTGCTGGAAGCATTTCGATATTTGTGGAAATACTTTGTCCAAAAGCCAGATTCTGAGAAGGGGAGCTTGGGGACTCTTACGGTATTGAATCCCTTTGTTTTCACACTGAATGGCAAGACCAGGATCCCATCTGCTTGGCCGGACTTCTAAACCTTCTTCAAGATTTGCCTTCAACGTCTTGTGTGCACACCAGCAGAAGCAAGCCTTTTAAACAGCGGCTGAAATCTCTTCTATAGGTTCGGAGATGTATTAACAATTAATGCTGAGGCTCCATTTATAATCACAGGCTCCAATCTGCTTTCTGTAATTATCCTTTTCCTAATATTAGCCCACAGAACAGATTAATAGCTTCCTCCTGACCAGCTTCCTCCCCGGAGGGCTGTGCAAAATCATTTTGAAATGGTGCGTTAGATAGTTCTGGAGTTGCCGTACAGCTAATAGAGTCAGGTTTAAAATTATACAGCGGGCTGCGGAATCCCAGCTTTGTTTTCCAGAGACTTAGGCACATAATCCAAGCTGACACTCCCCAGCGCAGTGCCGAGGGAGCGCTGCACTGTCGGAGGTGCCGTCTTTCGGATCAGACGTTAAACCGAGGCCCCGTCTCAGGTGGACGGAAAAGATCCCGTGGCCATTATTTCGAAGAAGAGCCGGGGAGTTCGCCCCGGTGCCCTGGCCAAAGTTTATCCCTCAACCAACGCCTAAAACAGATTAACTGGTCATTATCTCATGGCTGCCGCGTTTCCTACATTACAACAGTGACTACCATTCAAAATCACCTCATTGGCTGGAAAGCACTTTGGGACACCCTGAGGTCATGAGAAGGGTAACCTGGAGTCCTTTGCTCCTCTACTTCATTTAGACTTATTTTCCAAGGAGTATGATATTCCTCCTACTGAAGTGAACAACAGTAAGAAATAGTAAAGAATAGACTGAATTAAAGAGAGCAAGAGAAAGATTACTCTGTTCACCTTTTTACATATTGAACAGCTGTATGTAAACAAATGCTTCACTTTGTTTTGAAATGACCTTGCTCGTTCTCTTTGCTGACTGAATGAGGAGCAGTGCATCATTCAACCTCCTCTATGTTTTACTAGCTGGGGCCTCGGCGAAATTTCTCCATTTCACGTTGTTATTGCAGAGCAGGATTCCCTCTCCGGTTAACCCTCCGAGAGCAGGAGCCATATTAAAACAGCTGGCAGCTGAGAAATATCAATAAGCCCAACCGAACAGGCGAAGCTGACAGGCTGAATGGAACCGCGGCCTCCCTGCCCCCGTCATGGGCAATTGGTCATGGCAGAGCAAGTCAGCGGGACGTGGCTATGGCACAAAAGGCACGCAATAACAGACAGCTGGCAGCAGCCAAGAAGCCAGCTCTTGTTTTTGCCTGATGGTTGTACAGATGCCAACTGTTGTTCCCCCTGCCACGGATAAGCTCGGGATCATCGGGACGAAACCGACTGCACGCTTAGCACACGCTTAGCACATGAAAATTAAATAAACCGGGACTTGCCGGGATGAAGAATCCAAATTGAAATCAAGGATCTGCCGGTGGGAGTTTTGTTCAACACAAGTGCTGTCTTCTCAAACATCTCACAGCCAATTCTCTGTGTCACATCAGCTTTTACAATTACCATCTTTATTAGTACACCTTAATAAACAGAGGGCAGTGTTTTTATACCCCCCTAAATTTAATTCTCTTTCTCCATCTCCCCCTCTCTCTCTTGCCCTCTCACACTCTCTATCTTGCTCTTGCTCTCTCTCTCTTTCTCGCTTTCTGTCTGCCCCCAGGGGGAAGAGAGAAACGAATTAGAGTACCAGCCAAGTTCATCTGCAGACAGAATAAGGACAGGCAGGGGTTGTGGTTGTGAGTAATGAGATCCTGTATCAATCCCTTTGTAGAAGGATTATGCTGTGATGTTGCCTGATTTGGATCAAATACGTTCTGATCTTTTTTTATTTTAATTAAAGGGACATTTTCAGTTCCCCAGGTGGCTAAGTGGGTGAAGCCAGCGCTCCTGATTGCTATCCATTGACCCCAGCTGGAAAGCACTCGTGTATGGACCCCAGGTGGGGACAGGGTGGGCTGGGCCGGGTCATGATGCCTTCCATGGTTAAATAGTCCAACAACACTTGGCATTGAGACTCCCATATAAAGAAAGGCCAGTAGGGCACATTGCACATGTGTGCGTGCATGTGCACATGTGTACATGTGGGGGGATGTGTGTGTGTGCGTATGTGCGGGAGTGAGCGGGCGTGCGTGTGTGTGCGTTGGCATGTGTGTGCATGCATGTGTGCGCGTGTGTGCGCGGCGCGGGCATGCCTGTGGTTACCAATCTAGCAGCTCGGCAGTATGTAATGATCCCAGGACGTTATTAAAGCAACATTACCAATGTGTTGGGCATTACAAGGCAAGTCATGGGACTGTACCCCAGTGAGGGTCAATTGAACGTGCTCACGAAACAGTTGCTGAACCTCATATAGATGTGTTGAGGAAGTGTCCAGGACACACGGCATTAGATTTCATTCCTAATCTGGAGGCAATTATGAAATGAACTGGCTGCACAACCACTAGTGAGCTAACGGTTCGTAAACCACCCTCTGATAGCTCTGGGCTTCTGTACACTCACTTACACAGGACTTGATCTGCACAGGGATTAAAACCTGGTTCCAAACACTGTGCCGTGATGGGGATTGGCTCCTCCCAATTCCTTAAACAGTGAGTTCCTAATCTGGACCGTGCCATCACCGGCCATGGGAGAATGGGTAGTGACGGCTGTAATTTCTTACAGGGTCAGAAGACGCTGACCCAGGCTGCCATCGTACATCTCCCGGTTTCTGGTTTTAGCCGGCGGCTGGTGGACAGGTAGCAGAAGGTTGTCCACTCTCTTCGTGGATCAAGAACGGTGCGGATTCCACATGGAGACTTAAGGAGAGCAGTGGCTGGTGGAAAGAGGAGGACAGACCAACTTCAGTTGTAGACTTTGGGCTCCACACTCTTCCTCCTCCTTGAGTCCTCCCTGTATTGATATTGATACTCATGACAGCGTCTACTCGAACTCGTTCTTTCTCAGGACCTCAAACCTCAGTCTTCCCTTCATTCAGCCCAAGCTTGCTGTCAACTAATGGCTCCTTCTTTGGGTAAGTTCAGTGATCCCATAATCCCAGTGGGGAGGGCCACACTCAAGAGTCTTAGAAATGGGGCTACAGTAATGTCACCCTGTCTCTAACCCATGCGCCCCTCAGGTGCGGGATCGATGAATCTCTCCTCGGTTTAGCTTCTTTCTCTTCCTCTTTCCAACTATGATGTCCTGCCCAATGGGCCTTGGCCCTTCATCAAGGAACATAGGAACAGGAGGAGGCCATTCAGCCCCTCGAGCCTGTTCCACCATTCAATGAGATCATGGCTGATCTGTGATCTAACTCCATATACCCGCCTTTGGCCCATATCCCTTATTACCTTTGGTTAACAAAAAGCTATCAATCTCCGATTTAAAATTAACAATTGATCTAGCATCAGTTGCCATTTGCGGAAGAGAGTTCCAAAGTTCTACCACCCTTTGTGTGCAGAAGTGTTTCCTAATTTCACTCCTGAAAGGTCTGGCTCTAATTTTTAGACGATGCCCCCTAGTCCTAGACTCCCCAAACAGCGGAAATAGTTTCTCCCTATCTACCCTATTTGTTCCCCTTAATATCCTGAAAACTTCGATCAGATCACCCCTTAACCTTCCAAATTCTAGGGAATACAAGCCTAGTTTGTGTAATCTCTGCTCGTAACTTAACCTTTGAAGTCTGGGTATCATTCTGGTAAACCTACACTGCACTCCCTCCAAGGCCAATATATCCTTCCTAGGGTGTGGTGCCCAGAACTGCTCACAGTGCTCCAGGTCTGGTGCCCAGAACTGCTCACAGTGCTCCAGGTCTGGTGCCCAGAACTGCTCACAGTGCTCCAGGTCTGGTGCCCAGAACTGCTCACAGTACTCCAGGTCTGGTGCCCAGAACTGCTCACAGTGCTCCAGGTCTGGTGCCCAGAACTGCTACAGTACTCCAGGTCTGGTGCCCAGAACTGCTCACAGTACTCCAGGTCTGGTGCCCAGAACTGCTCACAGTGCTCCAGGTCTGGTGCCCAGAACTGCTCACAGTACTCCAGGTCTGGTGCCCAGAACTGCTCACAGTGCTCCAGGTCTGGTGCCCAGAACTGCTCACAGTACTCCAGGTCTGGTGCCCAGAGCTGCTCACAGTACTCCAGGTCTGGTGCCCAGAGCTGCTCACAGTACTCCAGGTCTGTTGCCCAGAACTGCTACAGTACTCCAGGTCTGGTGCCCAGAACGGCTCACAGTACTCCAGGTCTGGTGCCCAGAGCTGCTCACAGTACTCCAGGTCTGGTGCCCAGAACGGCTCACAGTACTCCAGGTCTGGTGCTCAGAACTGCTCACAGTACTCCAGGTCTGGTGCCCAGAACTGCTCACAGTACTCCAGGTCTGGTGCCCAGAACTGCTACAGTACTCCAGGTCTGGTGCCCAGAACGGCTCACAGTACTCCAGGTCTGGTGCTCAGAACTGCTCACAGTACTCCAGGTCTGGTGCTCAGAACTGCTCACAGTACTCCAGGTCTGGTGCTCAGAACGGCTCACAGTACACCAGGTCTGGTGCCCAGAACTGCTCACAGTACTCCAGGTCTGGTGCTCAGAACTGCTCACAGTACTCCAGGTCTGGTGCTCAGAACTGCTCACAGTACTCCAGGTCTGGTGCCCAGAACTGCTCACAGTACTCCAGGTCTGGTGCCCAGAACTGCTCACAGTACTCCAGGTCTGGTGCCCAGAACTGCTCACAGTACTCCAGGTCTGGTGCCCAGAGCTGCTCACAGTACTCCAGGTCTGGTGCCCAGAACTGCTCACAGTACTCCAGGTCTGGTGCCCAGAACTGCTCACAGTACTCCAGGTCTGGTGCCCAGAACTGCTCACAGTACTCCAGGTCTGGTGCCCAGAGCTGCTCACAGTACTCCAGGTCTGGTGCCCAGAGCTGCTCACAGTACTCCAGGTCTGGTGCCCAGAACGGCTCACAGTACTCCAGGTCTGGTGCTCAGAACTGCTACAGTACTCCAGGTCTGGTGCCCAGAACGGCTCACAGTACTCCAGGTCTGGTGCCCAGAACTGCTCACAGTACTCCAGGTCTGGTGCCCAGAGCTGCTCACAGTACTCCAGGTCTGGTGCCCAGAGCTGCTCACAGTACTCCAGGTCTGGTGCCCAGAACTGCTCACAGTACTCCAGGTCTGGTGCTCAGAACGGCTCACAGTACTCCAGGTCTGGTGCCCAGAGCTGCTCACAGTACTCCAGGTCTAGTGCCCAGAACGGCTCACAGTACTCCAGGTCTGGTGCCCAGAACTGCTCACAGTACTCCAGGTCTGGTGCCCAGAACTGCTCACAGTACTCCAGGTCTGGTGCCCAGAACTGCTCACAGTACTCCAGGTCTGGTGCCCAAAACTGCTCACAGTACTCCAGGTCTGGTGCCCAGAACGGCTCACAGTACTCCAGGTCTGGTGCCCAGAACGGCTCACAGTACTCCAGGTCTGGTGCCCAGAACTGCTCACAGTACTCCAGGTCTGGTGCCCAGAGCTGCTCTCAGTGCTCCAGGCGTGGTCTCTAGTTTTCTATTTGTTTTATTCTGCGTTTTGTCAGTCAGGTGGTAGGCAGCAAACATTGAGCTTATCCAAAGGGTCAGTGTCAGACCCAGATAGCAGGGCAATATCCCGACCATCAACTGTATCAAAGCTTAAGAAATACTTAGTAAATAAGATCCTGTAACATCTCAAACACAACAACTTGCTATCTGAAGTTTGGCTTCTGAGCAAATTGGCCAACTTGAGAAGTGAGGTGATTCTCTTGATGCTGAGTCAGAACAGAGTCTCTCATGTCGAGCGCCCAGGATTTGGTACTTGGCATCTAGAAACAGATGGTGTGCAGCACCCAACATTTGATGTACAGTGTCCAGCCTTTGATGGTGTATGGTGCCCAGTCTTTGGTGTATGGTGCCCAGTCTTTGGTGTATGGTGCCCAGTCTTTGGTGTATGGTGCCCAGTCTTTGGTGTATGGTGCCCAGCCTTTGGTGTATGGTGCCCAGTCTTTGGTGTATGGTGCCCAGCCTTTGGTGTATGGTGCCCAGCCTTTGGTGTAAGGTGCCCAGCCTTTGGGGTATGGTGCCCAGTCTTTGGTGTAAGGTACCCAGTCTTTGGTGTATGGTGCCCAGCCTTTGGTGTATGGTGCCCAGCCTTTGGTGTATGGTGCCCAGCCTTTGGTGTATGGTGCCCAGTCTTTGGGGTATGGTGCCCAGTCTTTGGTGTAAGGTACCCAGTCTTTGGTGTATGGTGCCCAGCCTTTGGTGTATGGTGCCCAGCCTTTGGTGTATGGTGCCCAGCCTTTGGTGTATGGTGCCCAGTCTTTGGTGTATGGTGCCCAGTCTTTGGTGTATGGTGCCCAGCCTTTGGTGTAAGGTGCCCAGCCTTTGGTGTATGGTGCCCAGCCTTTGGTGTATGGTGCCCAGTCTTTGGTGTATGGTGCCCAGTCTTCGGTGTAAGGTGCCCAGCCTTTGGTGTATGGTGTCTAGTCTTTGGTGTATGGTGCCCAGCCTTTGGTGTATGGTGCCCAGCCTTTGGTGTTTGGTGCCCAGTCTTTGGTGTATGGTGCCCAGTCTTTGGTGTATGGTGCCCAGTCTTTGGTGTATGGTGCCCAGCCTTTGGTGCAAGGTGTCCAGCCTTTGGTGTATGGTGCCCAGCCTTTGGTGTAAGGTGCCCAGCCCTTGGTGTATGGTGCCCAGTCTTTGGTGTATGGTGCCCAGTCTTTGGTGTATGGTGCCCAGTCTTCGGTGTATGGTGCCCAGTCTTTGGTGTATGGTGCCCAGCCTTTGGTGTATGGTGCCCAGCCTTTGGTGTAAGGTGCCCAGCCCTTGGTGTATGGTGCCCAGTCTTTGGTGTATGGTGCCCAGTCTTTGGTGTATGGTGCCCAGTCTTCGGTGTATGGTGCCCAGTCTTTGGTGTTTGGTGCCCAGTCTTTGGTGTATGGTGCCCAGTCTTTGGTGTATGGTGCCCAGCCTTTGGTGTAAGGTGTCCAGTCTTTGGTGTATGGTGCCCAGCCTTTGGTGTAAGGTGCCCAGCCTTTGGTGTATGGTGCCCAGTCTTTGGTGTATTGTGCCCAGTCTTTGGTGTATGGTGTCCAGTCTTTGGTGTATGGTGCCCAGCCTTTGGTGTAAGGTGCCCAGCCTTTGGTGTATGGTGTCCAGTCTTTGGTGTATGGTGCCCAGCCTTTGGTGTATGGTGCCCAGTCTTTGGTGTATGGTGTCCAGTCTTTGGTGTATGGTGCCCAGCCTTTGGTGTATGGTGTCCAGTCTTTGGTGTATGGTGCCCAGCCTTTGGTGTAAGGTGCCCAGCCTTTGGTGTATGGTGCCCAGCCTTTGGTGTATGGTGCCCAGTCTTTGGTGTATGGTGCCCAGTCTTTGGTGTATGGTGCCCAGTCTTTGGTGTATGGTGCCCAGTCTGTGGTGTATGGTGCCCAGTCTTTAGAACATAAGAACATAAGAAATAAGAGCAGGAGTAGGCCAATCGGCCCCTCGAGCCTGCTCCGCCATTCAATAAGATCATGGCTGATCTGATCCTAACCGCCAATCTACTATCACAGAACTATCTCCTGAACCTAACAGAATTAGACACACGAAATAGGAGCAGGATCAGGCTACACGGCCCCTGGGCCCGCTCCGCTACCCACAGGGCCATGACCGATCCGAACCTAGTCTCATGTCCAAACTCCTGCCCGCTCCCCATGACCCTTAATTCCCTTTACTTCTAGGAAACTGTCTATTTCTGTTTTAAATTTATGTAATGATGTAGCTTCTACAGCTTTTTGGGGCAGCATATTCCATGGACCTACCACCCTCTGAGTGAAGTAGTTCCTCCTCATCTCAGTTTTGAAAGAGCAGCCCCTTATTCTAAGACTATGCCCCCTAGTTCTAGTTTCACCCATCATCGGGAACATCCTCCCCGCATCCACCCGATCCAACCCCTTCACAATCTTATATGTTTCAATAAGATCGCCTCTCATTCTTCTGAACTCCAATGAGTAGAGTCCCAATCTACCCAACCTCTCCTTTGGTGTATGGTGCCCAGTCTTTGGTGTCCAGTCTTTGGTGTAAGGTGCCCAGTCTTTGGTGTATGGTGTCCAGTCGTTGGTGTATGGTGCCCAGCCTTTGGTGTATGGTGCCCAGCCTTTGGTGTATGGTGCCCAGCCTTTGGTGTAAGGTGTCCAGTCTTTGGTGTATGGTGCCCAGCCTTTGGTGTATGGTGCCCAGCCTTTGGTGTATGGTGTCCAATCTTTGGTGTATGGTGCCCAGCCTTTGGTGTATGGTGTCCAGTCTTTGGTGTATGGTGCCCAGCCTTTGGTGTATGGTGCCCAGCCTTTGGTGTATGGTGTCCAGTCTTTGGTGTATGGTGCTCAGCCTTTGGTGTATGGTGCCCAACCTTTGGTGTATGGTGCCCAGCCTTTGGTGTATGGTGCCCAGCCTTTGGTGTATGGTGCCCAGTCTTTGGTGTATGGTGCCCAGCCTTTGGTGTATGGTGCCCAGCCTTTGGTGTATGGTGCCCAGTAATTGATGGTACTCAGACTCACTCTGAGTCTCCAGCCCGAAGCATTAACCCGTTCTTCCCTTGCGTGTGCTGAGTGGCCTTTTGTGCTCCAATGATGTGTTGCCTTTAGTCAACTAATAAACAAGGCTCATATTACAGCAAGGTGAAAAGGTAAAAAACACCAGGAGGTTTTCTACTGACTCAATCCTTTGATAATTGATATCGGGAATCAAAAATAATTCTCCAGCCATTTTTAAACCTGCATTGGGCCTCGATGAATCCAAGGAATGAGGAAAGAAGAACAAAGTTACCAGGAATGCTGGCGAGGAGGGAAATGAAACTAATTTTTCAACACTTTGATGTCTAGCATTCGTGATGGAGGTTTGAAATTTGAATATGCTGCAGACGCCTTGAAAATGTTCAATCAGAAGAAGGAGTGATGTTCAGAGGCTGACAGGCTGAGGCAGCGTGTCAGCGGAGAATGAAAATCTATTTCCCTACGAGAAAACATGAAGATTGTTTCGTTACAAGCTTTTTGCAAAGTGAATTTATATTGAAATTCTGTGAGGTTTGTTGTTTTTAGGTCTTTGTGACTGACTGACTGCCCAAAAGTACTTGGATCTTGATAGACACCAGAACACAGGCCTTGCAAACGGATCCTTCGATTCAGCCCGGAGAGTTCATTTATAACAATGATCCCACGTGTCATAAATTCGTTTCTCTGACACGAGAAAAGCATTTATTAAAAACCTTTTTGGAGGTTACGGGAGTCACTTTTTTTGTTGTTGTATGTTTGACGTCTTGGCAATTGGGTCAGAAAGCAACATTAGCTTTAGCAGGGAAGATGTGAAACTCTCTGCTTACCGGGATCTTTCTCTCCCCAACTAGGAAAGTGAGAGGACAATCTGATTCCATGCTTGTGCCAGTGCCGTTCTCTGCATCGCAGTCTCTCACCCTTATTGTAATGTCCGAGGATCAATAATACTCAGACTGCAGGAGAACAATAAAACAGGTATTTACTGAACAGAGAGTAATTCAAGACTGAAATACAGAAGCCTGCTATGGCTTTATATACAGGGGTGGTCACTGCCGGTACTGCAGTATAGAATCAGTTCTTCTCTTAAAGGCACATACACAACAATTCCTCCCCTTTTAGATAAACAGTACATAACATTCATTTAACAACTAAATAATAACTAATTACAATTATAATTTTCTCTGTACAGGTAGACTATCCTTTATCCGAAAACCTCGGGACCAGCCGAGTTTCGGATAAAGGAGAATTTCGGATTTCGGAAGGTGGGTCGGCGGGGGTCCGCGGGGGGGTCGGCGGGGGTCGGCGGGGGGTCGTGCGCACGACTTACGCTGACGCTCAGCGTAAGTCAGTCGGGGTCGGCGGGGGTCGGGGCTGGCGGGGTCGGCGGTTGTCGGGGCCGGCGGGGTGCGCGGGGGGGTCGGCGGTTGTCGGGGCTGGCGGGGTCGGCGGTTGTCGGGGCCGACGGGGTGCGCGGGGGGGTCGGCGGTTGTCGGGGCTGGCGGGGTCGGCGGTTGTCAGGGCTGGCGGGGTCGGCGGTTGTCGGGGCCGACGGTTGTCGGGGCTGGCGGGGTCAGCGGTTGTCGGGGCCGGCGGGGTGCGCGGGGGGGTCGGCGGTTGTCGGGGCTGGCGGGGTCGGCGGTTGTCGGGGCTGGCGGGGTCCGCGGGGGGGTCGGCGGTTGGCGGGGTCGGCGGTTGTCGGGGCCGGCGGGGTCCGCGGGGGGGTCGGCGGGGGGTCGTGCGCACGACTTACCCTTTATCCGAACTTCCGAAACCGGAACCCTCTAAAAACCGAAGGTTTTTTCGTTCGTACGCACGACTTACGCTGAACGAAAAAACCTTCGGTTTTTAGAGGGTTTCGGTTTTCGGAAGTCCGGATAAAGGGTAGTCTACCTGTACTTTATACATCAACTGAAATAATCATTTATAAGTTCAGTCTTTGAGGAGGCTTCCTGATCCTGACTGGATAGCACCTTTCTCGAGTATCCTGTTCTTGCGGCGGAGTTGATTCTGGCTCATTGTCATTGGTTGGTTCGTCAGCTTCCAATACCACTGCTTCTGAGGTAGACGCAATCTGTACTTCGGGTTGATTACCAGGTGCACCTGCTCGTGGTATGGGTTTGGCTTGTTCCTGTGACTCTAGAATCTGGTCAGCATGGCGTCTCACGATGCTCTCTCCAACGTCCACTGTGAACATTAGTGGTCCCTGCTGTGTGCATATCGTTCCTGGCTGCCATTTTTCTGTTCGGTAGTCGCGGGCCAAGACTGGTTGCCCTATCTTGAAGCTCCTGGTTGGCTTCTCATTTATGTGCTGGAATTGCTTATCCTCAACATCTCGTCTTATGTTTGGTTTGAGCAAATCCAGGCGACATCTTAGCCTTCGGTTAAAGAACATTATGGCTGGAGCTTGGTTGGTGACTGCATGTGTCACATTCCGGTAAGCAAACAAGAAATTATCCACCTTGTGTTGTAGTGGTATGTCATCATTATGCATTGCCTTTATGGCCTTTTTAAAGGTCTGAACAAACCTCTCAGCCAATCCATTTGTGGCTGGATGATATGGGGCAGATGTGTAATGCTTCACCCCATTATTCCTCAGAAACCTCCGGAAATCCTCTGACACAAACTGTGGCCCATGTCGGAGCAAATCTGTTCTGTCAAGCCATTCCTGGTGAAGATGGTCCGTAGGACTGCAATAGTTTTCTCCGTGGTGGTGGAGGACATTTTGATGACCTCTGGCCATTTCGAATGGGCGTCCACAGTGATTAGGAACATTGAGTCCATAAATGGACCAGCAAAATCAATGTGTACCCGTTGCCATGGAGATGAGGGCCACTCCCATGGATGTAGCGGGGCCTGTGGTGGAGCGTTTTGGACCTTCTGGTATCCTGTGCATCTCTTGGTCATATCCTCGATTTCTTTATCGATTCCCAGCCACCACACAAACGCCCTGGCTAGGCTCTTCATTTTTACCCCTCCCAGATGACCCTCATGAAGCTCATTGAGCACTCTATCTCTCAACTTGGGTGGAATTACCACTCGGGATCCACACATCAAGGTCCCCCGGCACACTGACAGCTGTTCTCTCCTTGGCGAGAATGCTGGCAACAGTGAGTCACCATGTGCTGGCCATCCCTTCACCGTCAAATCATAGACCCGAGAGAGTGTCGGGTCATTTCGGGCTTCCTTCTCTATACTTGAGTTTGTAACAGGTGGACATTCGACTATGGTCACATGGAATATCTCAACAGGGTCCACTGCAGGTGCTTCCTCTACCGTAGGCAACGGTAGGCGCGACAGCCCATCAGCGTTTCCATGCTGTTTTGTACCCTTGTACTCTATGTCGTACTGATGTGCCCCTAGAAAAAGTGACCATCTTTGCAGCCGTTGCGCCGTCATCACCGGAACGCCCTTCTTTGGGTTAAAAATGGAGACCAGGGGCTGATGATCAGTCAGTAGGGTCAATTTCTGCCTGTGCAGATAGTGATTGAACTTCTTCACCCCCCACACCAGGCTGAGGGCCTCCCTGTCAATCTGGGCGTAGTTACGCTCGGCTGAGGTTAACGAGCGCGACGCAAAGGCTATTGGCCTCTCTGAACCGTCAGGGAATTTGTGTGACAGCACCGCTCCGATGCCGTAGGGAGACGCATCACATGCTAACCGAATCGGCAGTGTTGGATTGTAGTGGGCCAATACTTCTTTTGAAGTGATTAGGCATTTACATTTCTGAAAGGCACGCTTACACTCATCACTCCATTTCCATGTTACTCCAGTTTGCAGTAGGGCATTCAGTGGGTGCAGAATTGTGGATAAATTCAGCAAGAACTTATGGTAGTAGTTCACCAACCTGAGGAACGACCTCAGTTGCGACACATTTTCCGGTGCTGGAGCCTTGACTACAGCCTCAATCTTGTCCGGCGACTTATGCAACCTTTCCTCATCAATCATGTGGCCACAATACAAGATTTGTCTCCTGAAGAACTCGCATTTGGGGCGGTTGGCTCGTAGCCCATATTCCTGTAATCTCATGAGTTCCAGGTTGGCAAGGTGTTCACTGTCATTTTCGCCCGTAACCAGGATGTCGTCCAAATAACACTGGGTCCCCGGGATCCCTTGCAGGACTTGTTCCATCGCCCTCTGCCAAATAGCCGGGGCTGATGCTACCCTGAATACCAGTCGATTGTACTGGTAAAGGCCTTTGTGAGTGTTTATCGTGAGGTATTTCCTAGACGCTTCTTCCACCTCCATTTGTAGATACGCTTGGGCCAGATCAACCTTCGTAAAGCGTTTCCCTCCAGATAGTGAGGCGAAAATATCTTCTATCCGTGGAAGTGGATATTGTACTGTGTGCAGGACTGGGTTCACAGTTACCTTGAAGTCCCCACAGATGCGAACCTTCTTCGGTTCCCCAGGCGTGCTGCTCAATGATTTCTTCATTACAGGAACGATGGGTGTGGCCCACTCGCTCCAGTCCACCTTGGACAGCACACCCGAACGCTCCAGACTCTCCATCTCTGCTTCAACGGCTGGGCGGATCGTGTAAGGTACCGGTCTGGCCTTAAAAAAATTTGGGTTTGCGTTACCTTCGATTTTTATCATTGCCATTACTCCTTTTAGAGTCCCAAGTCCTTGTTGGAACACCTCTTTCGCATCAGTTAGAATTTTTGACAGTCGTCCAGGTGTGACGTCATCATCCTTTTTATCAGTCACAGTTAGCGCCTGAATGGAATGCCAATCCAATTGTATTTTTCGGATCCATTCACGTCCCAATAATGGTGGTCCTCCATCTGGTAGTATATATAGATACAGTTTCTGTGTTTCCTTGCCGTTGTATTCAACTGGCACCCTTATTTTTCCTCTGGGGTAGACTTTTTGCCCCGTGTATGTCTTCAATACAATGGACGTGTCCTTCAAGGGTATGTGTGAGAATAGCCGCTCATAGTCTCGTCGATTCATGACAGTTAGGGCTGATCCTGTGTCCAATTCCATCTTTACTGGGGACCCTGCTATCATGAGGGTGACCCAAATGGTTCGGTGATCCTCCTTTGTGATCACATTGTGTAACTTTAGACAACTTAGTCTCCTGCTCCCGGAGTCCTTATCACTCTCCTGATCTTCCGAACTACTGTCTGTCAATTTCTTTACTTTCTTGTACTTTTCCTTAGTAGTTCTTGTAGTGTTGGTTTTCTTTCCCAACCTGCAGACTCTTGCTATGTGTCCCATTTTCCCACATTGCCTGCATACTTTGTCCTTAACCCAGCAGTCCTTCTGATCATGGGTTGTTCTGCCGCAGCGATAGCACTTTTCTGCTCCATACGCCATTTCGTTAGCGCTGTATTCCTGTGGTTTCTGTTGTATTTCCGCAGCTCCCCGTGCTGCTGCTTCGTAGGATACTGCCACGCTGAAAGCCTGTTCTAGCGTCAGGTCCTTTTCCGAAAGTAGTTGTTTCTGGGTTCCTTCACTCTGGAGCCCGCAGACAAACTCATCCCGTAAGGTGTCTGCCAGTCCTGCTCCGAACTGGCAGTGCTTCGATAACTTGCGTAGTTCCATAAGATAGTCAGCATTGTTCTCATTTTTGTGCTGGTTTCTTTTATGGAACTTGAATCTTTCTGCTATCAGCAGCGGTGTAGGGTTTAGGTGTTCCTGTAAGATATTAACAATCTCTTCAAAACTTTTCTCCATTGGTTTAGCTGGGGTAATTAAATTCCGCAATAGGCCGTACGTTCTCGCGCCCATCAAATTTAATAATACCGACACCTTCTTTCCATTGGCCACCTCATTGGCATTGCAGTACACTTCAATTCTTTCCGCATACGTGGTCCAGTCTTCTACCTCGTTTTCAAAAGCAGTGATACTGCCACTCTTCGGCATCTTGGGTGATTTAAAATGGCGCCTCCCGTGCTTTTTCTTCTTCCCCAATGCAATAAAATGGCGCCTCCCGCGCTTTTCCTTGTTCCCCAATGGAATAAAATGGCGCCTCCCGCGCTTTTCCTTCTTCCCCTTTGCTGCCACGCTGCTCCTAGCGTTCTACAGGGTAATGGCGGCGACCCGTGGCTTCGGCGTGTCTCACTTTTCCTTCCCCGCGTTCTATCCTCTCCACGCTGCCCTGTTCTTGAGCACCGACTGCGCCCTGTGCGCTCCACCCTCTCTCTCTCTCTTCCTCCCGACGACGCTACACGGCCCCTTTGCAGAGCTGCTCGATCGAGCCCGAGCCCGCCGCAGTCCGGAAGGGTCAGCGCACTACCTGCTACCAGCACGACTTGCTGGAACACCTCGACTGGGGAGCCAGGCCCAGCTCTCCCCAGCCTCCCCTGCAACTCTCCGATGGATCCCTGGGCGGTTGCCCGCGGTCGACGCCCGTCGTTCTGACTTCGACCTCCAAGAAGCTTCTCTTCAGGGAAAAGATCCCCGTGAGGTGATGCAGTACTGCAGGTGAGTTCAAACCTGCCCGTCGCCAGTGTAATGTCCGAGGATCAATAATACTCAGACTGCAGGAGAACAATAAAACAGGTATTTACTGAACAGAGAGTAATTCAAGACTGAAATACAGAAGCCTGCTATGGCTTTATATACAGGGGTGGTCACTGCCGGTACTGCAGTATAGAATCAGTTCTTCTCTTAAAAGCACATACACAACACTTATGAACTGTGCCAGTAATTCCTCTTTCATCTATATAGAATTACATAGAGTTCACAGCACAGAAACAGGCCATTCGGCCCAACTGGTCTAGGCCAGTGTTTATGCTCCACACGAGCCTCCTCCCACCCTACTTCATCTCACCCTATCAGCATATCCTTCTATTCCTTCCTGCCTCATGTGTTTATCCAGCTTCTGTTTAAATGCATCTGTGCTATTCACCTCAGCTACTCCATATGGTAGCAAGTTCCACTCTCTGGGTAAGAGGACATGAAGGAAGGAAGCCTATCCCAGTGAAAGCCCTAGATTCAGACTATAGAGCCTTTAGTTTAATAGGGGATTTTCATCAACTCTGTAGGGACCGAGCCTTTGACTTAGAGGTAGTCATTCCTGCCTCTGAGTCAGAAGGTGCAGGGCTCTAAACCCCACTCCAGACAGTCCTGACAAGTGGAGACCCGAGTTACCGCTCGGAATTCGGGGCTGACTCTCCAGCGGGATACTTGCGTCCAATGGTTGTGGGTTCCACCCCCCTCCCCCCTTCATATGGGTTGTGGGAGCCCATAAAAATCCTCTTATACGACTAACCACCCTATCGTAGTATAAATATGGCCATGACCATTGAAAGTTACACCCAAGTGCATGGGGCAGGCTGCCTATTTGATATTGTACAGAAAGGGCTATTTTAGAAAGGAACATAGGAACAGGAGGAGGCCATTCAGCCCCTTGAGCCTGTTCCATCATTCAATGAGATCATGGCTGATCTGTATCTTAACTCCATCTACCCGCCTTGGTTCCATAACCCTTAATACCCTAGCCTAGCAAAAGGAATTATAATTTGTATTATTTTTACTTAAACTTTGTACTCTATACATCTAACATGAAAGAAACCTAGAAGAAACAGCAGGGCAAAATTTTAAGTTCAGTTTAGAACAAAATTGTTGGTTTAAAGGGAGAGCCTGCTTCATGCGGCATTGAGATGTCGCAATTGGAACAAATTTTATATTTGTTTCTGTGACCTCTTGCTAACATTGATAGGTGGCAGCGATGAGCTGGCCTTGATCAGACCAACTCGGTGACTGAATGAAAGTAACTACCTTAGATTTTTTGAAGAATTAATTTTCGTGACGTGGGCTTCGCTGGGCTGCCCTGAGAAGGTGGTGGTGGGCCGCCTTCTTCTTGTACCGCTGGTAGCGGTCTTGATGCAACCGAGTGGCTCGCTCGGCCACTTCAGAGGGAGGTTGAGAGTCAACCGTGTTGGTGTGGGACTGGAGTTCACATATAGGCCCAGACTGGGTAATGACGGCAGGTTTCCTTCCCTTAAATGGACATTAACCTGTTGGGTTTTTAGGACCCACGGTCACTGATAACTAGCCTTTCATTTCCATATTTTTTTTACACAGAATTCAAATTCTTGAACTGCCATGGTGGGATTTGAACTCACGTTCCCTCTAGATTATTCGCCCTGGTTTCCTAGTCTAGTCACATTACCATTAATAACATCTGTCAGCCTATTAAACCTGGTGTCAGCTGTGGCTCAGTGGGCAGCACCCTCGCCTCTGAGTCTGAAGGTTCTTGGCTCATAGGCCCACTCCAGAGACTTCAGCACAAAATCTAGGCTTGGGATTCCACGTTCTAACCATTCTCTGGGTAATGAAGTTTCCCCTGAATTCCTTATTGGATTTATTGGAGGCCATTTTATATTGATGGCCCCTAGTTCTGGTCTGCCCCACAAGTGCAAACATCTTCTCTACATCTACCCTATCAAATCTCTTCATAATCTTAAAGACCTCTATCAGGTCACCCCCCTCAGCCTACTCCTTTCGAGAGAAAAGAGCCCCAGCCTGTTCAATCTTTGCTAATAGTTACACCCTCTCAGTTCTGGTGTAACATTTGCATATTGAATTATCATTGGCCCGCAGGCATCTGTAAGGAATACCTATTATAGTCACATGTGATCACATGCTGAGTTGTCATTGGCCTGCAGGCATCTGTAAGGACTGTTATTGTTTTGAAGACCCAGGCTAGGGGTCCTAACTCCATCTTGTCCCCACTGTGCTGTATGAGTAAGGCCACAGACCTAATCTATCTATCTATATATATAAACGGATCGATCTGTCTGCCTATCTGTCTGTCTGTCCTTCTGTCCTCCGGTGTGCGTCTGTCCGGCTATGCGCTCGAAAGTTATAGAGCGTACCTGCGCGTGCGTTACGTCGAAAGAAAGCTTACCTTTCTAAAACGGTCGTAAGTGTATTTACGTTTCAGCCAGACAAAAATCGCGCCCGCGGTATCCGAAAAACGTTCAAAATTCTGCTCATTAGCATCTCATTATCCGCTCATTAGCGACAGAGTGAACTCGAGGTCGACCAATCGTACGCCGGGTTCCTGGCACGTGCGGCCGGGCCCTCCTACGGTCGAGTGACGGGACGATTGACCAATCCTACGCTTTGGTGACCTGACGGTCGACCAATCGGTGCGTGTGTGGGCGGGCCTTATCGTTCTGAACCGAGGTGAGTCGCCGCCATCTTGATTCCAAACTTTTCATTTCTTTTTCCCGCTTTCTGCGTCTTTAAAAAAAAAAGTTGCTTTTAAAACACATATTGTTTTTAAAAAAAGTTAATTACTTTCTAAATCTTTTATCTAATCTCATTAATTTTCCTACCTTTCCCCGTTTTTCCAGGTAGGCCTCGAAGCCTCGGCCTCTCCTCCGCACCCACACCCCAGCTAGGCACCTCCCGGCCCCAGTCAACAAGCCGCCATCTTTGTGAAGGCTGGAGGGGCGGGCCTCAGCCGAGCGCCGCTACCGCCGCCATCTTAGTAAAGGCTAGTGCGGCGGTGGCGGCACGGAGCTCCACGGAGCAGG